>NC_034187.2:20420109-21124361 GCF_002021735.2 Oncorhynchus kisutch
AGGGGGACGCTTGCAAGCCGAAGAACACCATCCCAACTGTGAAGCAAGGGGGTGACAGCATCATGTTGGGTGGGGTGCTTTGCCGAAGGAGGGACTGGCGCACTTCACAACATAGATGGCATCATGAGGCAGGAAAAGTATGTGGATATATTAAAGCAACATCTCAGGACATCAGTCAGGAAGTTAAAGCTTGGTCGCAAATGGGTCTTCCAAATGGACAATGACCCCAAGCATACTTCCAAAGTTGTGGCAAAATGGATTAAGGACAACAAAGTCAAGGTTTTGGAGTGGCCATCACAAAGCCCTGACCATAATCCTCTAGAGAATTTGTTGGCAAAACTGAAAAAGCATGTGTGATCAAGGAGACCTACAAACCTGATTCAGTTACACCAGCTCTGTCAGGGGGAATGGGCCAAAATTTCCCAACTTATTGTGGGAAGCTTGTGGAAGGCTACCTGAAATGCTTGACCCAAGTTAAACTATTTGAAGGCAATGCTACCATATACTAATTGAGTGTATGTAAACTTCTGACCCACTGGGAATGTGATGAAAGAAATAAAAGCTGAAATAAATCATTCACTCTACTATTATTCTGACATTTCACATTCTTAAATTGACTGACCTAAAACAGGAAATGTTTACTTGGATTAAATGTCAGGAATTGTGAAAAACTGAGTTTAAGGAAAACTGCAATGTGGTAATTCTTAGTGTAAAAATAATAATAAAAGAAAACTATCGTTTTATGTATGGCTGAGACTAGACTAAAGAATAAGAATATGGTGGCTTACTTTGCCCTCTGTACAGAATATACTGTTGAAGTCGGAAGTTTACATACACCTTAGCCAAATACATTTAAAGACAGTGTGTTAAGTTAAAGGTCGTCAAGTGCCTTGCTAACATTGCCAATGAGTGGGGGACTCAGTTAAAGCTGCAGAGTTCAGAAAACCCAAGTGTGGCGATATATGTAGGCATTTGTCTCTCGTTTGGCACAGTGCACTGTTCAGAGCAGATTAAAGTCAGGCTGAGGGTTGTAGACAATAAACTGCTCTGCCTCCACTGCCTGTACTGTCGGAGAAGAGAGGAGAGATGGAGGAGAGGAGAGACGGTGAGAGAAGAGACGGAGGAGAGCAGAGCACAGCTTGTTAAAATTCTATGAGAGAAATCCATAATGGGCTGAGCGGCCTCACTTGCAAGTTCTTCTTCATGTTCCTTCACAAAGCACAAGTCCCCCAGTACCTTTTGATGTTAATCTACATCACTTTAATCCTCCGCTCATCTGAAGATACCCCTCGTCTCATGGACTAAGGTCTCTCACTAACCCCATCACTCCCCTGAAAATTGTAACAAATCATGATATCTGACATCATTCCAAGTTATCAAGATCGCTTTCGTTTATTAATACTAACATTAGTCTCAGTTGATGTGTGAAGTAAATACCTCTGCTATGCCTGTTAAATAGATCATTTGAACCTTTTAATGTTGATCCAATGTGTTTTCAGTTAATCATTAAGAGCAAACACTGTTCATTTAAAAGAGAAATATAAAACTTCAAAGCAGAAATTAATCTCAAGAGGTTATCTATTCGAGGAAGCAAGGAAACAAATTAGTGTTAAAATAATTGAAGGACATGAAGCCACTATGAGACTTCAAAGTAATAGATATAACCACTAGTTTCCCAGACAGAGCTGGCAGGATACACTAGACAGGATCACAAATATGTTCGAGAGAATAGGCCGGGTGAGTGTGTGTGTGTATGTGTGTGTGTGTGCGTGTGTGGCTGTACTTTTCAGTTTCTAAACAACTAATTGACAGACATAGATTAAATTATTTGAATTCCATTTCAATTTTTTTCTGTGAGCTAAATACGCACACGTTGCGCTGCGGTTTCTCCAGAGATAAATCCAATGATTTAAATATTCACTAGACGACTAACAGGGGGCACTGTTTTGAAGCTACCGCACCTCCATATTGGCACTCCCCCACCGCTGTAAAAAATATTTTTAAAGCTATAGAAATGCATTTACTAATGTTTACATTTGTTTTGCCACGTTCATTATATTACAGACACCTTAATGCATACTTTTGTCCTTGAAACATTTAAATGAAATACTTTATAATTACATTCATCCCTATGGAGGACTGCTCATCCTGAGGAGTGCCAAGTTGGCCAACCGGTGGCTTGGGCAAAACATAGCATCCGCAATCCTGGGATTATATACATCATTGGATAAATCAGATCATGCCCACACTGTGCGATGTAGTAGGGAGTTGTAGTTTCCAACAGGCCAATGTTCTCCATTGATTAGCACAGAAATAATTTAAAAAAAAATTACAATCGCTAGGACCCATTTCTCAATAGTTAGGTCACTTTTTCAAAACTCTTCACACAGTTCTCCTAACTAACTTTCAGCTTGGCACAGCAGTTAATTTCACATTCAAACTGCCCTAACACTACCAAAACACTTCATACACGTCTCTATTCAACTTGTTCTTCCATTACACTAGCAAAGGTTGTCACCCAACCAGCACACGTTGTCACTCATTAAACCTCTCTACTGTTTAGAATTCACTGCAGTATATGTTGCAGGAATGCATCAGGCACTATGCAATATGCTTCTATATGTTTTATGTCATTTTATGGCATTGAGTGATTCCAAAATACAATAATTTGTATATACACTATCTACCGATACAGATACAGTAGCAATACTAGTCAACCCTGTCCAGGCATTTGGCTACAGGTTCTCATCCACGTCACATCTTATGCTATCTTGGGCAATACACCTAGGAAAGAATCTATTGGCATGCCTGGTCCATCCCTGGCAATCTTCTACAGATATATCCAGGCATCCAGCATTCATTGCGTCCAGGAGGGACATTTGATCATGTGGATGGTGGTCATAAACCTTCCCACCTCCATGAGGAAAATAATTTCTCTATGGGGTTGAGGAATAGAGAGTAAGGAAGGAGGAAAAGTGACATCATCCTGGGATGGGCTGCAAACCACTCTGTGACTGCACAGGAGTGGTGAAATGCCACATTGTCCCATACAATTACAAACGTTGGCCAATTTCGCCTCACTGCAACCCTTTCCTCACCTGGCACAACCCTTCCATAGAGGTCATCCAGGAATGAAATGAGACGCTCTGTGTTGTATGGCCCAATTAGCGGTTTGTGTAACAGCAATCCATCAGAGGATATTGCTGCACACATTGTGATGTTGGCACTCCTCTGGCCCGGGACATCCACTGTGGCTCTTTTCCCAATCACATTCCTTCCTCGCCACCGTGTTTTGGCCAAGTTGAAACCAGCCTCCTCCACAAAGATGAATATGTGGGGTATTTGCCTGGCTTTAATCTCCATGACTCTCTAAAATAAATCCACAAGGCAACATAAGAGTTAGGCTATTACGGTAGTTTACATTATACCTAAAACATGCCATTGTGTGCTTCTGAACAAAACCAGTTCTGTTATTTATAGTCATCTTACCTGGACTTATCGGTTCCTGAGTTGCTTGACTCGTTCAGAGTTCCTCTCAAAGGGGATAGTGAACAACTGCTTCATCCTGACTTGATGTTGTTTCAGGACTCTAGAAATATTTGTTATGCTTACATTGTCATCCAACACTCGTCCCGAATCTCTGTGAGTTTTATGCCATTGTTTCTGATGACCATTTCAACGATTGCAGTTTCCTGCACAGCAGTGAAAATCCTACCTCTCCTGTAGGTGGTAACCTTTGGGTCCTAAGCAGAAATACAAAAACAATTACAATTACACACAAGTAGGTTTGGAAGCTTTGCTCAATTTACTTCTGTAATGTTCAGTTCAGTCAGGTGCCCTTGCAGAATGCACATCTCACCTGTTGTTTTGCCCAACATTCCTCAGAACAGCGTTGCCGATTTGGCTGCACTCTCAGACCAGCCTCTCTCATTGATAGATCATGATTTATTACATGATGAATTATAGTAGCCCTAATCTCATCTGAGACCACAGCTCTTGATCTTCCTCTCAGTCTTCTTCCACCACGTGTACGTACTCCTCTCCCTCTCTCAGCCACTCTTCTTCCTCTGTCAGCCACTTCTCTATCTCTGGCTGGGTCCATGTTTATATTACAGTACAGCATTATTCCTAAATTGTCCCCTTTTGTATAGATGGTAATGTAATTGAAAGACTAACACATGTGTAGGTGTTCAGCTACAATGGAAATCAGCCGTGGTTGTTCTAATTGTTTTGATAATATTTCATTTTTTAGATTTGGAATATATTTCAATATGGTATTACTGTAGAAATGTAGCAAATATATGTCTTATTCAATGTTGTGTTATTTTAGGTTTTGAACTTAAGTTTAACAGTTTTGAAAAGAGTATGTAAACATGTGCAAATTGGCCTGTAGGTATCAAATCAAATTTTATTTGTCACATACACATGGTTAGCAGATGTTAATGCGAGTGTAGGGAAATGCTTGTGCTTCTAGTTCCGACAATGCAGTAATAACCAACGAGTAATCTAACCTAACAATTTCACAACAACTACCTTATACACACAAGTGTAAAGGGATGAAGAATGTACATAAAGATATATGAATGAGTGATGGTACAGAACGGCATAGGCAAGATGCAGTAGATGGTATTGAGTACAGTATATACATATGAGATGAGTAATGTAGGGTATGTAAACATTATATTAAGTGGCATTGTTTAAAGTGGCTAGTGATACATTTTTTCATCAATTCTTCCAATATTAAAGTGGCTGGAGTTGAGTCGGTATGTTGGCAGCAGCCACTCAATGTTAGTGGTGGCTGTTTAACAGTCTGATGGCCTTGAGATAGAACCTGTTTTTCAGTCTCTTGGTCCCTGATTTGATGCACCTGTACTGACCTCGCCTTCTGGATGATAGCGGGGTGAACAGGCAGTAGCTCGGGTGGTTGTTGTCCTTAATGATCTTTATGGCCTTCCTGTGATATCGGGTGGTGTAGGTGTCCTGGAGGGCAGGTAGTTTGCCCCCGGTGATGCGTTGTGCAGACCTTACTGCCCTCTGGAGAGCTTTACGGTAGTGGGCGGAGCAGTTGCCGTAACAGGCGGTGATATAGCCCGACAGGATGCTCTCGATTGTGCATCTGTAAAAGTTTGTGAGTGCTTTTGGTGACAGGCCGAATTTCTTCAGCCACCTGAGGTTGAAGAGGCACTGCTGCGCCTTCTCCACCACAGCTGTCTGTGTGGGTGGACCAATTCAGTTTGTCCGTGATGTGTACACAGAGGAACTTAAAACTTACTACCCTCTCCACTACTGTCCCGTTGATACATTGAAAGATGTAGTCATTTGAATGCATTTTGTGCCAAAGCAATGAAAAATTATCCATAGTTTAGCCCCCATAGACTGCTGTTTTGCTCACTGTGTGAAGAGTTTTGAAAAAGTGAACTAAGTATTGAGAAATGGGTCCTAGCGATTGTAAAAAGCTGTAACTACAATGAGCATAATCCATTGCGCGGCTACTTGTTCAGTCATACTTCTGGCTACTGCACCCAAAGACTAATTTATAGAATATAAGAGGTTAGTATATGTTGAGTACATCTTATTGTGCATTTTATACCGAAAACACTCCCAATACTTGGTTACGGAAAAGTAGATCTAGAGTGGAGAAGAGGAGAGGAAAGAAGAGTAGGGAGGTGTAGAGGTATAAAGGTGATGGATTAGTCGTGATGTCTTGGATGTGTTCACCAACATGAAAAGGTCAACTTTACAGTTAATACAGCACATAGTTGATGCGTGATGCCACTGGGCCTGAAGTAATGTCCTTGTCACTCCTATTATTTTCCTCTGTGCCGCCGTCATATCTTTAAAGGTCTCGTCTACTGTTTGCTCGTCACCCTGCCCAATATTTCCACAGACTGTACGGCCACGACTCTATGGTGTTTTATTGTGAAAGGAAACACAAGAAAAAAAGCAATTTCATGCACCAGAAGACTTGATGTATAAACAAAATGGATCTCGATATCCTCATGAAAGTCATAAAGCCTTCGTAAGATGCTCTGCTTAACATAATTCTTCAGAGACAATATATAGGAAATGTTTAGATGGTGTCAGAGCACTGGCCTGTGTTAGAAGCAGTGATTCTGAAAGCCAATGTCTTGAAAACTTTAATGGGTGAATTCAAATTTCAAATGGCAAGTCACACAAAATGTGCTCTCATATCATATTGCAAATGTCATTACCTTGTGAGCCTTGATAAGTATAATTTATATTATTACATCCAGCAACATCCCCAAAACATCACTGCTCTAGAGGAGATCTACATGGAGGAAGGGGCCAAAATACCAGCAACAGTGTGTGAAAACCTTGTGAAGACTTACAGAAAATGTTTGACCCCTGTCATTGCCAACAAAGTATTGAGATAAGCTTTTGTTACTGACCGAATACTTATTTTCCACCATAATTTGCAAATAAATTCATAAAAAATCCATACACTACCCTGGGGTATTAAAATACTTGCTTCAATTGCGACTACCATCACAACCTTCTCTTTTTGGTAAATAATCCAGTGAAACTACAGTGGGGCAAAAAAGTATTTAGTCAGCCACCAATTGTGCAAGTTCTCCCACTTAAAAAGATGAGAGAGGCCTATAATTTTCATCATAGGTACACTTCAACTATGACAGACAAAATTAGAAAAAAAATCCAGAAAATCACATTGTAGGATTTTTAATGAATTTATTTGCAAATTATGGTGGAAAATAACTATTTGGTCACCTACAAACAAGCAAGATTTCTGGCTCTCACAGACCTGTAACTTCTTCTTTAAGAGGCTCCTCTGTCCTCCACTCGTTACCTGTATTAATGGCATTTGCTTGAACTTGTTATCAGTATAAAAGACACCTGTCCACAACCTCAAACATTCACACTCCCAACTCCACTATGGCCAAGACCAAAGAGCTGTCAAAGGACACCAGAAACAAAATTGTAGACCTGCACCATGCTGGGAAGACTGTATATGCAATAGGTAAGCAGCTTGGTTTGAAGAAATCAACTGTGGGAGCAATTATTAGGAAATGGAAGACATACAAGACCACTGATAATCTCCCTCGATCTGGGGCTCCACGCAAGATCTCACCCCGTGGGATCAAAATGATCACAAGAATCCCAGAACCACAAGGAGGGACCTAGTGAACGACCTGCAGAGAGCTGGGACCAAAGTAACAAAGCCTACCATTAGTAACACACTACGCCGCCAGGGACTCAAATCCTGCAGTGCCAGACGTGTCCCCCTGCTTAAGCCAGTACATGTCCAGGCCCGTCTGAAGTTTGCTAGAGAGCATTTGGATGATCCAGAAGAAGATTGGGAGAATGTCATATGGTCAGATGAAACCAAAATATCATTTTTTGGTAAAAACTCAACTCGTCGTGTTTGGAGGACAAAGAATGCTGAGTTGCATCCAAAGAACACCATACCTACTCTGAAGCATGGGGGTGGAAACATCATGCTTTTGGGCTGTTTTTCTGCAAAGGGACCAGGACGACTGATCCGTGTAAAGGAAAGAATGAATGGGGCCATGTATCGTGAGATTTGAGTGAAAACCTCCTTCCATCAGCAAGGGCATTGAAGATGAAACGTTGCTGGGTCTTTCAGCATCACTGCTCTAGAGGAGATCTGCATGGAGGAATGGGCCAAAATACCAGCAACAGTGTGTGAAAACCTTGTGAAGACTTACGTTGTCCCACTTTAAAAAATGAGGCCTGTAATTTTCATCATAGGTACACTTCAACTATGACAGACAAAATGAGAAGAAAAAAATCCTGAAAATCACATTGTATCTCAATACTTTGTTGGCAATGACAGAGGTCAAACATCATAAATATTTTTTTGCCCCACTGTATACAACAAATTAATTTGACATGTTTGGGGTATATTCTGCTATTTTGTGCTGTTCTGGCCCATTTAGCATTTTCATTGATGAACAGAAGACCATGAAAACAGAGCCCAAGGAATGTACATATGGATGGCAAATATAGCTTTTTTTTCACCTTTATTTAACCAGGTAGGCTAGTTGAGAACAAGTTCTCATTTACAACTGCGACCTGGCCAAGATAAAGCATAGCAGTGTGAACAGACAACACAGAGTTACACATGGAGTAAACAATTAACAGGTCAATAACACAGTAGAATTTCTTTTCTTTTTTTATAAAAAAATAAAAAGAGAGTCTATATACAATGTGTGCAAAAGGCATGAGGAGGTAGGGGAATAATTACTATTTTGCAGATTAACACTGGAGTGATAAATGATCAGATGGTCATGTACAGGTAGAGATACTGGTGTGCAAAAGAGCAGAAAAGTAAATAAATATAAACAGTATGGGGATGAGGTAGGTCAATTGGGTGTTCTATTTACCGATAGACTATGTAAAGCTGCAGCGATTGGTTAGCTGCTCAGATAGCAGATGTTTGAAGTTGGTGAGGGAGATAAGTCTCCAACTTCAGCGATTTTTGCAATTCGTTCCAGTCACAGGCAGCAGAGAACTAGAACGAAAGGCGGCCAAATGAGGTGTTGGCTTTAGGGATGATCAGTGAGATACACCTGCTGGAGCGCGTGCTACGTGTGGGTGTTGCCATCGTGACCAGTGAACTGAGATAAGGCGGAGCTTTACCTAGCATGGACTTGTAGATGACCTGGAGCCAGTGGGTCTGGCGACTGATATGTAGCGAGGGCCAGCCGACTAGAGCATACAGGTCGCAGTGGTGGGTGGTATAAGGTGCTTTAGTAACAAAACGGATGGCACTGTGATAAACTGCATCCAGTTTGCTGAGTAGAGTATTGGAAGCTATTTTGTAGATGACATCGCCAAAGTCGAGGATCGGTAGTATAGTCAGTTTTACTAGGGTAAGTTTGGCGGCATGAGTGAAGGAGGCTTTGTTGCGGAATAGAAAGCCGACTAGTCAATGTGATATACTATATGTACACAACACACATGTAGTGTCAAGGGGTTGGGGAGCTGTGGTGTATTTGCTATATTAGTAATGCCTAGCAGCACAGTATAACATCCCCTTCAGTTTAAATCAGCCCCATGTGGTTTGACATGTGTCAACTGCAGCCTTCTGTACAGTATCTAGCACTCCACATCTACATAAAATTAATAATCAACAAAACAAAGGGATTTTGGTCAAAATGGTAGGAGGTCTCGCTCAATCAAATGCATTAATAACCATGGGGTAGATAGATCTGTCCTGGATTAGAGTTATAGTTTACCCACCAGTTACCATTAACGACACCATAGTCCAATATGGGAATATGACGTGCATACCCGGCAGGTGCATGGGTGCATTTACAGACGAGATAATTATCATACCAACAAGATTTTGTTACTAGAGCCGTTTGAAATATTTAGTGCATTAAAGATAATTAACTATACAGCACCGTTAATATGTATTGTGCCCACTCACCTCTTCTCTCTGACTGTGAGAGCACTCACACACAATGGTGCTCCTTAAACATGGCTGCTGATTACAGGATGATATCCCCTTTCACATGGAGATTTACTATCCAGTGATTAGCATTAGCTCCATACAGAACACGACAAAAGACCACAGTGCAACGTTTCAAATGTATTTCTATAACGATCATTACATGTTTTGTATTTTATCTAGGGACATTCACAATGCCCTTTTCCTTGGTAACATTTACATGAATTTAATTTGCATAATTTCAAGTGTACAATTACACAATACCAGCTTGATGGTTGTTAGTTTGTGTGTTGTGAGGTCAGCTTAATTTTCATGTCTGTAAATTATCATTACATGTTTTGTATATTGTCCATGTAATTCTCAAGGAACACAATGCCTTTTCATGTTCTTTTATATGCCATTTTCTGTACTTGGTTTTACATCCATTTTTTGAATTGTATACAATCACAGGACAATACTAGCTTGATGGCCCTCTCTAGCTCAGTTGGTAGAGCATGGCACTTTAGCACCACTTAACTCCTGTAAGGCTATCAAACATGTCCAGTCACTATCCAGTTGTCCATGTTTCATAAGCCAATCATGTATAGCTTCTGCTTCTTTGAAAAAAGGACACAGCCAATAGTGTCTATTAGTCAACCACCTGGGGGGGAAAAAGCGACCAGACAATGCACAATGAGACAGAACCTTCCCCAACTTTTTCCTGGACTATCAGTTTATCATACAACAAGGTGAGATTAAAAACCTGAATTATACTGCAATGGCATTATTAACCAGAGACAATTTGTTTTCCAACAGTAGAATTTAGCTAAATAGCAACCGCTAACTTGTAGCTAGCAATCAATAATTGCTGCTTAGCTTAGCTGTCTGGCAAGCTAGCTATCTATCTAGCTAGTATGGTAACAGTACAGTAATGTTACAGTAGCTCTAGAATTTATTTTAATAGGTAAGAGAACTGTGTCAACCATTTAGGGTACAAGTAAAACTTTTGAATAAGTGAAGCATTTAGATAGAGGTTTAGTGCTTTTATATTGAATAATCCCACCCAATTCATATTCATTATATACAGTGCCTTGCGAAAGTATTTGGCCCCCTTGAACTTTGCGACCTTTTGCCACATTTCAGGCTTCAAACATAAAGATATAAAACTGTATTTTTTTGTGAAGAATCAACAACAAGTGGGACACAATCATGAAGTGGAACAACATTTATTGGATATTTCAAACTTTTTTAACAAATCAAAAACTGAAATATTGGGAGTGCAAAATTATTCAGCCCCTTTACATTCAGTGCAGCAAACTCTCTCCAGAAGTTCAGTGAGGATCTCTGAATGATCCAATGTTGACTTAAATGACTAATGATGATAAATACAATCCACCTGTGTGTAATCAAGTCTCCGTATAAATGCACCTGCACTGTGATAGTCTCAGAGGTCCGTTAAAAGCGCAGAGAGCATCATGAAGAACAAGGAACACACCAGGCAGGTCCGAGATACTGTTGTGAAGAAGTTTAAAGCCGGATTTGGATACAAAAAGATTTCCCAAGCTTTAAACATCCCAAGGAGCACTGTGCAAGCGATAATATTGAAATGGAAGGAGTATCAGACCACTGCAAATCTACCAAGACATGGCCGTCCCTCTAAACTTTCAGCTCATACAAGGAGAAGACTGATCAGAGATGCAGCCAAGAGGCCCATGATCACTCTGGATGAACTGCAGAGATCTACAGCTGAGGTGGGAGACTCTGTCCATAGGACAACAATCAGTCGTATATTGCACAAATCTGGCCTTTATGGAAGAGTGGCAAGAAGAAAGCCATTTCTTAAAGATATCCATAAAAAGTGTTGTTTAAAGTTTGCCACAAGCCACCTGGGAGACACACCAAACATGTGGAAGAAGGTGCTCTGGTCAGATGAAACCAAAATTGAACTTTTTGGCAACAATGCAAAACGTTATGTTTGGCGTAAAAGCAACACAGCTCATCACCCTGAACACACCATCCCCACTGTCAAACAGGGTGGTGGCAGCATCATGGTTTGGGCCTGCTTTTCTTCAGCAGGGACAGGGAAGATGGTTAAAATTGATGGGAAGATGGATGAAGCCAAATACAGGACCATTCTGGAAGAAAACCTGATGGAGTCTGCAAAAGACCTGAGACTGGGACGGAGATTTGTCTTCCAACAAGACAATGATCCAAAACATAAAGCAAAATCTACAATGGAATGGTTCAAAAATAAACATATCCAGGTGTTAGAATGGCCAAGTCAAAGTCCAGACCTGAATCCAATCGAGAATCTGTGGAAAGAACTGAAAACTGCTGTTCACAAATGCTCTCCATCCAACCTCACTGAGCTCGAGCTGTTTTGCAAGGAGGAATGGGAAACAATTTCAGTCTCTCGATGTGCAAAACTGATAGAGACATACCCCAAGCGACTTACAGCTGTAATCGCAGCAAAAGGTGGCGCTACAAACTATTAACTTAAGGGGGCTGAATAATTTTGCACGCCCAATTTTTCAGTTTTTGATTTGTTAAAAAAGTTTGAAATATCCAATAAATGTTGTTCCACTTCATGATTGTGTCCCACTTGTTGTTGATTCTTCACAAAAATACAGTTTTATATCTTTATGTTTGAAGCCTGAAATGTGGCAAAAGGTTGCAAAGTTCAAGGGGGCCGAATAGTTTCGCAAGGCACTGTAAATAGGCACAAATTATTTTGTCTGGTTTAGCATCCCAGATAAAGCAAATTTTTTTTGCTCATATGATTTGAAAAATTAATCATCAGGAGTAGTTAGTCATATCTCAGTTTACTCACTTACTTATGGCACTAAGGAGTTAATCAGGGCAATTTTCCATAAATAGACAGGTATTTACCTCTCCATGGTTGCAGGATCTTGTCTATATTTACAAGTTTTCCATTGAAATTCAATATGGAGAGCTTATTTGTATATATTTTGATATGAATACCAAGTATGTCTACTTCACCATCAGCCCATTTTATAGGTAAACTGCAGGATAATGTAAAAGTTGTATTTTTTTAAAGATCCAACACGTAATATTGTACAACTTATCATAATTATGTTTTAGTCCGGAGAGTAAAGAAAAGTTATCGAGATCTTCAATGAGACATTGCAGGGATCTAGCTTGCAGACTTAATATAAAACTTTTGTTTTTAAGCCTTGGATTTCTAATCCTCTAATGTTGTTATTAGGTCTGATTTTAATAGCTAGCATTTCAATGGCCTTAACGAATAGATATGGTGACAGCGGACATCACATTGATTAACTCCTCTTGACAATTCAAAACTCACTGAGAAGTAACTGTTCTACACTATTTTACACCTGGGGTTGCTATACATTATATTTTTACCCATTTTATAAGAGAATCACCGAAATTGAAAAAATACTTGCATTTATAAATAAAATACAGTCTTACTTTATCAAATGCCTTTTCAAAATCCGCTATAAATACCAGGCCTGGCTTCTTAGATGTTTCATGATGTACTATTATTTGTAGTAGTTGTATATTTTCTCCAATGTATCGTCCATGTAAAAAACCTGTCTGAACAGGATGAACAATACCTGGCAAAACCCTTTTATTTCTGAGTGCTATGCCTTTCGCTAGTATTTTTGAATCACAACATTGAAGTGGAAGGGGCCTCCAGTTTTTTAGATAGACTGGATCTTTTTTTTTAAATTTTAAAATTGTTTTAATAATAGAGAAATCAGACCTTCCTTCTGCGTGCCTGACAGACTACCATTTCTAAAGGAGTAGTTAAAACAATCTTACAATGGCGCTTTAGTACATCAAAAAGGCTTGATATACCTCTATCGGTATGCCTACAAGCCCTGGGGGTTTTCCAGACTGAAAGGATTTAATAGCCTCAAAAATGTCTTCCTCTGTAATTTGGCCTTCGCCCTGATCTTTCTGTACATTTGTTTATTTTCTGTTTTTTCTGTTATTTGGATAGAATTCATTACCGTAATCTTCATTCAGTGGGAGAGAATGAGACGGAAAAGAGAATATCTGCCTAAAATATTTTGCTTACTCTTTTAAAATATAATTCGGAGAATCATAGATGACTCCGTCTTCAGTAATGAGTTTCTGCATATAATTTTTGTTAGTGTTGCTGTATTGGAGATTCTGGAAGAATTTTTATTCCATCCAGTTTGCATTATTTTTGTAATAGATCACATTAGATCATTCTTGAATAAGTTCCTCGAGTTCTTTTTGTTTTTCCTCTAACTTATTTTGCATCTCTGTAGTATAGTTTTTATTGCTATCTACCTGTACTATTAGTTAATGTACTTCCCTTGTCAGTCTTGTCTCTTTAGCCAGAAACTGCTTTTTTATTATTGATGAATATTGAATTGAATGACCTCTGAAGGTAGATTTAAAGGTATCCCAAACAATTAGGGGATTTTCTGAACCCATATTATACATTTATAAATGATTTTGTCTTAGTTAAAAATAAGTTGTCCTCCAACAAACTTTGATTACATTTCCAATAACTTCGTCCATTCTATAAGAGTTATGTGAAGGCCAATTAGATGATGATCTGATCGCATTCTGTCTCCTATTAAAACTTTTTTTTTACCTTTGATGCAAGCGAGAAAGAGACAAGAAAGCAGTCAAGACGACTAGCTTAATTAAGTCTCCTCCATGTATATCTCACTTTAAGCTTGGGTGCTTGACTGCCATTGTGAGGTCAGAATGCTCGGATCAACCCTTAAAGAGATGGGTCAGGCTGAAGCTTAAGAGGGTGTGAACGATGCTGAATGGGTGTAGACAAAGAAGAGCTCTCAATTCAAAGGCCATTTTCTCAAAAGGGAGGTTACAAGTTTATCAACTTTCAAAGCAGAATTACTTTCCCATAGTTCCTCAAATGCAGTGTATGATATACCATTTTGTAGCTCGGTGTCTCTGCTTTAATCCAATTTTAAAAAAACACAATTTATCATTTTGCTACATAAGACTGAATCAAGGTGGTCGGTCACATGCTGTATGTTGAGCACTTGTTGGCTGCTTTTCTTTCACTCTGCTGTCCAACTCATCCTAAACCATCTCAATTGGGTTGAGGTCGGTTGATTGTGGAGGTCAGGTCATCTGATAAAGCACTCTCCCTCTTGGTCAAATAGCCCTTACACAGCCTGGAGGTATGTTGGGTCATTGTCCTGTTGAAAATCAAATGATAGTGGGACTAAGTGTAAAGCAGATGGTTAACCATGCTGGTTAAGTGTGCCTTGAATTGTAAATAAATCACTGACAGTGTCACCAGCAAAGCACCACCACACCTCCTCCTTCATGCTTCACGGTGGGAACCACACATGCAGATATCATCCGTTCACATACGCTGTGTCTCACAAAGACACCATGGTCGGAACCAAAGATCTCCAATTTTTGGACACTGTGTTAATAAACCTCCAACCAAGCTTCAACGCCATACAACACTCTTTCCGTGGCCTCCAACTGCTCTTAAATTCTAGTAAAAAGAAATGGATGCTCTTCAACCGATTACTGCCCGCACCTGCCCGCCCGACTATGTGGACAACTATAAATACCTAGGTGTCTGGCTAGACTGTAAACTCTCCTTCCAGACTCACATTAAACATCTGCAATCCAAAGTTAAATCTAGAATCAGCTTCCTATTCCGCAACAAAGCCTCCTTCACTCATGCTGCCAAACATACCCTCGTAAAACTGACTATCCTACCGATCTTTGACTTCCGCAATGTCATTTACAAAATAGACTGCATTTGTGTTGGAGGCTATCACAGTGCCATTCGTTTTGTCACCAACGCCCAATATACTTTCCACCACTACAACGTGTATCCTCTAGTTTGCTGGTCCTCGCTACATATTCGTCGCCAAACCCACTGGCTCCACGTCATCTATAAGTCTTTGCTGGGTAATTCTCCGTCTTGTCTCAGCTCACTGGTCACCATAGCAACACCCACCTGTAGCACGCGCTCCAGCAGGTATATTTTACTGGTCATCCACAAAGCCAATACCTCTTTTGGCCGCTTTCCTTCCAGTTCTCTGCTGCCAATGACTGGAACGAATTGCAGAAATCACTGACTAACTAACTTTAAGAGCAGCTTTCTGATTGCTGCAGCTGTACACAGACCATCTGTAAATAGCCCATCCAACCAACTACCTACCTCATCCCCATATTTGTTTTTGTTTTTCTGCTCTTTTTCACACCAGTATTTCTACTTGCACATCTTCATCTGCACATATATCACTCCAGTGTAAATTGCAAATTTGTAATTACTTTGCCACTATTGGCCTTACCTCCTTACTCAATTTGCATACACTGTATACAGATTTTTCTATTGTGTTGTTGACTGTACGTTTGTTTATCCATGTGTAACTCTGTGAATTTAAAAAACCT
This sequence comes from Oncorhynchus kisutch, assembly GCF_002021735.2. Classification (NCBI taxonomy): domain Eukaryota; kingdom Metazoa; phylum Chordata; class Actinopteri; order Salmoniformes; family Salmonidae; genus Oncorhynchus; species Oncorhynchus kisutch. The sequence continues at coordinate 20,435,951 of NC_034187.2, forward strand.
TAGAGAAAAAGAGTTGATGAGCAAGCTTGACAGTTTTCTAAAGAAAGATAATCAATCTCAAGAAGAAGAGTCTGTTCTTAAATCTTTAGAACTAGAATTAGAACAGCTTTACACGGAACTGGCAAAGGGTGCCTTTGTTGGATCAAGAGACAAATTAATTGAAGAGGGGGAAAGCAACACTAGTTACTTTTTTTCACTTGAAAAGAGAAACTACAAAAGAAAATCTAACTGCAATCAAAATTAATGATGTGTTATGCAAAGATCCATTACAATATCAACATTTGTCAATTCCTTTAATGAAAACCTTCACAACTCACATTTTCAGGATGGTTTTCAAAGCTACATTTGCCACATTCAGAATTATGTCCCTGTAATTGTCGATGATTTCCACTCAGTTTGCGAATCACCTGTGTCAATTGAAGAAATTAGAGAGACTCTGAATACAATATAAAAAAAGGGAAATCACCTGGCCCTGATGGCCTGTCAGTTGAATTCTATAGACAGTTTTGGGAGTTATTAGAAGACCCTTTCTTAGTGTGTTTCAAGATTGCATTGAAAAGGGTAAATGGTCTTCACTATGAAACAGGGTCTTATTTCACTGATTCCGAAGCCCGATAAAGACCCTTTTCTCATTGACAATTGGAGACCAATTACTTTATTAAATATTGATTACAAATTGATTGCTCTGTTTTATGCCAAAATATTTAAAAAATGAATAGTTAACATTATAAATGAGACTCAAATAGGATTTATGAAGGGCTGTCACATAAGCTCTAACATTCAATTAGTCTTGGACCTTCTAGATTATTCAGTAGAAATTGACTCATGTGATTATCTTATGTTTGGACTTCTGTAAAGCCTTTGACACAATTGAACATGAATTTCTCTTTAGGACACTTAAACTGTTTGGTTTCCGTGGAAATGTTATCAAAGTCATTTGCATGTTTTCCAAAGATATACATAGTTCTGTGTTACTAAACCTTAATACATCCAAAATTGTACAACAGGGATGCCCAATTTTGCCATTTTCATTCATTTTGGTTGTGGAACTTTTATTTCTAGATATTCTGAATAATGAAAATCTGTGTGGCTTAACCATTTTTAGGAAATACAAAGGGATCTTTCTAGACTTGGGAGAGTACTTCTGTCTTCTGACTGTCTCGCTTTGTGTACCCCTCATTGTCTTTACTTTTAAATCCCTCGACTTGTAAAGAGATCAACAAGACTATTCTTGACTTCATCTGGAAAAATAAGTCTTACAAACTAAAAAAGTCAGTCCTCTCTAATAAAAGAGCTGAAGGCGGTTTGGAAGTGTTGGAATTTGTTGACATAAATATCACTTTCAAGATCAACTGGTTGAATAGATGTTTGATCAATACTGATTCAATATGCTATTTCAAATCAAATCAAAGTTGATTTTTCACGCGCACCGAATACAACAGGTTGTTTGGTTTACAGTGAAATGCTTACTTACAGGCTCTAACCAACAGTACAAAAAAAGTGTTAGTTGAACAATAGGTAAGTAGCTATAAAAGTAGCGAGGCTACATACAGGCACCAGTTAGTCGGACTGTTTAAGGTAGTATGTACATGTAGATATGGTTAAAGTGACTATGCATATATGATAAACAGAGAGTAGCAGTAGCGTAAAAGAGGGGTTGGTGGGTGGTGGGTGGCGGGACACAATGCAGATAGCCCGGTTAGCCAATGTGCGGGGGCACTGGTTGGTCGGGCCAATTGAGGTAGTATGTAAATGAATGTATAGTTAAAGTGACTATACATATATGATAAACAGAGTAGCAGCGGCGTAAAAGAGGGGTTGGGGGAGGCACACAATGCAAATAGTCTGTGTAGCCATTTGATTACCTGTTCAGGAATCTTATGGTAAAAACTGTTGAGAAGGCTTTTTGTCCTAGACTTGGCACTCCGGTACCGCTTGTCATGCGGTAGTAGAGAGAACAGTATATGACTGGGGTGGCTGGGATCTTTGACGATTATTAGGGCCTTCCTCTGACACCGCCCGGGGTAGAGGTCCTGGATGGCAGGCAGCTTAGCCCCAGTGATGTACTGGGCCATACGCACTACCCTCTGTAGTGCCTTGCGGTCAGAGGCCGAGCAATTGGCGTACCAGGCACTGATGCAACCAGTCAGTTCTCAATGTTGCAGCTGTAGAACCTTTTGAGGATCTGAGGACCCATGCCAAATCTTTTCAGTTTCCTGAGGGGGAATAGGCTTTGTCATGCCCTTTTCACGACTGTGTTTGGACCATTCTAGTTTGTTGGTGATGTGAACACCAAGGATCTTGAAGCTCTCAACCTGCTCCACTACAGCCCCGTCGATGAGAAGGGGCCTTGCTCACTCCTCCTTTTCCTGTAGTCCACAATCATCTCCTTAGTCTTGGTTAGGTTGAGGGAGAGGTTGTTATACTGGCATCAGGTCTCTGACCTCCTCCCTGTAGGCTGTCTCGTCATTTTCGGTGATCAGGCACTGTTGACACTGTTGTGTCGTCTGCAAACTTAATGATGGTCTTGGAGTCATGCCTGGCCATGCAGTCGTGAGTGAACAGGGAGTACAGGAGGGGGCTGAGCACGCACCCCTGGAGGGCTCCAGTGTTGAGGATCATTGTTGCAGATGTGTTGCTACCTACCCTCACCACCATTTTTTATCAAAGAGTCGGGACGGATATACCACAGACACTCGGCCAGGCCCAGATCCCCGTCATTTGCTGGAAAAGGAAACTGAGGATTTGCGGGACAAAATGAGGGTGCCATGTGAGGATCAGGCGATGAGTGGCTAATCTGCCTTTGCGTTCCGTCCTGCTAGCTAATGTTTAATTGCTGGAAAGTAAATGGAACAAACTGAAAGCACGTACAGTATATCCCACCAACTGGACATTAAAAACTGTAATATCTTACGTTTAACAGAGTCGTGGCTGAACGAAGACATTAATAACATACAGCTGGCGGGTTATACACTCAATCGGCAGGATAGATCAGCAGCCTCTGGTAAGACACGGGGCGGGGGCCTATGCATATATGTAAACAACAGCTGGTGCACGATATCTAAGGAAGTCTCGAGGTTTTGCTCGCCTGAGGTAGAGTATCTCATGGTAGCTGTAGACCACACTATCTACATAGAGAGTTTTCATCTGTATTTTTCGTAGTTTTTCTATTTACCATCACAGACTCAATGAGCTGTATACCGCCATAAGCAAACAGGAAAACACTCATCCAGAGGCGGCGCTCCCAGTGGCATTGGACTTTTACACCACTGCTACTCTCTGTTGTTATCATCTATGCATAGTCACTTTAATAACTCTACCTACATGCACATATAACCTCAACTAACCGGTGCCCCTGCACATTGACTCTGTACTGGTACCCCCTGTATATAGTATCGCTATTGTTATTTTACTGCTGCTCTTTAATTACTTGTTACTTTTATTTCTTATTCTTATCTGTAGTGTTTTTAAACTGCATTGTTGGTTAGGGGCTCGTAAGTAAGCATTTCACCAACACCTGTTGTATTCAGGGCATTTGACTAATAAAATTGGATTTGATTTGGACCACAGAGTGAAGGACAAGCAGCCAACAAGTAGTAAGTGCTCAGCATATTTGGGAACTCCTTTTAGACTGTTGGAAAAGCATTCCTCATGAAGCTGTTTGAGAGAATGCCAAGAGTGTGCAAAGCTGTCATCAAGGCAAAGTGTGGGTACATTGTTTAAGACTATTTTGGTTACTACGTTATTCCATATGTTATTTCATTGTTTTGATGTATTCACTATTATTCTAAAATGTAGAAAATAGTTTTAAAAAATACCTTGAATGAGTAGGTGTGTCCAAACGTTAGGTTCTAATAATAATTTGAAATCGTGAAAATGAGGAGAATACCCTTTTAGTGTAAGAGCTGTTTGAAAATGCTTGTTTTATAGGTGGAGTTTTGGTGACATCACCAGGCGGTAATAGACTAATAACATAGACAGGTTTGAAACTATCTGCCAATAACAGCTAGTTTTCAAGTTACCTATCCATCCCATTAGGCTCCTCAAAGTAGGTCCCTCACTCAGACCACTCCCAGACAGTCCTAGCAAAATTATTGCTTGAGAAAATTACTTTTTGCCAAGAAGCATTTTTTTTTTCTATTACCATTTTAATTTAAAACAATCACAGTAAGGTACTTAATTGTTGCCTATTGAGATTAAAATGGCTGCATTGGACCTTTAGCTTTATTAGGACAGGGGGCAGTATTCGGAAGTTTGGATAAATGAGGTGCCCAAAGTAAACTGCCTGTTACTCAGGCCCAGAAGAATGTCTATGTGTATAACAGAACTGATATGGCAGTCGAAAACCTGAGGAAAATCCATCCAGGAAGTGGGATATTTTTGATGCCTATGCCTGCCTATACAGTATGTTATGGGTTAGGGCCCAGATTGCAGTTTCTATGGCTTCCACTAGATGTCAACAGTCTTTAGACATGGTTTCAGGCTTGTATTCTGAAAAATGAGGAAGAATTTTCTAAGTGGACTGTAGAATGAACCAGAGTTGTTTTGCGCACGTGACCGATTGCGTACCGTTCGTTGTTTTTCCCTTCTATTGAAGACGCTATTGTCTGGTTGAAATATTCTCAATTATTTAGACAATAGACAACCTGAGGATGAATTATAAACATCGTTTGACATGTTTCGACAAACTTTACCGGTACTATTAGGATGTATTCATCTGCCTGTTGTGACCGCCTTTGAGCCAGTGGATTACTGAACAAAACGTGCCAACAAAACAGAGTTTTTGGGACATAAAGAGGAACTTTCTCGAACAAAACAAAAATGTATTGTGTAACAGGGACTCATGTGAGTGCAACCAGATGAAGATCATCAAGGGTAAGTGATTAATTTTATCGCTATTTCTGACTTTTGTGACTCCTATACTTGGCCTGAAAATGTTTGTATGCTTTGTAAGCGGGGTGCTGTCCTCAGATAATCGCATGGTATGCTTTCACCGTAAGCCTTTTTGAAATCTGATACAGCGGCTGGATTAACAAGAAGTTAAGCTTTATTTTGATGTATGACACTTTGTATTTTCATGATTGTTAAATATGACTATTTCTGTAATTTGAATTTGGCGCTCTGCAATTTCACAGGATGTTGTCGAGGTGTACTGCTAGCGGGACGCCTATCCTAAAAACAAAAAATTTATTCTCATCAACTTCTCTGATTCCTGCTGTTCTCACCAGGAAATGGGTAAAGGTAAATGGATAATATTCACTCCCACTCCTCACACCAGTACAAATTATTGTGACAGAATTGTTTTTATAGATTAAGTTGCATTGTAGGTGGATTGAGGGAGATAATGGAGAGATGAGAGGGAGAGAGGGAAATGAGGGGATAGAGAGACAGAGAGAAGGGAAGATGAGAGAGAGAGTGATTTTTGAATTTGTCTTACAGAATGGAAAGTGTTCTGATTGAGCTGATAAAGGAAGTAATAATAACCGGATAATACATTTAAAATGCTCAAAGGTCAGGCACCATACCTGAAGAAGGTCATTGAGAAAGGCTGTATTAAAACCTCTCTCTAGACTCCCTGATAAGCCTCTATACTGACACACACACACACACACACACACATACACACACACACACACACACACACACACACACACACACACACACACACACACACACACACACACACACACACACACACACACACACACACACACACACACACACACCACAATTAGAGCTGAGAACAAGCATTCTGCAGCTTTTTTCTTTCTTTTATAGAGACAGAGACAAATATCCGCCTCCAATTAAGGAGATAGAGGAGAGAGAATTCAACTTGGAGGAGCATCTACAGGTAACTACCAAAATAAAGGCAGTGTCTTAATAGGACATTGGGCCAGCATGAGCCAGAACGGCTTCAATGTACCTTGGCATAGATTCTGCAAGTATCTGGAACTATTGGAAGGGTGAAACACCATTCTTCCACAATAAATTCCATAATTTGGTGTTTTGTTGATGGTGGTGGAAAACGCTGTCTCAGGAACCGCTCCAGAATCTCCCATAAGTGTTCAGTTGGTTTGAGATCTGGTGACGAAGACAAACACACACGAGCACACACAATTTAAACTCCTTATGCTGTTTTGAGACCCCTCTTTAAAGGTAACTGAGATCTCTTCTTCTAGCCATGGTAGCCAAAATAATGGGCAACTGGCAATGCATTTTTATACATGACCCTTAGTATGATGGGATGTTTTAATTGCTTAATTAACTCAGGAACCACACCTGTGTGGAAGCATCTGCTTTCAAAATACTTTGACTCCCTCATTTACTCAAGTGTTTCCTTTATTTTGGCAATTACCTGTATTTTAAAGCTGCATTCAATTCCAGCTATCCAACAGACTGCTGTAACAGTACAGCACATAGTTACAGTGCACTCTTTACTCTAGGTGATCTACCAAGCAGAGTGTTAAAGTGTCTGATGTTGTCTCTTTATAGCTGTGGTATGACAAAGTTTTAATTTCCTGGTATATAGCTTCAAGAGCAGGGAGCCCTTTCCATTCATCTTCAGAGAAAATGTTTCAAAAACAACTGCCGTATTACAGTATGTGCATATTGCATTTCTACAGGGATTTTGTTGTTAACACTACAGATGAACTATGCCTTTTCACGTCATTATACAGCCATATCCCTACACTTATTTTATTGACAATATAAGTAGATAGGTAGTCTATTGTTAAGTGTGTCAGTACGCCAGCAGGCCCATTACCCAGTCCATTTAGTCATTCATTGTTTTCTAGGTCTAACCAGACATTAGCACTGAAGCAGTTGACAACAAAATAATACAGTCCCTGATATAATAGATACAAATGTATAATTTAGTTATTTAGCAGATTTTCTTATTGAGAGTGACTTACAGGAGCATTTAGGGTTAAGTGCCTTGCTCAAGGGCATATCGACAGATGTTTTGAACCAGCGACCTTAACCGCTAGGCTACCTGCCTCCCACTTCAAGCATGTATTTTGAGGATTGGAAACGCTGAACATCAGTTGACATGCATTTAGTTGGTAATTTCTCTAAAATTGAGTTCAACTTCCGTCAACAAGGCCATTACTGCCTCGTAAGATGCTTTTTCCCCCGTCACTTACTTGAACACAAAAGATCTTCAGCTAATCCTGTAAAAGCAATGGCCCATGCTATTTGGCAACCGAACAACCCCAAGGTTTTTATTTGAACTTTGTTGGAAAGACCAAAAAAAACATGTCATAACTGACATCTCCAGACAACATTATTGTGCTTAATGCAGTTAAAAGCTAGATTAGGGGCATTTGCTATTGACCAATCGTAACTAAGTCGATGAGGCATCTCGTTTGGTCTGTTCCCGCTGTTTTCTCAATCTGTAATGGTCCACACTCTCACAGACTACACTACCCCCCCCCCCCCCACATACACACACACAGCAAAGGGAGCTGTGACCTTGCCAAATCAGTACCACTTAAGATGAAAGCATAGAGAGGCTAATTATAAAATAAAAATGTGAGGACTGGTGGAAGCAGTGTGAATATAAAACAGTGAGTCTGTTTTGTGTAACAGTTACACACTCTCCCTCTTACACACACAATCTCACACTCACTCAACTACAGGCATTGGGCAGATACTGGTTGAATCAACGTTGTTTCCACCTCATTTCAATGAAATTACGTTGAACCAATGTGGAATTGACGTCTGTGCCCAGTGAGATCCTGCTCTCCGAATCTCCCAACCGCCACAATCCTCTGTGATAGCAGAGATCCACTTGATCACAAGAGTCATAATCAGAAGGGAATTAGATTTAAATTATCAATGATTCGCGTTTGGGTAACGGAGCGCTCTTACACATTCCAATCTTGTTACTTTGATTTAGTCTTTTACAACCAACATGATAAAGTATGAAGCACAGCATGACGCCTACAGTACAGGCCTTGGTTTGATGTTCTACTGATATAACAATAAAAATGGTGTTGTAATAAATTATATTGGGGTGGTGTTAGTAAATAAATACACAGTAGCCTACATACATCTAAATATAAAATGTGTCACATGTATGCTCAGATATGTTCAGAGATGAGCTTACAGTAACAGATGTGGAAGCTTGAAGTCAATGAATGACAGGGATGTTTTTCTAAGGTGGTTTTCTTTCATGGCTCATGTTCATCTCAGCTCTCATGTAGCCTTATTATGAGTGATGCGTGCATGCGTATGTGTTGAGACCTCCTGACCGCACAGTGTGTGTATGTGTTTGTGTGTGCGTGCGTGCGTAGAGACCTCATAACACCACTGCAGACTAGCTCTTAATTTGGTTTTTGCATTACAACAGCCAGACTGACTGACTGCAGAGTGCTTTCTTGTCCTTGAGCCCTAAGGAACAGATAAACAGAAAATAGTGACGTCCAAAATAATGAGTAATAGAAGATATCACTAATGGCCCTATCGTCATAGATCCTCCAGTCTGTGTTTAAAAAATAATCCAATCTCACTGATTATTTCTCCCAGCTATATCTGCTCATCTATACAGAAGGAATCGTTATTTCCAATTTACTCCCCTTATTACTTACTGAGATCAATACATACCAGTCTAGTAGCATGGTTGGATGGTCAGTGAGTTTCCGCCGACCAGTTACTGCCTGGCTCAATGGCGACATCTCAAATGGCACCCTATTGCCTATATATTGCCCACAGGGCTATGGTCAAAAGTAGTGCACAATGTAGGGAATAGGGTGTCATTTGGGATGCAACCAATGAGCTAAAGCTTGAATCCTTAACGGTGAAACTGCCATGTCCGTTTGCAATATAACGACAACAAAGAATTTACTGCAAACAACCCCTCAGACATCATTGCATGCAGGACAGAACAGCAGCATATGTACTTCCATTTTTTTTACTATGATGCATGACGCTGCCAAGCTCTGCTTCGTCAACGAAACAAAACCAATAACAATGGCGGTGGGACAGACAGTGGAACGGTTTCTCTTACTGAGGATTTCATCTTTAATGACTGATGCATCAGCTGACCAATGTAGTTGGTAGTTTCACCCATTGGGCAGTGCTATACATCACGGTGGGCATAGATTTCAGCTCGCATATGGGCGCAGTGTCAAGAGCGAACCGAGCATTCGCTCATGTCAGGATCTTGGAATCTATTCAATACGCCATAGAGTACAGGTCAGCTAAGCCTAACAAACAGTAATGGATGTTACTGTTTCTTCCGGGGGTTATAAAGATGAGCTAAACAAATGTAATCACTGAATTCATGTTATTTTTGCTATTTCATGAAACCACAGAATAGAAAAAAGCGAAACAAAGGATTTTGTATTCTAATTTTTCAGACAAACGACATCGAAAATCCATCAGATTAACCGTTTTTAATTAATCCAAGCAACGCAAATAATTCATCTCAGTGATTATCCATCCATTTGGCGAAAGATTTTCATGCGAATATTCTAAAATCTGCATAAAAACTGTAGGATTCCAATAAATCAGATTGTGGAACCTATCCTATAGGATAGAATCATATAAGATAGAATATATAGGAATCAAGACGCAGTGGTCTAAGGAACTGCATTACAGACCCGGGTTTATCCCGACCTGTATCACAACCGGGATCCTATAGGAGTCCAATTGGACTAGTTCCAAAATCTGATAGGATTTTTCTGTTGGTCATACTGCAAATGAACTTTCAGCCTTGAATCACTCCCATATTGTGTGTTAAAGAGGTGGAGAACTTCAGGGACTTATAACTGGTCTTTTTATTTTTATTTTTTATTTCACCTTTATTTAACCAGGTAGGCTAGTTGAGAACAAGTTCTCATTTGCAACTGCGACCTGGCCAAGATAAAGCATAGCAGTGTGAGCAGACAACAAAGAGTTACACATGGAGTAAACAATTAACAAGTCAATAACACAGTAGAAAACAAAGGGGGAGTCTATATACAATGTGTGCAAAAGGCATGAGGAGGTAGGCAAATAATTACAATTTTGCAGATTAACACTGGAGTGATGAATGATCAGATGGTCATGTACAGGTAGAGATATTGGTGTGCAAAAGAGCAGAAAAGTAAATAAATAAAAACAGTATGGGGATGAGGTAGGTGAAAAAGGGTGGGCTATTTACCAATAGACTATGTACAGCTGCAGCGATCGGTTAGCTGCTCAGATAGCTGATGTTTGAAGTTGGTGAGGGAGATAAAAGTCTCCAACTTCAGCGATTTTTGCAATTCGTTCAGCAGAGTACTGGAACGAAAGGCGGCCAAATGAGGTGTTGGCTTTAGGGATGATCAGTGAGATACACCTGCTGGAGCACGTGCTACGGATGGGTGTTGCCATCGTGACCAGTGAGCTGAGATAAGGCGGAGCTTTACCTAGCATGGACTTGTAGATGACCTGGAGCCAGTGGGTCTGGCGACGAATATGTAGCGAGGGCCAGCCGACTAGAGCATACAAGTCGCAGTGGTGGGTGGTATAAGGTGCTTTAGTGACAAAACGGATGGCACTGTGATAGACTGCATCCAGTTTGCTGAGTAGAGTGTTGGAAGCCATTTTGTAGATGACATCGCCGAAGTCGAGGATCGGTAGGATAGTCAGTTTTACTAGGGTAAGCTTGGCGGCGTGAGTGAAGGAGGCTTTGTTGCGGAATAGAAAGCCGACTCTTGATTTGATTTTCGATTGGAGATGTTTGATATGAGTCTGGAAGGAGAGTTTGCAGTCTAGCCAGACACCTAGGTACTTATAGACGTCCACATATTCTAGGTCGGAACCATCCAGGGTGGTGATGCTAGTCGGGCATGCGGGTGCAGGCAGCGACCGGTTGAAAAGCATGCATTTGGTTTTACTAGCGTTTAAGAGCAGTTGGAGGCCATGGAAGGAGTGTTGTATGGCATTGAAGCTTGTTTGGAGGTTAGATAGCACAGTGTCCAAAGACGGGCCGAAAGTATATAGAATGGTGTCGTCTGCGTAGAGGTGGATCAGGGAATCGCCCGCAGCAAGAGCAACATCATTGATATACACAGAGAAAAGAGTCGGCCCGAGAATTGAACCCTGTGGCACCCCCATAGAGACTGCCAGAGGACCGGACAGCATGCTCTCCGATTTGACACACTGAACTCTGTCTGCAAAGTAATTGGTGAACCAGGCAAGGCAGTCATCCGAAAAACCGAGGCTCCTGAGTCTGCCGATAAGAATATGGTGATTGACAGAGTCGAAAGCCTTGGCAAGGTCGATGAAGACGGCTGCACAGTACTGTCTTTTATCGATGGCGGTTATGATATCGTTTAGTACCTTGAGTGTGGCTGAGGTGCACCCATGACCGGCTCGGAAACCAGATTGCACAGCGGAGAAGGTACGGTGGGATTCGAGATGGTCAGTGACCTGTTTGTTGACTTGGATTTCGAAGACCTTAGATAGGCAGGGCAGGATGGATATAGGTCTGTAACAGTTTGGGTCCAGGGTGTCTCCCCCTTTGAAGAGGGGGATGACTGCGGCAGCTTTCCAATCCTTGGGGATCTCAGACGATATGAAAGAGAGGTTGAACAGGCTGGTAATAGAGGTTGCGACAATGGTGGCAGATAGTTTCAGAAATAGAGGGTCCAGATTGTCAGGCCCAGCTGATTTGTACGGGTCCAGGTTCTGCAGCTCTTTCAGAACATCTGCTATCTGGATTTGGGTGAAGGAGAACCTGGAGAGGCTTGGGCGAGGAGCTGTGGGGGGGGGGGGGGGGGGGGGCGCGGAGCTGTTGGCCGAGGTTGAAGTAGCCAGGCGGAAGGCATGGGCAGCCGTTGAGAAATGCTTATTGAAGTTTGCGATAATCATGGATTTATCAGTGGTGACCGTGTTACCTAGCCTCACTGCAGTGGGCAGCTGGGAGGAGGTGCTCTTGTTCTCCATGGACTTCACAGTGTCCCAGAACTTTTTGGAGTTGGAGCTACAGGATGCAAACTTCTGCCTGAAGAAGCTGGCCTTAACTTTCCTGACTGACTGCGTGTATTGGTTCCGGACTTCCCTGAACAGTTGCATATCACGGGGACTATTCGATGCTATTGCAGTCCGCCACAGGATGTTTTTGTGCTGGTCGAGGGCAGTCAGGTCTGGGGTGAACCAAGGGCTGTATCTGTTCTTAGTTCTGCATTTTTTGAACGGAGCATGCTTATCTAAAATGGTGAGGAAGTTACTTTTAAAGAATGACCAGGCATCCTCAACTGACGGGATGAGGTCAATGTCCTTCCAGGATACCCGGGCCAGGTCGATTAGAAAGGCCTGCTCACAGAAGTGTTTTAGGGAGCGTTTGACAGTGATGAGGGGTGGTCGTTTGACTGCGGCTCCGTAGCGGATACAGGCAATGAGGCAGTGATCGCTGAGATCCTGGTTGAAGACAGCGGAGGTGTATTTGGAGGGCCAGTTGGTCAGGATGACGTCTATGAGGGTGCCCTTGTTTACAGAGTTAGGGTTGTACCTGGTGGGTTCCTTGATGATTTGTCTGAGTAGGCAAATATAGTTTACAGTTTACTAGTTATTCATCTTGATTGCAGTTTAACATTAATGTTCAGGTTTCTGTAATTAAGTAATAGGTATAGGCATAGGTACATAGGTATTTGATCACCTACCAACCAGTAAGAATTCCGTCTCTCACAGACCTGTTAGTTTTGTTTTAAGAAGCCCTCCTGTTCTCCACTCATTACCTGTATTAACTGAACCTGTTTGAACTCGTTACCTGTATAAAAGACACCTGTCCACACACTCAATCAAAAAGAGTCCAACCTCTCCACAATGGCCAAGACCAGAGAGCAGTGTAAGGACAACAGGGATACAATTGTAGACCTGCACAAGGCTGGGATGGCTACAGGACAATAGGCAAGCAGCTTGGTGAGAAGGCAACAACTGTTGGTGCAATTATTAGGAAATGGAAGAAGTTCAAGATGACGGTCAATCACCCTCGGTCTGGGGCTTCATGCAAGAGCTCACCTCGTGGGGCATCAATGATCATGAGGAAGGTGAGGGATCAGCCCAGAACTACACAGCAGGACCTGGTCAATGACCTGAAGAGAGCTGCGACCACAGTCTCAAAGAAAACCATTAGTAACACACTACGACGTCATGGATTAAAATCCTGCAGCGCAGGTCCCCCTGCTCAAGCCAGCGCATGTCCAGGCCCGTCTGAAGTTTGCCAATGACCATCTGGATGATCCAGAGGAGGAATGGGAGAAGGTCATGTGGTCTGATGAGACAAAAATAGAGCTTTTTGGTCTAAACTCCACTCACTGTGTTTGGAGGAAGAAGAAGGATGAGTACAACCCCAAGAACCGTGAATAATGGAGGTGGAAACATCATTCTTTGGGCATGCTTTTCTGCCAAGGGGACAGGACGACTGCATCGTATTGAGGTGAGGATGGATGGGGCCATGTATCGCGAGATCTTGGCCAACAACCTCCTTCCCTCAGTAAAAGCATTGAAGATGGGTCGTGGCTGGGTCTTCCAGCATGACAACGACCTGAAACACACAGCCAGGGCAACTAAGGAGTGGCTCCGTAAGAAGCATCTCAAGGTCCTGAAGTGGCCTAGCCAGTCTCCAGACCTGAACCAAATAGAAAATCTTTGGAGGGAGCTGAAAGTCCGTATTGTCCAGCAACAGCCCCGAAACCTGAAGGATCTGGAGAAGGTCTGTATGGAGGAGTGGGCCAAAATCCCTGCTGCAGTGTGTGCAAACCTGGTCAAGAACTACAGGAAACGTATGATTTCTGTAATTGCAAACAAAGGTTTCTGTACCAAATATTAAGTTCTGCTTTTCTGATGATCAAATACTTATGTCATGCAATAAAATGCAAATTAATTACTTAAAAATCATACAATGTGATTTTCTGGATTTTTGTTTTAGATTCCGTCTCTCACAGTTGAAGTTTACCTTTGATAAAAATTACAGACCTCTACATTCTTAGTAGGAAAACCTGAACAATCGGCAGTGTATCAAATACTTGTTCTCCCTACTGTATCTGTCGGTAGTACATTTTATGTTTAGGATTTCAATATATGTCTCACGACTTCCACCGAAGTTGATCCCTCTCCTTGTTCGGGCGGCGTTCAACGTCACCGGTCAACGTCACCGGCTTTCTAGTCACCACCGATCCATGTTTAATTTTTGTTTTGTTTTGTCTTCATTATACACACCTGGTTTCCTTTCCATAATCAATGTTCCTTTTTTAACCCTCTGGCTTCCTTTTTTGTTTTGTGAGTGATTGTCATTGTCATGTGTGTTCGTTCCTTGTGCTCTGGATATTTGTATTTTTCCTTGTTGGAACATTGCTTACATTTTGAGTAAATTCAGATTAATACTCATACCTGTGTCCTGCACCTGACTCCGCTTCTCCATTCACCTAATCGCTGAAAGAATCACTCACCATAGAATGGAGTCAGCTGGTGCAGCCAGCCCTCGTTCAGCCCGCGTTCAGCAGCACGCGACTCTGTTACAGAGTCTTGGTACCATGGACCAATGGGAGAGAGGGGATTTTCCGGTTAATCCATCATCACCACTCCAGCTCCCACAACAACCTCCACTGATGTCCATCCCTCTTTCATCAGGATCCAGTGGGATTCGGCTCTCGCTCCCGGGAGCGTATGACGGTGGTTCCTACCGTATGACGGTGCCAGTGGTTCCTACTCCAGCTGGAGCTCTACCTGGCAGCTGTTCAGCCGGCCCCTTCGTGATGCGAGAGAGTGAGCACCCTCATTTCTTGTGTGACATGCTTTGAACTCAATCAGCATGACAGAGTGATCTCCAGCCTTGTCCTCATCAACACTCACACCTGTGTTAATTAGAGAATCGCTGACATGATGTCAGCTGGTCCTTTTGTGGCAGGGCTGAAATGCAGTGGAAATGTTTATTGGGGGATTCAGTTCATTTGCATGGCAAAGAGGGACTTTGCAATTAATTGCAAATCATCTGATCACTCTTCATAACATTCTGGAGTATATGCAAATTGCCATCATACAAACTGAGGCAGCAGACTTTGTGAAAATGTATATTTGTGTCATTCTCAAAACTTTTGGCCACGACTGTATTTGGCAACAAGATTGAAACAATCATAATCATTTCAATGGTCTTGTTACCATTGCAATAGTAAAATATTATATCCTTCATGACAAAAACATGTGTAGTTTTCATAATGTAAAATAACTATTCTGCAAGGTTTTCCCAAAATTCGGACACAAATTTACATTCAAAGAACAAGTGAGTCAGATTCTCACCTTCTTTTTCACAGAATACGCAGATATCATCAATAGCCACAAATTTGGACAATGTAGAATTACATGGATATATCTTATGTAGAATTTTAAAGCGCACTTAAAACCTCTTAAGGATTGGCCCCTTTTTAAAAATGTTCGCATAAAAAGACATAGCCAAATCGAACTGCCTGCGGCTCAGGTGCCATCATCTTTGAAATGCAAGAGAAAGGCCATAATGTATTATTCCAGCCCAGGTGCAATAGTGTATGTGCAAATTTTTAGACTGATCCAAGGTACCATTGTATTTCTGTTCAAAGGGTTGTATCAAGACTGCCCAAATGTGCCTAATTTGTTTATTAATAACTTTTCATGTTCAAAACTGTGCACTCGTCTCAAACAATAGCATACTATTATTTCACTGTAATACCTTTGGTAAATTGGACAGTGCAGTTAGATGAAGAAGAATTTAATACTATTTTGGTTACTACATGTCTCCAAGTGTTATTTCATAGTTTTTATGTCTTCACTGTTATTCTACAATGTAGAAAATAGTTTAAACATTTCAGAAAAACCCTTGAAGGAGTAGGTGTGTCCAAATTTTTGACTGGTACTGTATAAAACACCGAAAATCACGTTTTTGACTGCACTGACCCTTTAAAAAACAAGGTTAGCACTTGATTTTTCACACTTGATTATCGGAAATATCTATTTTTAATTGGGGAGACTCTATTTCTGGCCTCCTTCCTATTCCTTTTCCATCTGTGGTGAACACTAGACTACATCCCAAATGACCCCCTATTCCCTATATAGTGTACTATCTGCAGTATGTGGTGCACTATATAGTGAATAGGGTGCCATTTGAGACAAATCATAGGTGTGTTGTAGGCCTGTGTTTAGTCTTGTATGACTAGGTGGGTTTCTATGGCCGGCGTCTCACTGATCCACTTGTAAAGAGAGAGAGAGAAGACGTTATTTCCTGGAGGAACTGAGCACCTATTCGTCACACCACATTATCCACCAATGAAACCCTTCCGTTTTAATTTATCCTGAGGGATCTCCTTATTCTCCCAACACAAGCCCTCTGAATCTCATATCCCATATTTCGTCAAATGGGGTTTTTATGGATATAAAAGGGGGACATAAGATTACTGAGTATGAATTATTAAAGGATATACCAATTGGGAGTGGTCCACAGATATCAACACTTTCTAATACTGTAATCTATTATTAACGTAATCTAAATACCAGTTATCATAGTGTTATATCGACCATAATGCATTACAAGGGTTGTTCCAAGTCTTCATTACACTATTCTGTTGGAAACGTTACTTCAATGTTTAGGCTAAGCTTCATACTAGATATTTGAGTTCGAAAACAACATGTAGCATAATTTGACTTAATAATATAACATACTGTATAATGAATTGTATCAGACATATTTCATTTGATTATTTTATATTTGAGCAAAAAATGTAGTGAAACTACAGACAAGCCAATATCACAGTGTGTATGATACTTGACCTTTACACACCTAATCATTCAAAGAATATCACCTGGATGAAATCCAATTTAGAGAAGTGTCGACCAATTAACTATTTGCTTGTTGTCGGAGCTGAGATTGGCGGGGGTGACTGAATTGAGAACTAATTGTTGCTGTCAGATGTGTATACGCCGGTGACTGAATGTGGGATCATTTCTTTCTTTCTTACAGGTCCCAAAAATGTGCCTTCATTTCAGTCTTAATGAGAGAGTGTACATGCGGAACAGAAGAGCATTAGGATGCCAGAGCCACACAGCTAATCCAAACAGCCTTCTTTCTGTTGTCATTCCTTCGCTGTAATAACACCAGCACAGCTGAGGCCAAATTAAACCTGTAATTTTAAGTCATCAAAAAATGATAATTGTGGCGGCACGCTATAATGCTCTCTGATTCTGAGCCTGGTCAGACAGTGCAGTTGGTGCTGATGAAGTAATGCTCATTGACATTATACAATATACACACAAAAGTATGTGGACAACCCTTTAAATTAGTGGATTTGGCGATTTCAGCCACAGCTGTTGCTGACAAGTGTATAAAATCGAGCACACAGCCATGCAATATCCATTGACAAACATTGGCAGTAGAATGGCCCTACTGAAGAGCTAAGTGACTTTCAACGTGGCACTGCCATAGGATGCCACCTTTCCAACAAGTCAGTTCATCAAATTTCTGCTTTGATAGAGCTTCCCCGGTCAACTGCAAGTGATATTGTGAGGTGGAAATGTATAGGAGCAACAATAGCTCAGCCGTAAAGTGGTAGGTCACAGAATCTCACAGAACGGAACCGCCAAGTGCTGAAGCGCGTAGCGAGTATAAATCATCTGTGTTGCAACACTCACTACCGAATTCCAAACTGCCTCTGGAAGCAACGTCAGCACAATAACTGTTCATTGGGAGCTTTATGAAATGGGTTTCCATGGCTGAGAATCCACACACAATACTAAGATCACCATGCGCAATGCCAAGCATCAGCTGGAGTGGTGTAAAGCTCTCCGACATTGGACGCTGGAACAGTGGAAACGCATTCTCTGGAGTGAAGAATCACGCGTCACAATCTGGCAGTCCAAATCTGGGTTTGTCGGATGCCAGGAGAGTGCTACCTGCCCCAATGCATAGTGCCTACTGTAAAGTTTGGTGGAGGAGGAATAATGGTCAGAGGGTTTTTTTTCATGGTTCTGGCTAGTCCTCTTAGTGCCAATGAAGGGAAATCTGAACACTACAACATACAGTTACATTCTAGACGATTCTGGGGGAGAACAGTTTGGGGAAGGCCCTTTCCTGTTTCAGCATGACAATGCCCCCATGCGCAAAGCAAGGTCCATACAGAAATGGTTTGTCGATCGGTGTGGAAGAACTTGACCGGCTTGCACAGAGCCCTGACCTCAACCCCATCAAACACCTTTGGGATGAATTGGAACACCAACTGCGAGCCAGGCCTAATCGCCCAACATCAGTGCCCGACCTCACTAATGCTCTTGTGACTGAATGGAAACAGGTCCCCACAGCAATGTTCCAATATCTAGTGGAAAGCCTTCCCAGAAGAGTGGAGGCTGTTATAGCAGCAAAGGGGGGACAAACTCAATATTAATGCCAATGATCTTGGAATGATATTTTCAACTAGCAGGTGTCCACATACTTTTGGCCACGTAGGGTACCTTTTGAGTGTCATTGCATCCTTGTCATTGAGAGTGTGACAACTGCAAGTATCATGTGTGTCATCACCGGTCCAATTACCAGCTTGGTTTAGAGTTATTGGTTGTAGCCTAGTGTTTAGAGCGTTGGGCCAGTAACCAAAAGGTTGCTGGATCAAATCCCTGAGCTGACAAGTTAAGAATATATCATTCTGCCCTTGAGCAAGGCAGTTAACCCACTGTTCTGTGGATGTCGATTAAGGCAGCTCCCTGCACCTTTCTGATTCAGAAGGATTGGGTTATAAATGCGGAAGACACATTTCAATTGAGGCATTCAGTTGTACAACTGACGAGCTATCCTTCTTTTTACATTGTAATATCCTGGATTACAACACTGTTGTCGTTACAATATATCTGTCCAAATGTGTTGAATGCATGGAGGTTGTCTTCCCTTTATTATATTAGATTAAGGCTATGAAAGGCAATCTATCTCAAACAGTTTTTTTCTATTGTTGTACTAACCAGATATTTAATTGTTGAAATAAAAAAGATGTATCTATTCAACCAGTAGGGCGGCAGGGTAGCCTAGTGGTTAGAGCATTGGACTAGTAGCCGGAAGGTTGCAATCCCCGAGCTGACAAGGTACAAATCTGTCGTTCTGCCCCTGAACAGGCAGTTAACCCACTGTTCCTAGGCCGTCATTGAAAATAAGAATTTGTTCTTAACTGACTTGCCTAGTAAAATAAAGGTAAAAGAAAAAAGAAAAAATGCACAACAACATCTCCTATGCCTGACATGTTCAATACCAATTGTATGACACGTCTTTTGTCAGTCTTCTAAGTAGTTCCCCATTGAGAGAGGACTGTCACTAATCTACCAACAGTAGGCTGCCAGTCTGGCTCTGTATTATCCATGTCTAGCACAGGAAGATCCAGGCAATCAATCAATAGAGAAAAAGAGAGAGAGAGAGAGAGAAAGAGAAAGCAAAGAGAGGAGAAAGAGCAGAGAGAGAGAGTCAGGCAGCTATGGAAGCAACCCTGGCCTTACATCCAGCCCTTATTATCTCTGTACTAGTCAGCTAAAAGAAGAAGAAGAGGAAGAACAAGGCAATTACTGTAAACATAAAGAATGAAATAAACAACTACAATAACAAGTCCAAAAGTATTGACCCAACAGCGATGCTTATTTTGCCTTGAAACTGAGCAGGAGGAGCATCTCTCTGTCAGGCTGAAGGTTTCTGTCTGTCTTTAACAAACTCAAATCAAATCAAAGTTTATTTGTCACGTGCGCCGAATACAACAGGTGTAGACCTTACAGTGAAATGCTCAAGATTGGAGGCTGTTATAGCAGCAAAGGGGGGACATCCTAGTTGGTTGTATCCTAGTGTTTAGAGCATTGGGCCAGTAACCAAAAGGTTGCTGGATCAAATCCCTGAGCTGACAAGGTAAAAATCTATCATTCTGCCCTTGAGCAAGGCAGCACTGTTCCGTGGATGTCGATTAAGGCAGCTCCCTGCACACAAACTGTATCAATCAATCCACTGTCTCAATCAATGCAGTCACTTCAACAAATCTCCATTCAGCATCAGCATGAGTAACAGACTCTTCCCACGCACCACATAGTACGGTACACATCATAAACAGACAGACAGACATACATGCTGTACACCACAAACAGACATTAATTTGTATAACATCTGCCTTTACCAGATGGCATTGTGTTACCACCACCAACCTAACAGATACTGAAGAAGTCCCTCTAATTTTATCACACAGTTGCTAGGGTATGTTTGTTATCAATTTGAAACCATGATTATCCAAACTATCTGTGGTCAACTTAGTTCTATTTTCTGGGACTTTACTTTGATTGATTTTGACATATAACATTAGAATATAATACATTGTTTCATGTTTTGTATGGCAGACTGTACCATTGCCACAGCATTAATTCTAGTCAAAGCTCACGATTTTGTTATGATAAATGTATATCTCGATGGAAATATACCACATTTGCATTAAATTTCCCGACCTGTTTAACCAATAAACAGAGTTTGATTTCCAGGCTGAAAACAATGATACAACATGGGAGGCTTTCTTAAGCGCATCCATTTCCTCCTCCTCAACCTTTCAGGGTTTTTAACTCATGGCGAAATGTGGGGTATGTATACTGTGTGTTGGATCAGTCTTTTTCTGAGTGGTGGAAGTAGACAATTCCTACCATCTGTCACGCCCTGACCTGAGTATTCTTTGTTTTCTTTATACATTTTGGTTAGGTCAGGCTGTGACATGGGTGATGTATGTGTTTTGTACTGTCTAGGGGTTTTATAGGTTTATGGGGTTAATTGTCTATGTGTGTCTATGTGATGTTGCATCTTAGCACTCATTTTCTATAGCGGTCATGTTCGTCTGGTTAGTTTGTTTGTTTAGTGTACTTCGTGTTTTTCCGTCTTTTCATTAAATCATGCATTTACACCACGCTGCGCTTTGATCTCCTCAATACGACGATCGTGACACCATCTCCATCTCTACCACTCCCTCACATTATTTTGACAAACATAAAATATAATACTTTGTTTTAGGCCAAAATAAATGTCTTAAATGTTACCACTGTTCTGTGTTTGGGTAGACACTTTTTTTTTTGCTGAGAGAGTGTTTTTTTCAGCACTTCTCTCAGACTGTGGTCTCCAACTAGTTACCCACCCCATGCATTCACGTGCTAGCACAAGTCCACACAGTACACATACCCACTCACAAGCATGACATTATATTTTCACTCTCTCTCTCTCTATTGATTATATTAGTGGATGCTGATGCGCACACCCAATACCAGAGAAACTGTATGGCCTCTCATCCTTTTCCACTGACTGTCATTATTTCTTCCCTGATTTCCTTTCATCGACACTTTTTTCTCATCAGTATTTCATGCTGTCAAGATAGAATAATACAGTTAGAATGATAGAATAATACAGTTAGATTGATAGAATACTACAGTTAGATTGATAGAATACTACAGTTAGAATGATAGAATACCTCAGTTAGAATGATAGAATACTACAGTTAGATTGATAGAATACTACAGTTAGAATGATAGAATACCTCAGTTAGAATGATAGAATACTACAGTTAGATTGATAGAATACTACAGTTAGAATGATAGAATACCTCAGTTAGAATTATAGAATACCCCGGTTTGATTGATAGAATACCACAGTTAGATTGATAGAATACCACAGTTAGAATGCTAGAATACCACAGTTAGAATGCTAGAATACTACAGTTAGATTGCTAGAATACTAGTTATATTGATAGAATACTACAGTTAGAATGATAGAATATCCCAGTTAGATTGATAGAATACTAAAGTTAGAATGATTAGAATACCCCAGTTAGAATGCTAGAAAACTACAGTTAGAATGATGGAATATACTGTTAGAATGATAGAATACTACAGTTACAATTATATAATACTACAGTTAGAATGATATAATACTACAGTTAGAATGATAGAATACTACAGTTAGAATGATAGAATACTAGAGTTTAAATGATAGAATACTGTTCAACATGCTGCATTGTCTATATTGTCTATCAAGGTGTATTGTGTCTTATGTTAGAATATAACCTCAATATCTGTTATTATAAAAATGTTTGACTTCAGCAAATGTACATTTTTGTTTTTGTATTGCTAACCCATTTCCAAATATGACTTGTTTTTATCAACACTTCTCTCAAAATGTGATCTCCAACTGGTTACCCACCCATGTATGCACAGGTGCATACAGTACACATACCCACCCACAAGTATCACCTTATATTTTCACATATTAGAGGGATAGACAATCATCCATAACCTGTCATTACCTTGTACTTCCTGAATTCCAACCCAGCCAGCATAACAGGGAGTAAACATACCATTAGAGTTGTAATTACAGCCTGGGCTCGATAACATAGCTGCTCCACTCCTCACTACACACACACACACACACACACACACACACACACACACACACACACACACACACACACACACACACACACACACACACACACACACACACACACACACACACACACACACACACACACAACACCAGATCAGACCACATGGAGCTTTTATTACAGGGACCCTACATTACCTAATCCCTCCATTACCAAACACAATGGCTTAATTATAGAGTGTCAGGAAGGACATCAAATGGACCGTCACAATCAATTGGAGTTGGTAGTGCCTGTTTATTGTCAGACCTGACCCTGTAACACAACACATTTGGCTCCAGCCAGTCAGAATCATAAGACACGTCCTAAATGGCACACTATTCCATATATAGTGCACTACTTTTGACCAAAGCCCTACAGCCATAGACAAAGACTCTACTATACAGGTTAGTGTTTAATGGTAGCCCTATGCTTCACTGTTGGGATTCACTTATTGTAGCATTTAAAGACAGAAGGTCATGTACCCTATTCAACATTCAAGCAATGACACAAAAGTAAGCTAATAGACGTTAATTAATTACGTTACAAAATCTATCAAATCTATTTAATAGCTTCAGACTAAACGTTTCACTGATAACTCAGCAAGCAACCCACACACCCAGGAAATTAAATTAAATACATACCAATGGTTCCTCCTCACAACAATTATACCTTATTGTACTATGATTACTTTTCCATTCTGTATGCAAATTACCATCAAATTCTAGGAAATGAATCATAAAGTAATCAGTCTATTGAAGTGAAGATTTCTGGTGTGTCCAAAAAAAAAGGTTAAAATATTGGTTAGGGTTATGTTATGATAGCAAATCAAATCTTAATTCCTTATTTCCATTTTGAAAAAGCTTTCATCTGGAATAATAATAATGATAATTCAATTTTGAGAAACGTTCCAACAATTAAATTTTGATATGTTAATTGTATTGGTGTTCCTTTAAGCCAAAGTGAATGCAGCTAAACCTGCATTTTTCCCTACACACAGTACATAAATTACTCTTCATCAATCTTCAATGTTCTCATATACTGTATGCCCATGTCAAGGCCTTTCAATCATCACGTGTCAAAGACGGACACCTTCTGACAACTAAAGGTTGCTGTGTGTGTCAGAATTCATCTGTTTGTGAAACAATGGTATTTCATTGTAATATTTTTGGTTAAATTGTTATCAATCAGGTTTATAAGGACAACCAGCAGGTGATTAACTGCATTAAGATGAAGATAATTAGTGTAAAGCCTGCCATAATGATGAAGGGCATTCCTGGGAAGGTGAGCAAGGTAAGAGGGTACAGACCATAATACATGTGGTCTCTACAGATGCAGAGAAGAGGAACATCACACCTGCACGGGTCACAAAAGAGATAAGGCTTTACAAAGAGTGAGTTCCATCAACTGAATTCATGAAGATTCAGAAGTTTAAATATTCAATGGTTTTGCATTATTGTACTTTCATTGAAATTGTTGTTTACCTCTTAGTACACACAGTCCAGGCTGAATAACGTAGAACAGAGAAAGACACACAATGATATAGTATCTCTTTGTTACATTGTTAAGCTGGTGACTGTGCTTACAGTACCAACTAGAGCGGAATAAGATGAAGTACATAGAGCAGAGGAAGGGCAATCTTAAGTGGTTCCAACATGAAATACGTATTGATCCGAGAGAGAGACTGGCTGCTAGCTAAGTACTTTTGAATGTAAGCTTAAAAGTGGAAGTGCAATACGTCCTTCAGAATAAAAACAATGGTCAAATAAATGTTCAGAATAAAATGCTGTTGGTTCTGACATGAACACACATTTCTTACATCATTATACAGACGCACTTGGTTAGTATCCAGACAAGGTACCTATTTAACTCTCTGAAAACTTGATTGCAACCCTAATGTTTTTTAGCCTTCAAGAACAGGTTATTTGTGGTACAATGATCTGAGGAATAATAAGGGTTAACATTCTACATAACATTTTGTTTAGATAAAGGGACTGAATAAGAGAAAGGAACAATAAAATGTCCCTGTGCATCATTTGTTCATCCAACCATTCTCTGATGTGGCCATGACGGGCTTACAGAGAACACAGAACAGAAGATCCACAAGGCTTCGCCATCTGACCTTAACCAGGGATGTTCACTGTGCTCGGGATTTCAATTTTCATGAGAACAGAATAACATGCATCTTTGTCTCAGGAGTTGGACTTGAGGACAGGGGATTTCTGGATCAAGAGTCCAGTGCTAAACTGTCTCTTCATTTCAGTCTTCTTGACATGGGAGTCAAGGGGTGGTTCCTCTTGAGGTTCCTATCATTCTATTAAGTTTTTCCTTGCCACTGTCATTCTTCTGGCTTTCTGGGTTCTACGTCAGGTTACTGTGAAGTACTTTGTGAACACTGTACACTTGATGTAAAAAGGGATTTCTAAATCAAATGTAAATGACTTGATTGTTTGATGTGGGGCTCTGGACCCACCTTGTTCATCTCGTTCTCCGTTGGCGGAGGACAGAGAGCGGATGACAGCCTGAGTGATGCCAGCAGGGGCAGACACTACAACCACTGCATGGGACACACAATACAGAGGAGCCCTTAAAAAAACACATGTAAAATGTGCTGTTTCACATCTGAATAACTGCAAACTCAATTTTTACTTGCAATTCCACTTGTGAAAATGAAAATCAAATTTGCAGTCAACAAAGTAAATGTAAACAAGCACTGTATAGTCTACATTTTTTTGTTAAAACTATAATTCTGATATCATGGATTGTTAGTCCTTGCATCAATAACGTAGCAAATGGATTTGAGATTGGTTGCATTTCTTTCGGCCCATCCCTCACATTTTCACAGAAACTTTGACAGGGAGTACACTTTGTTAATGTTTCAATTCAAATGTGACGCTTTATTAAACATCTTTATATGGGCTAGTGAGTGAGTTACATTTGTGCCATTAATATCAAGGAAAACCTCTGAAGTCGAAAACAAAGTTCTTAGTATGAAATGATGATATTGAAAACAAAAAATACTGTAACACAAAAGTATTGAAATCAAAATGGAATATTCGAAAGAAATCATTTTAACTGCGAGAGCAAATTCATTCAATTTTTTTCAGTGATAAAAAATAAAAAGATAAAGTAATTAAATTGAACGCCTCCCTCTTTCCTTCAATTTTCACTATCTTTGGTTATGTTACCCTGGCCTTTGCTTTCGATACCTTTTCCCACCCTGCATCCCACTGCTGGTTTGCTTCTGAAACTAAGCAGGGTCAGTCCCTGGACCAGATGTAGATGGAAGTGGTGAAAATCACGTGAAAAAGAAAGTCATATAACATGTCATTTGTTCAAAGGTGTGTTCCGAAACCCACAGGACGACAGACAGGACTGGAGAACAAACTGTACCAACAGGATAGAGGACAGACAGTAATGAGGGCAGACAGAAGAGGAAAGACAGGACAGGAGAACAGACTGGACCAACAGGATAGAGGAGGACAGACAGTAATGAGGGCGGACAGAAGAGGAAAGACAGGACAGGAGAACAGACTGGACCAACAGGTTAGTGGAGGACAGACAGGGATGAGGGCGGACAGAACAGGAAAGACAGGATAGGAGAACAGACTGGACCAACAGGTTAGTGGAGGACAGACCGAAGAGGAAGACAGGACATGAAGACAGACTGGACCAACAGGTTAGTGGAGGACAGACAGGGATGAGGGCGGACAGAAGAGGAAAGACAGGACATGAAGACAGACTGGACCAACAGGTTAGTGGAGGACAGACAGGGATGAGGGCGGACAGAACAGGAAAGACAGGACAGGAGAACAGACTGGACCAACAGGTTAGTGGAGGACAGACAGGGATGAGGGCGGACAGAACAGGAAAGACAGGATAGGAGAACAGACTGGACCAACAGGTTAGTGGAGGACAGACCGAAGAGGAAGACAGGACATGAAGACAGACTGGACCAACAGGTTAGTGGAGGACAGACAGGGATGAGGGCGGACAGAAGAGGAAAGACAGGACATGAAGACAGACTGGACCAACAGGTTAGTGGAGGACAGACAGGGATGAGGGCGGACAGAACAGGAAAGACAGGACAGGAGAACAGACTGGACCAACAGGTTAGTGGAGGACAGACAGTAATGAGGGCGGACAGAAGAGGAAAGACAGGACAGGAGAACAGACTGGACCAACAGGTTAGTGGAGGACAGACAGTGATGAGGGCGGACAGAACAGGAAAGACAGGATAGGAGAACAGACTGGACCAACAGGTTAGTAGAGGACAGACCAAAGAGGAAGACAGGACATGAAGACAGACTGGACCAACAGGTTAGTGGAGGACAGACTGAAGAGGAAGACAGGACATGAAGACAGACTGGACCAACAGGTTAGTGGAGGACAGACAGGGATGAGGGCGGACAGAAGAGGAAAGACAGGACATGAAGACAGACTGGACCAACAGGTTAGTGGAGGACAGACAGTAATGAGGGTGGACAGAAGAGGAAAGACAGGACAGGAGAACAGACTGGACCAACAGGTTAGTGGAGGACAGACAGGGATGAGGCCGGACAAAAGAGGAAAGACAGGACAGGAAGAGACAGGACAGAGCAGAACAAGACCAAGTTGTCTTTTTTTTTTTTTACATAATATAAGTTACTAAACTGCTTTATCGATGCACATATTTTAAGCAGTAATATTGTGTAAATTGCTTTGTTATTTTATAATAACATATTTGAAATTGTAAAACATCCTCTTCATTTCTGAAACTGTAGGAGATGCTGTGCGGTAGATAAATAGATGCCAGATTTAATAATGGTAGATTGATTACAAACTGTATTTCTACACTGAAAGTAACACGTCATCATTATCATCACAGCAATGTGCAATTATTGCACCTTATTCCTAATTACTGTAAAAACTAATAGGAGATATAATCCCAGGTTGATTTGGTATTCAGCTCAGGCATGGTAAAGGTGAGGGCAAGGCATTCTCCTTTATTAGAACAAACAGTACAATGCCTACTCATCACCAATGTGTGTGTGTGTGTGTTTGCGTGTTATGTGTGTGAGTGTGAGATATGTGTGCTTATTATGTGTGTGCACACGTGTGTGTGTGTGTGTGTGTGTGTGTGTGTGTGTGTGTGTGTGTGTGTGTGTGTGTGTGTGTGTGTGTGTGTGTGTGTGTGTGTGTGTGTGTGTGTGTGTGTGTTAGTCAGACCAACCAACGCCTACCTGGCTATGGGAACGGAGGGGATGAAACTGAAACTGTGCCGCTGTGCTAACCCTCATTATCCCAGGCAGAGGAAGAGACAGCAGAATGCAGATATCTGGTGAGGCTTCAGCTGATTATTCACACAATGCTTAAAAGAGGGAGAGAGAGTATGTGAGTGCGTGTGCATGTGCGTGTGTGTGTCCACCTAACAATTTCAACAACAATTTATTTAATGAAGGATATCAATACCCATCCTCTCCATCTCCTACAAGGCCAGCACAATGCACTGTTATCTTAAAGGTGTCTGTGTTTAAACAACTCATCAGGAAAATAACAACTTTACATCCAGGATTTGTCTCTTTTTAATTAAAGCACAGCAGGATCGAAAGTGTATCAACATCATCACAACAACTCCTGTCTAAAATCCAATTCAGTGTCTGTAGTCTTAAATTTGCAGTATAAACTTAATCAGTTGTGAAACCTTTTAAAATGGTTTTATTTTAGATGAGGGGTGGCGACCCTCTTCCCAGTGGGAGAGGCCCTGAATCTATAGACTTTTACTCAAACACAGGTTTTACTGTAACACACCTGATATAGCCACGCAGGGTTCTGGTGAGAAGCCAATTCCTGGAATCTGGTGTGCTAGATTAGAGTGGGAGCAAAAGCATTCAGGAGGGTAGCTCTACAGGGGGAGGGAACCTCTATTTGAGAGCATCAGACCCTGTCTCAGAGTAGGAGTACTAATCTAGGATAAGGTTTGCCTTTTAGATTACAATGAATAATATTAAATGGACAGGGTGGACCTGATCCTAGATCAGCACTGAGATGCTTTGAATACAGCCCCAGAACTGAATATCTCCATTCAAATTGTGTCACTTAGCAGGCACTATTATCTAGAGCATTCATCCTACGGTAACTAGGTGAGAAACTACATATCACAGTTATAGTCATATTAGGTCAGTACATCATGAATCCCTACATACACTGAGTGTACAAAACATTTGCAACCCCTTTTACCCTCACAACAGCCTCAATTCGTCAGGGCACGGGCTCTACAAGGTGTCGTATGCGTTCCACAGGGATGCTGGCCCATGTTGACTCCAATGCTTCCCACATCCTTGAAAGACATGGGAAACTGTTGAGAGGGAAAATAACAGCAGCGATGCAGTTCTTGACACACTCAAACCAGTGCGCTTGGCACCTACTACCATAACCTGTTCAAAGGCACTTAATAAATATGTTGTCTTGCCCATTAACCCTCTGAATTGCATACACACTCCATGTTCCAATTTTCTCAAGGTTTAAAAATTCTTATTTAGCCTGTCTCCTCCCCTTCTGATTAAAATGGATTAAACAGGTGACATCAAGAAGGGATCATCACTTTCACCTGGATTCACCTGGTCAGTCTATGTCATGGAAAGAGCAGGTGTTCCTAATGTTTTGTACACTCAGTGTACACACATAATGTTCCCTCACCTCGAATACATAATCTATGTGTTAGTGGAGAAGGCCACGAGGATGAAGACTGCTGTCCTGAAGAGGACACTCACCTTGGCCAGAGTCATCTCTCCTACCACTCTCATCAGCAGAGGAAAGATCACAAGCAGGGTAAACCCTTAGGACAAAACATCACATACCATTAGACATTCTTTAATTTTTAAGCATATTACTGACTGGTTTATGGTTGAATGTATGTTAAAGTAATTGGACAGATTCTTGGGTAACACTTCCTTTAAAAGGGGCCTTATTACATAACATGACATAACAAGTATTGTAATTAATTTTTAATAATTCATAGTTACACTGTAATAACAACTGGTGGTAATTGCAGTCTGTAATCATTACAATCCCTGTTACATTTAAGGATCCCTGCACAAACCATGTGATAAGTGTTAGCTAATTGAAAACCGACCACCTCATTAGCATAACTCTGCAATAAAGGGCTCTGGAGTCGGATGGCCAGGCACAATGGCAAAAACGGTTCACATTAAAAAAATACTTGAAAATGTTACATTATTTAACGGTGCGTTTGACAATGGGTCAATTACTTTAACCAACATTTTTGGACACATTAATTAACAGTTGTGGTTAAAATTGTGAGATAGTCATTTGTGCTTGCCAAATTGTAAGCCTATTAAGCTTGGTTGAATAATGGTTTAAATTAATTTAAACGATTTATAAGACAAACTTTTATTTCATCATGTAACCTTGCAAGTGTTTCACTATAGAGGAACATTCTCACTTTTGGATGGGATGCATTGGTGGAAGTAGTTTATGCCAGGAATTAAAGCATCATGTCAAGATCTGCCCATCTGTGCAACATGCTCAAAATAAGGATAACCTCGAACGTGACCACATGTTTTGACACTGACATCATGTGACAGTGTGCAAAGAATGTGGTTGAGAAGGTCAATGTGCAAAATCCAGACATTAAATATTACTGTGTTGTAGGTCAAAAACATCAACACAGGCGAGAGAAATTGTTTTACATACAATTTGTTTAGCTTTTTTGGAAACAAGAACTCTGCTGGACAAGTTAGCTTGCTAGCTAGCCTAGTGTTGCATAGCTAGCTTGCTAGCTAGCCTAGTGTTGCATAGCTAGCTAACTGTGGCTGTGTCATGTAAATGCATCAGAATGGTCATTCTAGACATTCAGTAACATGGCATTGATTAAGGACTCGTTCGTAAATTCACTCTGGCTATCTACTCCGATTTCAGAGTGCGCCAGAGTGCAGAATAACAGATTCATTTATGAATTTATGAACGCTCAACACCCGTTGAATATGGCCGGTGTCAGTAAACGTCGGCAACAAAACATAATTCAATTGTTGACAGTAGCACAGTTACAGTCACCAATGCTTTGAATAACATGAAAACAGCCTAACCAGCTCTGCTAGGGCAAGTAAAATGCTCAGCTTGGGTGCTTGACTGCCGTTGTGAGGTTAGAACGCTCGGATCAATGCTACTCCTCGGCCAGAGCGTCCAGTGTGCGCTGTGAACTATTCCGAGGGCGAAACGCTCTCAATTTACAAACAGACAATCTGACAACACTCTAAGTTTACGAACGCCCAGAGCACACTCTGAGTGCACTCTGGCACTCCAGATTGAATTTACAAACACACCCTAAATATTCCCCATGTAATGTTAATGGGGAGCTAATATGGCTGCCATAGAATCGTGAAGTGTCATGTAATGTACAGTGCATTCAGAAAGAATTCAGATCCCTTGGCTTTTTCCACATTTCGTGACATTAAAGATATTCTAAAATTGATTAAATTGTATATTTCCTCATCAATCTACACACAATACCCCATAATGACAAAGCAAAACAGGTTTATAAAAATGTTTGCAAATTCATAAAGAACAACGGAAATATCACATTTGCATAAGTATTCAGAGCATTTACAAAGCACTTTGTTGAAGCACCTTTGGCATCGATTACAGACTTGAGTCTTCTTGGGTATGACGCAGGCTAAAAGCTTGGCACATCTGTATTTGGAGAGTTTCTCATATTATTCTCTGCAGATCCTCTCAGGCAATGTCAGTTTGGATGGGGAGCGTTGCTGCACAGCTATTTTCATGGCTCTCCAGAGATGTTTGTTCGGGTTCAAGTCCGGGCTCTGGCTGGGCCACTAAGGGACATTCAGCGACTTGTCCCAAAGACACTCCTGTGTTGTCTTGTCTGTGTGTTTGGGGTCGTTGTCCTGTTAGAAGGTGAATCTTCGCCCCAGTCTGAGGTCCTGAGTGCTCTGGAGCAGGTTTTCATCAAGGATCTCTCTGTACTTTGCTCTGTTCGGAGTCCCTACAGCTGAAAAACATTCCAACAACATGATGCTGCCACCACCATGCTTCACCGTAGGGATGGTGCCAGGTTTCCTCCAGACAAGATGCTTGGTATTCAGGCCAAAGATTTCAATCTTGGTTTCATCAGACCAGGCGATGTTGTTTCTCATGATCTGAGAGTCTTTAAGTGGCGTTTGGCAAACTCCAAGCGGGTTGTTATGTGAGTGGCTTCCATCTGGCCACTCTCCAGAAAGTCCTGATTGGTGGAGTGCTGCAGAGTGATTGTCCTTCTGGAAAGTTTCCCCATCTCCACAGAGGAACTCTAGAGCTCTGTCAGAGGGGCTATCGGGTTCTTGGTCACCTCCCTGACCAACGACCTTCTCCTCCGATTGCTCAGCTCTAGGAAGAGTCTTGGTTGTTTCAAACATCTTCCATTTAAGAATGATGGAAGCCACTTTGTTCTTGGGGACCTTCAATGCTTCAGACATTTGTTGGTACCCTTCCTCAGATCTGTACCTCGACACAATCCTGTCTCAGAGCTCTACGGACAATTCCTTTGACCTCATGACTTGGTTTTTGCTCTGACATGCACTGTCAACCGTGGGACCTTGTATAGACAGATGTACAGTATGCCTTTCCAAATCATATCCAATCAATTGAATTTACCACAGGTGGATTCAAATGAAGTTGTAGAAACATCTCAAGGATGATCAATGAAAGCAGGATGCACCTGAGCTCAAATTTTAGTCTCATAGCAAACGGTCTGAATACTAATGTAAATAAGGTATTTCTGTTGGTTTTTTAAAAATAAGTTTGCAAACATTTATTAAAACCTGTTTTCACTTTGTCATTATGGCGTATTGTGTGTAGATTGCTGAGGAATTTGTTTAATTTAATCCATTTTAGAATAAGGCTGTAATGTAACAATATGTGGAAAAAGTCAAGAGGTCTATAAATGCATCATAATTCAGAAATCGCATTGGCGATATATATGTCTCTGACTGGAGCTAGCTTGCAAACCTTTTTGGGGGAAAGTGCTAGTAACAACATGAAGAGTGCGCATTCACGGGTAGGTAATTAGAGTCTATTGATCCTCCAACCTTTGCAATCTCAGGCACCCAGCACACCTGTCCACAAGAGATTACAACCTTGTGACAGTTATTTCTGAATTGCATGCAGCTGGAGAAAAAAATCAACACTAAATTGATGAATTTAGTGGAAACGTGCCCATTGTAACAAGGATGTTAACAAGTATTTGCTGTTACACCTCTGTAATTACAGACTGCAACCACCAGTTGTTGTCATTACAGTGTAACTATAAATTATTACAATTAACTGCAATACTTGTTATAGTGTAATTATACATTTGCATTATACAATGTAAATGTGTTACCGAAAGTGTTACCGATTCTTGAGTGATAGGATAATCAGATTATATTATTCCTAATAACTGCTAAACTGCAATTACAGTTGGCCTATCAATTTAATAGCCCCTCCTAAAATTACAATTTGGGGGTAAGTCTGCTGTTTGGCTTTTGACCTACAATGAGTCGTTACATATATGAACCTCAGATTCATTAGCTAGCCAAAAATACTGCACCAATTAACCTTCAGAGATTTTGTATGATGAGATTTCAAAATAAGAAACATGGATTACACTTCTGTGTGTGTGTGTACCTGTGAGTGTTTGTGCGTGCCTGTCTGTCTGTGTACGCATGCCAGAGACCCTGTGTGTAATTTGACTCATTTGCCCCCGCTGTCTTAAAGCTGACAGGTTTGATTTAATTATCCCGTCCAGCTCAGTGTGACAAGTTGCCAGTGTCTTCATCCCCCCACAGCCCGCTTTCTTCGCCAGCCGTCTCAAACATAAAGGGAAGGCATAAACATTTCCCTGAGAAGGTCAGCTCTCTATGTTTTTACTTTAATCAATTCATTAGAGCTTGTGGTGTTTAATAGTTCTCAGGGAATTCTGCTCTGCCCTAATTCCATGCCAATCTCATTTACAACCCTCAACCCATTTATTAAAAGCAACCTCGGGTAGAGGAGCCATGGCGTGAACTAACCCCTGCTGCCCTCTCAGACCTGCTAGTGTGTCTTTGACTAGGATTATCAATATTGAGTAGGAATAGTAAAACATTTAGCAATTACATAGCCTTTTGCTATTCTATTATGTAACTAACATGAATATACGAAACAGTGACCATTTTTAGAAGTATTACCAAGGCCTAGGCTACAATAATCTGCTTACCTTTCTCTCCTCCGAACTCTCTATCCCTCCCCCTCTTTCTGTCACCTATTACTGTTTAAATCTTGAGCGTTAAAAACCAACCCTGTTCATTTTCCTTTTCCTTCTAAAGTTTTTAATATATTGGTCATTTAAGTATTTGTGTGTAAGCAACACTCAGACATCCCCCATAGACTACGCACATGATACACCTCCTCCTCAAAATCGATGGTGCTGCCTGCCTCAGAGTCAGCCCAACAAAGGCAGCCGAGCTGCAGAGCATTCTGAACAATCACCTCTCCGATCTGGATTCTGAGCTCTTTAACACGCGCTCTTTGTTTTAATATCACACCAAGACAAGTAATCGACCCAGACCCATTGACGTGATCACGAAGGAGGAAGAGGAGAGACTCACAAACTCACACACACAGAGGGTCTCTTGACAGACAGGGAGTGTTAACATCATTGCTTCTATCATTTCAGATGGGTGAAGGTCTTGTAAAGTGTAAATACCTTGTTTGGATGTTTTTTGTGTGCTTCAGGCGATTAAATGCATTTGGATTATTTTAGTATTTTTGTTTCTGGTTTTTTGATGTTATGTATCGATCTTTTTTTTTACTGTAGGTAGTGTTAGCTAGTGCTCGTCGGCTGTACCTGCGCCAATTATTTTTTCTTCCTATTGCTTGTTTTCAGCACTTTTATTTCCCTGACTGATCAAAACTAATTTTCTCATGCTCTCTCTTGTCTCTGCAACAGACATATAGTGAGAAATATGTATCGAATCGCAATACATATAGAATTGTGAGAATCGCAATACATATTGCATCGACAGTGAGAGGAGTGGACAGTGGAACATAAATTATGTGACTTGAGTCATGTGCAAATGTTTTGACAATATTATGCAATGAACAGTGGCAGTACTCTAGGACCATATAAAGCTGAACGCCATAGGATCAAGGTTTTTACAGTTAGAGTTAGTTTCATCAGCTGAACAAATAAACAAATAGCTGCGAGTGGAAAATCAAACAAAGGTAGCTTCAACTTGAAAAATACAGTACAGAGCTGGACATCTAGTTCAGTGGATCAGACTGCAACCATTTTGGCATCATATCAGCCAAATCTTTACATTTTATTGTCTTACTACAGTGTAATTATCATTGCATTCAAATCTCTGGGATTTTAGTGTTTTGTTGCTGAGGAAATCAGTTGATGTTTGGGGTCTGAAGCATTTCAAATCTTCTCAATCACAATCATGACCCTCTGATGAAGCAGAGACACTTACTAACAGCAGCATCTTTGCAGATTTGAACACGTCATACAGTTCAGTTGTGAACTCCCTGGGCTCATACATCAAATAGAGCAGAGGGATAGCCTGCTCTCCTGGAGGGAGGAAACACACACGCACACATGCACACACAGTGAATGATTGCCATGGTAATTAGTGTTTAGAGAAGGGCTGTTCAATTTGGGTCCTGGAGGGCTGAAATGCTTGTGTTTTTTGGTTCTACCTGGTAGTTAATTGCACCGAATTAGTCCCTTATAAGGAGAGCATGAAAACCAGAAGTGTTTTGTCCCTCCAGAAGCAACATTGAACAACCCTGGTTTAGAGAGACATTAAGATATAGAAGAGAGGTTAGTATAGAGAATTGTGCCATTATGCAGTTCTTGGGTGGAATATGACTTGTAGGTTCTAACAGAGTCATGTAATTATTCATGAACCATGACTTTTCATGATCTGCCTTTCACTGGATATTTTTACGTGTAGGTGTACATGGCAATTACTTATGTAAAAACAGACTGAAATGGTAGATCTCATTTTCCATTTCATAAAGTAATGTATTGCTAGGAATGATTCTATAAGACATTTGTGACACTGGCATTTCCATCACTGTTTATGGTTCTATTGCATATTACCTTCCTTGACCACATTTATAATGTCATCTTGCATGCATTGGCATGAGTTCTGAAGTACATTTGCAATGTATTCTTAACCAAGTATGAATTACTATGTGGCAACTATATGACTACAGGACAGAAATAACACACGTCACCGAATGGTGCTAGGAAAACAGACTCATTCATAACGTGATATATCATTTTTTATGATATTAAACTTCAGAACTACACAATATGACACCGGGCCCATCCACATTGACTCGGAACTAATAGAATCAGTTGAGCAATAGGAATATCTTGGAACTATAAGTGACTCTCCTGGCTTGCAACACAGATATTCAAAAAGGGAGAACAACGACCGTATTTCATGAGGAGATTAAATAAATATCAGGTCAATAAAAGAATAACAACCATATTCTACACTCCCTTTGTTCGGAGTGTTCTCACTTTCTGTTGCCAAGCCTGGTACAATCAACTATCCATTGCAAGTAAAAACCAACTACACAAAATTGTAAAGCTGTTAAGCAAAATCATTGTAGTTAATCTCAAGAACATGGAACCGCTGTTCTTGGAGAGAGCAGTGAGGGCAGAAGCGAGAATTTCCCCTGACTGTTACTCGGAGTGGAACAGGGGAACCCAAGAGCAGAGTCAGACGAGGAGACTGGGATGACGTAACCAAGGTATTTATTGAAACACGGCGGGGAGATGGAGTGCAGGTCAGTGGAAGCTCGGGCGGTTGCTGGAAAGCAGGTGCGGAGGCTGAGGCTGGAGCGAGAGGGGTTGAGACAGGGTAAGCAGGTCCGGAGGGCAATCCAAGGGAGTAGTAGGTTGGGGAATCCAGGACAGAGTAGCAGGATGACGAGACATTGGACTGGCAACAGGGACCAGAGTCAGAGCAGGCAGAACTGTAGCGGAGAGAAAAACAGTGTCAGGCAAGGAAAACAGGCACAACAGAATCTGAATAGTAACAAACTGCTAGAAACATAGACTGCCTGAGCAGAGATTATGATCTGGCAGCATGGAAGTGGCAGGGCTGAGTATTTGTAGAGGTCTTGATTATGGAACAGGTTGCAGCTGGTGGGGATCTGCTCTGACTCCAGCACACCTGTCTCCGCCCACACAACCACACACAGAGAGAGAGAGAGAGAGAGGGAGTGAGAGAGAGTACTGGGGGAGTGGCGGCAGGTTAAGGAGACACAGGATGAGCAGTAGAGGGCGTTGCAGGAGCAGATGTGCCACTGACCTATACAAACTGAATTACGAACAGGATCGACATGTGTTGTCTGCTGTAATTATTGCTTGTAATTTATGAATGTATTTATCCACCTATTGGTGATGTTGTGCTGTTGTTTGTGGAGATGTAAGATGAATTTCCCGAAAGGGACACTCAATAAATAATTATTATGTTATTGCCTTATTATTAAAGAATGACAAAAAATTGCTATGCACTGTTCTACTGCAGCTATCTAATAAACTTGCTAGCTACTTCAGTGGATGTTGAACACATTTCTACCTGCAAATGAACACATTTCTAGTTTTACATGTGTTAAATTATAGCCATGGTATAAACATTTTTATTAACTTTGGGCTCGTTACGTTCTCTGGAAAATAATGCAACTCCGTGGAAGGTCAGTTTCATTCTGCTAACTCAACGTGGAACACACCTTGCAAGTCATTCATTTTTTCCATAGAATGCATAGCCCCTTTTTATTATCTCTTACATAACTGACAGCCTTGGCCATAGACAAAAGTACATTGGGTTTATTATGTTCAGTACCATAACTGTACATAAATGTATTAAACATCTGTTCATGTATGGATGACAAACTATACATTAACATTGAGTTGCTCATGGGTATTTAAGATACATTATTCAATGTTCAGGAGTAGGCTTACATATTCCAGAATTCAAAAGAAGATTACATGACGAGACAGGGGACATAAACACTGAACCACATTCAACATTGTATTTGGGTGGCAGTCAGTGCACAGATGCTGTATTGCTAATACTGTGAAGGCCTACCATACTGTATGTTTCAAATGGGAAAACAATGGCATTAGCAACTCTTTTGAAAACTCTCGGCTGACCAGCTCAGTGTTGAGACAATAACAAAGGCCAAAACTGTAACGATTGTCTTCCTCTTCTGATGAGGAATAGGATGGATCGGTTCAATGCACAGCGTGATAAGTGTTCATGTTATATTTATTAAACCGAACACAAAAATAACAAAGGAGAAAACACGACAAAAATGAAACAGTTCTGTAAGGTGCAACAAAAACATTAAAAAGAAAATAACTACCCACAAATCATAGTGGGAAAATAGGCTGCCTAAGTATGGTTCTCAATCAGAGACAATGATAAACACCTGCCTCTGATTGGGAACCATACCAGGCCAAACACAGAAATACAAAAACATAGAACAACACATAGAATGTCCACCCCAACTCATGCCCTGACCAAACTAAAAGGAACTAAGGTCAGGACGTGACAAAAACTGCTTTCAGAATACGTTTGGGATGTTCCCCAACGATGGAAGGGGGGTCTGAGTGAAAAGGTTTGGGAACCGCTGGGCTAGGCTACACACCGCTGTCTGCGTTGAGCGCTGCTGTGGTGCACATTATAGACTATTTAATTCCCTTCATCTGAACATCAGAGTGTCACCAACAATCATGCTTGGCAGTTCAGTGCCCACAGCGTAAAATAGAGTAAATAACATATTTTAGAATACGTTTATTTGGGAATATACAGACATCATCTCCAAACCAGCCCCCCACTCCCATTTCTATTGCTGATTATATCAAAAACGACTACTCCAGAAGCCATATGTTGGAAATCCGTCACAGTGCGGGGGACCTAAACTTCTGTATGATGGCCTTGTAGCTGGAGCGGTCAGCATGGTTGGAAGGATGGACACTAGGCTGGTCACACATGGTTTCAGCAGGAAGAGGTAGGAGGAATGATCCTTGATCAGCTCCTCATCATTCTTTTGGTGCTTTGTGATGCTGCAGATGTACTATAGGAGTCTTGAAACAGCTCATAGCACACCTGGACAGAGGAACAGAGACGTTAAGGGCCCGTTTCTAGACCAAGATTAAGCCTAGTCTTGGAATAGAAAGTGTGCTCTACGGAGAATCAACATTTAGTTTTTTGGGGGTCCAGGAATAGGCTTAATCTGGGTACAGGAAACCATTCCCTAATTGACAATTTCATCTGCTTTGCATGCTTTTTCAGCATGGAGATGCTGTGCTGCAGCATTGATGAGACAAATCAATCAGACAAATCTGATATCAGTCTAAAATTAGGAAATAAATCTGGACAAAAACAAGCTTAAAAACAGGGGGAAATTATCCAGAGAAATGTTGGACTTGGCTGTGAGAGACATATGTTACCTACAGATTTATATGTACATACAGATGTTGTTTGAACTTTGAACTCTATTGTACTGTCATGTGCATGTGCTGCCTTCACGTTCACCTTTACATGGATATTGAACTGAGTTAGGCAGAGGTAGGAGGGAGAGAGAGGAGGGAGCATAGACTGTATAATAATACAAAGGGAAGGAACTATGTGTCTCACAAGCAGACAGCCTACATCAGATCAGTCCCCTGTTTGAGTTTACAATTATCTTGGAGTTCCATTGAGATAAAAATGAAAATAAATGTCATATACTCTACTCTGCATTTAGGCCTATCATATCTTATGAAACTTGTTTTCTTTCAAGCAGAATGTCAGGTAGATTGATTGATAATATTAATGTCACTGGTAAGGACTGTTTCACAAAAGGTTGGTCTTTCTGAAAATGTACAAGCAACACAAATCAAGTGGAGCCTATGCTACTGAAAATAGCGACCCTATTTCTTCTAAAAGTTGAATGAATAGCCTAATAAGCAAACATTTGTAAGTAAACGTGTGTTCTACAATTCCATGAGTGGATCGTTGTCTCACTGTGACTAACTGTTGATAAGCAGGTGTTACAGTAAACGTGTGTTCTACAATTCCATGAGTGGATCGTTGTCTCACTGTGACTAACTGTTGATAAGCAGGTGTTACAGTAAACGTGCTGATCATGTAGAAGAAAATAACCGGATCCACAGTAACGAATGTTCGGACCTGGTGTCCCCATGTTGACATATACTTATTGAGCCGCTCTTGTGACAACAGAAGAAGGCAAACTCGATTGGTGTAACAGAAATGCGAAAGATAAGGTAACTCACGCTTCAGTAGGAGTCAATTTCACAAAATCCTAAACCCTAAACCTCAACTAAATTTAGCAAGTTGAGGACTATCATGGTCAAAACATATTGATGTAACGATAGCTAAGATGGGGAGAGGTCTGTCCATAATAAAGCGTTGGTCTGCTTTCTTGACATCGCTACCAACAAAATAAGTCCTACAGGCCCTAGTTTTATCACACCTGGACTACTTCCCAGTCATATGGTCAAGTGCCACAAAGAGGGACATAGGAAAATTACAGTTGGCCGAGAACAGAGCAGTATGGTTGTACATGGAGAGCTAACATTAATAATATGCATGTCCATCTCTCCTGGTTTAAAGTAAAGGAGAGATTGACTGCATCACTACTTGTCTTTGTGAGAGGTATTGACATGTTGAAACCACTGAGCTGTCTATTCAGATGACTAGCACAGAGTTCAGACACCCATACATACCCCACAAGACATGCCACCGGGGGTCCCTTCACAGTCCCCAAGGCCAGAACAGACTTTGGGAAATGCACAGTACTAGAGCTACATGGATCTATATTCCACATCAAGCATGGGGCAAACTACCCGCCCTCCAAGACACCTACAGTACCCGATGTCACAGAAAGTCCCAAAAGATCATCAAGACAATAACCACCGAGCCACTGCCTGTTCACCCCGCTATCATCCAGAAGGCGAGGTCAGTACAGGTGCATCAAAGCCTGGACCGAGAGACTGAAGAACAGCTTCTATCTCAAGGCCATCAGACTGTTAAATAGTCATCACTAGCACCTTAGAGGCTGCTGCC
Source organism: Oncorhynchus kisutch (assembly GCF_002021735.2). NCBI lineage: Eukaryota > Metazoa > Chordata > Actinopteri > Salmoniformes > Salmonidae > Oncorhynchus > Oncorhynchus kisutch. The sequence continues at coordinate 20,476,452 of NC_034187.2, forward strand.
CTATACACAAAGACTTGAAATCACTGGACACTGTCATAATTGGAACACTAGTCACTTTAATAATGTTGACAAATTTTGCACTACTCATCTCATATGTACAGTATATACTGTATTCTATTCTAATACTATTCTATTCTATTCTTTTCCGACATTGCTCGTTCAAATATTTTTATATTCTTAATTCCATTCCTATACTTTTGTGTGTATTGTGTGTATTGTTTGATATTACTTGTTAGATATTACTGCATTGTTAGAGCTAGAAACACAAGAATTTCTTTACACCCGTAATAACTGCATGTGACCAGTACAATTTGATTTGATTTACATGTACAATGTAACGTTTCGAACACACCAGCAGGGTCATTGCATTTTGCTACACCCTAATTATATTCATTTACAATGAAACGCTGCATTTGCCTTGTAGCATTGCATTGCAGAGGCAGTTGCAGTGCGTTCGATGTGGTGCAGACGTTCGATTTATCAAACGTACGTGTCAAACAGTATGCGTAGACGGCTTGACAGAAATGGTTGCATACATATCCTGATGATGCTGTGTACTATTTTGCGCAAGGACGCAAATGTAATGTTGTAATATTGTTGTATTGTGGTATTATACAGTTTGTATTGTAGATATGTAGTGGTAGAGTAGTGGTGTTCTAATGTGTTGTATGATGTAATATTTAATTTTTTTAATTTTAAAATGTTTTTTTGATGTAATTGCCTTAATCTTGTTTGTACCCCAGGAAGAGTAGCTGCTGCCTTGGTAGCAGCTAATGGGGATCATTAGTAAATAAATAAAAACGCATGTTTATCAGAAGGCCTATAACTCTGTCATTACCTCATCCCTGGTTCCCTACAGTAAAAGTGGATTTCAGTTCTGTGTTATGAAAATGAGTCATAGCAGCTCCTTCTTGTTCCCTAGTAAAGTAGAAGGATGCGTCCCAATTGGCACTCTATATCCTGTGCACTAGCTACTTTCGATCAGGGTAGGGCTCTGGTCAAAAGTAGTGTACTATGAACAAATAGTCTAGGGTGCCATTTGGGACGCAAGCAAAAGGTTAAACCCTGGCCACCATGGGTTTGCAGACTAAACAATAAGATAAGACCACAATAGGTGTACAACTTCGATTTTGCTTTAGTGGAGTTGGAAAGAACACCACACACAGACGACAGGGACAATCTGACAAAGAATCTGTTACCTTGAGAAGCTGGCAGCCTAGTTAATTTGCAGAACAGCAACAGGGAGATGTAACCTAGGTTATATAGTATATACCGAACCTATATACCGAACCTACTGAATATACGGATAGGTCATATGGATAGGCCTACAAATGACAAAATTATGAAAAATTGTTGTTGAAAAAATACTTAAAGGGATAGGTCACCCCCTCAAAAAATTAAATACACATTTGTTTCCTTACCCTGTAAGCAGTCTATAGACAAGGTATGACAGCAATCCATGTTTTGGTTTTGTTTACCTGGCCACTGTATCAAATGTTAACTTTTTAGCATTTGTGGCATTTTACTTTTAGTGAAACAAAAAGTCAATATTACCTATATTAGCATTTTTGCACATCATGTCCAGATCATCTACAAGTAACTTTGAGTTACACAATCCATGTTTTGATATTTTAGGATGATGTGGACAAGAAGCGTGAACATGCTAATATACAGTGCATTCGGAAAGTACCCCTTTACGTTTTCCACATTTTGTTACCTTACAGTCTTATTCTAAAATTGATTCAACTGTTTTTTCCCCTCATCAATCTACACACAATACGCCATAATTACAAATCAAAAACAGGTTTTTAGACATTTTTGTTGAAGCACCTTGAAGCACCATTGGCCGTGATTACAGCCTTGAATCTTCTTGGGTATGACACTACAAGCTTGGCACACCTGAATTTGGGGAGTGTCTCCCATTCTTCTCTGCAGATCCTCTCAAGCTCTGTCAGGTCGGATGGAGAGCGTCGCTACACAGCTATTTTCAGGTCTCACAAGAGATGTTTGAACAGGTTCAAGTCCGGCTGGGCCACTCAAGGCCATTTAGAGTCTTGTCCCGAAGCCACTCCTGTGTTGTCTTGGCTGTGTGCTTAGGGTTGTTGTCCTGTTGGAAGGTGAACTTTCATCCCAGTCTGAGGTCCTGTGTGTTCTGGAGCAGGTTTTCATCAAAGATCTCTCTGTACTCTGCGCCTTTCATCTTTTCCTCGATCCTGACTTTCTCCCATTCCCTGCCGCTGAAAAACATCCCCACAGCATGATGCTGCCACCACCATGCTTCACCGTAGGGTGGTATTGACCAGGTGATGAACGGTGCCTGGTTTCCTCCAAATGTGATGCTTGGCATTCAGGTCAAAAAGTTCAATCTTGGTTTCATCAGACCAAATAATGTTATTATTTAATGTGTCTTTTGGCAAACTCCATCGGGCTGTCATGTGCCTTTTACTGAGTCTTTTATGTCTGGCCACTCTGATTGTTAGAGCGCTACAGAGATGTTTGTCCTTCTGAAAGGTTCTCTATCAGAGTGACCATCATGTTCTTGGTCATCTCTCTGACCAAGGCCCTTCTCCCCTGTTTGCTCAGTATGGCTGGGCGGCCAGCTCTAGGAAGAGTCTTGGTGGTTCCAAACTTCTTTCATTTAAGACTGATGGAGGCCACTGTGTTCTTGGGGACCTTCAAAGCTGCAGACATTTTTAGTACCCTTCCCCAGATCTGTGCCTTGACACAATTCTGTCTCAGAGCTCTACGGGCAATTCCTTCGATCTCATGGCTTGGTTTTGCTCTGACATGCACTGTCAACTGTGGGACCTTATATAGACAGGTGTGTGCCTTTCCAAATCAAGTCCAATCAGGTGGACTCCAATCAAGTGGAAGAAACATGTCAAGGATGATCAATGGAAACAGGATGCACATGATCTCAATTTCGAGTCTCTTAGCAACGGGTCTGAATATTAATGTAAATTAATGTATTGTGTGTAGATTGATGAATAAAAACAGTAATGTAATACAATTTAGAAAATGCTATAATGTGGAAAAGGTCAAAAGGTCTGAATACTTTCTGAATGCACTGTAGGTACCATTGACCTGAATTGGATTTGTGCCACAAATGCTAAGCAAACAAACATGTGATTTTGTCATTTGGGATGAAATATCCCTTTAGCAATAAGTGTACATTTATAAGTGCATAAACAATAGGCTACTATAATGACTAGGCTACTCGAGAACAAAGGCAAAATAGCCTCAAACACAGGGTAAAACTCTCTTAAATATCTGAGGGGTTAGCAGAGCTAGGCCTACAGTATGTAGAGTAGGCTACCTGCATGTTACCTCAACAAACTTTTCTCCCTGAATGAGGAGCACGGGAGCCTGAAAAGGACCTGCCCCAACCTGGCATGAACCATTCATACATATGATAGACAGTGATGATGACATATGAGAGGCATTGCTACTGCATACTCTCCATTACAATAGACATTACTTCCCTTGTTAAGCCAAAACAAAGACATGATTAGCATAATTATTAAACATACAGTCCAGGATCTTAAGCACAACAAATTCATAACATATTGTCTGAATTGAATTTGTAACATATATGAATTGCAGGACGTAACATATGCGAAATGTATGACGTAGTACACAATTGGATGACGTAGTGCACATAAAACGGGCACCTGTTTTGGCTCATAAGCACCACTTTCAAAACTACTGACTGAAATTATACAAAAGTTCCTGAGCCTCCTTTTAACGTTCCTAATAAGCAAAGACAACCACCAGAAATGGGAGAAAACAAATAAAGAGAGGCTTGCAACCTGTGGCAAGAGCTTTGAACTTTCCGGCATGCATCGTTCATAGCCTAAGCAGCCAATAGTGAGCTCTAATTGTGCACTATTGTCTAGTATTGTAATACACTTGTGTCCCCCATGGACTGGATCGTACATAAAGCATAATCTATTCAGGCTGCAAATGCATAATTTCCCTCCTTAACTAGTTTTAATGTTGAGAAGTCGGAAAAAAACATGAAAAACAGGTGTACAGTACACAATTTTCCACCACCATTTTGGGATATTTTTTGAAGACAGTTCATAAGCTTGTTAAGGAGGGAAATTATGCTTTTGCAGCCTAAATGGAGGATGCTTTATGTATGAGACATGCCACAGGGGACACGAGTATATTACTGACTGGGTACATCAATCCTAGACAATAGTACAGATCTCTAGCGCCCACCATTGGATGCCAAGGCTACATCGTTCAATGCGAGCATACAGAGTTTTTCCTGATCTCATAACTAGGTCAGGTAAAACTCTGGGTCCTATTCGTAGGCTATGATGACAAAATATGATTTTATTATAGATAGCTTTCTTTTTCATCTTTGGTATGACTATAGGGCTGGGGTTTTTCTTGTTGGGTCAGGTGAATTGGAAACACTCATAGCCTAAGGTGGATCACAACCAATTATTTCTTCATCTGATTACAATGTTCTTCTGCAATTATTCATTCTGTAAGATTTATGTAAGGCAGGGTTACATTTAATACTATACACAGTAGACTTTGTAATAAGGCAGGGTTACATTTAATACTATACACGGTAGACTTTGTAATAAGGCAGGGTTACATTTAATACTATACACAGTAGACTTTGTAATAAGGCAGGGTTACATTTAATACTATACACGGTAGACTTTGTAATAAGGCAGGGTTACATTTAATACTATACACAGTAGACTTTGTATTTTTGTTTTTTATATATATGTAAGCCATAAAACCACTAACCTTGTGTTATTGTCCTCTTCACCATCTGGCCCACCAGAGCTTGGTTCCCTGGTTCTCACTGTAGGAACGGATTGCCTGTAAAATCCATATATTCAATCATTAAATCAACTACTTTCAACACTTTAATTGAAAATAATATCCTCCTTTTCATGAAGTAGAATGTATTGAATGTCACTCATTCTACTGCACTCTATTTTTTTCTTTTTTGTACTTTTTAACCTTTTCTTTCAACCTAATTTGTACTTACAGTCTTGTCCCATCGCTGCAACTCCCGTACTGACTCAAAAGAGGCGAAGGTTGAGGGCCATGCGTCCTCTGAAACACGACCCTGCCAAGCCACACTGCTTCTTGACATACTGCTCGCTTAACCTGGAAGCCAGCCGCACCAATGTGTCGGAGGAAACACAGTACAACTGGCGACTGTGTCAGCGTGCATGCGCCCGGCCACAGGAGCCCCTAGAGCACAATGGGACAAGGACATCCTGGCCGGCCAAACTCTCCCCTAACCGAGACGACGCTGGGCCAATTGTGCATCGCCTCATGGGTCTCCCGGTCGCGGCCAGCTGTGACACAGCCCGAGATCGAACCCAGATCTGTAGTGACGCCTCAAGCACTGCAGTGCCTTAGACCGCTGCGCCACTTGGGAGGCCCCTACTGCGCTCTATTCTAACCAAACCTGCATTACCAGTTCATATCAGTAGATGTCACCATGCACTGTATTTGTGAAAGTTATCGTGGTGCTAGAATCCCTCAATTCTCTCTTTCTGCATTAGCCATCCATCTGTTATGGTTGGACAAATGTGTTCATTTTGTCTGTGCAGACTGCTCTGTGGCGAAATTTGTAGTTTTTTTAATTTTAAGAAGGTGAAATTAGAACCACAAACGTTTGTGTATAAATTAATTAATAACAAACAAAACTGGATTAACTGGCTGCATGATTGCATCAACCTAACTAGCTAATGTTAGCTATCTACCTATCTAGCGTCACGACTTATACAGAAGGTAACTCCTCTCCCTGTTCGGGCGGCGCTCGGCGTCGCCGGTTTACTAGCCGCCACCGATCCCTTTTTCTTTTTCTGGTTGTTTTGTCTGTGTTCCTTTTCACACCTGGTTTCAATTGTGTTTATTTCTGTGTGTATATAGGGCACCTGTTGCCTGCCTTAATTCGTGTAGGATTAAGCTTGTGTGTATTTCGATGTTTATTGTTTTCGCTATTACGTACGTGTAGTTAAATTTCGGAACTGAGTTTGTTCCTCCACGAGTTTCTGTATTGTCTTCACTATTTAGGCACTTATATGTAGTGTCAGAACTGTGGTTGTTCCTCCGTGTATTGGCACGAGTTTCGTTTCCTTCGAGAGCGTAGTTTTGGATTTTCATCTGTGCCAATTTTGTATTGGTGGACTATGTATATATAAATACAGTGCCTTGCGAAAGTATTCGGCCCCCTTGAACTTTGCGACCTTTTGCCACATTTCAGGCTTCAAACATAAAGATATAAAACTGTATTTTTTTGTGAAGAATCAACAACAAGTGGGACACAATCATGAAGTGGAACGACATCTTTTGGATATTTCAAACTTTTTTAACAAATCAAAAACTGAAAAATTGGGCGTGCCAAATTATTCAGACCCTTTACTTTCAGTGCAGCAAACTCTCTCCAGAAGTTCAGTGAGGATCTCTGAATGATCCAATGTTGACCTAAATGACTAATGATGATAAATACAATCCACCTGCGTGTAATCAAGTCTCCGTATAAATGCACCTGCACTGTGATAGTCTCAGAGGTCCGTTAAAAGCGCAGAGAGCATCATGAAGAACAAGGAACACACCAGGCAGGTCCGAGATACTGTTGTGAAGAAGTTTAAAGCCGGATTTGGATACAAAAAGATTTCCCAAGCTTTAAACATCCCAAGGAGGACTGTGCAAGCGATAATATTGAAATGGAAGGAGTATCAGACCACTGCAAATCTACCAAGACCTGGCCGTCCCTCTAAACTTTCAGCTCATACAAGGAGAAGACTGATCAGAGATGCAGCCAAGAGGCCCATGATCACTCTGGATGAACTGCAGAGATCTACAGCTGAGGTGGGAGACTCTGTCCATAGGACAACAATCAGTCGTATATTGCACAAATCTGGCCTTTATGGAAGAGTGGCAAGAAGAAAGCCATTTCTTAAAGATATCCATAAAAAGTGTTGTTTAAAGTTTGCCACAAGCCACCTGGGAGACACACCAAACATGTGGAAGAAGGTGCTCTGGTCAGATGAAACCAAAATTGAACTTTTTGGCAACAATGCAAAACGTTATGTTTGGCGTAAAAGCAACACAGATCATCACCCTGAACACACCATCCCCACTGTCAAACATGGTGGTGGCAGCATCATGGTTTGGGCCTGCTTTTCTTCAGCAGGGACAGGGAAGATGTTTAAAATTGATGGGAAGATGGATGAAGCCAAATACAGGACCATTCTGGAAGAAAACCTGATGGAGTCTGCAAAAGACCTGAGACTGGGACGGAGATTTGTCTTCCAACAAGACAATGATCCAAAACATAAAGCAAAATCTACAATGGAATGGTTCAAAAATAAACATATCCAGGTGTTAGAATGGCCAAGTCAAAGTCCAGACCTGAATCCAATCGAGAATCTGTGGAAAGAACTGAAAACTGCTGTTCACAAATGCTCTCCATCCAACCTCACTGAGCTCGAGCTGTTTTGCAAGGAGGAATGGGAAAAAATGTCAGTCTCTCGATGTGCAAAACTGATAGAGACATACCCCAAGCGACTTAGAACTGTAATCGCAGCAAAAGGTGGCGCTACAAAGTATTAACTTAAGGGGGCTGAATAATTTTGCACGCCCAATTCTTCAGTTTTTGATTTGTTAAAAAAGTTTGAAATATCCAATAAATGTCGTTCCACTTCATGATTGTGTCCCACTTGTTGTTGATTCTTCACAAAAAAATACAGTTTTATATCTTTATGTTTGAAGCCTGAAATGTGGCAAAAGGTCGCAAAGTTCAAGGGGGCCGAATACTTTCGCAAGGCACTGTATATATATATTAAACAAGCTTCTCAGAAATCCCTGTTCTCCTGCGCCTGACTCCTACACCTCTCACCGAGACGCACCTTATCACAGCTAGGCTATTCTAAAGCTAGTGTTAGTAGTTTTGTTTGCTAACTATAGATTGGATTGTTCTAGATCATTTTAGAGGATTACTAAACTTATTTTAAGGAATTGCTTTTGTTAGCACATGCCTTGTTTTCCATGAAAATGTGTGGTCACCCTCTGATGAAGCAGGCACCAAGACAGGCAAGAGAAGACGGTTTCCACAGTCACAAAGAAATATTTAATTTCAGAATTTCCTAGGTTAGGGTTAGGGTCATGGTTAAGGGTTTGGTTAAGGTTACGGTTAAGGTAAGGGTCGGTTTTAGTTTTTGGCTTGTCAGTTTAAGCATCAGCTGTGTCCTTATAGTCTCTCCCAGTCAAACAACGGGGTGCTGGTACAACCAAACTATACTGAACAAACAAATTTTGGTCCAAATGTTTCATGAGCTGATATAAAAGATCCCGGAAATGTTCCATATACACAAAAAGCTTATTTCTCTCAAATGTTTGTTTACATCCCTGTTAGTGAGCATTTATTTCTCATTTGACAAGATAATCCATTGTACTGACAGGTGTGGCATATCAAGAAGCTGATTAAACAGCATGATCATCACACAGGTGCTTGTACAGGGGACAATAAAAGGCCATTCTAAAATGTGCATTTTTGTCACACAACACAATGCCACAGATGTCTCAAGTTTTGATGGAGTGTGCAACTGGCATGCCGACCGCAGTAATGTCTACCAGAGCTGTTGCCAGAGAATGTAATGTTCATTTCTCAATTTTTTAAAATATGTATTATTTATTTAAAAGCTTTACTTAGCTAGGCAAGTCAGTTAAAAACAAATTCTTATTTACAGTGATGGCCTACCAAAATGCAAAAGGCCTCCTGCTGGGACAGGGGATTCAAAATAAAAAATTTGGAGAAAACACACATCATGACAATAGAGACACCACAACACTACATAAAGAGATACCTAAGACAACAGCACAGCATGGCAGCAACACATGACAACACAACATGGTAGCAATACAACATGACAACAACACGGTAGCATAAACCATAAGCCGCCTCCAACGTTGTTTTAGAAAATGTGGCAGTATGTCTAACCAGCCTCACAACCATAGCTGAGAATCAGGTTTGTGTGTGTGTTTATTGCATTGGACTTCCTATTCATATCATTACTGAAAGGTTGTTGGATCGAATCCCTGAGCTGACAAGGTAAAAATCTGTCGTCCTGCCCCTGAGCAAGGCAGTTAACCCACTGTTCCTCGGGTGCCGAAGACGTGGATGTCGATTAAGGCAGCCCCTCGCACCTCTGATTCAGAGGGGTTGGGTTAAATGCAGAAGACACATTTTAGTTGAATGTATTCAGTTGTACAACTGACTATATATCCCCCTTTCCCATTCTAATAGTGAGTCAACAGCACTTTGAGGGATCCTAGCAACTTGTGATTGTTACTGGAAATATTATCTTTACTGGTGCAGTGAGTTGTAGTGGAGGAAACATGGGGAAATTGATTCTGGCTTGTTCTTGGATATGGATAGGGGTGACAATGAGTTTTAATAAGAAACAATATCATTTCTATATTGTATAGAACATGTTTTTGACTAGGAATTTGAATTAAAAGAGATTCTGTCAATTTCTGAAACAGAGAATTGTGAATTTATCAGACAGAACAGGGCTCTTAGCCCCCACACTGGCATGCATCACACTGGGAATACTATCTGACTTCGCATCAGCATCACTTTCACTACGCTGTTCCTGATAGATAGCCTACACATCAGATGTCTCTTTGCAGAGCATAGTGCTTGGGGACAAAAAGGAACTAGCTAAGGGATGAGAGTCTCACTAATGAACCTGACCTTTAGTGAAATGCTGTTTGTATTTAGTGATTTTTACGGGGGATGATGGTGATACCAATCTATAGATCTTATAATGAGAAAGTGACCAGTAGGCCAGCCGCTATTATTAGTCTACTGCTCCTTTTCTTAGTGGTAGTGACTCATACATCTCTTTAGCCTTCAAGTGGCTCTGGGTAAACAACAAGACAATGAGATACAATGATAGGAGGAAGGAGTAGGAAGGAGGCTTCAGTAGCAAACACACGTATATACACATATACGGGCACACAGACACACACACACCCTGCTCCCAGGAGAATCCTGTCAGTAAATAGTAAGTCAGAGCCAATGACGTGTGTCTGTGTTTCACTGTCAAATTAGCAAAAAAATATAGTTTCTTTGGACCACTTGGTCTCATCATATGTCCGCTTCCTTATTTGCACATAAATGCATGTTCATTATAAAGTATTTGATGCTTTAAATCCATCTTTTTCAGTGTGCCAGCAAACAGTGTCATTACAAGTAATGTTCACGTGTTTATATGAAACTCTGCTCAAGCTATCACGTACGGAGTAGCTTACAGTTGTAGATCTTATGAAACAATTATGAATTGACTTGTGTGAGAAACTAACAAAGGTGCTTGTATTTCATTTGTTGTTTTTACCCCTGGGGATATCCCAGTCTACAGAGTCCCACACACACACGGGCGTGTGCGCACACACACACACGCACACGCACACACACACACGCACACGCACACGCACACACACACACACACACACACACACACACACACACACACACACACACACACACACACACACACACACACACACACACACACACACACACACAGGTAAGCACTTTCAAGAGACATGAAAAGACATCTCTCTCTCTTTTCTTCTCCATCTCTTCATTCAGCCTTGATGGAAAGGGGAAAAAACACTTGAAGTGAAATTGAACCATACAACGATCAATTATTGAAATGCAGCAGACTGAGCATGCATACAGTACAGCCTTTATGCCTTGATATTATTATGTGATTCATACTAGAACACAATTGCCCCTATGTCACGCCCTGACCGTAGAGAGCTTTTTATGTCTCTATTTTTGGTTTGGTCAGGGTGTGATTTGGGTGGGCATTCTATGTTCTTTTTCTATGTGTTTGTAGTTCTTTGTTTAGGCCAGGTATGGTTCTCAATCAGGGACAGCTGTCGATCGTTGTCTCTGATTGAGAACCATACTTAGGTAGCTTTTCCCCACAGGGTTTTTGTGGGTAGTTGTTTTCCGTATCAATGTTTGCACCTTACGGGACTGTTTCGGTTTCATTTATTCTCGTTATTTTTGTATTTAGTGTTCAGTTCAATAACTAAATATGAACACTTACCACGCTGCACCTTGGTCCCCTCCTTCCAACAGCCGTTACACCCCTAGGTAATGACTGTTTAGGGTTTGCTCTTGAGTTACTTGACTTTCTTTACTGATTCAAAATCAGCCGTCCCCAGAGGTAAACATAAGAATGCTGAGAAAAAGACTGCCTGTCCCACGGTAGTTGACCGTTCATTAATATAAACACGTTTAGTACCCCCAGGCCTCCACACATACAAGCTGCATACAAGCCACTGATGGTCTTACAATTTCTCCTGGTCTCCCCTAAGCGAGTGTGCGTCTCTCAAACAATTTCCCCCAGTCTACCCTTCCAGGGGAGCAAGGAAATTCCGAAGAGTGTGACAAGATTTGAGGATATGTTTCAATAAAAGTAAAGGACAGTAGTGTTATGAGTAAAGTAGAAAGCCCAGGTTTTAATAGGCTATGAGATACAGGTATAAATGAGTCATGAAAGGAGTGTGGATCTCTGGCCTGGCAAAGCAGTTTTAAGCACTGACTGAACAGGGGCAAATAATTCTGAGATTCAAAAATCTTGGGAACAAACAAAACATTCCCCTAAACATGCGTGTGCCAGATTTCATGCAAAAGTTGGCATTTACATAAACTTGACATGAGAATGTGCTTATCCTCCTGCAATGTTTAAACCATGCGTACACACAGTTTCTAGTGGTTGAAGTATTGCAAAAAGTAGCTTTGTGCAAAGGGGGAATATACACTGAGTGTACAAAACGTTAGTAACACCTTCTCATTCCATGACTTCGACTGGCCAGGTGAATCCAGCTGAAAGTTATTATCACTTATTGGTGTCACTTGTTAAATCCACATCCATCCGTTTAAATGAAGGGGAGGAGACAGTAATCCTTAAGTCTATTGACGCACCCGTGCGTCAATCTAAGTGAAATAAGTTTTAAAAAATCCCCATCACAATCTGTCTAGTTTCAGCTAGAGATATCTGGGCTGCGTGTCAATCCACCACATCCACCTATTTCGGCCTTCTTCATCTGCGGTTAAAGATAGCTGAGCTACAGGGGTGTTTGTCAGACCATGAGACATCCCGAAAATCGGTCTTGTCATGAAAACATTTGTAGCGTAAGAACGGTTAGGCCAAACTAACATAATCATAGAAAGATGAGACTCTCACAAACACAATGGTGTCCTACGTTTTTCTATACAACCCCCACAAGTATAACGGGACTCGTCTGAAATAAATGGAAGTGTGGAGGTAGTTTTGTGCCAACAAATATAAGTGGTTAAATATGTGTCCAAAAAAACTCTTATATCTCCTAGATATTAGACAGACACTTCTAAACCTTATTCCTTCTTATTTATTTTCGCCATTTATGAATGTGTTATTCATTGCGTTACTATGAGTTATAGTAGTAAAGACCAGGTTCTATATTTTATCAAATACATTTTTTAAATATTTTTGATTCCTAAAGGGGTCCTAAAATTCTAAATCACCCCACTGGCTTAGACTTTTAGAAGCATTTTAGAAGGATTTTTAAGCCTTGAGGCAATTGAGACATGGATTGTGTATGTGTGCCATTCAGAGTGGGCAAGACAAAAGACACAAGTGCCTTTGAATGGGGTATGGTAGTAGTACTTGACAAACTGGGAAACATTGGAGTCAACATGGGGCAGCATCTATGTGGAATGCTGTACTGAGGGCAAAAGGAGATGCAACTCAATATTAGGAATGTTTTGTACACTCTGTGCATGATGACACTTTTATTCACAACAAAAAAAACAGGTAGCTAAATACAATAACAAGATGCAATTGTTTGCCGTTGGTGAGAAGACACTTATATATTTTGTCTTGCCCACTCTGAATGACACACACAGACAATCGATGTCTCAATTGTCTTAAAAATCCTTCTTTAACCTCCAAAAGTCTAAGCCGTTGGGGGGTGAACATATGGAATTGTTTTAAGATGGTCATACCATGGATCATTTAGCTATTTGATTTAGAATTTTAGGACCTCTTTATGTATCAATATATATATATTTTTTATTATTTGATAAAATAAAGAATCTAGGCCTATTTATTTTATCTTTGGATCCTAAAATAAATAAGCATCTAATTCCTATTATTTATTTCATTTCCATGATCATTGCAGAATAAATTCCTCACCTTTTCTGACCATGAAGAGTTCATATTCACGAAGTAGCCATACAACAAAATACCATTGACATCTCTCATTAGATTGGACCTATTAGATTTTGTTTTTGTTCTACGCATCCGAAAGGGAGTGCGGTTATAACATAGGCCCACAGTAGAATTTGACAAGTGAACAGACAGTTGATCTTTTGTGTTGGTGTGGCCTACCACTGTAAGTAGGCCTACTACAGTTTTCAATTTTTTTCACAGTAGACAATGTTTCAGAATTCGCGGGCATTGCAGCATATTTAATTTCGGGGGAAAAGTAAATGCAAAACATTAGTGTATGCAAATGATCTGTTTACTGGTCCAAAACAATTTGCAAATGTTTTTCTCTTTCGGAGATGGTAAGATACATCAAAGACATTTGATCAAGTTCGCCATTGCTATTTATTGGCCTTATTCCAATACTGCAAAAGTATACAGCAAAGAAGGGCATTATTGTCAGCATAAAAGGTGAACAATGGGCATTTTTCAGGTGGAGTCATAATGCTTGTTCATGCGCTCACAGTTTTACAACAGGTCTGATTTATAACGGGAAACATATAAAGTGCATTTGGAAAGTATTCAGGCCCCTCGACTTTTTCCACATTTTGTAACGCTACAGCCTTATTCTAAAATGTATTAAATTATAATTTTTTCTCATCAATTCACACACAATACCCCATAATGACAAAGAAAAAACATGTTTTTGGAAATGTTTGCAAATTTATTAACAGAAATAACAGAAATACCTTATTTAGATAAGTATTCAGACCCTTTGCTGTGAGACACCAAATTGAGCTCAGGTGCATCCTGTTTCCATTGATCATCCTTGACATGTTTCTAAATCAAATCAAATCAAATTTATTTATATAGCCCTTCGTACATCAGCTGATATCTCAAAGTGCTGTACAGAAACCCAGCCTAAAACCCCAAACAGCAAGCAATGCAGGTGTAGAAGCACGGTGGCTAGGAAAAACTCCCTAGAAAGGTCAAAACCTAGGAAGAAACCTAGAGAGGAAACAGGCTATGTGGGGTGGCCAGTCCACTTCTGGCTGTGCCGGGTGGAGATTATAACAGAACATGGCCAAGATGTTCAAATGTTCATAAATGACCAGCATGGTCGTATAATAATAAGGCAGAACAGTTGAAACTGGAGCAGCAGCACGGTCAGGTGGACTGGGGACAGCAAGGAGTCATCATGTCAGGTAGTACTGGGGCATGGTCCTAGGGCTCAGGTCCTCCGAGAGAGAGAAAGAAAGAGAGAATTAGAGAGAGCATACAGTGCCTTGCGAAAGTATTCGGCCCCCTTGAACTTTGCAACCTTTTGCCACATTTCAGGCTTCAAACATAAAGATATAAAACTGTAATTTTTTTGTGAAGAATCAACAACAAGTGGGACACAATCATGAAGTGGAACGACATTTATTGGATATTTCAAACTTTTTTAACAAATCAAAAACTGAAAAATTGGGCGTGCAAAATTATTCAGCCCCCTTAAGTTAATACTTTGTAGCGCCACCTTTTGCTGCGATTACAGCTGTAAGTCGCTTGGGGTATGTCTCTATCAGTTTTGCACATCGAGAGACTGAAATTGTTTCCCATTCCTCCTTGCAAAACAGCTCAAGCTCAGTGAGGTTGGATGGAGAGCATTTGTGAACAGCAGTTTTCAGTTCTTTCCACAGATTCTCAATTGGATTCAGGTCTGGACTTTGACTTGGCCATTCTAACACCTGGATATGTTTAGCACAGCCCCCACACCACTAGAGGGATATCTTCAACCACCAACTTACCATCCTGAGACAAGGCCAGGTATAGCCCACAAAGATCTCCGCCATGGTACAACCCAAGGGGGGGCGCCAACCAAGACAGGATGACCACATCAGTGAATCAACCCACTCAGGTGACGCACCCCCTCCAGGGACGGCATGAGAGAGCCCCAGTAAGCCAGTGACTCAGCCCCTGTAATAGGGGTAGAGTCAGAGAATCCCAGTGGAAAGAGGGGAACCGGCCAGGCAGAGACAGCAAGGGCGGTTTGTTGCTCCAGAGCCTTTCCGTTCACCTTCCCACTCCTGGCCAGACTACACTACACTACACTACTTCTACAACTTGATTGGAGTCCACCTGTGGTAAATTCAATTGATTGGACATGATTTGGAAAGGAACACACCTGTCCATCCTTCTTAAATGGAAGAAGTTTGGAACCACCAAGTTTTCCTAGAGCCGGCCGCCCGGCTAAACAGCAATCGGTGTAGAAGGGCCTTGGTCAGGGAGGTGACCAAGAACACGATGGTCACTCTGACAGAGCTCCAGACTTCCTCTATGGACATGGGAGAACCTTCCAGAAGTACAACAATCTCTGCAGCACTCCACCAATCAGGCCTTTACAGTAGAGTGGCCAGACGGAAGCCACTCCTCATTGGAAGGCACATGATAGCCTGCTTGGAGTTGCCAAAAGGCACCTAAAAAACTCTCAGATCATGAGAAACAAGATTCTCTGGTCTGATGAAACCAAGATTGAACTCTGTGACCTGAATGCCAATTGTCACATCTGGAGGAAACCTGTCACCATCCCTATGGGGAAGCATGATGGTGGCAGCATCATGCTGTGGGGATGTTTTTCAGCGGCAGGGACTGGGAGGGAAAGTACTAGTCAGGGAAAGGGAAATGGAGTAAAGTACAGAGAGATCCTTGATGAAAACCTGCTCCAGAGCGCTCAGGACCTCAGACTGGGGTGAAGGTTCACCTTCCAGCAGTACAACGACCCTAAGCACACAACCAAGACAACGCAGGAGTGGCTTCGGGACAAGTCTATGAGCCCGGACTTGCCGGAGCCCGGACTTGAACCCGATCGATCGAACATCTCTGGAGAGACCTGAAAATATCTGTGCAGCGACTCTCCCGATCCAACCTGACAGAGCTTGAGAGGATCTGCAGAGAAGAATGGGAGAAACTCCACAAATTCAGGTGTTCCAATCTTGTAGCATCATACCCAAGAAGTCTCGAGGCTGTAGTCAGTGCCAAAGGTGCTTCAACCAAGTACTGAGTGAAGGGTCTGAATACTTATGTAAATGTCATATTTCTGTTTTCTATTTTTAATACATCTGCAAACATTTCTGAAACCTGTTTTTACTTTGTCATTATGGGGTATTACGTGTATATTTATAAGGGGAAAAATGATTTAATCCATTTTAGAATAAGGATGGAATGTAACAAAATGTGAAGAATTCAAGGGGTCTGAATACTTTTCGGAATGCACTGTCAGGGCATTTCTGAGCTACACTTTCGCAATGTCATACAAGTACTTGTGAGATATAGCTAGCTAGATAATATTTCTCAGTGCTTCCTCTTTTTCTCAGTCTGCTGAAGTGCCCTAGCCACCAGAAGGAGCAGTAGACTACAGGCGTCGATAGGGTGAACGAGATGCCATTAGAAAACTCACACAGGCTTATGCTTTCTCTGACACTTAATGAACAATGTCACCCAAGCACAAAGCCATAATCTTGTAATGTGTTTGGTTTCCAATAACAAGTTCCAATGGGCAGGCTTTGTCATCTCAATACCGGGGTTGCTCTGAACAATATATTGTGATTGTGTTATTAATAGCCAAAATAATTTATAGTTGTAAAAACCATATAATATCAATCTAAATCATCTAAACCAAAACTGTCAATCTAATTTCAGCATCCCATAATAATGACAGATAAACTATCATTACTGTTGCCCTGGCAACCACATTGTTTCTTCCAGATTATAGCCTATGATTTGTTCATTGTTTTTTCTCTACAAAAACATCTGGCTGTCATTTCAGTTTCCCTCGTGATAGCAGAAGAGAGGGAATAGTTTTGAACATCAAATAATAGTTAGGGAGAAAGCAAAAGAAACACATAGTTGGCCACCTCTGTATAACATGAATATAGCCCATGTACTTTATCAATAATGCATTCACTAGGTGTCATTCACAAATGGAACCCTATTGGCAATATAGTGCATTACCTTTGACCAGATTCCTATGGGTCCTGTTCAAAAGTAGCAGGCCTACAGGGAACATGGTGCCATTTGAGATGTAGCCAATGTTTTACTTCCTCCTATCCATCTTTCCATTCCTTCAGGCCATTTAAACTAATTTCCCTATTCCATTATTCTCATGTACTTTCAGACCCTGAAAGGCGTATGTGTAACAGAGATAAGTATTCCAAATGCCACCTCATTGAATTGGGCTCAATAAAACATATAGGAGCCTACCAGACAGACTCTATTGGTAAACAAAAGGGTCTTGGCCATATAAGAGAAGTGCTCCTCTGTTGCTCAGTTGGTAGATTATGGTGCATACAATTCCAGGATAGTGGGATCAATCCCGGGGCCACACATACTTAAAAAATGTATGCATGCATAAATGCTATATATTACAGATTTCAGCCCGTGGAAATTAAGGTCTGAATGGATTGGAGTCATGATGGCGGACTCCATCAAGCTGGGTGACACCATGGCGGTGTCCCAAATGATTCCCTATATAGTGCATTACTTTTGTCCAGAGCCGTATGGGAATAGGGTGCCATTTGGGACACAGACCGTGGTCTGGATAACGTCCTCTTTGGCAGAGCCACCATGACATGATGGAGCAAGCCAAGTGATTATCATGGCTGTCTTGTTTCAAAGATAATAATTTTATGCAACAAAAAACAGTTTCTTGTTGTTATTATAGTGAACAAAAATATCAACACAACATGTAAAGTGTTGGTCCCATGTTTCGAGCTGAAATAAAAGATCCCAGAAATGTTCCATACGCACAAAAATATTATTTCTCTCAAATTTGGTGCACAAATTTGTCTACATACCTGTTAGTGAGCATTTCTCTTTTGCCAAGATAATCCATCCACCTGACAGGTGTGGAATATCAAGAAGCTGATTAAACAGCATGATCATTACACAGGTGCACCTGGTGCTGGGGACAATAAAAGGCCCCTCTAAAATGTACAATTTTGTCACACAACACAATGCCACAGATGTCTCAATTTTTTGATGGAGTGTGCAATTGGCATGCCGACCGCAGGAATGTCTACCAGAGCTGTTGCCAGAGAATGTAATGTTCATTTCTCTAACATAAGCAGCCTCCAATGTTGTTTTAGAGAATTTGGCACTATGTCCAACTTGCCTCACATCCGCAGACCATGTGTAACCATGACAGCTCAGGACCTCCACATCCGGCTTCTTCCCCTGTGGGATCGTCTGAGACCAGCTGATGAAACTGTGGGTTTGCACAACCAAAGAATTTCAGCAAAAACTGTCAGAAACCGTCTCAGGGAAGCTCATGCTTGCTCGTCATCCTCACCAGGGTCTTGACCTGACAGCAGTTGGGCATCGTAACCCACTTCAGTATGCCAATGCTCACCTTTGATGGTCACTGGCACACTGGAGAAGTGTGCTCTTCATGGATGAATCCCAGTTTCAACTGCACCAGACAGATGGCAGACAGTGTGTATGACATCATGTGGGTTTGCTGATGTCAGCGTTGTGAACAGTGCGCCATGGTCGCGGTGAGATTATGGTATAGGCAGGCATAAGCTACAGACAATGAACACAATTGCATTTTATTGATGGCAATTTGAATACACAGAGATACCATGACAAGATCCTGAGGCCCATTGTCGTGCCATTCATCTTCCGCCAGCACCTCATGTTTCAGCATGATAATGCACGGCCCCCCCATTGGAAGCTGAAAATGTCCCAGTTCGTCCATGGCTTGCATACTCACCAGACATGTCACCCATTGAGCATATCTGGGATGCTCTGGATCGACGCTCATTCCACTTCCCGCCAATATCCAACGTGAGATGTGTCGCGCTGCATGAGGCAAATGGTGGTCACACCAGATACTGACTGGTTTTCTGATCCACGCCCCTACCTTTTTTTTAAGGTATCTGTGACCAACAGATATCTGCATTCCCAGTCATGTGAAATGCATAGGTTGGAGCATAAGGAATTTACTTCAATTGACTGATTTCCTTATTTAAACTGTAACTCTGTAAAATCTTAGAAATTGTTCAATGTATTTTGTACTCCTTTGAGTGTACTTTTGCCTTTATCGTGTAATCTGTAAAATGCTATATGACAATGTCCACTCATGTAAAGTAACAATATGAAGATGTATTGCTACTTTACATGAGGCCTATACTTAATTAAATGTTCCCATTGGCATGCAAAACCACTCTATGTTCTCCCATTTTATTTACAATATACTGCGACCTTTTGACCCAGAGTAAGTTAGCACACTCTCCCTTTTCAAACAGTCACCTCCTCCAGTGCAGGTTGAATCCCCAGCAGGACCTTTCCTGGCTAAGGTCCTTAAACAATAACATAACTTTGGATAAAAAAAGGCTTAGTGCAATATTGCAGGTATTAATGTCGTTATGAAGTATATGTTTTCTGCTAGTCCCAATGGGGTGCTTGTCAGTCGCACAGCTGTGATTCATTTTTTTGTGAACATTGTTTGCTAAATTTAAAGTAATGAGAATTTGGGATGTGTCACAGGGGCTCCGGACCTTGACAGTATGCAGAGTACATGTGTAATCAATCTCAGCTAATGCTATCCTGGGCTGATGCTAGTACCAACAACGTGTCTGACCTTGCAGAACATTTAGGCTGCTGTGCTGTGCTGCTCTCATGGATGCATTCAAGTTGCATAGCCTACACATGGCTAAGCTTTGTTAAAACATCATTATCTACCTTGCAGTGCCTTAACTGATACAGTATCATTATAGTGAGCATATTAAGATGGATTTAACCTCTCTGTGTGATACATAGTTGTAATGATACACCCTATTCACTTAGTACAGGTTCATAGACTGTAGCTCTAAAGGACGGATGCCCCTTCCTGAACTCCAAGGCCCTGTGATAACATAGTCATTGATAACCATAATTGAACTCCATTGCTAAACATTAATCTTGCCCCCTTGAGCCTAGGGCCTAGGGGCCATCACATACCTCCCACTACACCACACAACAGAGCTTCTTTGTTCAATCATGTTGTTTCATGACCGACTCCATAAAATGCTAAACTAAGACTGCATCCCAAAATGCACCCTATTCTCTATATAGTGCACTACATTTTGCCAGAGCTCTATGGGTCCTGGTCAAAAGTAGTGCACTAAATAGTTAATAGGGTTGCATTTGGTACACGCGACCAAATAAAAATCTCTCTCTGTGTGCTTCTTTGTTATTCCCTTCATCACATTATGCTTCCAGTCAGGGCAGTGATAATGTCTCCATCTCTGTGGTTCTTAATAGGAGCCATGGTAATGAAGTCTCTCTGCTCGCTTGGTGAGCCAAGACCAATGTAATTTTGAGTGGGCATTAAGGTCTGAGCAGTACAATAACTGCAGTGGGCTGAACTTGTGGCTGGCTAATTGATATGTGAGGACAATAATTTTATGAGCGCTCGCTTCCTAATGGTAGCAATAAAAGTGTTAAGAGCTTCAGCGATCTAAAAGGTTCACTTTGTGGAGCTGTTGCCGATGTTATTCTATACCGCAACTCGTCAGGGTTCAGCATGAGTTGCAAAGAAATTAAACCTAAAAAATGTTGCAGAAAACAAACTCCAATCAAAAGACATTAAATACCACAGCAAATTGTCATCTAGCTTATCTCAGGCATCTTCTCATGATCTTTTATTGGATCAGCAGAAATACAGGTATTGAGCTAAATAAAAGCATATATACATCAAAGTGACAGGAAACAGTACAGTAACTATTTCTCTCATGCTGGTTCATATGCACACACACACACACACACACACACGCATGCACGCACACACATAGACACACACATGCACACACACACACACACACAAACACACACACACACACACACACACACACACACACACACACACACACACACACACACACACACACACACACACACACACACACATGTACACACATGCATAAATAAAAGCACACACACAAACACAGCTCAATGAAGGTACAAAACTGTAGTTTCCTATATACAGCAAGGGCATATCAGGACTGATTTTCTAAGTTTTACACACACACGCATGCACGCACACACATAGACACACACATGCACACACACACACACACACAAACACACACACACACACACACACACACACACACACACACACACACACACACACACACACACACACACACACACACACACACACACACACACACACACACACACACACACACACACATGTACACACATGCATAAATAAAAGCACACACACAAACACAGCTCAATGAAGGTACAAAACTGTAGTTTCCTATATACAGCAAGGGCATATCAGGACTGATTTTCTAAGTTTTACCATTTTATATTCTTCAGAGCTGAAGCAGGTGGATATCTCAATAAGGTCAAAACATTTATGCTTTGAAGGCTAGAAACTGCAATCACCCAGGCAAAGGTAGCAAATTACCCCCTTCAAAGGAAACACATATCCAACACAGTATGTTAAAAAGCTGGGATAATGACGAGAAATTGTGATCTGAATCTTGGAGAAGGCTTAAATTGAATTTCCTTATAAGGGTTTGAATTTAGAAAAGAAACCCATATATGTGTCTATAATGGAGCAGCAGATTGCACCAAAGGTTTTATGGGGGTATAGCCTAAGTGAATTCTCTCCTTGCATAATGACTGCCTTTTCTCCGGCATTTATGAAACAGTCTCTTTTGTGTGTGTCCCTCCATTCAGCTTCATCACAGCCTGTGGTGCTCAAGGCTCAGATACCACCAGTGGTGGAAAAAGTATCCAATTGTCATACTTGAGTAAAAGTATAGATGCCTCAATAAAAAAGTTACTCAAATAAAAGTGAAAGTCACCTAGTAAAATATTACTTGAGTATTCCATTTAAAAAAACATTTTTTTTTAGTAAAAGGCTAAATTCAAAAGGCACTCGCAAATCTGAGCACTTTTTTACAGGTGCATGATAACAGTTGGACAACATGAGGGAAGAATTGAACCGCACACTGCTTGCTCTTAATAGTATCACTGATCTTTAATAAGTTTACGTATAGGCCTCAAAACTTTCAAAACTTCTTAGTAAAAGTCTAAAAGTATTTGGTTATAAATATACTTAAGTATCAAAAGTCACTTTAGTTGCTAAAATATACTTAAGTATCAAAGTAAAAGTAAAAGTTTAAATCATTTAAAATTCCTTATATGCAGCAAAGAGGACGGCACCATGTTCATGTTTTTTAAATTTACGGATAGCCAGGGGCACACTCCAACACTCAGACATCATTTACAAACAAAGCATTTGTGTTTAGTGAGTCTGCCAGACCAGAGGCAGTAGGGATGACCACGTGTTCTCTTGATAAGTGTGTGAATTTCACAATTTTCAAGTTCTGCTAAGCATCCAAAATGTAATGAGTACTATGGGTTGTCGGGGTAAATGTATGGAGTAAAAAGTACAATATTTTCTTTATGAATGTAGTGAAATAAAAGTAAAAGTTGTCAAAAATATAAATAGTAAGGTGTGTGTGTGTGTGTGTGTGTGTGTGTGTGTGTGTGTGTGTGTGTGTGTGTGTGTGTGTGTGTGTGTGTGTGTGTGTGTGTGTGTGTGTGTGTGTGTGTGTGTGTGTGTGTGTGTGTGTATTATTTCTTTAAACTTCAGATTCTGGTATTAAATCTAATGTAGGCTCCTGTTGTTGTTCATGGTGTTTGAAAGTTGTGTCCCTGAGGTGTTCTTCCCTGGGTTGGGAGTGTACGAGGGCCCCAAACATCCCCTCACATTCAGGTTGTCACATTGAGCAGTGGAGCTGAAAATGACATGGAAACAACCTCCTGCAGTGCACAGTAAGTTATGACAAATTTCTCCCTCCCTTCCTCTCTCTCTCTCTCTTCTAAGAGTAGGGGGATTAGTCTACTTGCTGAGGCTGTGGTATGTGCACTTCTTATATGGAAAAAATAACTATAACTTCCCTAAACACAGTAAAGAGCCCAGACTCCCCTCCCCTGCCTCCCAGTTCTCACAGGCGGGTGCTACTGCAAAGGCTGCTGGCGCCGTGCTCACTGGCATTCCCAGCATTCTTTCATCATGTGCTCATGAAATGAAAACGGAAAAATGGAGACAGGGAATAGACAGAGAAAAATTGCAATGAGTTAACCATTGCATACTTACAGTGCTTAGTGGGTAGTGGATTTGGTTAGTGTTTAGTATACAGTATCTGTCTGTGGGGCACCATGTGAAATGAGGGATCCAATTGAAAGAATAGAAACTACATTTCATGGTATTAAATTAATGTTTGGGAGAAAAGGGGGAAGATACAGAGCACGAGATAGAGATGAAATGAGACAGAGAGAGAGAGCTGAGTAGGGAGAGGAATAGAGGGAATGAGACAGAGAGAAAGAGAGAGAGAAAGGAATAGAGGGAATGAGACAGAGAGAAAGAGAGAGCTGAGTAGGGAGAGAGGAATAGAGGGAATGAGACAGAGAGAAAGAGAGAGCGAGCTGAGTAGGGAGAGAGGAATAGAGGGAATGAGACAGAGCGAAAGAGAGAGAGAGAGCTGAGTAGGGAGAGAGGAATAGAGGGAATGAGACAGAGAGAAAGAGAGCGATAGAGGGCTCCACTTCCAGAAAATATGTTTTGTGTTTGTGCACATAATTAGACACAGTTATCTGCAGTTATTTCATAAATCAATACC
The DNA here is from genome assembly GCF_002021735.2 of Oncorhynchus kisutch. NCBI lineage: Eukaryota > Metazoa > Chordata > Actinopteri > Salmoniformes > Salmonidae > Oncorhynchus > Oncorhynchus kisutch. The sequence continues at coordinate 20,500,372 of NC_034187.2, forward strand.
AATTATCAAACTAGTTTTGTGAAAATTTTAACAGCCCAATTCTTTCCAAATCAGTTTGGGTAACTTTATGCCCTGACTCCTCATGGCTTTGCGTCATGATCCATGTGCCTGTGCTTCTCCCCTACGAAGACAAACCTTAATGATCTGACATTTTCACATCAGACAGGCATCTCTGCATCAGCCACAACGTGGCGTTTATAACCGTTAACCATTGTCTGTCTATGGCAAGGCCTGCATCCCTTTAGTGCACTACTTTTAACCAGAAATCACATACAGCATTTACAAAAACACCAGCCCATTTTATTTCTCTAAGCTCCCACACCAACCCATTTTATTTCTCTAAGCTCCCACACCAGCCCATTTTATTTCTCTAAGCTCCCACACCAACCCATTTTATTTCTCTAAGCTCCCACACCAGCCCATTTTATTTCTCTAAGCTCCCACACCAGCCCATTTTATTTCTCTAAGCTCCCACACCAGCCCATTTTATTTCTCTAAGCTCCCACACCAGCCCATTTTATTTCTCTAAGCTCCCACACCAACCCATTTTATTTCTCTAAGCTCCCACACCAACCCATTTTATTTCTCTAAGCTCCCACACCAGCCCATTTTATTTCTCTAAGCTTCCACACCAGCCCATTTTATTTCTCTAAGCTCCCACACCAGCCCATTTTATTTCTCTAAGCTCCCACACCAGCCCATTTTATTTCTCTAAGCTCCCACACCAGCCCATTTTATTTCTCTAAGCTCCCACACCAGCCCATTTTATTTCTCTAAGCTCCCACACCAGCCCATTTTATTTCTCTAAGCTCCCACACCAACCCATTTTATTTCTCTAAGCTCCCACACCAGCCCATTTTATTTCTCTAAGCTCCCACACCAGCCAATTTTATTTCTCTAAGCTCCCACACCAACTGGCGCTGCAGTACAATGCCCTTAACCACTGCACCGCCCGTGAGGCCTTATGTATCACATTTTAGGGAAGACCCAGATGCAGACAGTGTCAAAGTAACACAAGTTTTACTAGAACAGGGGGCAGGCAAAATTACAGGCAGAGGTTGGTATCCAGATCAGAGTCAAAAAGGTACAGAACGGCAGGCAGTCTCAGGGTCAGGGCAGGCAGAATGGTCAAAACCAGGAAAACTAGAAAACAGGAACTAGAAACAGACAGGAGCAAGGGGAAAAACGCTGGTAGGCTTGAAGAACAAAACGAACTGGCAACAGACAAACAGAGAACACAGGTATAAATACACTGGGGATAATGGGGAACATGGGTAACACCTGGAGGGGGGGTGGAGACAAGCACAAAGACAGGTGAAACAGATCATGGTGTGACAGTATGAGTGCTTAATTGGGAAAACACATTAACAGAATAACAATGTGCCAACAATTTTTTATTTTTTATTTTTTTATTTTACCTTTATTTAACCAGGTAGGCAAGTTGAGAACAAGTTCTCATTTACAATTGCGACCTGGCCAAGATAAAGCAAAGCAGTTCGACAGATAAAACGACACAGAGTTACACATGGAATAAAAACAAACATACAGTCAATAATGCAGTATAAACAAGTCTATATACAATGTGAGCAAATGAGGTGAGAAGGGAGGTAAAGGCAAAAAAGGCCATGATGGCAAAGTAAATACAATATAGCAAGTAAAATACTGGAATGGTAGTTTTGCAATGGAAGAATGTGCAAAGTAGAAATAAAAAAATAATGGGGTGCAAAGGAGCAAAATAAATAAATAAATAAAAATTAAATACAGTTGGGAAAGAGGTAGTTGTTTGGGCTAAATTATAGGTGGGCTATGTACAGGTGCAGTAATCTGTGAGCTGCTCTGACAGTTGGTGCTTAAAGCTAGTGAGGGAGATAAGTGTTTCCAGTTTCAGAGATTTTTGTAGTTCGTTCCAGTCATTGGCAGCAGAGAACTGGAAGGAGAGGCGGCCAAAGAAAGAATTGGTTTTGGGGGTGACTAGAGAGATATACCTGCTGGAGCGTGTGCTACAGGTGGGAGATGCTATGGTGACCAGCGAGCTGAGATAAGGGGGGACTTTACCTAGCAGGGTCTTGTAGATGACATGGAGCCAGTGGGTTTGGCGACGAGTATGAAGCGAGGGCCAGCCAACGAGAGCGTACAGGTCGCAATGGTGGGTAGTATATGGGGCTTTGGTGATAAAACGGATTGCACTGTGATAGACTGCATCCAATTTGTTGAGTAGGGTATTGGAGGCTATTTTGTAAATGACATCGCCAAAGTCGAGGATTGGTAGGATGGTCAGTTTTACAAGGGTATGTTTGGCAGCATGAGTGAAGGATGCTTTGTTGCGAAATAGGAAGCCAATTCTAGATTTAACTTTGGATTGGAGATGTTTGATATGGGTCTGGAAGGAGAGTTTACAGTCTAACCAGACACCTAAGTATTTGTAGTTGTCCACGTATTCTAAGTCAGAGCCGTCCAGAGTAGTGATGTTGGACAGGCGGGTAGGTGCAGGTAGCGATCGGTTGAAGAGCATGCATTTAGTTTTACTTGTATTTAAGAGCAATTGGAGGCCACGGAAGGAGAGTTGTATGGCATTGAAGCTTGCCTGGAGGGTTGTTAACACAGTGTCCAAAGAAGGGCCGGAAGTATACAGAATGGTGTCGTCTGCGTAGAGGTGGATCAGGGACTCACCAGCAGCAAGAGCGACCTCACAATGAAGGTGTTTGAATTCCCACAAACAAAAAATGTTACTTTTAATAGAATTAGTCACACAACGTGTCCAGGCATCCCATGGGGAGGTGTTTGAATGTAGCCCCTTCAGTAGCTAGGGCTCTCAGATAAATATGTGGTGCTATAGGGTGGTGATGTGTGGTGTGCTTTTGCAGAAACAGTAGCCACTCTTCCTGGGGTCCACAAAAAACACAAACATGACAAATTACAAAACTGATACACTGATAGACAATGACAGTCACAAAACTTTGAAATACAACGATATACAAACAATACAACCAAATAATAATGTGTGTGTAGATTGTGTGTGTTAGAGAGTGATGGACAGTGTTTGTGTGTGTTTGTGTGAGTGTCATTTCACAGTCTCTATTGTGCCATGAGATGATGTTTTATATATATATTTTAAGGTCATTTTGCTGTTTGTTTGAGTAATTGGAGATGGAATCAAGTTCCATGTGATCATGGCTCTGTATAATATTGTGCTTTGAATTCATTTTGGAGTTTAGCTTCCTCAACTTGCTCAATGGTCAATCCCTTTATACACAACTCCAGTTGATGTTTAGGTTTTAGAGAATGTTTTGAACCAAATACAATGCTTTTCATTTGAGATGTATTTAAGACCAGTTGATATTAATCACCCATTCTGATAATGACTGTAACTCCTTTTTCAGTGAGCTCACTGGCTTTGGGTGCTGAGATGTAGAGTGTGGTATCATCTGAATACATAGTCATTCTAGCTTTTGTAAGACCAGTGGCAAATCATTTGTAAGAATAGAGAAGAATAACAGCCCAAGGCAACTGACTTGACGGACACCGCACTGAACATAGAGAAGCTTCCATTAAAGAACACTCTCTGGGTTCTATTGGATAAATAACTTTCCAACCATTTGATGGCAGGTGATGTAAAGCCATAGCAAGTAAGTTTTTTCAATAATAATTTATAATCAATAACATTAAAGGCTGCACTGAAATCTAACAATACAACTCCAACTATCATATTATTGTTTCCCTCCCTCTCCATTCTTCCCTCTCTCCATCTCTCCCTCTACCCCACTCCCTCTCTCTGTGTGTTTCCATCTCTCTCTCCCTCTCTCCTCTCTCTCCCTCTCGCTTTCTGTGGATGATTAATGGGGCAGTTAGCCCGGTGCCTGCAGAGGCGTTCCACTCTCCATGGCTCTACGGCCCCCGCCATCACAGCTCCAACCTGCCCAACACCAGCCAACGCCAAGCTGACATTTTACAGCTTATGTGTATTGGAGAGGCTCAGGAATCAAATTGCCTCATGAATCTTAACCCACCACTTCTTATTGTGAGAATATTACTTATTTGTTTTTTGTTGTAGTCTGTTTTTTTCTTCTTCGTCTACCCCACTTTGTTGGAAATAAAGCTTATTGGTAGCTTAAGTGTTTTGTTATTTAATTTAAGATACACCATTAATCTAGAGACAATTGTTTCAGGCTTAAGTGGAGAGAGAGACAACAAGCAAACAGAGCAGCAAGTGCCAAGGTAAACAGCAATGGGTGGTAAATAATGTATTATACACACATACTGAATGTGGTTGGGGCCTTATCAGAGCTTTGAATTTGAATTTCTCTGGGATTGGAGTGCTAACTGAGCAAACAGTTCCTGGCTCAGTTCCTCTCGGAAAGCCATCATGTACAAATGACACATAGGAACACAACTTTTTCCAGCATTTAAAATCATTTCATCCGATTACTTCTACGTCACAAATTCACCACGTCATAATCCAGTAACATGAATCTCCCTCCTCTTTAAGACAGATCAAATATTTTGCAGTGCATCCCAGTGACATTTCTAAAGGCTCTTCTCATACTTTCCTGATGTTCTCCCAATATTAACAAATATTGTTCTATAGAAATGTCAAGTTCTGACCTTAGTTCTGTTATTTTATCTTTGTTTTAGTACGGTCAGGACGTGAGTTGGGTGGGCAGTCTATGTTTGTTTTTCCATGTTGGTTTTTGAGTTCGGCCTAGTATGGTTCTCAATCAGAGAAGGCTGTCAATTGTTGTCCCTGATTGAGAATCATACTTAGGTAGCCTGGGTTTCACTTTTGGGTTGTGGGTGTTTGTCTTTCGTGTCAGTGTTTGTCGCCACACGGGACTGTTTTGTTCATTTCACGTTTATTGTTTTGTATTTCATAGTGTTCAGTTTATGTTTTAAAATAAACATTATGGACACTTACCACGCTGCGTTTTGGTCCTCCGATCCTTCTCGCTTCTCCTCCTCAGAAGAGGAGGACGAGATCCCTTTCAAGAAAGTAAATGCTTTGATACTTTTTCTCAATGAAAAGATAACTGATTTAACAGGTCATTGTAAGACTGTAAATTGCAACAGAGATCTGAGATCTCTAAGATTACAGCTAAATGTAATATTCTACTCTCAAGAGTCAAAGTATGTTGTTGTTGGGCACTCATAAATTATTTGGAATTAAGGAATTGATATTACATGTATTTGACTGAATGGACTACAGTTCCAATTGCATTGGACCTTACCCTTTACACATAATTGTCAGGAACGTGAACGGCTGGAAACTTTTCTCTACAGCTGAGAAAGCTTCCAAAGACAGATATTTATTCAGATTTCCATACTTTATCAATACAATGTAGGTATAACAAATTAGACTTTTATATGACAAACCATCCTTGATTATGAGGACACTTCCTTTATAGTCTCCCAAATCGTAAATGATAGGGCTGCCAGGGATCTCATGATGCTATATTATCACGATACTTAGGTGCCGATACTATATGTATTGCTTTTATTGTGATTCGATGTTCCAAACATATTGCTCACTATGTTTCTGCTGCAGAGGAACAAGCGAGATCCATGAGAAAATGAGTTTGAGATGAGAAATACTGGAGTTTTTATCAATACCTGGAGACACAGTATCGATATAAAATCTGCAAAACTAATATACTCTACTGTATATATTTTTTTACCCATCCCTAGTTAATGACAGATCACTGCCTGAATGTAATTCAATAGGTACTGGTGCCTGGGTACCTGTAGTACTCTCAATGGTTACAACCAAAACAAACAATTACAGTCATAACTGTTTGTTCACACTTTAACGATTTGATTTAGATTTATTTATTTCCTTAATGTACACCAACTGGTGCCCAGCTCATATGGGCTTATAAGACACAATATCATGTATGTGTGCTGTGCAGAAAACACAAACCAAATTGTTTACATGAAACAAATTAAATGCATTTAACAATTACATGCATAATTAGCACTCATGACAAAGTACAGTTTTCACCTTGTCACATTACACAAACAATACACCTCTCCTTCTCTCCCAGGCCTTGAAAATAAATTGTGCAATGTCAAAAAGTCCCTTTCTGAGAAATAACTGCAGCCTGTGTTCATCCCGTAGCCAGAACACTTCAGGGTGAGCACCAACAATTTTACTAAACAATGCATGTCTCAAGTCATTGTACAGAGGGCAATACAACTTTACTTTCTATTTCCCCAAGATCACACAATACACATAATCTGTTAGATTCAGATGTATACTGAACAAAAATATAAACTCAACATGTAAAGTGTTGTTCCCATGTTTCATGAGTTGAAATAAAATATCCCAGAAATGTGTAATAGAAACAAAAAGCTTATTTCTCTAAAATGTTTTGCACAAATGTGTCTACATACCTCTTAGTGAGCATTTCTCCTTTGCCAAAATAATCCATCCACCTGACAGGTGTGGCTCATCAAGAAGCTGATTAACCAGCATGATCCTTACACAGGTGCACCATGTGCTGGAGACTATAAAAGGCCACTCTAAAATGTTCAGTTTTATTACACAACACAATGCCACAGATGTCTCAAGTTTTGAGTGAGAGTGCTACCTGCATGAATGTCCACCTGAGCTGTTGCCAGAGAATTGAATGTTAATTTCTCTACCATAAAATGCCTCCAAGGTCATTTTAGAAAATTTGGCAGTACGTTTGGCAGCCTCACAAGTGCAGACCTAGTGTAACCATGCCAGCCCAGGATCTCAACATCCGGCTTCTTCACCAGCAGGATCGTCTGAGACCAGCCACATGGACAGCTGATGAAACTTAGGAGTATTTCTGTCTGTGAAAAACAACCCCACAGCATGATGCTGCCACCACCACGCTTCACCGTAGGGTTCGTGCCAGGTTTCCTCCAGACGTAACGCTTGGCATTCAGGCTGAACAGTTGAACCTTGGTTTCATCAGACCAGATAATCTTGTTTCTCATGGTCTGAGAGTCCTTTAGGTGCCTTTTGGCAAACTCCAAGCGGGCTGTCATGTGCCTTTTACTGAGGAGTGGCTTTCATCAGGCCACTCTACCATAAAGGCCTGATTGGTGGAGTGCTGCAGACACGGTTGTCCTTCTGGATGTCACGCCCTGACCATAGTTTGCTTTGTATGTTTCTATGTTTTGTTTGTCCAGGGTGTGATCTGAGTGGGCATTCTATGTTGGATGCCTAGTTTGTCTGTTTCTGTGTGTGGCCTGATATGGTTCTCAATCAGAGGCAGGTGTTAGTCGTGTCTCTGATTGGGAACCATATTTAGGTAACCTGTTTTGTCATTGTGGGTTGTGGGTTATTGTCTATGTTAGTTTCTTGTGTCAGCTCATTTCGTATATAGCTTCACGGTCGTTGTTCGTTCATTGTTTTGTATAGTTTGTTCAAGTGTTCTCTGGTTATTAAATTCACGATGAACACATACCACGCTGCATTTTGGTCCTCCAATCCTTCCAACTACTCCTCCTCAGACGAGGAGGACGACGATGGTGGCACTGGAAGGTTCTCCCATCTCCACAGAAGAACTCTGGAGTTCTCTGGAGCCCTTCTCACCCGATTGCTCAGTTTGGCCGGGTGGCCAACTCTAGGAAGAGTCTTGGTGGTTCCAAACTTCTTACATTTAAGAATGATTTGATTTGATTTGATTTGATGGAGACCACTGTGTTCTTTGGGACCTTCAATCTTGCAGAAATGTTTTGGTACCCTTCACCTGATCTGTGCCTCGACACAATCCTGTCTCGGCACTCTAAGGACAATTTCTTCGACCTCATGGCTTGGTTTTTGCTCTGACATGCACTGTCAACTGTGGGACTTTATATAGACGGGTGTGTGCCTTTCGAAATCATGTCCAATCAATTCAATTTATCACAGGTGGACTCAAATCAAGTTAAGAAACATCTCAAGGATGATCAATGGAAACATGATGCACCTGAGAGCAATTTCTAGTCTCATAGCAAAGGGAGTACTTATTTAAATAAGGTATTTCTGTTTTTAATATTTTAATACATTTGCAAAAAAATGCTAAAAAACGGTTTTACCTTTGTCATTATGGGGGTGTGTAGATTGATAAGGGAATATATATATATTTTTTTAGAATAAGGCTGTAACGTAACAAAATATGGAAAAAGAGAAGGGGACTGAATACTTTCTGATTGCACTGTAGGCAACAATTCTGTAGCCCACGGATAGTTATGAGTAGGATCCCAGTCAAACACTTTTTTAGTGATTCTGTCTTATTTATCAATCTGTTCCAAAAACGTGTACTAGATAACAATACATAACCTGATTACACAAAATCCCTCTTGTTGGGGAGAGCTAAGTGGACTGTCATTTCATAAGTAAAAATGTGTTCCCTCCCAGGTTTCGGCACCAAATTAACTAAATATAAATTTGCTTTCACCACATCCTTTTGTACACCTCTTCTCCCAATTATACACAATACCTTCAACAATAGGGCTTAGTAAAGTGCACATTGTCACTGTATTAAAGATGAGCAGACTGTTGAATGTGTTAAGTTTTTGGTTTTTGCTCCATTATTCTAACCAATACTAAAAAAATGTTTTATATTTAACGAATAACCCCAAATACCTTGCTCTCAGCTGAGTGGCGATTGATTACCCTGTTATAATTGGTCTACATTAATTGCTAGACTATCATTGGTCGGCTCTGCTCGCAGCCCGGGTCAACAGTTATTTTGTCTCTTTTCTACAGAACAGGATTCTGTGCGGCGCGAAAGCAGGGTAGACTGATTGTCGCTGCCAGAATTAAATGCCAGGTGTCCTCCGTCCTTCTAAAAATGCATCTCCGCTGCCGACCGGTTAAGAGCAAGTAGCACCTAGCTAGGGATGACATACCACATTTCATCAAACTATAGTAAGGGAATCATACACATACAGTCCTCCTGATCAGCACCATTCGCATACATAACAAATTACACATCCAAATCTCTGAGAGCGATACGTAGATCAGCAAGCGGAAGGATAGGGTATAAATAAAGCTAGAGGACATTGTACTTAGGGGAGATCCCTCAGAACTGCCTCCTGGAATGAAAGCCTGTCATCCCGTGGTTTGTTTTAAAGCCCAACCAGCCACAGAACCACGGAAACCTGACAGTTCTTGGAAGTGGGAATAAAAAAGAGGAGCAAAAAAGAGCAAAAAAGATAGTGGTTTATTGATCCATAAAAAAAGGCCTTTCACCCCATCAACGCTGAGGTCCCCTCTGACTTGCCTCCAGGGATATAGATGTCCAGCTCATACATGGTCAAATACAATGGAATCAAGGGAAAAGGTGGTAGCCGGCTCCATTTTACCACCGCTTGCCCGACTGTCACAGATAAAAGATAGAAGAGTGCCCTGAATAAGATGAGCACATCCAGAAGAAATGACAAGATCAGTAGCTAAGTAGTCTGGGAATATATGACCGCAAAAGCTCTTGGGTCTAGGCTACTGTAGATGTTTTTAAACTGAAAACCTTGGTGGTACAGGCTGTAAAAGATGTGTTCTTCAGGCTTTCAAAGATGCTTTTTATTTACACAAAGCAATAGATGCTGCTAAAAACACCTAAGCGTGTCTCCACACTAAATCACAGTGTTAGACAAAGCAACTAAAGGACAATAATGCTGACGAAAGAGGTGTGGGGGCCTAGTATTGACTCCATGCACAACACAATTAAGGTAATTAGGATCCTATACTACAATGCAGGTAGATTTCAGCGCTACTGACGATGCAGTGGTAGGCTAACACAAAATGCTTTCTTCTCTACCACACAGTCAATGACCATGGTAAATCTCTGATGATTTTGTCTTGTAACAAGTATTGTTTTAATTACTTATAAATAATGTTTTTATATAATGGCATAATGGTTTAGTGACTTGTTGAATGAATTAGAGAATACATTATTCCATCGTTATTACATTATTCCATCGTTATGACTTCTTGAGAATCCAATGCCCAATGTTTAAAAGACCCCATGCATGTGACCTTTGCCATGTCAACTTAAAGTGTAGGGGAATCAACCAAACCCATCCCTAGACAATAACACTTGGATCAATAATCACGTTGAGCCGCTATAATGTGAATTGTGGTTATCAACCATGTTATTAATGAAAATAGCTTTGCTTCACACCGATCTGGCTCCATAGCAAAATGTGTCTGTACTTATTCATTTTCCACATCCCCTAAAGTATATTACAATTACCCCATTAATTTATCTCAAAAGGCATTTATCAAAGAATGAAACACATTTGCCTTTTACCTGATTGATGTTGAGAATAAAAAACTATTGTAGCCTATATTTGGATAATTTGTCTAGTGAACAAAATAATTTGGTTCTTGGCGCCAAGATTAATATTTGGGTTTGGTCATATCAGTTATCGTTAATATTGTGTTATAAACATTTTACTAATCTGTTATAACCTCGTTAAGTTACATATTTAGTTATTATGATGAATAGGTTCCATTATGAATAGTGCCTACAAATGAAATAAACTGGCTACATTGTTTTTGTAATAAGCCTTTCCAAAACGACTAGTTGATAGTCATGTCCACTATTTACACTTCAAATCAAATCAAATCAAATGTATTTGTCACATGCTAATTTTTAGGGCCTTCCTCTGACACCGACTGGTGTAGAGGTCCTGGATGGCAGGAAGCTTGGCCCCAGTGATGTACTGGGCCGTTCGCATTACTCTCTGTAGTGCCTTGTGGTCGGAGGCCAAGCAGTTGTCATACCAGGCAGTGATGCAACTAGTCAGGATGCTCTTGATGGTGCAGGTGTAGAACCTTTTGAAGATCTGAGGGCCCATGCCAAATCTTTTCAGTCTCCTGAGGGGGAATAGGTTTTGTCGTGCCCTCTTCATGACTGTCTTGGTGTGTTTGGACCATGTTAGTTTGTTGGTGATGTGAACACCAAGGAACTTGACGCTCCATTACAGCCCCATCGATGAGAATGGAGGCGTGCTCAGTCCTCTTTTTCCTGGAGTCCACAATCATCTCCTATGACTTGATCACATTGAGGGATGTTGTCCTGGCACCACAAGGCCATGTCTCTGACCTCCTCCCTATAAGCTGTCTCATCGTTGTCGGTGATCAGGCCTACCACTGTTGTGTCATAAGCAAACTTAATGATGTTGTTGGAGTCGTACCATGCCGTGCAGTCACAAGTGAACAGGGAGTACAGGAGGGGACTGAGCATGCACCCGAGGGGCCCCTGTGTTGAGGAGCAGCATGGCGGATGTGTTGTTACCTACCCTTACCACCTGGGGGCGGCCCGTCAGGAAGTCCAAGATCCAGTTGCAAAGGAAGGTGTTTAGTCTCAGGGTCCTTAGATTATTGATGAGCTTTGAGGGCACTATGGTGTTGAACGCTGAGCTGTAGTCAATGAATAGCATTCTCACATAGGTGTTCCTTTTGTCCAGGTGGGATAGGGCAGTGTGGAGTGCAATAGAGATTGCATCATCTTTGGATCTGTTAGGGCAGTATGCAAATTGGAATGGGTCTAGGGTTTCTGGGATAATGGTGTTGATGTGAGCCATGACCAGCCTTTCAAAGCACTTTATGGCTACAGACGTGAGTGCTGCAGTCGGCAGTCATTTAGGCAGGTTACCTTAGTGTTCTTGGGCACAGGGACTATTGTGTCCTGTTTAAAACATGCTGGTATTACAGACTCGGACAGGGAGAGGTTGAAAATGTCAGTGAAGACACTTGCCAGTTGGTCAGAGCATGCTCGCAGTATACGTCCTGGTAATCCATCTGGTCCTGCGACCTTGTGAATGTTGACCTGTTTAAAGGTCTTACTCACATCGGCTGCGCAGAGCGTGATCACACAGTCTTCCGGAACAGCTTCTGCTCTCATGCATGTTTCAGTGCTATTTGCCTCGAAGACAATAGAAGTAGTTTAGCTCATCTGGTAAGCTTGTGACATTGAGTACAACAGGTGTAGACCTTACCGTGAAATGCTTACTTACAAGCCCTTAACCAACAATGCAGTTCATGAAATAGAGTTAAGAAAATATTTACCAAATAAACAAAGTAAAAAATTCAAATCAAATCACAATTACATGACAATAACAATAACGAGGCTATATACAGGGGTACCGGTACCGAGTCAATTTGCGGGGGTACAGGTTATTCTAGGTAATTTGTGAAGTATGCACAGATAATAAACAGCGAGTAGCAGCATTGTAAAAACAAAGGGGGGGTGGTCAATGTATATGATCTGGGTGGTCATTTGCATATCGCTTAAGGTCAGTGCCAACTTGTTGTGTAATTACAGTGTCCTAATATGCAGATATTCACTGTGTCGTCTCTTCTGGTCTAAGTATTATCCTCCCATGCAAAGCAGGACTGATTAACAGTGTAAACTGCTGTTTTCTTGAGACCATGCTTGGACCAAACTACACCTGCCCTGTTCCTAAACTACATTCCCAACCCACGTATCACTGAAAATAATACGAAATGCTCTGAGACCAGGTTGCACTGACTCTGCGGATTCCTGTGTTCCATATCTGGAATGAACTATCCAATGGAGCAAAGAAATGCAAGATGGGAGTGGTTCCGTTATGAGGTCACGGTGGGGGGGACTGAACTACCAAGTGGGCGCAGCAGCAGACGTAGAGAGCTACACTGGAGGACGATAACATGAGAGAGACACACTGAACCTGCGGTATCAGGAAAACATTTCGTTTCAATTAGGCAAAGCGAATCTCGCATAACAAAACGAATAGAGTAACCTATTGCGCTTCCACGAGAGGGAACGGATAGATTATAGAGCCTTTCTGTTGCAGTTATGGACGAACTGAATAAGAAGAATTCCCTTGCTTTCTGAGAGCGAGACGGAGTGACTCGGAGGGGAAGGAGAAGGAGACGTATGAGTACAGTGAAGAAAGTTTCCAGTTCTTAAAACAAACTGAAACTCACGATTTACAGTGCGTAACGAAGAAACCATGTATGGGATAGTTGCAGTTTCATGAACATTTTGACGGATCGTTTTCTTTCCTGGTTTACAAGCACCGGGGAAAAAGTTTCTCTAACGGAAAGTATTACAACCTACAGCACAAATCTCGACGGTTTACCGGAACTTTGAGCCTCTTTAGAAGAACTGCGTGGTGCTTTTCGCGTTGCATAGTTTAGCTGGGGTTTTCTACCTCGCTGGACTGGTGATTGGGGGTCTGGGGGGGGGGGGGGGGGGGGCGTTGTGGATATATATAAATCAAATTCTACATGGCCTCTGCCAGGATGTACCTTATAACGAGATTCATTCTGATCTCCCTGATTTGGAAGAGCAGCCTGGCACTTTTATGTCTGCCGTGTGATGAGTCTAAATGCGAGGAGCCAAAGCATTGCTCTGGCACGGTTGTGCTCGGTATCTGCGGCTGCTGCTCGGTCTGCGCCAAGCAGAAAAACGAAAGCTGCGGTGGTGTCTACGGTCTGTATGGGACTTGCGACCGCGGGCTGCGGTGCGTGATCAGATCGCCGCTAAACGGTGGATCCATCACGCAGTATGAGGTCGGAGTCTGTGAAGGTTTGTATTATATTTACACTGTTTCATCATTATGAATAGAGCCTATGCTCTGTTTAAAAGTTCACAGAAAACATGTCCATTGTACAAATGTATGGTTCCACTTCGGCGACGCATGGCAGTCTATTATGAGCTAGTCTCAAAATCAGATAGCGGAACACAATGCATAATAGGCTATATCATATAGAATGCATTCAAATGACTTGAAACGAATAGCAATGAGCAATGTTTGAGTTCTACAGAATGTGCACCTGGCTTTTCTGTCATGATATATAATACATTTTAGTCCTATTGCTCTAGTAGGCTACTAAAAGTTAGTACAGGAGTAATAGGCCTAATAATGTTGTGTTAATAATAATGCTGAATATTCGTTTATTATTTTCTGGCTACTAGGAAGTTGTTACTATTTTCAAAAGTGAATGCTGTTGCTTTTCATGCTGTTTATTTATATAGTCAATGTAGAGCTATAACTTGCAGTTGCATACACATGTCTCTCCATGCTGCTTGTCTGGCGGTATGGTGGGGGCCTGGAATAAGAGAGATATTGAGCAAGCGAGATGGTTAATGTGTTTGCAGCATATCGGTTTTCCAATTATTTAGGGTATCGCAAACGGATTCCTTGCTGTTGTTGGACGCGGTGCCAGCTCCTCTCTTTCCGCCGAGGCTTGTATGTTTTTCAATGGAATATCTGCTATGCAACTCAACATACGCTTCAGCCCGGTATATTTTACATCGCCACAAACGAATAGGACGTGCCCATCAAATAGGGTGGGCTACCTGGAATCACAGGTGTAGCCTATTATATTTTGTGATTATGTAGTGTTTGCAATTCGCGGTGACTCAATTAGTGACGCGGCTGTCTCTGGCTCTCTAGAATGCTGTAGTTTTGCGCAAGTTTATATAGCCAAATTGCACTTGTGGAATGTTGATGAAGGTGCTCGATTCCTTGAACATTGAAGAAAAATAAATATTAATCACATCTGAGAGATTTTGATTCTATATTTCATTCCTTATACATGGGATAATCAATATGTTCAATACAACCGACAAATGTCATGTGATTTCGTTGAAACAACGTGGAAAACTGATTGGATTTGCAAAAAGTCATCAACATAAGGAAATGTATTTTTTCATCCAGCTTTTAACCTAAATCCAATGTCAGGGTGACATTTTCGTGGGTATTTCACGTTGAATTCACGTTAGTTCACAACTCAACCAAATGCAGCACTCCCTTTCAACTATAGAATCTGAGTGGAGAGGAAACGGATATAATGATTTGAAAGTGCAAATTAAATTGTATTTGTCACATGCGCGGGAATACAACAGATGGAAGACTTAACAGTGAAATGCTTTCTTACAAGCCCTTAACCAACAATGCTTTAAGAAGTTAAGAATAAAAAAATAAAAAAAGTGTTAAGTAAAAAATAGATGAATAAAAATAGAAAATAGAAAAAAAAGTAACAAATGATTAAACAGCAGCAGTAAAATAACAAGTGAAGCTACAGTATATACAGGGGGTACTGGTACAGAGTACAGAGTCAATGTGCGGGGCCCCTGTTAGTCTACCTACATGTAATATGTACTTGTAGCTAGAGTTAAAGTGACTATGCATAGATTATAAACAGAGAATGTGATGCATGTGATATCTGTTTTGTCTCACTCTGAATACTTAATTCATAATATCCTACAGCTCAAAGATATGAAAGCTTTTTCCAATACATGACACTATATGTGTGGCGAGAGACAACCTCTGACAGGACTACCTGGCCTGATGACTCCTTGCTGTCCCCAGTCCACCTGGTCATGCTGCTGTTCTAGTTTCAACTGTTCTGCCTGCGGCTATTGAACCCTGACCTGTTCACTGGACGTGTTACCTTGTCCCGGACCTGTTGTTTTGGACTCTCTCTACCGCACCCGCTGTCTCTAACTCTGAATGATCGGCTATGAAAAGCCAACTGACATTTACTTCTGAGGTGCTGACCTGTTGCACCCTCTGCAACCACTGTGATTATTATTATCTGACTCTGCTGCTCATCTATGAACATTTGAACATCTTGGCCATGTTCTGTTATAATCTCCACCCGGCACTGCCAGAAGAGGACTGGCCACCCCTCAGAGCCTGGTTCCTCTCTAGGTTTCTCCCTAGGTTCTAGCCTTTCTAGGGAGTTTTTCCTAGCCACCGTGCTTCTACACCTGCATTGCTCGCTGTTTGGGGTTTTAGGCTGGGTTTCTGTACAGCACTTTGTGACATAGGCTGATGTAAAAACGGGCATTATAAATACATTTGATTGATTATTTAGTCCTATATGTATCCTTATTGTAGCAACAGACAGACAGAGTCTTGGAGGACGCCACAGAGGGAGACACGAGGAGTCATGTTTCAACAGGGGCAGCCATGAATAAAAACATGTTGATGAGCGTCTCAAATGTTTGGCCAGTAAGTAGCCTATGCAGTCTCTCAGGCAGGTGATGTCTATTGTAAGGCATGTGGATAAAACAGCAGCTATAGTTTGTCTCTGCAATAGTCCCCTGGAGGGTTGAACCAGAGCAAAGTATGGAATACCAGTTATTGAAAGTACAGAGCATGACCTTCACCCCAGAGCACACCCCCCATCTCCAACCTTAAATGTTCCCCATTCCCCACAGGTCCTTTCCCCAACACATTAGAGCTATAATCGCCACCACCTCTCACCTCTAACCATTAATGTTCTCTAGCTTTCCCTCAGAGGCCCTATATTCACCCAGCACATCAGAGCCCCATAATTCACCACCACTTACATACCTGCTGCTGTTCATAGTGTCACAGAGGCAGAGCACACAATGTGTCATGCCTCATGACAGCTAATGTCAGCTTACTCATTTTGAATGATGATGAGTGTCACAACGACGCAGGCGGTGCACAGGCCTTTGTTGGTGTAACACAGGGGGCTCGACTCCGCCAGTCCTCCGAGGTACCTCAGTCTGATATTGTTATCAGCGGAGAGCGTCTCTCTTTACGCGAAGGGTCAGATTAAATAAATGCCTTTTAGCCCCTGAATTTATACCCACGCAGTCCCAAGCCAGGTAGGTGTTGAAAGGATTCCGATCACATTTCCAAAACCAACAGATTATGTCAGCCAAAGCCAGTGACACTCACGGATCACTCTCAATTTGGACAATCACACTGGGTAAGGGTTTAAGTGGCTTACCCCGAGCTCACATCCAACAGATCCCCAGAACAGTACCTGTCTAACAGCTCACCTCTAACAGATCCCCAGAACACTGCCCGGCTAACAGCTCACCTCTAACAGATCCCCAGAACACTGCCCGGCTAACAGCTCACCTCTAACAGATCCCCAGAACACTGCCCGGCTAACAGCTCACCTCTAACAGGTCCCCAGAACACTGTCCGGCTAACAGCTCATCTCCAACAGATCCCAGAACACTGCCCGGCTAACAGCTCATCTCCAACAGATCCCCAGAACACTGCCTGGCTAACAGCTCATCTCCAACAGATCCCCAGAACACTGCCTGGCTAACAGCTCACCTCTAACAGATCCCCAGAACACTGCCTGGCTAACAGCTCATCTCCAACAGATCCCCAGAACACTGCCTGGCTAACGGGACAACATGTAACAAAGAGCACCATCAGACTGGAGTCTCTCTGGAGGCTCTGGGGGTTCAGGGTCGTCCCACTTGGGATGAGGGCCCTGCTGTGGATGTTATATATTTGTTTCTGTCCCAGTTCCCCAGTTAGTGCTGTCGGATGGTCAGGGTCTCAGGGGATATTATCTACTCTCTGCCACAGAAGTTACATTACCGCCCAGGCAGCTGGGCAGGCAGACTTACAGGCAGCTCCAGCTCCAATGTCCTTTACAACATACTGACTGTCTGACACCCTATCTGTCATTTCTATTTCGACATCATTTTGCCATTGTATAGTTTGACAGCCATTTGAGTGAAAAACAACTGCAATGATTATTGTTATCCAACTCTGAAAAGGAGAACAGCACCACCACAAAAGTGTTTGTAGTCAGTCATTGACATGGTTTTTTAAGTATGTGGAATAATAATCTCTCATGAATATGTATGCATGTCTCACTGAATTATACATCTTTCACAGAATGTTTAGAGGAACAAGAGGAGGAAGGAATGAGTGTTTCCTGTTCACGCAGGCCTATTAAAGAGGAAATTGTGATAAGGAATAGGTTCTACCCTGTCCTTGATGTTAACCATATTGGAAGTCATTGATTACGTGCACCAGTTGTTTAGCGTCTGAAAGGTCTGTCTCATAGGAATAGCTCCCAGGTCTACCGGGGGGCAATATGTAAATAATAAAAAAAAATATACCATTTAGCAGATGCTTTTATCCAAAGAAACGTACAAAACAATAAGTACATAACATGTTTGTGTATGTGGCAGCATTTGGAATCAAACCCACAACCCTGGTGTTACTACACCACCTTCCCCTAGCCTCAGTGGGGCTTACACAATAGGGTCTTCTTGAGGTTGTCTGTCACTCAACGCAGAGCCTTCAAGTGAGCCCAAATGGCAAAGCTATAACTGTGAATGACTTTGAAGTGACACTGTTCTAAATAGGTGTGCCATGTATCCCAAGCATGGAGTTCCTTGCACACCACGGTGTCACAACACACCATTGTCACATTGTTTGAGTGGCTCTTGGGTGTTGTCCCATTAATGTTCATGGTCTCTCAATGAGTAATAGGCTAAATAAACCAGATGACAATTGTAGAATTACAGAAATGGTTAAGTAATGATCATAACCAATGAGTCTATGAGAAAATGACAGTTTTTTTTCCCAGCGTGGATTATCATTGTGGTTATGAACTCATCTAAAGATAATTAATCAACTATTGGACTGTGGTCAGTACAAGATTCATTGCATCAGTGCTTTTCAAATCTAAATTAAAGTCCCTCCATTGAGGCCCAGTAGCAGTGTTGATCAAATGTTGATTGTAAAATTAAATGTCATTGAGATAAGACCAGGAATACCAGGGCTGTGCCATAAAGCTAGAAAAACATGCACTCACTGCGTGCTGTGCAATATGGCTGGATCCCTTTGCCAAGATAATCCATCCACCTGACAGGTGTGGAATATCAAGAAGCTGATTAAACAGCATGATCATTACACAGGTGCACCTTGTGCTAGGGACAATAAAAGGCCATTCTAAATGTGCAGTTTTGCCACACAGCACAATGCCACAGATGTCTCAAGTTTTGATGGAGCGTGCAATTGGCATGCTGACTGCTGGAATGTCCACCCGAACTGTTGCCAGGGAATTGAATGTTCCTTTCTTGACAAACGCAGACCGACCAGCCAAGGACCTCCACATCCGTCTTCACCTGCGGGATCATCTGAGCAGAGGGAGGGAGGGTGGGGGTGGGGGGGGTATTTCTGTCTGTAATAAAAAAGAAAACCATGCTGATTGGCTGTGCCTGGCACCCCAGTGCCTGGCACACCCATGGTTGCGTCCCTGCCCTGTCATGTGAAATCCATAGATTAGGGCCTAATTAATTTATTTAAATTGACTGATTTCTATGAACTATAACTCAGTAAAATCTTTGAAATTGTTGCATGTTGCGTTTATATTTTTGTTTATATTTTTGTTCAGTATACATAGACATGACTGTCTTCTGTCAGGAAGATGGTTAAAATGTTGAGAGGAACTAGGACACGTATTTCTCTTGTTTTAACAGTTTACTCTTAGAATGTGTGCACTTGGCTCACAGAAGCGTATCTGAAAGTTAGCGAAGCTGGCTGCTTGTCAGACTGGCAAGCCTGATGCCAAATAATTTAGTGCTTTAAAGACAACATTAAATAATTCTGAGTGACAAAAAAAGCAGGAATCCAATGTAACAGAGATTCTAACACGAGGATAGAATGTTCTGTTTTTGTGTGTGTTCTGCTGCTGTTTAGCATTCATCTCTAGCTTCTCTATACAAGCTACATGCATGCTATGGCATAAGGGTTGGGGAGGAATAATAATAATATATTTGCTTAGCTCACACCCTTGTCTAAGGCGACATGCATAGGTTACATTTTTACTCTGTGATATTAGCCATTTATGCAGCTGGGTATTTACAAAATGAGATGAGCTCCACAAAAATCCATTCCCAAGAGCTTCCTGTTAGACAGATGACCACCTGGGACTTTACAGACAGGGTTTTAAGGTGCAGTTTTCTAAATGGGGTTTAAAGATACAGTTCTCTAAACCAGTTTTAAAGGTTAGTTTCTCCTGAACAAGATTTAAAGGTGCAGTTCTCTAAACATGGTTTAAAGGTTAGTTTCTCCTGAACAAGATTTAAAGGTGCAGTTCTCTAAACATGGTTTAAAGGTTAGTTTCTCCTGAACAAGATTTAAAGGTGCAGTTCTCTAAACCAGGTTTAAAGGTTAGATTCTCCTGAACAAGATTTAAAGGTGCAGTTCTCTAAACATGGTTTAAAGGTTAGTTTCTCCTGAACAAGATTTAAAGGTGCAGTTCTCTAAACATGGTTTAAAGGTGCAGTTCTCCTAAACAAGCTTTAAAGGTGAAGTTCTCTAAACAAGATTTATGCTGCTGCTACTCTCGGTTTACAATATATGCATAGTCACTTTAACTATACATTCATGTACATACCTCAATTGGTCCGACCAACCAGTGCTAACAGGCTAACAGGGCTATCTGCATTGTGTCCCGCCACCCACCACCGGCCAACCCCTCTTTTACACTACTGCTACTCTCTGTCCATCATATATGCATAGTCACTTTAACCATATCTACATGTACATAATACCTCAATCAGCCCGACTAACAGGTGTCTGTATGTAGCCTCGCTACTTTTATAGCCTCGCTACTGTATTTAGCCTGTCTTTTTACTGTTGTTTTATTTCTTTACTTACCTATTGTTCACCTAACACCTTTTTTGCACTATTGGTTAGAGCCTGTAAGTAAGCATTTCACTGTAAGGTCAACACCTGTTGTATTTGGCGCACGTGACAAATAAACTTTGTTTTGATTTGAAGATTTAAAGGTAAAGTTCTCAAAGCAAGATTTAAAGGTGATTTTCTCAAACATGATTTAAAGGTGAAGTGCTCTAAAAAGATTATTTGAGGTGCAGTTCTCTAAACAGGGTTTAAAAGTGAAGTTCACCTAAACGGTACACCATATAGTGCTGCCATCACCTATTAAAAAAGGCGACAATAGTCATGCCTATTATAGGTATTGGTTGAAGCTCAGTGTTAAATCAAATCTCCCTATCATCATATTTAAGCCAATATGACACCAATCTTGATGAAATTTTGCAAATCAACTTCATTGGAAGTACACAACACACTCCCCGTCTCTCTTCATGAGCTGTCCGTCCATTACCGAGAACCACATACTAGATTTTTTAACAGGGTCGTTAGCAACTGAGTTTTAATTTCTTCAGGATTAGTGGGTCCCCTGCGATTAGCATGAGGTTGTAAGTAACAAGAACATTTCCCAGGACATAGACATATCGGATATTGATATGAATCTAACTGCTGCACTGTCCAATTTACAGTAGCTATTACAGTGAAAGAATACCATGCTATTGTTTGAGGAAAGTGCACAGTTTTGAACATAAAAAGTTATTAATAAACAAATTTGGCACATTTGGGCAGTCTTGATTCAAAATTTTGAACAGAAATACAATGGTTCATTTTATCAGTCTAAAACTTTGGACATCCACTGCTGCCATCTAGTGGCCAAAATCTAATTTGCACCTGGACTGGAATAAAACATTATGGCCTTTCTCTTGCATTTCAAAGACGATGGTACAAAAAAATACCAAAAAACGGTTGGTTTATTATTTTTATTATCTTTTACCAGATCTAATTCCTTTCACATTTTCACAAACTTCAAAGCATTTCCTTTCAAATGGTGCCAAGAAAAAATGCATATTCTTGCTACAGGCAGTTAGATTTGGGTATGTAATTTTAGGCGAAAATTGAAAAAAAGGGGCCGATCCATAAGAGGTTTTAAGAGTGTACTGTGTACCTACCTAGCTCAAATCCTGAAAACGAAATTAAAACAAGACTATAGCGTCCATAAAGTGACCATTGGACCTAAAAAATCCTGGATTGACTAAGTTTTGTAGGCGCAACAGTTTTTATTAAATCTATAATTTCTGTCCGTTAAGAAACAAAGATGTGCTACCTTTTTGTAGCATTTCTGACAATGCTAACATATTTTTTAGCCGAAACTCAGCATTCTAACACTGGGTCGTTGCTTGGCAGTGTATGCAAACAAACCTAGGCTACTGTATATAGCTAGATATATGGTGGTATTCAAGCTGAGGGAAATCAATAAATTCAAACAGATATTTTGATTTGCTAGGTAGCTAGCTAGCTAACGTTACCAGCTAGCTAATGTTACCTACATAACAAACAGGCAAACAAAGGTAGCTTGCCAATGAATATGGTTTTATTTTGATTAACAAGCGTTTACCAGTCAGATGAGAGCTATCATTGGCTAGGTAGCTAACCAACTAGCAAGGACAGCTAGCTAGCTAGCTATATTTTGCAAGTAAGGTTTTTCACATAAGGCTGAAGACATTGTGTAAACTGCTGATTTAGACACTTGCACAGATAATCTAGAAAATATTTTCTTAACTTTTCTTGAACTGTACTGTTGGTTAAAACATCTTAGGGCTGCAATCCCGTTAACGGGATGATATGACAACAGTCAGTGAAAGTGCAGGGCACCAAATTCAAAACAACAGAAATCTCATAATTAAAATTCCTCAAACATACATGTATTTTATACCGTTTAAGGTCATCTTGTTGTTAATCCCACCACAGTGTCCGATTTCAAATATGCTTTACAGCGAAAGCAACACAAACGATTATGTTAGGTCACCACATAGCCACAGAATAAAGACAGCCATTTTTCCAGCCAAAGATAGGAGTCACAAAAAGCACAAATTGAGATAAAAATGAATCACTAACCTTTGATGATCTTCATCAGATGACACTCATAGGACTTTATGTTACACAATACATGTATGTTTTGTTTGATAAAGTTCATATTTATATAAAAAAATATGAGTTTACATTGGCGCGTTACGTTCACTAGTTCCAAAAACATCCAGTGATTTTGCATAGCCACATTGATTCAACAGAAATACTCATCATAAATGTAGATGATAATACAAGTTATACACATGGAATTATAGATATACCTCTCCTCAGATTAAAAAAAAACTTTACGGCAAAAACAAACCATGCAATAATCTGAGACGGCTCTCAGAAAAATAATCAAATAGCCGCCATGTTGGAGTCAACAGAAATCAAAAATTACACGATAAATATTCCCTTACCTTTGATGATCTTCATCAGAATGCACTCCCAGGAATCGAAGTTCCACAATAAATGCTTGATTTGTTCGATAATGTCCGTTATTTATGTCCAAGTAGCTACTTTTGTTAGCGCGTTTAGTACACATATCCAAACGCTCGTGCATTACTAAGGACAAAAACTTCAAAAGGTTATATTACAGGTTGAAGAAACATTTCAAACTAAGTATAGAATCAATCATTAGGATGTTTTTATCATAAATCTTCAATAAAGTTCCAACCTGAGAATTCCTTTGTGTCTAGAGGAGCAACGGAATGCAAGTCGATATCATGTGGAATGCACGTGACCAGGAAATGTCTCTCTGCCAGTAACCTGACTCATTCAGCTCTTATTAAGTCCCACAAGACAGTAGAAGCCATATTCAAGTTTCTAAAGACGGTTGACATCTAGTGGAAGCCCTAGGAAGTGCAACTTCATTCATATCCCAATGTGAATTTAATAGGGCCTGTGTTGAAAATATACCAACCTCAGATTTCTCACTTCCTGTTTGGATTTCTTCTCAGGTTTTTGCCTGCCATATGAGTTCTGTTATACTCACAGACATCATTCAGACAGTTTTCTATCCAATACTAATAATAATATGCATATATTAGCAACTGAGACTGAGGAGCAGGCCGTTTACTCTGGTCACCTCGAAAACCTTGGTAGAGCATGGATGGAATAGGCATTGTGTTGCTCATGAATTTCCCTTCTTTTCTGTTTCAGACCAATGCCTATTCTCACTTCAAACAAAGTTTTTTGTTTTTAATGACCACTATTATTGTTGTAGTAGGATGTCCCTTGGGCGTATCCGTACCTATGTAGGACATGCGAGGGTTAGGTTAATAAACAGGCTGGAGCTAGAACCTCGTTGTCGCGCATCCTTATTTTAGATCATACTACATGTTGTCAGAAGTGGTTTTAAATTCACATAAATGTGAAGGACATACCAAGTAAATCATACATTCAGGCTGTTTCAAAGCAGGGAGGGCACAGTGTTGGAGATAAAACAGCGCATATCATTATTTTGCTAGCTAACGAGCAAGGACTAAGTTACTGCTAAGCAACATGTTGCAAGAGGAAGAAGCTGGCGGGATTTCAGGGTTTGCGACTCCAAGTTCAACGGGCTCTGGCGCAAACACGGACAGGCCAGTCGCAGGGGTGACGGATTTTGCATTAGTCCCCCGGAAAATTTGGTTTGTATGGACATTCAAAACTGGCCTAAATGGATCAGGCGCTTTGAAAGGTACAGGGTAGCATCAGGCTTAAACGTGAAAAATTTGGCATTTCAAGTTAATACACTGATCTACTCTATGGGTGATGAAGCCGAGGATATATTAAATGCTTCAACGTTGACCGAGGAAGAGAAACTTAACTACAGTGCCATTAAAGACTGTTTTGAAACGCATTTTGTAGGGAGACACAACACAATTTTTGAGAGAGCTAGGTTTAATATGCGCAAACAGGAGCAGGGTGAAACCACCGTCAGTTTTATCACAGCTGTTCACAAACTAGCAGAACATTGTCAGTTTGGCGTGCTCAGGGAAGAGCTGATCTGAGATCGGATTGTAGTCGGAATAAGAAATATATCACTTTCTGAAAAGTTACAGTTGGATTCCCAGTTTACCTGGTCCAAAGCTGTAAACCAGGTTAGGCAGAGTGAGACAGAAAAAAGACAGCAGACGATACTGCGCGACAGCAGCTTTTCATACAGAGCTAAAAAAAACGGAGGGGAACACAGAACAGAGACAGACGTGGAGAAAACAATCACAGACAGCACCAGTAGCTAGTTCAAGTGTTTGTCGCAAATGTGGAAATCCCCTTTCCACAGATGGAAAGATTGCCCAGCAAATGATGCGGAATGCAGGAAATGTCACAGGAGAGGACACTTTTCAGCTGTCTGTCAATTAAAGCAAATGCATGAGGTTTCAGAGTAGGTACAGCAGGACAGCATCTTTCTGGGAGAAGTAAAGGGAAACAATACTGGCTGGCATTCAGACATTTAACTCAATGGGGATGTTGTGTCATTTAAACTAGACACTGGGGCAGCAGTGACAGCTATCCCAACTAGGCTGTATAGCTATAGCAGAGATGGCCCTTTGCTCTCTACAAACAAAAAACTGTACGGTCCCAGTAATACGATTTTACCAGTGGTAGGGCACTTGGTGATTAAACTGGAGAGTAAAGACAAAAGTGCCATCCAGCCTGTCTTCGTCATTGACTCTCTAGCCAGACCGTTGCTGGGGCTGCCAGCAATTGAAGCATTGCAACTCATTGAGAGTGTGAGCGAACTGGAGGACCCAGGTGAGCTTTTCAAAAAGAAATTCCCAAAAGTGTTTTCTGGTCTAGGAAGGATAGAAGGTGACTGCAAAATCTGCCTGAAAGAGTCTATTTTAGACACAGCCCCAATTTCTTACATCCACCCCCCGCCAGGTGCCTATCCCTTTATTGGCCAGAGTAAAGGAAGCGTTGGGGTGGATGGAAGAAATTGGGGCTGTGTCTAAAATAGAGTCTCACAGACTGGTGTGCAGGGATGGTGGTGGTCCCAAAAGCCAATGGGGAAATAAGGATCTGTGTGGACATGACTCAATTGAATGAGGCACTCTGCAGAGAGAGACACATCTTACCATCAGTGGAGCAGTCACTGGCTCAGTTGGATGGCTCACAAGTCTTCACAAAGCTGGATTCCCACTCAGGTTTCTGGCAGATACCGCTGTCATCAGAGAGTAGGGCACTCACAACGTTTATAACACCGTTTGGACATTGCTGTTTTAATGTTTTGCCATTTGGAATCGCTTCCGGTCCTGAGCATTTCCAAAGATGCATGTCCCAGCTGTTGGATGGGCTGAGTGGCATCATAGTCCACGCGGACAATGTGCTCGTGTGCGGAAGGGACAGAGCAGAACATGATGTAAGGCTCACAGCAGTTCTGACCCGACTCCAGGAGACTGGCCTGACACTCAATGAAAAATGCACTTTTGCACAATCAGAGGTCTTGTTCTTGGGACACAAAATCAGTGCAGCTGGAATAGAGCCGGACCCAGAGAAGATCAGCGCCATCACAGATATGCCCAGACCCCAGAATGTGGCTGAAGTCAGGACCTTCTAAGGCATGGCCACATATGTGGGTAAGTTCCTCCCACAGTTTTCAGATACAACCAAACCTCTGAGAGACTTATTAGCCAAAGAGAATGACTGGTCATGGGGTCGCATGCAACAAGCAGCGTTTGACAAAATCAAAGGAGATCTGGCCTCACAGAGAGTGCTAAGACAAAAGTATCAGCAGATGCATCATCCTTTGGGCTAGGGGCGGTCCCCACACAGATGCAGGACAACATGGAATGGCGTCCAATAGCATACATCTCCCGAAGCTTATCCGACACAGAGCAAAGATATGCTCAAGTGGAGAAGGAGGCGTTGGCTATCACATGGGCATGTGAAAGGCTCAGCCAATACCTTATTGGCCTGCAGTTTACAGCAGAGACTGATCACAAACCACTGTTGGCTCTGTTAGGGACAAATGCACTGGACGACTTGCCTCCCAGAGTTCAGCGCTTCCGCCTCAGATTACTGAGGTTCACCTACAAGATGGTGTATGTGCCAGGGAAGGCACTGATCACAGCAGATGCACTCTCCAGGGCCCCAATTAAACGTCCATTATCAGAGGAGGAGCAATGTCTAGAGGGTGAGGTACAGGTGTCCATTAATGCAATAAGGGACAGTCTACCTGCATCTCAGACCAAACTGCAGCAGATTGCAGAGGAGCAACAACGAGACCACATCTGCCAACAGATAGTGCAGCAATGCAAAAAGGGATGGCCCAGGCAGGAGGAACTGCCTCAACTTCTGAAGCCCTATTGGGTGCACCAAAGTGACTTCCACTGTAATGGAGATCTTCTCATGAAAGGAAAACGGATAGTTATCCCAGAGACTCTACAACCAGAAATGCTAGACAGAGTACATGATGGACACATGGGAATAACCAAATGCAGACTGAGGGCTAAACAGTCAGTGTGGTGGCTTGGTCTGAGTACTCAGATTGCCAAGCTAGTTGCCCAGTGTGAGGTCTGTACAAAATGTCAACCTTGTCATCCGGAGACAATAATGGCAACGGAGCTGCCAAAACGGCCATGGCAAAAGGTAGGGGCGGATATGTTCTATTGGAAAAATGACACTGATCTGCTAGTGGTAGATTACTACTCAAGATACATTGAAATAGCAAAGACACCCATAACCACATCAGCAGGTGTTACCAATGGATTAAAGTCAATTTTTTCCAGGCAAGGGGTCGCTGAGGTCCTGGTTACAGATAACGCTCCCCAGTTCTCTGCAAGCTCCTTTTCTGCTTTTGCCGCAGAATATGACTTCATACATGTGACCAGTAGCCCCTACCATGCACAGAGTAATGGTGAGGCAGAGAGAGCTGTGAAAACAGTCAAGGGACTGCTGAAAAAGAACAAGGATCCATACAGGGCTCTGTTAGCTTACAGAGTTACACAACTGCATCATGGGCCGTCGTCTGCCGAGCTCCTGATGGGCAGAAGGCTGCGTTCTCCATTGCCTGTCTCGCCGGCTCAGCTTAAACCCTGATGGCCTTCGCTGAGAGGGACAAACGTCTGAAACAAACGCAAACTGGAGACTTTAATCGGAGACACCGTGCTAAGGTGAGGCCAGAGCTGACCGAAGGTCAACGTGTGTGGATTACAAACTCAAAGACACCAGCAATAGTGCTGAGGAAAGCGGATGCCCCACGCTCCTATGTGGTGGACACAGGCTCAGAAGAGGTACGAAGGAACAAAACACACCTCAGCTCTTACAGATCTACCAGCCATACAGACCGAGGCCACAGAAAATGCACAAAAATAGGGTGAAGGAGAGAGAATGCTCACAGAGCCACAAGCGCGCCCAAAAAGGGTTGTGAAGCCACCAGAGTGGCTGAAAGACTATGTTAGGTGAAGAGAAAACGTACTGTTGGGGACCATACCCAGCAAAAAGAGACTGTACCTAAGTTAATGTTCATACTGTGTGATTGAATGCTTTCATACTGTTTCAGGATGGAAAGTAGCATGTTAGAGAATAATACTGGTTTCCAAATTGCATTTCAGTTATGCTTCAGTGGTTATGCATGTTGAGTTCTTGTTCATGGGAGAGGGGAAGATGTAGTAGGATGTCCCTTGGGGGTATCCGTACCTATGTAGGACATGCGAAGGTTAGGTTAATAAACAGGCTGGAGCTAGAACCTCGTTGTCGCTCGTCCTTATTTTAGATCATACTACAATTGTGGCTAGAGTTTCAGTCTTTTCATTGATAAAGATTTCCATCAGGCGAAATTGTCAAGCATCATTAGCACATGACAAACACTCCCGTACCCAGATGCACCTGAAGCATGTACATTAACCATGACTCTCCTCATTATTGTTGTGCTCAGAACACAGATGTTCCTTCTCATTTGCAGGTTTGCACTGATATTGGAACCAAACTTCTGCTGTCTGTTCTCAGAAACAGTTCTGTTCTGTCGGCTCTCAGTCTCAAATGTTCTCTTTTTCAACCACTTGTAATGACATCCATCCATCTAAAAATCCATCTAAAACTAAACGACACAATCTGTAATTTGAACAGGCTGACTCTGCCACTTTGTTTGGTAAGCTGAGCAATGGGGCTCTGGAAGTAACCATCTCAAACTTAAAATCTCCTGTCAGAAGGAATGGTTGCCTGATGGCTATATAAAAATAACAGAATATAGATTATATCAGTAGAGCGGCGCATAGGGGTTGTGAACCAGCCAAGCTAAACCAATCCCAGATGCCTATTCTCTTACACCCTCCAGTCATTTGCTGGGTTGATTTATGAATGGATTTCAACTCAATAAAATATTGTTTCCACTCACTATAATGTGATTTGGGGGATTAAACTGTGAGATAACAGAAAGAAATGAAGACACATTTAATTGAGTGACGCCAGAGGCCATGACAGGCTCACCAGCTCAAGTAAAATCCAGAACCCTCGGTGGTGAGACAACCCTTTAACACCTTTGCCCAAAGATGGATGTGCCTGCTGTGACTGCCGTCAAGGGTGATTTTGTGCCCCAGTGTTTTTCTGATGCTCCCACAAATAGGGCCAGTGAAGGCTGGATTAAATTTGGTGTCTGTAGTGAGGGAAGACAAGCGGAAATGTTTACCTCTTCCTCCAATGCTTCTTCCTTGTCACGCTCCCCCCTTTTCGTCTCTCAAACAGACCGGGGTTCAAATACTAATACGAACTAATTTCAAATACTTTACCTGGGCTTGATTGTGCTTGCCTGGCATAGAAGGAACCAATATAATAGTTGCAAAAGAGCAAACCCCAATTATCTTGCACTTCAGGCTGACTAGAGCAAATGCTAAAAGTGTTGGAAAGACTTAAAATAGTATTTGAGCCCAGGTATGCCATCAATCGTGGGCCTGGGAGAAGTGATAGAATTTCCAGGGCTGGATAGTGGATATAATTTAGGACCAGAAGAAAAGATGTAGGGGTTAGGGTTGGCCGGCAGAAATAAAGAAATAAAGCCCTGGGTTAGAATCCTGAGCTAGCGAAAAAAACAAGTCCAGGATTTGAAGAGCAGAGCATCTTCTGTAGCTACTGTAAATCCATAAAAAAGATCCTCTTTTCTTAAAAGCAAGAACCATTTTTATTTGTGCTTTTGTTGCATCATTTTGTCAGATGACGATAGTTCTTTAATTTTCCTCTCCTACGCGAAATTACTGTACATTTAAAAGCTTAAATGTTTGAAATATCTTTGTTGTCTTGAGTAATTAATAGGTACCTTCAGTACCAGCTAATACAAATACTGCTTGCTCCTTCATGTAGCCAGGCAGGGCCCCCTGCTAAGATAACTATCCGGTGCCACCACAGTGTGCTGTCTGAGACTGGAACTAGGGAGCTATCCTCAAACAAAATCACAGGGCTTCAGATGCCATGAGGCCCCAACTTTATTACTTTTCTTTTAGCATTGCTTTGGTGTTGGGTTTACTGTTTCAATGAGGATTTCATCCAACTTTTAAAACAAGTTATAATTTCAGATACAGAATGTGTTCAATGCTGCATAACTCAAAATGTCACATAAATCATACTTTGATGTCAGTGGGAGGTTTCTAAAAACGCTTGAGTTAGGCAATGCCCTTATCAATTATTACCGCATTTTGAAAGATAAATGATAAATAATTTTACATCTTCCATTTTGATTTTGATAAAGTAGTGGATAACATTATTTTGGAATGAGATGTTTGACAAGCAGGTGTCCATGTACTTTTGGCTATGTATTGTTACTGTATTGTTAATGCTAGATCTTTATATAATGATGAGTCACGTGTACATTGTGTTCTCTGATCTTGAAGCATATGCGTTTCACACACAGTTATTGACAATAATATACACATACTTTACTGTATCTGTCCATACGCACACACTCAAACATTTACCCACAAACTTTCACTCAATGTCACTTCTATGCTCAGAGATAGAAGATGAAAACATCATACTCTATGCCAACACAAGCGCTAGAGTGGGCACACGTGCTCAAGCTGGCACACACCCACGCACACACACACAATGCCCTATTTGCACTGCAAATCCAACTTCATAATGTTGCTGTCAGATAGCAGTGTGTTGGGGTCTAGGGGCTGAGGTTGACTCCGTGGGGATAAAATCACTGACGATGTGGTGGGGAGCTAGATAGTGGAATTGAATGCTTCTTCCTACACCTGGATATACTGGTTTCGTCCCAAATGGTACCCTCTTCCCTATATAGTGCACTACTTTTGACCAAGGCCCATATAGTTCTGGTCAAATGTAGTGCACTATAATAGGGATAGGGTGCCATTTGCAATGTTCCCACTGTAACATACTGATCAATATTTCAGCTGAGGAGTTGAAAATTACTGACCTTATAGTGTTTTATTTGCAATACATTCTTGGGGGATAGTGTGAGTACCGGTAAAGCTTTCCAGTTAGGATTGTTGGAGGTGTTATGAAAACAAATCTGGAATTGAAACGTTAATGAAATGTTATATTGTCAACTTGATAAAAACAAATGTGTTGATGCCCTTGATTTGATGTAATCTTACAATTACATTGTCCTCACTGTATCTTTCTTGGTCCTGATTAGATGAAAACTGGGACGACGACCAACTGTTGGGATTTGAGCCGTGCAATGAGAACCTGATCACGGGCTGCAACATCATCGACGGGAGGTGTGAGTGTGACAGCATACGGACCTGCAACAACCCATTTGAGTTCCCCAGCCAGGACGCATGCCAGACCGCTCTGAGGAAGATTGAAGGTATTATGCATGTCAATTAATGTTTAACAATGAAATATTAATGTTTGTCCTCTTGGACCTGTATGGCTCAGTTGATAGAAGAAGGATATTTAGAAGGAGGAACATTATTCCCAGAATGGAACACAGCTCGACAAAACACCTTTCTCTCTCTCTGGCCTGCAAGATGCAGTTCCTAAGAGTGGGTAGAGTAGTGCATGCGTGGTCAAGTTTCAAGCCACAAGCACACAAGGTGTTTTCATGAAGTAATGTATGCTGTGTAGTCTACTGTTAGTTACCATCTGTATGGATGGTTTGTTAGATGCTTTGACTTTAAATGTTTGTTAGCTGAGTTCTGATCTGACTCGAACTGTTAGGTTTTCATAGTGCTTTTCTCAATATTATGTTTGCGCCCATATGCCTCTGCCGGTTCTATAGGATGTATTATTGGCAGTAATTAACTCAGCTCATTTTTATGTGCTTTTTTATTCATGACTAAATACCCAGACATAAATCAAACTGAATGATCAATTCCCAGCTTCGCTTAGGGGTGGTATGCAGCCTCCATACTGATTGAATAGCTGTCACTGAGCTTGGTTTTCAGGATCTTCATCCCTTTCTGTTGTTCCCCCAGCATATTTAAAATTCTGTTACAGTTGCACTTTGTATAACAACTCGTAAATCTCTGGCGCTACACAATTTTGTCATTTATTTATCTGCTCTTTTGCTGCTCCTGTTTTCTCCCATTTTTTATTTTTTAGTGTGAGGGGTTTTGTTTGTTTAGTCAGATATTTTTTCTCTGACAGGCTCTACTCAGTGCATCTGTGATATTCAAAAAAACAACCAAACAAACAAACAAGCTTTTTGTTGAAAAGCTGATAAGGATTCTAATAGGCCTATCAGAATGCAGTCCCCCATAGTACCCAGACTTTATCTCAGTGTCTGCTGTTGTGTTCACAGTTCTCTGGCAGCAGACGGCCAATTAAATCACCAGAATATAGGTTTGTTATAGCAACCAACCATCCTAGCAATGGGGATGAGGGCCCTTGTTGTTAAATTGTGGCAGGTATACCTTCACATGCTGACCAGACCACCGCACACATGCATTCGTGCGTTGGCATGCGCCGTCGTGCGCAGGTTGATTTTGTTCACCCACACCAGACACGATCAGGACATGTATGTTGAAATATCAAAACAGGCACTGAACCAATTATATTAATTTGGGGGAAAAAAGCATGACAAATTTCTGCCAATTTAGCTAGCTAGCTTGCTGTTGCTAGCTAATTTGTCCTGAGATATAAACATTGAGTTGTTATTTTACCTGAAATGCACAAGGTCCTCTACCCCGACAATTAATCCACAGATAAAACTGTGAATTTGTTTCTCGTCATCTCTCCTCCTTTGTTCAGGCATCTTTTTCTTCTTTGGACATTATGGCGGTTGCCAATCAACTTCATAGCATTACTACAACCGACTGGAGTGTGTTAATCTTTCCATCACCCACGTGGATATATGCTCCTAAAAACCAATGTATCCTGTTGTGTCCTGTTTGGCTGGTTCAGTAATTTGTTATGACTGGTGGTGGAAGGTGTTGTGAACGTTGGTGGTCTGGGTCCTGTCTGTCTTGTGTGTGTGTGTGTGTGTGTGTGTGTGTGTGTGTGTGTGTGTGTGCACGCACCTGCGTGCATGCTTCTGTGTCTATGTGTGTGTGTCTGCTCTCTGTCTTGGCAAGGTAGTCCTTTGGATATGTGTGTAGAATGAACTCTTGCTGCCGTAACCACAGACTGAGAGATTACACTGAGTACAGACTGGGATTATTATAATCAGCAGCATCACAGGTATTACAGACATTTCTCAGCGTACCAATGAGCCTTGTTTGGTTCAATGAGGGCAGACCCATAGGGCGGTGCACAATTGGCCCAGCGTCGCCCAGGTTTGGCCTGGGTAGGTCATCATTGTAAATAATAATTTTTGACTTGCCTAGTTAAATTTAAAAAATACTGATCCCAGAGTTTTTCTTTATTTGTACTATTTTCTACATTGTAGAATAATAGTGAAGACATCAAAACTATGAAATAACACATATGGAATCATGTAGTAACCACAAATCATAATATATTTCAGATTCTTCAAAGTAGCCACCCTTTGCCTTGATGAAAGCTTTGCACACTCTTGACATTTTCTCAGCCAGCTTCATGAGGTAGTCACCTGGAATCCATTTCAATTAACAGGTGTGCTAAAATGTTATTTGTGGAATTTCTTTCCTTCTTAATGCGTTTGAGCCAATCAGTTGTGTTTTGACAAGGTAGGGGTGGTATACAGAAGATAGCCCTATTTGGTAAAAGACCAAGTCCATATTCTGTCAAGAACAGCTCAACTAAGCAAAGAGAAAAGACAGTTCATCATTACTTTAAGACGTAAAGGTCAGTCAATGCGGAAAATTTGGAGAACTTTGAAAGTTTTTTCAAGTGCAGTCACAAAAACCATCGAGCGTTATGATGAAACTACCTCTCATGAGGACCGCCACAGGAAAGGAAGATCCAGAGTTACCTCTGCTGCAGAGGATAAGTTCAATAGAATTATCAGTCTCAGAAATTGCGGCCAAAATAAATTATTCACTTAGTTAAAGTAACCAACACATCTCAACATCAACAGTTCAGAGACTGCGAGAATCAGGCCTTCATGGTCGAATTGCTTCAAAGAAACCACTACTAAAGGACATCAATAAGACTAAGAGACTTGTTTCGGCCAAGAAACATGAGCAATGGACATTATACTGGTGGAAATCTTTCCTTTCTGATGAGTCCAAATTTGAGATTTTTGGACTCATCAACCACCCTATCTTGGGCAGTGTAGTGTAGCCTAGTGTAGCCTAGTGGTTAGAGCATTGGACTAGTAACTGAAAGGTTGCAAGTTCAAATCCCTGAGCTGACAAGGTACAAAATCTGTCGTTCTGCCCTTGAACAGGCAGTTAACCCGCTGTTCCTAGGCCGTCATTGAAAATAAGAATTTGTTCTTAACCGACTTGCCTAGTAAAATAAAGGTAAAAAAAAAACAGATGATCACATGTGTGGTTCCCACCACGAAGCATGGAGGAGGTGTGATGGTGTGGGGGTGCTTTGATGTTGACACTGTCAGTGATATATTTAGAATTCAAGGCACAGTTAACCAGCATGGCTACCACAGCATTCTGCAGTGGTATGCTATCCCATCTTTTTTTATTTAGTGGAATTATCATTTGTTTTTCAACAGGACAATGACCCAACACACCTCCAGGCTGTGTAAGGGCTATTTGACCAAGAAGGAGAGTGATGGAGTGCTGCATCAGATGACCTGGCCTCCACAATCACCCGACCTCAACCCAAATGAGATGGTTTGGGATGAGTTTAACCGCAGAGTGAAGGAAAAGCATCCAACAAGTGCTCAGCATATGTGAAGACTGTTGGGAAAGCTGGTTGAGTGAATAGTTTTTTGGTTACTACGTGATTCCATGTGTTATTTCATAGTTTTGATGTCTTCACTATTATTCTACAATGAAAATAGTACAAATAAAGAAAAACCCTTGAATGAGTAGGTGTGTCCAAACTTTTGACTGGTACTGTAATTATTCACACCCCTGAGTCAATACTTTGTAGAAGCACCTTTGAGTCATCTTGGGTATGTCTGTATCAGCTTTGCACTTCTGTATTTGTGATTTTCTCCCATTCTTCCTTTTAGAGTTTCTCAGAGTCTGTTAAATTAAGCCGTGTTCAAATTGGCAGTTTGCATATCATTTGCATATCTGATTTGATTTTTGTTCTTTTTCCTGCAGTCCGAACAGCCAAAAAGCACATGGTATCGTTGTCCATAAGCTATGTTAGGTCATAGGAAATGATGACAGAGATATTATGTACAAAAAGTTAAGATCAGCGTAAAAACACACACAAAATAGCAGAATTGGTCAGGAGCCCATAATACGTCTGTTATCCACTGCAGCACCATCTTCCTCTCTTTTCGCATTCACTCGGTTGGTAATGCTTACAAATTGGATCATAACTCTAAAAGTAGCTGAGATCCCACTCTGGAAGTTTGATATGCCAATAGAGTATATTATGTTCAACAATATATTGAAATATTTGCCAAATCAAAATGGTGTGTTGGTATTGATCAATATTAATAAATTAATGTAAGATTTTTAATAATTTAAATCCAAATACTACTCAAGGTTTCTTCCTAGGTTCCTGACTTTCTAGGGAGTTTTTCTTAGCAACCGGGCTTCTACATCTGCATTGCTTTCTGTTTGGGGTTTTAGGCTTGGTTTCTGTATAAGCACTTTGTGACATCTGCTGATGTAAAAAAGGGCTTTTTAAATAAATGTGATGTGATATGTCATCAGGAAACAGCCCCATGATAATGGGCCATTTCCTCTTTTCCTGAGAATCATATTTAGAGACAGAATTATTCATTTTCTGGGCTGTTACATAATGCCGGGTTGTTTTTCATTTTTGCACTACTTGGGTGAAGCAAGCTGATTTATTTCGAATGTGGAAGTGGAGAGGGGTGCATTTGTCCAGTTGTAATACCATACATTTTCATGCCTGCTATTTATGGTCATGACTGTTGGTCGTTACTCATCTGGTTGTCTTATCTTTAGTATCCAGAGTGAGTAGACAATACCCATATTGATTTCATATTAAACCCCCATCAAATGAAGAGGTATTATTACCATAATTCTTGATTATACAATGGCCGTGTTCCAGGCTGACTACATTCCTGCCTGATCTCACATCTCCTGGGTAGGTGTTTAACATCCACTACATGGCCAAAACTGCACTAGATGGCCGGAGCTGCTTAAAATTTGTTTCAGGCACACCTCTTGCTGACAAGTGTATAAAATTGAGCACACCACCATGCAATCTCCATAGACAAACATTGGTAGTAGAATGGCCTGTACTGAAGAGCTCAGTGACTTTCAACGTGGCACCATCATAGGATGCCACCTTTCCAACAAGTCAGTTTGTCAAATCTCTGCGTTGCCTCGGTCACGGTCAACTGTAAGTGCGGTTATTGTGAAGTGGAAACGTCTAAGAACAACAACGGCTCAGCTTTGAAGGGGTAAGCCACACAAGCTCACAGAACGGGACTGCCAAGTGCTGAAGCACATAGCACGTAAAAAACGCCTGTCCTCGGTTGCAACACTCACTTGCAACTGTAAGGTTTGGTGGAGGAGGAATAATGGAATAACTAATGCCCTTGTGGCTGAATGGAAGCAAGTCCCCGCAGCAATGTTCCAAAATCTAGGGGAAAGCCTTCACAGAAGAGAGGAGACTGTTATAACAGCTAAAGGGGGACCAACTACATAAAATTGCCCATGATTTTGGAATGAGATGTTCGACGAGCAGCTGTCCACTTACGTTTGACCATGTAGTGTATCAGCTAACCATTTGATATAGTAATCTGCTGCAATGCAGTCTGCCTGGATTGCGACCAAAGCCTCCTCCTTCTGGCAATGAATAAGGCCCAATCCAGGTGCACACAATAGCACTAGCAGCCATGTCCTTGTAAAAGATTACCAATCTGACTGAAAAAGTACCTCTGGACAAATGTACAGTATGTCAGGATTGTAAATTATGTGATCTGTCATGAGTTTGTTGAACAAATAAATCTTAAATAATCTATGCAGTACATCTCCAAGCCTGTTGTGTTGTGATAGGCCTGATGACCTCTGAAGGTGTGTTGTGATAGATTGGATCTGTATGGCCGGTTGATGCGCTCTGATAGGTTGAGCAGGTACGGCTGGTGTTTTCTGATAGGTTGATCTGTACGGCTAGTGTGTTCTGATAGGTTGAATGACCCCTGATGATGTTTTCTGATAGGCCGAATGACCCCTGATCATGCATTCTGCCCTAATGGCCTTTAAATACTCTCTAACACAGAGACAAAGGTCTCCTGAAAGTTCAACAGGAGATTGATAATGCTCTTGCTCTTTTCGCTCCTACTGACACCCATATTCCGCACGCCTGCTTCTACTGCAGAAAATCAATCTTCAATGAAACTGGAATAGCATGTTGACCTTTCAAGCCTTTAATTATATTTTTAGCCTAGAAAACTGTATTTTTTGTCATATCATAACCTGATAAGGAGTCTTCAGGTCTCTTTTGAGGGCTATATTTTAATAAACATAATGTTAGTGGTTAGATCGTTGGGCCACTAACCGAAAGGTTGCAGGATCGAATCCCCGAACTGCCAAGGTAAAAATCTGTCATTCTGCCCCTGAGCAAAGCATGTTAACCCACTGTTCCCCGGAACAGAAGACATGGATGTCGATTAAGGAAGCTCCCCACACGTCTCTGATTCAGAGGGGTTGGGTTAAATGCGGAAGACACATTTCAGTTGAAGGCATTCAGTTGTACAACTGACTAGGTATCCCCCTTTCTCTATTGTGAATCTAAGTGCTGCCGGTAGCGTTATAGGTCAGGGGGTGTGTCATAAATATTTTAGCTATTTTCACAGCTGTTATTTTGAGCCCAATAGCTGGCTGTGGCGCAAAAGGTCTGGGTTTTGATGAATATACAAGTTGTAGGTGTGATGAGGGCTTGGCCACACACGCCAATCAAGCCGTTCCATGGCTTATTATTGCATGCGTTCGTCTCAATTTCTGTAGGTTATTGAAGGTCTTTGCATTGTCATCCGCTCAAATTCAGCTGGGGGCACGGAATATTCTCGTCCAATCCCAGCATAGGCTACAGTAACGAGTGATATCAAAAATATTGAGCATCTGCTCAATATGTTTGGAGTGTTGACAGTCAACATTGTTGTAATTGGCTTTAACGAGTATAAGCCTTTACACATTGAAAGTCTCCTCAAATATATTACCAGGCTCACGTAAATTGTTTTGTATGTGGGAGGCACGTTCTTAATAAGCACGATAGGCCTACTGTTGATACGACGTTATAGGACTGAAAAATTTGAGCAGTCTATGTTTGTTGGAGTCTTTGGTCACCGGACATGAGGCGCTCTTTGGAAATGGGGATGAATACAAGCCGAATGGAGTATGCACTGCAGGTAGGCCTATGTGAATAGTGAATAATGCAAAAGCATGTCGGCAAAACCCTCATGAGTAGACCATTTAGAAACCTTTTATGGATAGGTTCCTTGGCTAATGCATGGCCAAGATCCGAAAGACACCAGATGTATTGCTGTTGAACCAGCTTTTGTTATAGTAGGGTAAGGGCTTGTTTTTTAATCAAACTAAATGGAGAACAAGCGATTGTTACTGGAAAATAACTAAAACGTTTCTAAATATTAGTGCCACTGGATGATCTCATCTCACGTTCCATGGTGGGCATATAGCCTATATGGAGGGGCCACCGGATGATCTCATCTCACGTTCCATGGTGGGCATATAGCCTATATGGAGGGGCCACTGGATGATCTCATCTCATGTTCCATGGTGGGCATATAGCCTATATGGAGGGGCCACCGGATGATCTCATCTCATGTTCCATGTTGGGCATATAGCCTATATGGAGGGGCCACCGGATTATCTCATCTCACGTTCCATGGTGGGCATATAGCCTATATGGAGGGGCCACTGGATGATCTCATCTCATGTTCCATGGTGAGCATATAGCCTATATGGAGGGGCCACCGGATGATCTCATCTCACGTTCCATGGTGGGCATATAGCCTATATGGAGGGGCCACCGGATGATCTCATCTCATGTTCCATGGTGGGCATATAGCCTATATGGAGGGGCCACCGGATGATCTCATCTCATGTTCCATGTTGGGCATATAGCCCAAATGGAGGGGCCACCAGATTATCTCATCTCACGTTCCATGGTGGGCATATAGCCTATATGGAGGGGCCACTGGATGATCTCATCTCATGTTCCATGGTGAGCATATAGCCTATATGGAGGGGCCACCGGATGATCTCATCTCACGTTCCATGGTGGGCATATAGCCTATATGGAGGGGCCACCGGATGATCTCATCTCATGTTCCATGGTGGGCATATAGCCTATATGGAGGGGCCACTGGATGATCTCATCTCACGTTCCATAGTGGGCATATAGCCTATATGGAGGGGCCACTGGATGATCTCATCTCATGTTCCATGGTGGGCATATAGCCTATATGGAGGGGCCACCGGATGATCTCATCTCATGTTCCATGGTGGGCATATAGCCTATGTGAATAAACATTATGTTTGTATGTTTCTAAATACAAGGTTTAGGTGCACAAAAAGCACATCTCTCATGTTCCATGGGCATTGTGCATCACGGCTGGATAGACTGCACTTCCGTTGCCATAATCCATGCCAAAACCAACAGCATTACTGCTAAGACCAGCTTTTGGTTGGTATTAAATATCCCAACCAGCACATACTGAAATTGGCACTTTGGCGCACGTTTTTAAGGACATACCTCAGACATTGCCACCCCTCCCACCTCCCTGCAAGCAAGCTCACATAAGACAGGTAAATTACCAATCCTGGAACAAATGGTTTGAAAATAGAAGAGCGATGGCTTTAACAGGTCGAAACTGCAAACAAGCGTGTTTGACAATTGCGCTGGCTTAACGCCGGCCGAAAAATTGAGCCCTCAGTGTTTAAGGAAATTCTTTAGTCCCAATTAGTCCCAAGTGGCTGTTGTGTCCTCCCTTGTGTTGAGACACTCCGATCAAGGTCCTTAGTTGGAGTTGCTCAAGACCAACTGCTTGACGAGTTAACTTTTAACTGATCTATAAACTCCTGTGTGGGTTTATTACTGAACAAATATCTGACCAAAATGAATGTAGTAATTGAACAAACTGACAGGTGTCACATTCTTTGTCACAGCTATTTGTGTAATGAGACAACAGTATGTTTCCATATTGAAGATATTTAATAGATGACTTAATTGGTGTATGTGAAAAAGGGAACAATCAAGAGGAGAACAAATTCTCACGAACTGTCAGGCCCTCAGGGTTTGACTAAGGTGGGTACAATGGTTTTTGTATGTCTAGGGTTGTTGTAGGTCTAGGGTTTTTTGTATTTCTATGTTGGCCTGATTTGGTTCTCAATCAGAGACAGCTGTTTATCGTTGTCTCTGATTGGGGATCATATTTAGGTAGCCATTTCCCTTTTGTGTTTTGTGGGATCTTGCCTATGTCTAGTTGCCTGTCAGCACTCATTTGTATAGCAGCACCTGTCGTTTTGTTATTTTGGTTAGTTTGTTCAGTGTTCATTCTTATAGTAATAAAGAATGTACGCATTCCACGCTGCGTCTTGGTCTCGTTCGTACGACGAGCGTGACACGAACAAACGTTCTGTAACTGACAGACAGGCTGCTTGCTACAGTATGTTTGACCAGCATCGTTGATATCTGGCCTCTGAATCGGGCTGTAATGTGACTGTGTCTTTATAGTGTTTAATGATGTACTCTCCTGAGGATCTGATGACTGGACTATCGCTACAGACTCTCAGCTCTCAGCAGGAACACTTTGCTGGAACGTTCAGGGGTGAGGAGCGAGTACAGCCGTGTGAACCAAACTCCCAGCTAGGGAGCCACACAGCCAGGCAGGCAAGGAGCATCTAGACTAGTAGACTGGTCTCATATCTGTTTGCGCTGTCTTGCCAACCCCTATGGTCATTGTTATCACAGAAACCACAACTGAGGTACAGTAAGAGAGTCATGTGGAAACAAATATTTGAGTATTAGAGCTTATGAATGAGAGAGAGAGATTTAAGTTCAGCCATATTTATTCAGGGGACTGCTAAACAGGAAGTTTTTTTCAGGGAGTTTGCTCAGTGTGAGGCGAGGGGAGCGTCAGTTGGTTCCCCTGACCCAGCAAGGCCAAAGCACATTAAAGGAAATGCCTCACATTCCTTTAGCCTGCTGAGGAGTTCTCTCTCTCTCTCTCTCTCTCTCTTTCTCTCTCTGCTTTGGTAGGGTTACAGTGCTGCTGCCTGGATATTTGCCTATTTTCAAAACAATTAGATGACCGTGCTAATTGTAGCAGACCCTGTTGTGTACAGAGAGAGAGAGAGGGAAACAGAGAGAGAAAGGGGAAGGGGGAGAAAGCGAGACGAGGGGGGATTTGCGGCTGCTTCATGTCTAAATCAACATGTTTCTGTACAGGCAGGCAGAGTTCCCTGATTCTATGTGCCTTCTCTATTCAATATGGTGCTGTTTTCATGGAGCCTTCCACAACCACGGAGAAAGGACTATACTTTCACAACAGAATATGTAACGCAGATCGAGGCAGTGAAATGTAATGCAAGGGGAAGGTTATGCCTTATGTATGTCATTCAAATGGAGCAGTGAATGAGTGTGCCTAATAAATGTCAGGCAGAGGAAAGGCCCTATTTCTCAGTGGGTGTGTGCACATTAACTGACTATGTGGGACACAGGGAAAGTCATTCATTTTAGAGGTCTGTAAACAGATCCATGGCATGCATTGCTTTCTGCAGTGAGTTTCACCTCAGACGACTTTGGCAGACGCAAATGTTTTTGGAACATGTGTCTATCTGTCCAGTGCTGCGCCGCACAGCCGTACGGCCCGCGAACGTATTCTGTTCCACCACCTGACCTCAGCCAAGATTTAGAGCCGCTGCGTCTGCGGCTTCCTAAACTCATTCACGTCAATCTGTTGGGCCGGTGGGACACTGAGTCTGGCCGAGGCTGTAACGCTATAGTCACAGAGACATGTGTTAATAGGCTGTGGCCGTGTCACATTTACAGGGCAACAAGGCCAATATGGCCACCGGTTACTGTGAGCACTGGACACAAATCAAATTTGATTAATCACAGGATTTGTAACAATACTTCCTTACGAGCCCTTCCCAACAATGCAGAGAGAGAGAAAATAGAGAAATAATAGAAAAGTAATAACACATAATTATAAAAGTAATAATAAATGCACAATGAGTAATGATAACTTGGCTGTATACGCGGGGTACCAGTACGGATTCCATGTGCAGGAGTACGAGGTAATAGAGGTGATATGTACGTATAACTAGGAAAAAGGTGACTAGGTAAAAGGACAGATAATAAACAATAGCAGAAGCGTATGTGATGAGTCAAAAAAAGTGATTGCAAAAAGGTTCAGTGCAGATCACAGGAGGCTGCTGAGGGGACAACGGCTCATAATAATTACCGCGCTTGCTGTGAGGTAGCAGAGAGAACAGTCTATGACTTGGGTGGCTGGAGTTTTTGACCATTTTTAGGGTCTTCCTCTAACACTGCCTGGTACAGAGCTCCTGAAATGCAGGGAGCTCGGCCACAGTGATGTACTGGGCCGTACGCACTACCCTCTGTAGCTCCTTGCGGTCTGATGCCAAGCAGTTGCCATACCAAGCGGTGATGCTCTGGATGGAGCAGCTGTAGAACCTTTTGCAGAACTGAGGGCCCATGCAAAGTCTTATCAGCCTCCTGAGGGGGAAGAAGCGTTGTCATGCCCTCTTCACAACTGTGTTGGTGTGTGTGGACCATGATAGGTCCTTAGTGATGTGGACACCAAGGAACTTGAAGCTCTCATACCCACCCCGATAAAGCCCCATCGATGTGAATGGGGACGTGAACAGCCCTCCGTTTCCTGCAGTCCATCATCAGCTCCTTTGTCTTGCTGACGTTGAGGGAAAGGTTCTTGTCCTGGCTCCACACTGCCAGGTCTCTGACCTCCTCCCTGTTGGCTGTGTCATCGTTGTCGGTGATGGGGTCAACACTAATTACTATACCTTTATTTATCTAGGCAAGTCAGTTAAGAACAAATTCTTATTTTCAATGACGGCCTAGGAGCAGTGGGTTAACTACCTAGTTCAGGGGCAGAACGACAGATTTGTCAGCTCGGGAATTTGAACTTGCAAC
Organism: Oncorhynchus kisutch; assembly: GCF_002021735.2. NCBI lineage: Eukaryota > Metazoa > Chordata > Actinopteri > Salmoniformes > Salmonidae > Oncorhynchus > Oncorhynchus kisutch. Next base: position 20,543,359 of record NC_034187.2, read on the forward strand.
CTTTCGGTTACTAACCCAACGCTCTAACCACTAGGCTACCCTGCTGCCCCAAATGAACAACATTCTCACATAGTTGTTGCTCTTGTCCAGATGGGAGAGGGCAGTTTGGAGTGCAATAGAGATTATGTCATCTGTGGATCTGTTGGAGTGGGTCCAGGGTGTCTGGGATGATGGTGTTGATGTGAGCCATGACCACCAGCCTTTCAAAGCATTTTATGGCTACAGATGTGATTGCTATGGGGCCATAGTGATTTAGACAGATTACCTTGGCATTCTTGGGCACAGGGACTATGCTGGTCTGCTTGAAACATGTACTGTAGGTACATTACAGAAAAAACTTGCCAGCTGGTCAGCGCATTCTCTGAGTACGCGTCCTGATAATCCGTCTGGCCCTTTGTCACACTCTCTGTTAAGACAGAATAAAATACATGAAAAAGATGGATTAGATGTTGACCCATAGACTCTCCTTTGGTTGGTTTTCATGTTGTTGAAATCAATATCACATTTTGACCAGAAATATAAGAACAGTTGTTCTGAATGGTCGAAGAATCACATTTTGTATCTTTTGTTTGGCTGTCACTGCACTCTTAGAGAAAAAGGTGCCATCTAGAGCCTTAGTGTTCTTCGGCTATCCCCATAGGAGAACGCTTTGAAGAACTCTTTTTGGTTTCTGCATGGAACCCAAAATAGTTTTACCTGGAACCAAAACGGTTCTAAAAAAGGTTTCTCCCATGGGGACTGCTGAAGAATCCTTTTGGAAACCTATTTTCTAAGAGGGTAGAGAGCAAATTAGTTTTCACTTATTAGTCATGGTTGATATACTGTACGTTACAGAGAATAATCAGGACAGATTGCTAACTCTACATCCAAGTATTATATCCATTGCATTTTCCTCAATGGTATCATAAGCATTGGCACTCTTTGTAAAATATAGATACCAAAACAGATAAACACACTGTCTCCCTCAACCAGCAACCACAAGTCAACCAAACCAGCACTACCATGTGTGGGGCCTCCCGTCCTCTAACCCAGGGCTTCTTTAGTCTCTACCACCAGTGACTCAGACAGGAATCCAGTGAAAACCCAGTTGTCAATGTATGACACACTGGACCAGAAAAGGCCACTGTGTCCTTTGTGTTGGGGACAAAGGGAAATCAAATTAAAGTATCTAAAATTGCCAATGGTGGTTGTAGTTGTGGTGGTGGGGCCTCTGTTCGATATTTAGCAGCCCCACACACCACAGGTTCCTGTTGGCACCTTAATTGGGGTGGACAGGCTCATAGTAATGGCTAGAATGGAATTAATGGAATTGTGTTGTCACATAGAACACATACATGGTTTCCTTGTGTATGATATCATTCCATTCACTCCATTCTAGCCGTTATTATGAGCTGTCCTTTCCTCACCAGCCTCCTGTGCCACGCACACACCATGGGGCCCACGCGTACATCACTCTGCAGCTTGACCTCATGGTATTGGCAGGTCCTCTCAGGCGGAAGTTTTAAGGCCACAGACAGAAAACAGTCAGCGGGCACATACAGGAACCATCAGATTAGCAGAGCTCAGGGAGCATGGGGCTCGAAACTTTTACACCATTCGAAGTCCCACAATCACGTGTGTGTGTGTGTGTCTGTGTGTCTGTGTGTTTGGGCGTTTCAACATTGCAAGTCCCAAAGCCCTATTCTCTGTAGTTCAAATGGCTCCTGCTGGACAAATGCAGGGTGATTGGGTGGTGACCGTGAGCAAGGCTTAACATTATGAAGAATGTTCCCTGACATGTTCCTCCATTCTCTCAGAGGTGTTTTTTGACCGTATACTGTTGACCCAGTGCCTGTCCTATTTGAACTGTCGGAGAGACACAGACCAATGAGCACAATGACCGGTGTTCTGTGTTATACACCAATGAGACATTGTCATCAGACTATAGTCTACATCTGACCTCTCCAGTGGATCAAGCAGTACTGTAAAAATAACATGTTACTGAGTGAACTATCCTAGATAATTAAATACACATTTAAATGAATGAAACATCAAACCTCTTTTTTATATTCTAAGAAATATGTTTCCTGACAAAACATAAGAGATGAGATGTGTTTATTTTTTCCTGTGTTCCTTCATTTGGATTTGATTTGGATTTAGGCGGAAGATTACCTTCTGCCAAAGATTGCAGTTCATCGTCTCCTGTTGTTCTATACTTAAACCAGGGAGGGGCAACTTTGATGGGGGTGGGGGCCACCAAAAAAACGGAACTAATCATGAGGGGCCGCTGTGGCTTGTGGGTCTGCGAACCCACATCCATACTGCCAGTTTCCCACCCCTGACTTAAACCAACAACACTGGACTGTTTGTGATAAGCTTGTCTCCTTCCTAGCCTCTAGTTCTGTACTGGTCTTATAAGATACATTAGCTACAGTGGCAGACTTGAAAAGACTGACCGTGTGTTGTTTTTTTATTGAATTCCATGGGTATGTATGTTTGGTCACTAGAGCTAAAACATGATGTTGTCTTTGTGTTGAATTCCAGCGGAACGGAGGCTACTGTTCATGCGTGCCTCTCCATTTGTCCCGCCTCTCCTAACAATAACAAAACACCTTTCACAGAAAAATGTGTTGTTGCTCCTTTCTAATGTGATTGTATAGCCTGGTCTGTTTTGGTTTTTGTAAATGGTTTGTGGGATACGTGGTAGGAGCCTTGTTTCCTGCTCGCTCGCTACCGTCTTGTGATAAAAGTGTGTGTTGGTTTATTTATTTATTGAAACCAAATGTCATTGGTGTTGCAATCTGGAGAAACAGCTCTATTTTATTACCTTGTCACTGAGGATAGCAGTATGGGCTGTCAACAAAGTTTTTTTCTGCTCTGGCTTTGCAGTTGAATTACTTTCCGTTCAGTTGGGCCAAAACTCTTTGTATGCAAATATAAGCTTCCCCGGGTCAGAAATAGCTTGGCCCATCAAATTCACGGTGACCTACGGTCGAGTGCAAATACCATCACTGAAGGGAAAGGGCATTGCAAACAGTCACCATGTGTCACTCCATTCATCAGGTACCGTATGCATGAACGACCACTCCACAGACTCAGGAAATTGCCTAGGTGAAATACATGTGAGTGACTGTTATGGTGGTATCAGAGTGGACTAGGCCATCAGCATCTGCCAAGCACAGTCGCATTCAGACATGGAATGGAAATGAATGTCAAGCCAGAGGAGACACTCCATTTTATAGCAGGAGATAATATAAGTTCCATTTCCAGATTGAGGTCCCTGACTTTCCTCCGAATGGCTGTGTTTATCCCATTTAGTGTTGCCAGTGTCGGTTAGTTTTCAAGTGAACGTTAGCAAATAGATTCATTGTTTACCAGTCATGTCCAAAACTATTGAGTGTTTCTTTCTGATTTTAAATGACCCCCTCAAAGGCAATGGTGTGACAACTGGGCTGGAAAATAACTGTGAAGTGCTCGTATTATGTGATTTCTGTCAACTCACAACAGCTCTGGAGAGGTCTCTTGTCCCTGTTTGTGAGCATGTGCTAACCCTATGTGTATTTCTATGAGCTTGTGCTAGCCCTGTATGTATGTTTATGAGCATATGCTCTCCTTCTGTGTATGTTTCTCAGCATATTCTAGCCCTGTATGGGAAAGGGGTAAGGGAAAGGAAAGGAAGGGGATACCTAGTCAGTTGTGCAACTGAATGAATTAAACTGAGATGTGGGATACCTAGTCAGTTGTAGAACTGAATGCCTTCAACTGAAATGTGTCTTCTGCATTTAACCCAAACCCTCTGAACCCGAGAGGGTTTGTGAGAGTGTGTTAGCCCTGTATGCGTGTTTGTGAGAGTGTGTTAGCCCTGTATGCGTGTTTGTGAGAGTGTGTTAGCCCTGTATGGATGTTTGTGAGAGTGTGTTAGCCCTGTATGGATGTTTGTGAGAGTGTGTTAGCCCTGTATGGATGTTTGTGAGAGTGTGTTAGCCCTGTATGGGTGTTTGTGAGAGTGTGTTAGCCCTGTATGGGTGTTTGTGAGAGTGTGGTGTGCGGCTGTCGGATGTAATATTTGTGTGTTTTTGTGTGTCTGATTGCGAATGTGTGCTTTAGCTCTTCATGAATGCGTGTTAAAAGAAGAACTGGAAGTATGCATGTTTGAGGGACTAAAATATTGTTAGAGAGGTACTTTGAGTTACTTTGAGTTTAACGGGTCCTTACTTTGAACCTTACCTGAAAGTGGTTGGATTGAATGAAAAACAAGCTCAAAAAGAGCCTATTGTTTTCAGGCTGCCTACAGACTCAGGGTCATGTGCTGTTTGGACTAGCAAATGCAGCAGAAAAGCATGACGCTTGTTTTTTTCATTGCAACCACATTTTATTGCGAGGAGAGAAAAAATATCACATTTACAGTATGTCTGTCTATTTCTGAATGGGCTCATTCTCGAAATCAGGAAGAAAGAAGTGATGCAGACACAGAAAGGGGTATGTGTTTCAAGTTGAGTCGACAGTGCTTGTCTAACAGCATAGTATTCCACCATACAGTTTACTATGGCTATGTATGAGCTTCCAAGATAAGGTCAAGCTATTGGAAAAGAATTTAAACTCAGTTTGGAAATGTTTAAGGTTCTATATTAAGGTACTTCAGGTACTTTTATGCAGAAAAGATGTTTAAATACATATAAAAAAGAATCCCTTTTTTCCTGAAGTTCTCAACTGCTGGTTTTAAACCTGATAGGCACAGTATTACATTATTGATTATGTGCGCTACAAAAAGTCTAAGGGAAAAAAAAAATTCAAACAAAGGTCTATTTAAAAAAAATAGATATATATTTTACTAGGCAAGTCAGTTAAGAACAAATTCTTATTTTCAATGACAGCTTAGGAACAGTGGGTTAACTGCCTGTTCAGGGGCAGAACGACAGATTTGTACCTTGTCAGCTCGGGGAATTGAACTTGCAACCTTTCAGTTACTAGTCCAACGCTCTAACCACTAGGCTACCCTGCCGCCCCATTGAAGCTTTAAGCAAAGCTTCAATATACCTCCTCCTCTACGTGCTCTGTCTGCCTGTGCCTCCTGATCTCTCTCTCTCTCTCTCTCTCTTGATTTATCTTTATCTCTCTCTTTGTCTCACTGGATTTGTACAAGGCCTGTCCTTGAGACGAGCTAGTAGAAGGCCCCTTCTACACTCTGTTAATAATTCCTCATATAAGCCATCAAAACCTTTGTTCATGAATTCCCATATTAGCATCTGCAGGCCTAATGGTTCCATGTATTATGTAACATGGTTTCTCAAGTCAAGGATTTCTTAGGTTTGCACGACATGTTTAGACTTTGCCTGGAATGTACAAGGCAGACAGCTTCTCTTATTGCCCCTTTCGTTAGAAATATGGGTTCATTTATCCCAACACACTCACGTATGTGCACATGCACACACATTGCCCCTCTGTAGGGAGAACTCTCAAAGAAGGATGCTTTAATAGTGCTGAAAATAACTGATCTCAGTATGGGGGTGTGATGGTGTGCCTCCTGTGATAAAGGGCTGCTTATAGGGGTGGGTGGTGCTGGGGTTGGTGAGATATAGACTGGAACCAGAAGTCCATCCCATTCCATTATCACCACAAAGCTGTGCGCTCAATTCATTCTATAGCCTATAGAATTGTGCAGGGGTGTAATTGACTGGCTTATTGAATTCCAGATCCCCTCCTGACTTGAGGAAAATAAGCCATTGTTTTTTTCCCATCCCAAAGTCCCGGTAATGGTGCACAGCTTGGCTTCCTGCTACCCATCATGCCTGGAGGGGACATCACCAGTCCATGGGCTAGGCGGCTCCGATACATTAGTGTCAGGAGTTGGGATGTTTTCAAGCAGAGCCGGCTATGGCTGTCATCAGCAGAGGTCGACAGTATTGATTCTTCAAGGTTGACAGACAGACACTAATACACCAAAGGCCAACATAACACCACCAACGACAGGTATACAGAGACATACAAGCCATCATAAATGCATAAATCATGCACATTAATGAACTCAAAACTCATGAACTAACTGATTATAAGTTCAAAAAGAAACCAGTGTCAAATTAAGTAAAAGCACTTGAGGATAATTGAACATCATAGCAATCAGTTTCAAAGGCAGTCCACTATGAAGTCAGGGGGGTTGCTGAACTCTACTGTACGTGCTGCTTTACAACTTCAGCACATCTATGAAAAATGCACAAGATAAAATGGACTTCATCTTGACTTCGTCTTCCATTGGCCGCCACAAATTGAGAAAAGACACAATAATAAAGAATGTGCTTATTAATTACTCAAGAGTCTTAACACAGTCGTAACAGTTTTTTATTAAAGGGATAGCTCACCCATATTACAAACTGACAGATTGGTTTCCTTACCAGGTAAGAAGTTTATACACAAGGTATGACAGCAATGGTTTAGTTTCCCTGGCCCTGTTTCCAAATGCTAACGTTTTAGCCTTTGTGGAACAAATCCGATTCAAGTCATGGTACCGATAATAGCATTTTTCTTGAATCATGCTCAAATCATCTATAAGTGACTTTGTTGAGCTTCACAATGAATTTTAGATACTTTCGGATGGTTTGGACATGATCCAAAAAATCTAATATCGGTACCATGACTTTATTGGGATTTGTGCCACAAGTGCTAAAATATTAGCCTTTGGAAACAGTGCCTGTGAAAGCATGGGTTGCTGTCATACCTTGTCCATAGACTGCTTCCAGGGTAAGGAAACCACTGTGTCTTTTGGATGAACTAAAGCTCTGGAGATGAGATACTTTGATAACAGTAGGCTATTTATTTTTTCTTTATTTTCCCCCTTTTTGTTGAGCATCCTGGTCTTGATATCTCTTCATCATCACCTCCAGTCGTTGTTAGACAATGTACGTGTGATGCTACGTCTCCTGAAGATAACAGTCCGTACTAGCAACATGCCAGACAGGGCATTGCATTCAAGTTGTTAGATGGCCAGTGAGATGACATTTCTCTCCAAATACTTTTCACAGTTCAAACTCAACAATAAGTTTCAACAAACATATTGTTGTCACAGTATGTAAAGTTAGTGCTCAGATTTTTCACTTTATAATATCTTCTTAAGACTAGGGGGCAGTATATTGACGTCCGGATGAAAAGCGTGCCCAAAGTAAACTGCCTGCTACTCAGGCCCAGAAACTAGGATTTGCATATTATTAGTAGATTTGGATAGAAAACACTCTGAAGGTTCTAAAACTGTTTGAATAATGTCTGTGAGTATAACATAACTGATTTGGCAGGTGAAACCTCAAGCACAATCCTTCCAGGTCAATGTGTTTTCTATTAGTTTTTTATGGGAAGCTCTTTTTAATAGGAATGTGCTTGCAGTTCCAATGGCTTCCACTAGGTGTCAACAGTTTTTAGAAATTGGTTGATGTTTTTATTTTGAAAAATGAAGAAGTAGCCCTGTTATTTCCATGTGTCACTCAGAGGGACTCAAGTCTTTTGGTGCGCGCAACCTGGAACGTGCTTCACTTTGTTTTCATCCGATATTGAACACAGTTTATCCCTTCTTAAATTTGATCGATTATTTACGTTTTAGGATACCTAAGGTTGGATTAGGAAAGTTATTTGAAATGTTTTGACCAAGTTTACAGGTAACTTGTTAGATACTTTGTAGGAATGTTGGGCGAGTTGAAACCGGTGTATTTCTGAATCAAACGTGCCAAATAAATTGACATTTTGGGGATATAAAGAAGATATTTATCGAACAAAAGGACCATTTGTGATGTTTCTGGAACATTTTGGCGTGCCAACATAAAAAGATCTTCTAAGGTAAGGCATGAATTATATCGTTATTTCTGATTTCTGTGTCGCACCTGGCTAGTTGTAATAGGATTTTCTTGTGTTTGTATGCGTGGTGCTGTCCTCAGAAAATTGCATGGTCTGTGTTCGCTGTAGAGCCTTTTTGAAATCTGACACTGTGGCTGGATTAACAAGAAGTTAAGCTGATGTATAACACTTGTGTGTTTAATGAATTCTTATTATGAGTATTTCTGTTTTTGAATTTGGCGCACTGCAATTTCACTGGATGTTGTCAAATCAATCCCGTTAACGGGATCCGAGCGGGAATGGGGGTGAAGGGATCCCTAAGAGGTTTTAAATGTATGCCAAACAAAAACCATAGATTTACAAGTTGAACTAACCATACATCTTTATGCACAAGCACTACTTTTAAGAACATACACAGAATTGACAAAAACACATTTACTGGAAGAGCTGTGCAGATGCTAAATTTGGTAACAGAATGTCTGTAAAATCTCCCTCTGTTGTTTATGTAACCACGTTTTCCAAAACTCTGTTAAATATCTGTTCTGAATGAAGATTCAAAGATTTCTGCAGAAAGAAGGATATCAGCCATGACATGACACCTTGAGTTTGAAAAATATATATTTTTAGGTTATTGACCTATTGTAAGTGAAATGGATTTACACCCAGTAACAGAATTGCAGTAACGGAACTTCATCATTGGTTCTGACCAACACAGGAATACATAATTATGGATATGAATGTCATCTTCATGGTGATGTATCCTAAATAGGTACACAAAGGTAAAAAAAAATATGCAATATTCTCCATTGCATATTTGGGTATTATTCTATACACTGGCTATTATTTTAATGAGCTCCACCACCAAACAAGACCAAATTTGGTTGGTCCAGACCGGACCAAATCTGAACCAATTCATAGATGTCTATGTTTTACAAGTTTTGACATCAAAGTACAGCACAGGAGAGTATGATAGAGTACAGTACAGCACAGAACAGTAGAGTTTAGTACTGTACAGTAAAGTAGAATATAGTTCAGTTCAGTACTTGACATAATGTATTCAACTCTAGTGTGCTCTACTGTGTACAGTACTGAACTCTACTCCACTCTACTTTACTGAAATGTACTTTACTGAATTATACTCTACTCTACTGTACTTCACTGTTTTGTACTGTTTTGTACTCTACTGTACTGTAATGTACTGTACTGTAATCTGCTGTCAAAAATGGTGAAACATAGACGTCTATGATTGGTTCAGATTTGGTCCGGTCCGGATGTCATGGATGTCTATGTTTGGGCAAATAAAGGCCAGTCCAGACGTCTGTGTACGTTAAAAACAAGGCTCGTCTGCACCAGACCAAAAAAACGGCATCTGTGGACGATGAAATCAAGGTCAGGGTGGACTGACCAAATGTCGACTTTTCAACGTCCATAGACGTCCGGTGTTGGTTGGTGGCTCAGCGGGTGAGGATGCTAGTTACAATAAATTAAAGAGAGGGGGCTCATTGGGAAGTGTCAGTAAGAGCTAGGAGTAGTGACATTAATTAGAGAGAGAGAGCGAGAGAGAGACTGGCCACACTTTTCACTCTCTTGCTTTGACCACCAGATGACAGAAAGAGAAACAGTATGCCAGTGGAAGGGAGGACAGTCACAGATTACCAACAGGGGTTTTTGACTAGCATGATTTCCCATTGTAGCAAATTCAATTGCAGAAATTACGGTACCTATTTTTGGGAAATGATATTAGCAGAAAAAAATCTGTTATAAAATCAGTAAAAACACTGTAACTAATTGGTGGATCTACCTTTACTTGTTACTTCTGTGAACTTTCATTACATTATCCTCCCTCCTCATGAGGGAGAGAAATTAGAAAATATCTTAAAGATATGTGGGTTTTTGGTAACGGAAGGCACAATGCAAGTTTTCTTAAACTTACAGAAGACAGAACAAATTATCCTAAGCTAATATGTGTTGATAGTCTTTACTTCAACATGATTGTTTTTTTAATGTATTTCTAATATCTTTTAAGACTTTTTCTGGTAGATGTTTTCAAAGACCCCTTATCATCTGTTTGACAAGAAATCAAAGCCTTTGCTTATTCATTTCCCACAAATATAGACTCTTAGCTTTAATTTCACACTCGATTTGACATGCTCCTATGAATTTCACATGTTGGTGCTCATGGGTCATTTTACACTACATGAAAATGACCATATGTTACCAGTCCCCCACCCCCCAAAAAAGCCTTAAAGTCAGGGATAAAGACATGAGATGGATGAAGCTGTCTGAGCTGTGCTTATCTTCTTGTCAGCTCCCTTTCCAGCCATCGCAGCCCTCATTGATCTATGCGTGTTGAAATCCACTGGCTTGGTGTGTCAGAGCGGAGCGGCAGAGAGGAATTGGGACGCTGCGTGGTGCTAGTTCCCTCCATCTCTCCCTCCCTAACCTCCCTCCCTCCGTTGCATCTCCAATTGTCTCCCACCAGCCCACACGTCACACAGATGCATCCATCAGGCTCGGGATTTTGCTTTCCTTGCAAAAGAAAGAGAAGGGATCGAGAGAAAAAATAAAACATTCCCAGTCTCCACTCTTGGTCGGGTGTCCTTCATTTGTAAAAGCTGACTTGGGTGGGTGCAGCAGCTAGGATTAATGCCGCATGTCAGGCCTGTCGGTTCTGAAGGCTGAGGCTGTAATATAGTCAGACCACATGGTTTAAAGGCCTGAGGAAGGCTCGGATACAATCACACCACGGAGTGAGAGATGTCATCTAATCCCACACTGTTTAGATAAAACATTTACAATCACACCAAACGTGAGATATGGTAATATAATACATATATATGCCATTTAGCAGAGACCTTTATCCAAAGCAACTTAGAGTCATTAATTCATTCATTTTCACTTATGGGTAGCCCCGGGAATCAAACAATGCTGGCGGTGCAAGCAATACACTCCACCAACTGAGGTATATAGGACCACTATAATTATAACATCATAACTGACTCAGGAGGGTGCAGTGTAAAGAGGAAGCCATGCTTGGGAAGAACACCTTCTAGGGTTTTCAGCTTGGATAATCATGTCTTTGGTGCTTTCAGTTTCTAATTCAAGGAACTAGTTTCATAGTTAAAATTAATTTTACATTACTGTGTTGTTGTATTTGCAGACAAAGGATAAAATCAAATCAAAATGTTTTTGTCACATGCTCCGAATACAACAGGTGTAGACCTTAATGTGAATTGCTTACACGCAACCCCTTAACCAACAGTGCAGTTCAAGAAAGAGTTAAGAAAATATTTACCAAATACACTAAAGTAAAAAATGACAAAAAGTAAAATAATAATAATGAGGCTACATACAGGGGGTACCGGTACCCGAGTCAATGTGTTGGGGGTACAGGTTAGTCGAGGTCATTTGTACATGTAGGTAGGGGTGAAGTGACTATAATAAACAGTATAGCAGCAGTGTAAAAAACAAATGGGGGGTGTCAATGTAAATAGTCCGGTGGTCATTTGATTAATTGTTCAGCAGGCTTATGGCTTGGGGATAGAAGCTGTTAAGAAACCTTTTGGTCCTAGACTTGATGCTCCAGTACCGCTTGCCGTGCAGTAGCAGAGAAAACAGTCTATGACTTGGGTGACTGGGGTCTTTGACCATTTTTGGGGTTTTCCTCTGACACCGACTAGCATATGCGATTGAAGTCAGAAGTTTACATACACCTTAGCCAAATACATTTAAACTCAGTTTTTCACAATTCCAGATATTTCATCCTAGTAAAAATTCCCTGTCTTAGGTCAGTTAGGATCACCACTTTTATTTAAGAACATGAAATGTCAGAATAATAGTAGAGAGAATGATTGATTTCAGCCTTTATTGTCGTCAGCAAACTTAATGATGTTGTTGGAGTCGTGTTTGGCCACGCAGTCGTAGGTGAACAGGGAGTACAGGAGGGGACTAGGCACACACCCCTGAGGGGCCCCCCTGTTTAGAATCAGCATGGCTGACGTGTTGTTACCTCCCCTTACCACCTGGGGGGCGGCCCGTCAGGAAGTCCAGGATCCATTTGCAGAGGGAGGTGTTTAGTCCCAGGGTCCTTAGCTTAGTGATGAGCTTTGTGGGCATTACGGTGTTGAACAGTGTTCTCACATATGTATTGCTTCTGTCCAGATGGGAAAGGGCAGTGTGGCGTGCGATTGAGATTGCATCATCTGTGGATCTGTTGGGGCGGTATGCGAATTGGAGTGGGTCTAGCGTATCCAGGAGGATGCTGTTGATGTGAACCATGCCCGACCTTTCACGGCACTTCATGACTAACGACGTGAGGGCTAAGGGGCGGTAATCATTTAGGCATGTTACCTTCGCTTCCTTGGGCACAGGAACTATGGTGGTCTGCTTGAAACATGTCGGTATTACAGACTCAGTCAGGAAGAGGTTGAAAATGTCAGTGAAGACACTTGCCAGTTGGTCCGTGCATGCTTTGAATACATGTCCTGGTAATCCGTCTGGCCCCGCGGGTTTGGGAATGTTGATCCTGTTTAACTTCTTATGGGCAGGTGGGACGGTAGCGTCCGGTGAAATTGCAGAGCCCGAAATTCAAACTACAGTATTATAAATATTTAACTTTCATATATCACAAGTGTAATACATCAAAATAAAGATTAACTTCTTGTTAATCCAGCCGCTGTGTCAGATTTTAAAAAGGCTTTACGGCGAAAGCCCACCATGCGAGTATCTGAGGACAGCGCCCTGCATACAAACACATGAAAAACATATTTCAACCAGGCAGGTGCGACACGAAAGTCAGAAATAGAAATAGCGATATCCCAGTTTCATCACAAATGGTCCTTTTGTTCGATAATGTCCTTCTTTATATCCATAAAAACATAAAAAGTTTAGCAGGTGCGCTTCAGTCAATAATCCACCCAGTTTCCCTCCATCAAAATGCATACAAAATGAATCCCAAACGTTACTAATAAACTTTTCCAAACAAGTCAAACAACGTTTATAATCAAACCTTAGGTACCCTAATACATAAATAAACAATACAATTTAAGACGGAGAATCGTTATTGTATTTCCGGATGAAAAATACCAAAGAACGCGCTCTCTTTCACGCGCTTGGAAACACTACAGCCAAAATGGGAGCCACCCAGAAAAATTTCAATTTCTGGCTCATTTTTCCAAAAACCAGCCTGAAACTCTTTCTAAAGACTTTTGACATCTAGTGGAAGCCTTAGGAACAGCAATCTGGGAGGACTTGGCCTTATAATAAATGTAATAGCCCTTGAAAATAGTGGTAGGCTGAAATATTTTTTGGGGGGGATAGTTTGTCCTCAGGGTTCCGAATGCCATATCAGTTCTGTTATACTCAGAGACATAATTTTCACAGTTTTAGAAACTTTAGAGTGTTTTCTATCTACATCTACCAATTATATGCATATCCTAGAGGCCTGAGTAACAGGCAGTTTACTTTGGGCACGCTTTTCCTCTTGATGTCAAAATACTGCCCCCTACCCAAGAGAGGTTAAAGGTCTTGCTCACATCGGCTACCGAGAGTGTTGTCACACAGTCGTCCAGAACAGCTGGTGCTCTCATGCTCCTGCTTTAGTTTCTGCTTGTAAGCAGGAGTCAGGAGGATAGAATTATGGTCAGATTTACCAAATGGAGGGCGTGGGAGAGCTTTGTATGTGTCTCTGTGTGTAGTAAAGGTGGTCGAGAGTTTTTTTTCCTCTGGTTGCATATGTGAAATGCTGATAGAAATGATGAAAAACGGATTTAAGTTTGCCTGCATTAAAGTACCCAGCCACTAGGAGCGCCGCTTCTGGATGAGCATTTACTTGTTTGCTTATGGCCTTATACAGCTGGTTGAGTGTGCTCTTAGTGCCAGCATCGGTTTGTGGTGGTAAATAGACGGCTACGAATAAAATAGATGGGAACACTCTTGGTAGATAGTGTGGTCTATAGCTTATCATAAGGTAATCTACCTCAGGTGAGCAATACCTCGAGACCTCTTTTATATTAGACATCGCGCACCAGCTGTTATTGACAAATCGTCTTGCCAGAAGATGTAGCTTCTCTGTCCTGCATGGAACATCCTGCCAGCTCTATATTATCCACGTCGTCATTCAGCCAGTGGATCAGTGTGAAAGGAAGTGTTGTGTGGGTGGTTAGATACCTCAGTCATTCCCTCTTGTTGGGTGGATGGTTAGATATCTCAGTGTTTCCCCCCATGTTGGGTGGGTGGTTAGATACCTCAGCTGTTCACCCGTGTGACGACGTCATTGGGAGTTGACCATTTCTGGGATATTAGTATAACCATGATACAAAATGCCACAAAATAAATATACACTCACTGGCCAGTTTATGCAGAACAGCCTGCCTCCAGAACATCCTGAATTATTTGGGGTATCCTCAACGGTATCGGAAGCATTCCACATGGATGTTGGTCAACACTGATGTGATGGTACCACACAGTTTTTGCAGATTGGACTGCGGTACATTTATGCTGCGAACAGCCCGTTCAATCTCCTCCCAATGATGTTCTATTGGGTTGAGGTCTTGGGCCTGCACAGGCCACTCAAGTAAACTGAACTCTCTGTCATGTTTTTCCACTCAATTGTCCAGTGTTGGTGAATGCGTGCCCGTTGGAGCTGCTTCTTGTTTTTGGTTTATAGCAATGGAACCCTATGTGGTCGTTTGATGCAATAGCCCATCTGTGACAAGGATCGTGAAGTTGTACTATGCCGTTATTTGTCTGTTTGTGGGCTTCCTGTTAGCTTGCACGATTCTTGCCATTCTCCTGCGACCTCTGTCATCAACGAGTTGTTTTATCCCACTGGACTGCTGATGACTGGATGTTTTTTGTTTGTCACACCATTCTCTGTAAACCCTAGACACTGTCGTGGGGAACCGGTGTGCCTGGCACCGTCAATCATACCACGCTCAAAGTCGCTTAGGTCACTTGTTTTGCCCATTTTAACATTAAATTGAACAGTAACTGAATGCCATAATGCCCGTCTGCCTGCTTTATATAACAAGCAACAGCCATTTTCGTGAACAGGGTAATGTACCTAATAAACTGGCTGGTGAGTGTAAATGCCTCAGGGGGACTATTTTTAGGATTGCTTATCATCAAAAAAAGCATTATTATCTCTCCCAGAAAAGATATCTGATTGAAAGTGACTACAAAAAGGAGGCGACCCATGGGCCCCCAGTCGCCCACCATGATTTAAAGGATTAAAGCTGACAATTTGTTTTTAATTTTTAAGTACAGTGCAGTAGGTGTAACCCCAAGTCCCCAGAGGAATGATCTCTCCCAGCTCAAATTGGGTGTTGGCCTGAAATTCCTCTAACACAGAGACACCCAGTATTGAAATACTTCAGTACAGTAGGACCTTCCATAGTGTAGATAGAAATATACAGTGAAATGTGAAGTCCAGTTAATCACAGTATCCTACTTGTCTATCCACCTTATCTATCCTGGCAACAAGGGCGCAGACAGCTCCCACCTCCGGCTCAGCCCAGTCAAAGCTGCTCTCTGTCCTGGCACCCCAATGGTGGAATGAGCTTCCACCTGACGTCAGTACAGAGGACTCCCTGCCCATCTTCCGAAAATGTCTGAAACTCTACCTCTTCACAGAATATCTTAATAAATAAATCCCATACTTATAAAAAAATGTAATCATTGTCTCTTCCTACTTGAACTGACTTGCTGTTGGTCCTGCGATGTCTGTGATAGTAGGTTGTCTCACCTAGCTATCTTAATATGAGTGCACTAATTGTAAGTCACTCTGAATAAGAGTGTCTGCTAAATGACTAAAATGTATTGTAAATTCATTGTTTCTGTCCTTTGTCAATGGTATTTTGTGTCTAACAACAATAACAACAGTGCCCTTTCAAGTATTGGTCTTTGATTGAAAATGGAAATAGCCTGTGTGGATAACGGCCATTAGAGACAGTCTAACTATACTAGCTAGCTAACCATCCATGTTAAGTCTATGGGAATGCTAACAGGACTTACGTTGCAGTCGTAGGGCTTATAAGATGTGAAAATTAAAGTTTAAATAGTTTAAGTAATTTACCTCAACAGAGAAATATCTTTCCAATTCTGTGACCATTATTTAATAGCTTTAAAAATTTTAATTTATATTTAACGCCATACCCTTCCTGTGTTTGCTTGTGTGTCAATGCACAGCAAGTTGAAGACAAACACATTCAAAATGGCTGTGGCGGGGCTACATAAGGTGGATAAACTAATTTAATCTCGCAGTATTGTGAGTCTCATGATTATGTATCACAACAGCACTAACTTACATTAACACCTTTTATACTGTAGATAAAATTGTACAGAGAAAACAAAAGCCCAATTAACAATAACATACAGTACTTCTAGACACTTTCGTTTCTCCTTGCTGTAGCTCTGGCACTGCGGCAGGCAGGCAGGTGGACACAGGTCAAACAGACAAGTCTAAAAGTCCACCTGTCTATAGCTCCACTGTAAATATGATTTTGTTTTAGATAAGTCTTTAACATGACAGAAGGAATCGTAAAACAATGGAAGGGAGAAGTAGAGAGTGGGGGTAGAGATAAGTAGTGAAAAAGAAGAGAGAGGGAGAGAGAGAGAGAGAGAGAACCAGGAGAGCAAAGCATTGTATCACTTGTAAACTGGCAATCAGCGGATCTATCTCTGGTGAGCCACTTGCTGGGTTTTATTAATATGATTAATTCAGAAGGCAAGATGTTTTTTATTTATTGCATTTTTTCTAGTATTTTTTTTATGGCTGCCAGGTTTTCCTGGGAGATCAGTGAGGAGCTACAGCAGTTACGTTGAGAAATGATTCTGAAGGGGATTTGTTTCCATGCTGTTCTGCGTGCTGAGACTTACTCGTGGCTGACAACCCCCAAGGAAACAGAATGATACATGGAGGAACGCGCTAGCCATTCCAGCTTTATAGTTTAAAATGTTAATAAACCCAGCACTTAAAGTTTGGGTTTGTTATGCTGTAAATGGACTGCAATAGCAATAGCTGTACTTCAACTATACTGAACACTGTGAGTGATGAATGTTCAGGTTGCTCTTCTGAAAATGGGAATTTGCTGACGTGAACGAACACAGTGAAGAATGTTCAAGTGTGTTCTGAAAGCAGACACTATTTATTCTACACTCCTTTTCTCACTTCTCCTTCTGCTGATTTAATTTCAGTAGGCCTACTAGAGGAAAGGAAATGTCATTTTATACCATACTATGACAAGACAAAGAGTTCACTGTGAACATTGAGCACATTTCCTAGCAAAAAAACATAGAAGGAACCTTCTTTCAGCATTTCAAGAGAGTATATTTTAAAGACACAGCAGCACAGATCTAACTTATATTCAGCCAGACATGGATTCCGATTCAACAATGTTGAATGTTATTTAAATACTTAAATGTTCTGTATATTTGAGTATTTTCATATAATGTGGCCCAAATCAACTACTTCTATTGGAAGTACAGTATTTGAAAGTATTTTCAAAGCATTTCCTATAAATAGCCTACTTTTTCAAAGTATTTCAAATACTATTTTAAAATACATGGGTTAAATGAGTGTATTTGAATCAGTGTATATGAGTATTTTCAAATACATTCCCAGATATCAACACTAGTCTGTACAACACAATATCTGTCAGACACCTGGACAAACTACCAGTCTGTAGGTCTGGGAACCAGGGTAACCAGGGCTGTTGCTGCCACAGCCAGCTCCTCTACCCAGGTAACCAGGGCTGTTGCTGCCACAGCCAGCTCCTCTAACCAGGTAACCAGGGCTGTTGCTGCCACAGCCAGCTCCTCTAACCAGGTAGACAGGGCTGTTGCTGCCACAGCCAGCTCCTCTAACCAGGTATTCAGGGCTGTTGCTGCCACAGCCAGCTCCTCTAACCAGGTAGACAGGGCTGTTGCTGCCACAGCCAGCTCCTCTACCCAGGTAACCAGGGCTGTTGCTGCCACAGCCAGCTCCTCTAACCAGGTAACCGGGGCTGTTGCTGCCACAGCCAGCTCCTCTAACCAGGTAACCGGGGCTGTTGCTGCCATAGCCAGCTCTTCTAACCAGGTAACCGAGGCTGTTGCTGCAATAGCCAGCTTTTCTAACCAGGTAACCGGGGCTGTTGCTGCCATAGCCAGCTCTTCTAACCAGGTAACCGGGGCTGTTGCTGCCATAGCCAGCTCTTCTAACCAGGTAACCGAGGCTGTTGCTGCCATAGCCAGCTCCTCTAACCAGGTAACCGAGGCTGTTGCTGCCATAGCCAGCTCTTCTAACCAGGTAACCGAGGCTGTTGCTGCCACAGCCAGCTCTTCTAACCAGGTAACCGAGACTGTTGTTGCCACAGCCAGCTCCACTAACCAGGTAACCGAGACTGTTGTTGCCACAGCCAGCTCTTCTAACCAGGTAACTGAGACTGTTGTTGCCACAGCCAGCTCTTCTAACCAGGTAACCAGGGCTGTTGCTGCCACAGCCAGCTCCACTAACCAGGTAACCGAGACTGTTGTTGCCACAGCCAGCTCTTCTAACCAGGTAACCAGGGCTGTTGTTGCCACAGCCAGCTCCACTAACCAGGTAACCGAGACTGTTGTTGCCACAGCCAGCTCTTCTAACCAGGTAACCGAGACTGTTGTTGCCACAGCCAGCTCTTCTAACCAGGTAATCAGGGCTGTTGCTGCCACAGTGTATTTCCAAATACATTTAAATATTCAACTGTTTGTCTTTTTCAAATAAAAAAATATCCTTGAAATGTATTTGAAAGTGATTGAGATATTTGAAATAGTATTCTGCTGTCCATTCATCAAACAGTGTATACAGAACATGTAAATGTATTTAATGGTGTAATTGGATCACTATATTGTGGATGTTCTTGTTAACAGAGACAGCATCATTACCTGATGACCTGCTACCCTGCGTTTGTCACACACACGCGCACACACGAGCACACACACACACCTCATGACCTTCCACTCTGTGTCTGTCTAAGCTTCTGTCTCAGCTGTCAGACATTTTCATCAAGATAAACAAAGCTGTGGAGCACACAGTTATTATGGGAGGCCCTGCTTACAGTACACACAACAAGTCAATGAAACACAGCAAGGCTAACATAATCATACACACACGCATAAGAATGACACACACAAGAACGTCACTCCACAGCTCCACTCTAATCTATTTCCTGTTGATTTCCTTACTTTGTGAACCCTTTTTACAACCTCCTCCCTCTGAAAAACAGGGGCCTGCAGTTTGTGCCATGTTGTTTATGAATAACTCTTCTGAACACGTTAGGAAATCATTTGTGTGCCCCGACTGGGAGACGTTCTGCATGACAGGCCCGGCGCTACGGGAGGAATGCAGGAAGTTTGACACGGCAGCAGGTAGCAGGAGGTAGCGACTCGGTTGTTGAGGGCGACAAGGACGAGCTAGGAACTGAGGGGAGGGAGACAGAGAAAGAGAGGGAGAGAGACAAGGAGAAAGAAAGAGGGGAAGGAGAGAGAAAGAGAGGATGGCAGAGAGAGAATGAAAGGAAGGGCGCAGAGAAAGAGCGAGAGGAAGAAGAGATCAAGGACAGATGCGATGATGACAGTTATATTATTATGTGCGTTTTTGCATTATGAAGTCGGTCGCGGTGACATTTTTTTAATGTATTAAAGCCAAGGTTATTAAAGGGAGAAGCGAAGGGGGAAATTGAGCTGGCATTCAGATAGACAGAGAGGGAGAGATACACGTGATATGGCTGTCACCGCGCCCGCCTGCATGTACTGCAGTCACAGCCTGCCAACCCTATCTGTCAGGACACTCCTCATAATTGCACTGCCACCTAGTTGGCACAATAAAAACCTTTCTTATCAACTTTTAATGATCTGAAGACAAGATGTTTGTCTGTAGCTTGTTCTTGCCCTCTCTTTCTGTGTTGCTGGTTTTTGTCACTGATAATGAATTACAACGATGCATGTGTCAGATGTGTTCCTGGCATGGCAGCACTGGGAGGGCTTTGTTTGAAAGTTTTTCCCATTCCACTGTGGTGGTGGCTGTAGAAAATAATCCATCTTGTGATGCGATGAAAATCAGATGCAGAACTCTCCCACTAGTCTCTGTCCTAGACAACTTCAGAGGAAACTGCTTCATGGCAATTTGAAGAAAGTTAGCTTCACTACACAGCCAATTGATGTGATTTTTAGTATTTTCTCTCTTCTCAGTTGGGACTTTTTCAAAGGAGTTGTCTTGTTATATTCATGTCTCAGCCATTCTAGTGAGATTGCAGCATTACGCAATCGGTGCTTGGAGATTAGGAGCTGGATTCAAGCCGTATCACAGAAGTATCACTTTAGACAGCTCGATTGAAATTTAAGACTCTGTGAATTGGTGCTGCCACAATGAACATAATATACAGACAAAAAAAATTGATGCAGAATTTCCATAGTTCCACGTACTATGAACACTATCAGGTACATTATAATTGATGCATGTAAGAGATGTGCAGAGAGTGCAAAGTCAATGGCTGAGAGGATCATCGGTTGGTGAGGGCCACGGCACGGGGAAAGAAACTGTTCCGATGGCGGGAGGTTCTGAACCGTTTGCCAGAGGGGAGTCTGGAAGAGGGGGTGGCAGGTGGCAGCCAATGACCCTCTCAGCAGACCGAACAATCCGTTGCAGTGATGGAGGAGGTGAGGATGGAATCAGTACACACAGAATTCAAGGACAAAACAACACCATGCATTCACCAAACATTGCACTGAGGAAAACATATATTTCTTTAATAGTAATTGTCTGATTGGGAACTACCATTGTCTATCAATGACAGAATTACAAATTATTTGAATTTGGCAGTTGAAGTTTTATTGAATACAGTCGTATAGGGGGTCTCATCAGATCAAATGTTATCAGCAAGCCAGAGCCATTTGTGGAAAGAGCACAAGTAGAAGAAAGATATAATGCAAACAGATTATAAATGTATCGTTCAACATAAGATTCCACCTAAAACAATGACATGAGCTCTGTCGCAATTAATCTCTGCTCGGTACCAATCCACGCTGTAACGATTCTCGTTGGTGGAAGGAGAGGAGGACAAAAATGCAGCGCGGTAAGTGTTCGTCATATTTTAATTGAAAAAATGACCAGTACACAAAATAACAACGAAGAGCAAACGAAACCGTTCTGCCAGGTGAACAGACACTAAACAGAAATTAAACACCCACAACCAAAATGGGGAAAACAGGCTACCTAAGTATGATTTTCAATCAGAGAGAACGAACGACACCTGCCTCTGATTGAAAACCATACTAGGCCAAACACATAGAAATATAACAACATAGAAAAAGAAAAAAAACATAGAAAAAACATAGACTACCCACCCCAACTCACGCCCTGACCAACCTAACACAAAGACATGAAAAGGGAACTAAGGTCAGAACGTGACACACGCGACTTGTCAGTCAGTATGGCTCCGTATTGAACAGCCTGCTGTCATTTCATGCCCAACCCAACTTGTGGAAAACTATCCTCCTATAGGTTTTCACTGCATCCCTAACCCACACTACTCATATCCCCAGAGTGCTGTGCATAGAGGAAAGACAAGGTAAACTACTTGGAACATAATGGACTCCTGTATCTCCTGTCTCTGACAGCTGAGCAGAGAACAACTTCACCAAAACATACAAGTGATTGCAGACATGCATGGAAAGAGGGATGGAGAGAGAGAAATTGGTTTGAGGTCATTCTCATTTATTGTAAATGTACAAAAACTGACAGAGGAAAAGTTATCAAATCTTTATTTCAAATAAGACTACCTCAAAGTATGCGGTTGGTTCAGACCCTGACCTCTCTTGGCTCCCCCTCCTCAATCACTGACCTCTTCCCTGATGAGGTTCTTCCCTGTCTGTTCTCACCCTGCCTCTTCCCCCTCTTCTTCCACCAAGTCATGCTGGTCATCCAAATCCTTCTCCTCTACTAAATACCTCCTCGACTAAGCTACAATGCTCTTAGTTAAATCAGAGACGAAATGAAACCACATTGGCTTTGGTTAAACCACATGGTTAAACTTTAGCTAACTACTTACAATTTCAACATTGAAATCATAGTTGATTAGCTAGCTAGTTGGTAAGCTAGTTTCTCTACTGAAAAAATATCAAACTTACCTCTATTGTCAGCCATCATTCACCGTCCCCTTTCATCTCTATAGTCCAAAATCTGGTTAAAGAGCTGTCAAGCCGTGATTGGTCAAAAAACCTGACCAATTGCGTTTCAGTAGACTGCTACAGGATATGTTAATTGGCTAGAATTTCCCCTCTGTTATGAAATTATAGTAAGCAGTTGCGAGAGCAAAATGGATTTTGTAGAGCAAACTGGAAAATTGGTATGAGAGAGGAGACGTCTGTGTGTGGACGCTGCGTATTTGTGAGAGGTCAGTAATTTCTTCAGGCGAACAAAAATCTCTGCTCTCGAATTAATTTACTGTGTGCAGCAATGCAGTTCTGCTCGGTCATAGTCACACTCGCAAGTTCTCAAGTTTAATTTGTGCACACCATGCTGGCCTGCGCTTGTGGGACCTGTCTGCTTGCTCAACCACATTTCTTCTCTCTCGACTCAAGTGTTTGCCCGCGCAATGATGTTTCATCTTGCTCACACGGGCCATCCCTCAACCCTTCAACTTTTAATTCGGATTTTACACCATACTAAACCCTTGTAACCGTCGGGAAGAAGAGGGGATAGCCCAGGGCCCCACGTGATTGGTCTAGGGGTAGTTCTGGACTCCACATGATTGGTTTCTGAGGGTACCGTAATCCCCTGCTTCCTAGGGACAGTTCCATTTGACTCACAGGCGTCACACTGAAACTATTCCCCCCTCATGGTGTAGACCTATCTCCTCTACACAGGGTGAGAGGGAGAGAGAGAGAGAGAGAGAGAGAGAGAGAGAGAGAGAGAAAGAGAGTGGGAGAGAGAGGCCAAAGAAAGTGGGAGAGAGATGCCAGAGAAAGTGGGAGAGAGAGAGAGGCCAGAGAAAGTGGGAGAGAGAGGCCAGAGAGAGAGAGGGAGAGTGGCCAGAGTTTCCCATGCTTCACCCCAATGGAGAGCACCATCCAAACAGGCCCCGAATGAATGTCCTTCCGCTGTGGGCGTCTTAATCTTAATCTAGCTCATGACCCCTGGGGCCTCTGTCCCTGGAGCTGGTGGGAAAGTACACTGACTACCGACGAGGTATACTTTACCTCAGGGTTACAAGCTTCAAGTTTATTAGTAAATGTTATCACATATGAGAAAGAACAGTATTGTATGTTAGTTCTTTATTGTTTGAACACTGTTGAACAATCACAATCATGTTCTACTATCGTTAATAATGCAACAAATATGGTATTGTTGGAAGTAACTGGTTTGGGTTGGTGTGAAATTTCCAGAAATAGCATAGTAATGTAAGTGTTGTGCCTGTTTAGGGCATGGTCATGTACCTTTAAAAGAGTTTGCAGTGTATAACGTTGTGTATAATTGTATTGGTCATGTATTGGTCATGTATTGGATTTGGAAGTCAGAGCAGTCGACTGACTTATTAAAATGGTTGCTGCTATGGTGTTTAGAAAAGTCCAGCTTTCCGTCCTACTTTCTCTGGGACAGCTAATCCCCCATGGAATTTAGTTTGGAAACCATGTTAATCTTATGGGAAATATCAACGAACTAGGCATACAGGGGCAGTTAGAGCTAAAACTACCAAGGGGCAAGACAATGAAATAAAACTGTTCTCCAATTTCATTTGAATAGCAAGTAACCATACTTGTCATTGAGCAGGTTTATCTTTAAGGAATCAATTGTATTTTTGTGTGAACTGTTGGGTATTATTATTAATAATATTGTTTATGTATGTCATCATGCTTATTTTTGTGTGTTACTGACATTGTGTCATTTTTAAAACTATTACTCCTCGAGGTGAAATGTATCATTTTGCACCATCATATACAATAGAAATGAAGAGAGGGTTTCTCTCAGAAAACTGAGGTCTTCTTATAAGACCAAAACACTCTAATATGTAAAGTGTACACACACACACACACACACACACACACACACACACACACACGCACACACACGCACGCACACACATGCACACACATGCACACACACACTTCTTTCACATCCCTTGAAACCCATTTAAAAGTAGTTTAGTTTATCGGAGCAACAGTGCTGCATTCCGAGGTGTGACCAAATGATCTTTATAAACCCTGGATTGCTGATGCTATGTATATGCCATTGAGAGGCTTCGAAGCCACAGATCGGCCATATTAGCACTCCCAGTACGAGAAGTCCTCCATAGGAATGAATGGGATTCTACAGTATTTCAATTAAATGTATCAAGAACAAAATGACATGTATTTAAGTATTTTTTGAAAAAAAAAAAAAAAGGGAAAGTAACATTGGTAATCTCCAAAGAACTATATTTTAAGGAAAACATTTGTATATATTATTACATTTTTTATTTGTATGTTTAGCTCACATAATATAATTTAAGTATGCATTAAGGTGTCTGTAATTTAATATGTGGCAAATAAATACATTTCTATAGCTTCCAAACATATATTTCTTTACAATGATGGGGGAGTGCCAAGATGGTGGCACAGTGGCTTCAACACAGCACCCATATCTGTCATTTAGTGTATATAAATCTTTGGGCGTAACACTGTCTCCTTGCATGGCTTTAGTACGGCGTGAGCTGATGTCTAGTATTAAAAGTGTTACAGTTTTTGTTTTTTTGTTTTCAACTTCGATTTCAAGCTTGGTTCTATTTGGGTGTTGACGTGCACTGATTGCAGTCATTGTCGTTTGTCATGATGTGCTTGTAATGCGTCTGTGTGTAGCTGGTGTAGATGAGTCAGGTGCAGGACAGCAGATATGAGTAATGTACGCAATTTTACTCAACAATAATACAATACACGTCAAATAAATCCAAGGCCACACATAACGGACCGCAATACAATAAACAATCACTCACAAACAAACATGGGGGAACAGAGGGTTAAATAATGAACAAGTAATTGGGGAATTAAAACCAGGTGTGTAAAGACAAAGACAAAACAAATGGAAAATGAAAAGTATGGCTAGAAGGCCGGTGACATCGACCGCCAAACGCCGCCCAAACAAGGAGAGGGACGGACTTCGGCGGAAGTCGTGACAGTGCTGCACCTGTCGCCTCATTAGTCAGTCATTAGTTTCACCTGTGCTGGTACATGTGAAATTTAAGAGCTGCAGAGCCGATGCTCCGGTGGACATGAGAGATTGGAGCTAGACCTCGGTTTAGCGCGTGCATTTTCCTTAAGTTTGTGAATACAAAGCCTTTTATTTTTTTTCTCCCTGTTTGGTTTATTTCCACTCCCTAACCTAAGTTGGTGTGGGTTTTCTTTTCTTTTAGTTTGTCTGTTATCAGGCAAATCTAGTGGGCGTCCATGGAGGGTGTGCATTAAGACCCTATTTGAGTTTGCTTGGCCAGCACTCAGCAGGCACCCCCATGGATGCCTTTCAGAACCCATTTTAAAACCCCATCTGGTTTCGTTTTGGTTATCAGTGACTCAGTTGTTAGTTCCCTTTTTCTGTTGAGCAGAGATTTTGTTTTTTTTGGTTTGGAGAACAAAATTACAACTACTATGTTCCTGCTTCAGTTTTTATTTCGATGCATCTGGGACACATCTGACTTGGTCAGCCTGAATATGGGTCAAATGTTGCCATCTCATTTACTCCAATGGCTTGCCATGTGTAGCCCTTTTGGATCAGTGCAACACTCTAGAACTAGGAGAAAACAAGGCTAGCTAGTCTTCTTGTCTCTGCCTTACTGTATGTGCCAGTAGGCAGGAAGAAGATAAGTAAGGGAGTAGTACTATTTCCAGGGTGGTAGCTACCAAGTGAGCATTAACCTGGCAGTCATGTTGGAAGTGCTTCCATTAGCCTTTGTAATGATTAAATAGTTATATTCAAAGGTTATATTGCTACATTAGCTGTTAATGATTTACAAGTCTGGCTGTGATTCAGTGAAGGAGCAGTTCGGGTGGCTGCAGAGTGTGGGGAGAGAACAGGAGACTCCCCATCCATGTAATGAGCTCTCTGACATGTGAGGAACATGAGGGGAGAGAGAGACAGGGAGAACAGGGAACATATTGCAATGCCTTATGGATCTTTCTTTCTTCCTCAGCCACGTGGAACATCCCTCTGCTCTCACTGCCCTAGTCCTTTGATTCATTAGCACACATTGTTAAATGACAGATTCAAGGCAGAGTTAAGGTATGAGGCTGGAGACAGGAGGCTGGTCTCTATGTAGATTCAAGGCAGAGTTAAGGGATGAGGCTGCTGGGATGAGGCTGGTCTGAATGTAGATTCATGGCAGAGCTAAGTGTGGGGACGGATGAGGCTGCATTACATTATTCATGCCAACTTGTGTGACTCTGGTGGAGCCAGGGACAGATTGATCCTCTGACTTGACTGACTACGAGCCAGGAAGCTGCGGATCACACTTATTATTTTTCCTCCCATCTTTCCTCTTCCCTCTCTCTGTCCTTTCCTCACTCCTTTCCTCTCTCTCTCCCACCTTCACTCTTGCTCTCTGGCATGTCAAGGCGACAGCAGCCCAGCTGTCACTAGGGTGTCAGTTATCTTGAGGAGGGCGTCACCTGACACACACACACACACACACACACACACACACACACACACACACACTTGGGGTGGATGGAGAAGCAGAGACAACTTAGACTTGAAGGCCAAACACTTTAAATACTCATCCAGATGTGAATGTGTCAGAAAGAGAGGGGGGGGGAAGGTATTGTGACCAGTTAATTTATGAATATGGGGACTAGTTAGGTTTGTTGTTTGATGGGGCCATGCACTGTGCAGTACATGTGTTTGTTTAAAACAGTTATATTCAAGTGCAGCGGGGTCGCAAAAATGTAATGAAATGTTTTTGAGAAAGATCATATGAAAATAACATTTTGTTTAGTAAATCTATTAATTGGTTTATTTTTATTTTGTAAAAACCTAAATGTACCATTTTTTTATTTTGTGTCATTAGATTTGGGGTGGTTTCGAGAGAAAAAGTTTGAATACCACCCCACTGGGCTCAGGTGTCAATTCAACGTCTATTCTACATAATATACAGGCCGCTCAAATCAAATGAAATCTTATGTTACATGCGCCGAATACAACAGCTGTAGACTTTAGCATGAAGTGCTTACTTACAAGTCCTTTCACAACAGTGCAGAGTTTAAAAGTAAGAACATTTCCCCCCCCAAAAAAGGAAATAGAAACACAATAATACAAACAATAATGAGACTATATACAAGGAGTATCAGTATCAAGTCAATGTGCAAGTGTACAAGGTAGTTGAGGTAATTGAGGTAATATATACACGTAGGTAAAGGTAAAAGTGACAAGGCAATCTGTATAGGTAATAAACAGTGTAGCAGCAGTGTAAGTGTGTATCTTATGTATATATAAGCCTACAGTCCATTCGGAAAGTATTCAGATCCCTTGACTTTTTCCACATTTTGTTACGCTACAGCCTTATTCTAAAATCTACACACATTACCCCATAATGACAAAATGAAAACAGGTTTTTGGACTTTTTTGCAAATGTATAAAAAAACAAAAACAGAAATACCTTATATTCAGACCCTTTGCTGTGAGACTTGAAATTGAGCTCAGGTGCATCCTGTTTCCATTGATCATCCTTGATGTTTCTACAAATTGATTGGGGTCCACCTGTGGTAAATTCAATTGATTTGATATGATATAAGGTCCCACAGTTGACAGTTCATGTCAGAACAAAAACCAAGCCATGAGACCGAAGGAATTATCCGTAGAGCTCTGAGACAGGATTGAACACAGTGGCCTCCGTCATTCTTAAATGGAAGAAGTTTGGAACCACCACCACTCTTCCAGAAGGACAACCATCTATGCAGCACTCCACAAATCAGGCCTTTATGGTAGAGTGGCCAGACAGAAGCCACTCCTCATGAAAAGGCACATGACAGCCCACTTGGAGTTTGCCAAAAGGCAGGTAAAGACTCTCAGACCATGAGAAACAAGATTCTCTGGTCTGATGAAACCAAGATTGAACTCTTTGGCCTGAATGCCAAGCGTCACTTATGGAGGAAACCTGGCACCATCCCTACGGTGAAACAATTTGATTTGATTTGCATTTGTCACATGCACCGAATACAACAGGTATAATAGACCTTACAGTGAAATGCTTACTTAGTAGGCCTTAACCAACAATGCAGTTAAGACAATACCTAAAAAAAGTAACAAATGAAAGTAACAAATAATTAAAGAGCAGCAGTTCAATAACAATAGTGTGGCTATATACAGGGGATTCTGGTACAGTCAAAGGGCACCAGTTAGTCGAGGTAATTGAGGTAATATGTACATGTAGGTAGAGTTATTAGAGTGACAATGCATAGATAATAACAGAGAGTAATAGCAGGTAGAGGGGGGGGGGGCAATGCAAATAGTCTGGGTAGCCATTTGATTAGATGTTCAGGAGTCTCATAGCTTGGTGGTAGAAGCTGTTTAGAAGCCTCTTAGACCTAGACATGAGGCTCCGGTACCGCTTGCTGTGCGATAGCAGAGAGAACAGTCTATGACTATGGTGGCTGGAGTCTTTGACAATTCTTAGGGCCTTCCTCTGACACCACCTGGTATAGAGGTCCTGGATGGCAGGAAGCTTGGACATACGCACTACCCTCTGTAGTGCCTTGCAGTCGGAGGCCAAGCAGTTTCTATATGATGCAACCCATCAGGATGCTCTCGATGGTGCAGCTGTAGAACCTTTTGCGGATCTGAGGACCTATTCCAAATCTTTTCAGTCTCCTGAGGGGGAATAGGCTTTCTTGTGCACTCTTCACGACTGTGTTGGTGTGTTTGGACCATGTTGGTTTGTTGGCGATGTGGACGCCAAGGAACTTGAAGCTCTCGACTTCTTTTTGTTTACTCTCAAACATGTCGGCACACTTATTCTTTGTCACTGTTCTTCCGTAAATCTTGTTGTTGTTGAAGCAAACTTTTAAATGCAGAATCTGTCCTGGTCTGGACAATGAAGTGCCTGCAGCAGATGGTATATAGCCTTTATGATACAGAATTTGAAGAATTTTCTCAACGTCTTTATGATTACGGTTAAAACAGTAATTAATTGCAGTTGCTGCATAGTCGCACAGAGCATTATATTGATAATAGGAGACAGTGTGTGAGTAGACAGTGTGCTTAGAAATGATTTACATTTCCTTAAGAAGATTATTAAGTCCAATCTTTATCCCCAGAGAAGGAATCCACTGTTCAAATGCTTATTGGTTGTGTTGGGACTTGAGCAAGATGAATGCATCACTTTGGTTACTGTTGTCAGATTACTCTAGTCCTCTAAAGCTGCCTTACTGCAGATATACATACTGTAGCAGTACGTTAAAGGGCAGGTTGCACAATATATTTCCAAGTCTAATGACATAGATTTTTTGATATTCCATCTAACCAGGCTTTATGCAGAAGTTTAAACCAAATTACAATCACAAAGTCGCATTTTTCTTTCTGTATATGCAGAAATGAAGAGTTCATTTCCAAAACGTTATATCCATAATTGTTTCGCATTTATGTTTTTTTTCACCAGAAATGATTGTTTATGGGTACCTTCATGTGTGTGCAAAATATTACTATTCTCAGATGTTTTATTCATCGGTTTTAGGTGTGTATTCAAATATTTTGTTGTTGCAAAAACAATATATCCATTGTTTAGCTGGAATGGATACAGCCTGGAATCGAACCAGAGTCTGTAGTGACACCTCTAGCACTGAGATGCAGTGCCTTAGACCTCTGCGCCACTCGGGAGACCAATATATTTGACTGTGATATGTGGTTGTCTCACCTATCTTAAGATGAATGCACTAACTGTACGTCGCTCTTAATAAGAGCATCAGCTAAATGACTTAGCCCTAGTTCAAACACCCCTCCATCACCACATCAAACTTATAAATATGTGACTTTCTCTTTGAAAGAGTGGGGAGAGAGTGCCGTTTGAAACCATGCGGTGCACCTCGTCTGACTTTTGCCGATTGTTCGGCAGCCTCTGCTGCTCTTTCGTCGTGGTGTGGGTGAAGCACACCCCTGTTTCATGCAGCACGCCACAGCAGTTCTTCCACTGTCGGTAGAAACGGTAATGCATGTTAATATATGTTTTGCATGCAAATATCGGTTGCTTATCCTCTACTGACTCCCCATGCCGCATGCGGGAGCGTAATCATCGCCTGAAACTAATTAGCATAACGCAACGGACATAAATATCCCGAGAAAATATTCCTATTCATGAAAATCACAAATTAAATATATTGAGACACAGCTTAGCCTTTTGTTATTCACCCTGTCATCTCAGATTTTCTAAATATGCTTTACAGCCACAAGTATTTGTGTAAGTTTATCGATAGCCTAGCATAGCATTTTGTCCAGCTAGCAGCAGGTAACTTGGTCACGGAAATCAGAAAAGCAATCAAATTAAATCGTTTACCTTTGATGAGCTTCGGATGTTTTCACTCACGAGACTCCCAGGTAGATAGTCAAAGATCATTTTTTCCCAAAATATTATTTTTGTAGGCGAAATAGCTCCGTTTGTTCTTCACCTTTGGCAGAGAAATCGCCCAGAAATTGCAGTCACGAAAACCGCAAAAAATATTCCAAATTAGCTCCATAATATCGACAGAAACATGGCAAACTTTGTTTATAATCTTTCCTCAAGGTGTTTTTCGAATATCTATTCGATAATATATGCGTCGGGACAATTCGTTTTTCAGTAGGACCGATTGGAGTAATGGCTACCTCTGTATTTTACACGAGATTCACCCTGAGAGTCATCAGGTGACCACTTACGCAATGTAGCCGCCTACGGCTATTCTTCAACATAAATGCGTAAAACTACGTCACAATGCTGTAGACACCTTGGGGAATATGTAGAAAGCGTAAGCTGGTTGATAGCACATCCTCAGCTCAATAGGGACTCATTGGAACGCAGCGCTTTCAAAATATGGGGCACTTCCGGATTGGATTTTTCTCAGGCTTTCGCCTGCAACATCAGTTCTGTTATACTCACAGACAATATCTTTACAGTTTTGGAAACGTTGGAGTGTTTTCTATCCAAAGCTGTCAATTATATGCATATTCTAGCATCTTGTCCTGACAAAATATCCTGTTTAAAAAGGGAACGTTTTTTTTCCAAAAATGAAAATTCTGCACCTAGAGTCGCAACAGGATTTATCTTCCAGACCCACAATGAAAGTGCAATCATGGCCTCGGATTCGCAGGTGGACGCATTAGAACAAGCCCAAGGTCTGTTTCTGTGGCAGCAGAAATGCAAAAGGTGTAGTTTTTTGTGCTCTCTGGAAACAGCAACTGATGGAAAAAACATGACTTCTTAACACAGAGGTTGAAACAGACGGACACTACAACAACATACAAATCGTTTTAGCAAATCACTGGAGAAAATAGAACGTCTGCGTTGCACATTAATATTGCTATCACTAACATATGGTTTATTTTAAGGTTGAGGAGACTTCGTGAAATCTGAAGACACGTTACAGTAACTGAGACACATTAAACCGATGATATTCATTGTTTCAAACATTAACTTCCACGCTGCACAGGTGTGTGATTCATATTTTTTTGTTGCCTTTTTAGGGCATTAAACTTTGTGGTTTCTTTAAAACACAGAAGAGGTTGCTGTATTACCTGAATTCTACCCAAAACCAACAAGGAAGTCTGCAGTGTTGAAAGAGGTTGAATGAAACCAAACGGTATGTCAAGAAAAGCTCTCAACCGTGCCAGCCCGCTGGATGAAACTGTCATTTCAACCAGCATTGCCCATTGTGCTTCGCCTACCAGCATAAGTCTGAAACAGTTAGGCAGAATGATGCATGGTGTTATCTGGCGTCTCTAGTAGTATATTAGCTGGACTATCTATCTATCCCCATGTTACTACTAAGATATATGCTATGAGGGGGGGAAAAAACACTTTGATACAGGCACCATGCTGAGCGACCAAAGAGCTTTCTCTATGTGTAAGAATAATATTGACAGTGCAGCAGACTGTGTTTGCCTTGGTCAGATGAAATGTAGCACCAGTTACGGCAATTATTTGTGAGGTTGAATCTGGATAATCATTGAGCCTTCAATCACGATTTGGAGGTTAATTAACTGAAATTGAATGCAAGGTCAGGAATGGAATGGAATGGGGACTTGGGATCTTCGTAATTAAAAAACAAGTTTGCTACGGTAAACTCCTGCATGTCCATTGCAAACTCCATAGCCTGTAAAAAGTCATTTCAAGCAGACAAAATCTATATGAAAGAAGGTGAGGACAGGAACAGGTGTGAGATCACCCAGGGTGACATGCGTTGGGATGCTCTCTCTCTCTCTCACTCTTTCTCTCTCTCTCTCGCTCTTTTTCTCTCCCTCTCGCTCCTTTTCTCTCCCTCTCGCTCTTTCTCTCTCCCTCTCTCTCTCTCTCTCTCTCTCTCTCGCTCTTTCTCTCTCCCTCTTGCTCTTTCTCTCTCCCTCTCTCCCTCTTGCTCTTTCTCTCTCCCTCTCTCCCTCTCGCTCTCTCTCTCCCTCTCGCTCTTTCTCTCTCCCTCCCTCTCTCTCTCTCCCGCTCGCTCTTTCTCTCTCTCTCTCTCTCTCTCTCTCTCTCTCTCTCTCTCTCTCGATGATGTAGGTAAAGACATGTCTAATGATGTTAACAACTCACTCACTGTAGTCCTTCTTCAAGCCTTGTGATACATATTTCACAAGTGTTTGTGAAGCCACTAATATTTTTGTTCCGTGTTTATAGCTTAGGGTGTCATTAAATGACATTTCAGCTGTATAGTATGTCAGTAACATTATCCTTTAAAAGACTGGATGTCTAATGGGTTAGCAGGATAACAGCATTTAATCATTTTCTTCAAGTTTTTAATTTGGCTATGCAAATAAGGATATCAAGGAGCACATTTGCTTTACTACAAGGAATTGACTACCAACCACCCTCACAAACATATTTATTAATCTCTGAAGAATATTGTAGATTATGAAGCATGAATTTGTGTGTCCCACTTGAAGGATTATGACAATGCTCCTCCAGTTGAATCTAGTTAGAAGGACACAGATGTTTTGCACTCCAGAGGGAAAGTGTGACCAAATGCAGTAAAATTGGTTGCCAGAGAAACCATGGAGGGGATAAAAAAACTGGTTGCCGTAGTGATGAGGTCAAAATGGAACCACAACAATCAGGGAGTTGATGTTACCTTGGAGGAACAACACACACACACACACACACACAATATTGCGGGGTGTGTCGTGTGAATAGCAGCACTGCAGTGTGTGTGCACACTTGCGTCGTGCCTCTTGTGAGCCACACTGTATTTTATGTCACAGCAGATGTTGTTTGCCGTAGTATGACATGGGCCAGCTGGTTGTCATATGTTATCTGAATCAAAAAATAGTGTGTGGATGATAATTATGAAAGGAAGAGCGAGGGAGAGAGAAAGTATAGAGGTTGATAGAGAGAGGTAAGGATAGAGGAAGAGAGAAACAGAGGTAAAGGAGGTAGAGAGAGAGGTAGACAGCGTGAGAGGTAAAGATAAAAAGAGGTAGAGAGAGAGAGAGAGAGAGTGTGCGTTTTTGTGCAGTGCTGTGTGTATTTGTATTTATTATGGATCAGCTACTCTTCCTGGGTTCCAGAAAAATTAAGGCACTGATATACAATTAAAAACATTACATTCCATTTCAAACAGATTTCACAACACATTAAGTGTGTGCCCTCAGTCCACTACTCGACTACCACATATCTACAACACAAAATCCATCTGTCTGTCTGTCTGTCTCAGCTGTTCCATATGGTGTATTTTTAGCTGTTTGACTGACTTGATTAAGGAGATTCGTTAATGAGTGGATGGAGAACCATATCTACGCCATCTCATATTCATCTCATTCTTCTCCATGGATACTCTCCTCTGCCCCCGCTTCCAGACACAACACAACTTCATGGATACCCTCCTCTGCCCCCGCTTCCAGACACAACACAACTTCATGGATACCCTCCTCTGCCCCCGCTTCCAGACACAACACAGCTCCATGGATACCCTCCTCTGCCCCCGCTTCCAGACACAACACAGCTCCATGGATACCCTCCTCTGCCCCCGCTTCCAGACACAACACAGCTCCATGGATACCCTCCTCTGCCCCCGCTTCCAGACACAACACTGCTCCATGGATACCCTCCTCTGCCCCCACTAACAGACACAACACAGCTCCATGGATACTCTCCTCTGCCCCCGCTAACAGACACAACACAGCTCCATGGATACACTCCTCTGCCCCCGCTAACAGACACAACACAGCTCCATGGATACCCTCCTCTGCCCCCGCTTCCAGACACAACACAGCTCCATGGATACCCTCCTCTGCCCCCGCTTCCAGACACAACACAGCTCCATGGATACCCTCCTCTGCCCCCGCTAACAGACACAACACAGCTCCATGGATATTCTCCTCTGCCCCCGCTAACAGACACAACACTGCTCCATGGATACCCTCCTCTGCCCCCGCTTCCAGACACAACACAGCTCCATGGATATTCTCCTCTGCCCCCGCTAACAGACACAACACTGCTCCATGGATACCCTCCTCTGCCCCCGCTTCCAGACACAACACAGCTCCATGGATACCCTCCTCTGCCCCCGCTAACAGACACAACACAGCTCCATGGATACCCTCCTCTGCCCCCGCTAACAGACACAACACACTCCATGGATACCCTCCTCTGCCCCCGCTTCCAGACACAACACAGCTCCATGGATACCCTCCTCTGCCCCCGCTTCCAGACACAACACAGCTCCATGGATACCCTCCTCTGCCCCCGCTTCCAGACACAACACACTCCATGGATACCCTCCTCTGCCCCCGCTTCCAGACACAACACAGCTCCATGGATACCCTCCTCTGCCCCCGCTTCCAGACACAACACAGCTCCATGGATACCCTCCTCTGCCCCCGCTTCCAGACACAACACAGCTCCATGGATACCCTCCTCTGCCCCCGCTTCCAGACACAACACAGCTCCATGGATACTCTCCTCTGCCCCCGCTAACAGACACAACACAGCTCCATGGATACTCTCCTCTGCCCCCGCTAACAGACACAACACACTCCATGGATACCCTCCTCTGCCCCTGCTAACAGACACAACACAGCTCCATGGATACCCTCCTCTGCCCCCGCTAACAGACACAACACAGCTCCATGGATACCCTCCTCTGCCCCCGCTTCCAGACACAACACAGCTCCATGGATACCCTCCTCTGCCCCCGCTTCCAGACACAAAACTGCTCCATGGATACCCTCCTCTGCCCCCACTAACAGACACAACACAGCTCCATGGATACTCTCCTCTGCCCCCGCTAACAGACACAACACAGCTCCATGGATACCCTCCTCTGCCCCCGCTAACAGACACAACACACTCCATGGATACCCTCCTCTGCCCCCCGCTTCCAGACACAACACAGCTCCATGGATACCCTCCTCTGCCCCCGCTAACAGACACAACACAGCTCCATGGATACCCTCCTCTGCCCCCGCTTCCAGACACAACACAGCTCTATGGATACCCTCCTCTGCCCCCGCTTCCAGACACAACACAGCTCCATGGATACCCTCCTCTGCCCCCGCTAACAGACACAACACAGCTCCATGGATACCCTCCTCTGCCCCCGCTAACAGACACAACACAGCTCCATGGATACCCTCCTCTGCCCCCGCTAACAGACACAACACTGCTCCATGGATACTCTCCTCTGCCCCCGCTAACAGACACAACACACTCCATGGATACCCTCCTCTGCCCCCACTAACAGACACAACACAGCTCCATGGATACTCTCCTCTGCCCCCGCTAACAGACACAACACACTCCATGGATACCCTCCTCTGCCCCCGCTTCCAGACACAACACAGCTCCATGGATACTCTCCTCTGCCCCCGCTAACAGACACAACACAGCTCCATGGATACACTCCTCTGCCCCCGCTAACAGACACAACACAGCTCCATGGATACCCTCCTCTGCCCCCGCTTCCAGACACAACACAGCTCCATGGATACCCTCCTCTGCCCCCGCTTCCAGACACAACACAGCTCCATGGATACCCTCCTCTGCCCCCGCTAACAGACACAACACAGCTCCATGGATATTCTCCTCTGCCCCCGCTAACAGACACAACACTGCTCCATGGATACCCTCCTCTGCCCCCGCTTCCAGACACAACACAGCTCCATGGATACCCTCCTCTGCCCCCGCTTCCAGACACAACACAGTTCCATGGATACCCTCCTCTGCCCCCGCTTCCAGACACAACACAGCTCCATGGATACCCTCCTCTGCCCCCGCTAACAGACACAACACAGCTCCATGGATACCCTCCTCTGCCCCCGCTAACAGACACAACACAGCTCCATGGATACCCTCTGCCCCCGCTAACAGACACAACACACTCCATGGATACCCTCCTCTGCCCCCGCTTCCAGACACAACACAGCTCCATGGATACCCTCCTCTGCCCCCGCTTCCAGACACAACACAGCTCCATGGATACCCTCCTCTGCCCCCGCTTCCAGACACAACACAGCTCCATGGATACCCTCCTCTGCCCCCGCTTCCAGACACAACACAGCTCTATGGATACCCTCCTCTGCCCCCGCTTCCAGACACAACACAGCTCCATGGATACCCTCCTCTGCCCCCGCTTCCAGACACAACACAGCTCCATGGATACCCTCCTCTGCCCCCGCTTCCAGACACAACACAGCTCCATGGATACCCTCCTCTGCCCCCGCTTCCAGACACAACACAGCTCTATGGATACCCTCCTCTGCCCCCGCTTCCAGACACAACACAGCTCCATGGATACCCTCCTCTGCCCCCGCTAACAGACACAACACAGCTCCATGGATACCCTCCTCTGCCCCCGCTTCCAGACACAACACAGCTCCATGGATACTCTCCTCTGCCCCCGCTAACAGACACAACACAGCTCCATGGATACTCTCCTCTGCCCCCGCTAACAGACACAACACACTCCATGGATACCCTCCTCTGCCCCTGCTAACAGACACAACACAGCTCCATGGATACCCTCCTCTGCCCCCGCTAACAGACACAACACAGCTCCATGGATACCCTCCTCTGCCCCCGCTTCCAGACACAACACAGCTCCATGGATACCCTCCTCTGCCCCCGCTTCCAGACACAAAACTGCTCCATGGATACCCTCCTCTGCCCCCACTAACAGACACAACACAGCTCCATGGATACTCTCCTCTGCCCCCGCTAACAGACACAACACAGCTCCATGGATACCCTCCTCTGCCCCCGCTAACAGACACAACACACTCCATGGATACCCTCCTCTGCCCCCCGCTTCCAGACACAACACAGCTCCATGGATACCCTCCTCTGCCCCCGCTAACAGACACAACACAGCTCCATGGATACCCTCCTCTGCCCCCGCTTCCAGACACAACACAGCTCTATGGATACCCTCCTCTGCCCCCGCTTCCAGACACAACACAGCTCCATGGATACCCTCCTCTGCCCCCGCTAACAGACACAACACAGCTCCATGGATACCCTCCTCTGCCCCCGCTAACAGACACAACACAGCTCCATGGATACCCTCCTCTGCCCCCGCTAACAGACACAACACTGCTCCATGGATACTCTCCTCTGCCCCCGCTAACAGACACAACACACTCCATGGATACCCTCCTCTGCCCCCACTAACAGACACAACACAGCTCCATGGATACTCTCCTCTGCCCCCGCTAACAGACACAACACACTCCATGGATACCCTCCTCTGCCCCCGCTTCCAGACACAACACAGCTCCATGGATACTCTCCTCTGCCCCCGCTAACAGACACAACACAGCTCCATGGATACACTCCTCTGCCCCCGCTAACAGACACAACACAGCTCCATGGATACCCTCCTCTGCCCCCGCTTCCAGACACAACACAGCTCCATGGATACCCTCCTCTGCCCCCGCTTCCAGACACAACACAGCTCCATGGATACCCTCCTCTGCCCCCGCTAACAGACACAACACAGCTCCATGGATATTCTCCTCTGCCCCCGCTAACAGACACAACACTGCTCCATGGATACCCTCCTCTGCCCCCGCTTCCAGACACAACACAGCTCCATGGATACCCTCCTCTGCCCCCGCTTCCAGACACAACACAGCTCCATGGATACCCTCCTCTGCCCCCGCTAACAGACACAACACAGCTCCATGGATACCCTCCTCTGCCCCCGCTAACAGACACAACACAGCTCCATGGATACCCTCTGCCCCCGCTAACAGACACAACACACTCCATGGATACCCTCCTCTGCCCCCGCTTCCAGACACAACACAGCTCCATGGATACCCTCCTCTGCCCCCGCTTCCAGACACAACACAGCTCCATGGATACCCTCCTCTGCCCCCGCTTCCAGACACAACACAGCTCCATGGATACCCTCCTCTGCCCCCGCTTCCAGACACAACACAGCTCTATGGATACCCTCCTCTGCCCCCGCTTCCAGACACAACACAGCTCCATGGATACCCTCCTCTGCCCCCGCTAACAGACACAACACAGCTCCATGGATACCCTCCTCTGCCCCCGCTTCCAGACACAACACAGCTCCATGGATACTCTCCTCTGCCCCCGCTAACAGACACAACACAGCTCCATGGATACTCTCCTCTGCCCCCGCTAACAGACACAACACACTCCATGGATACCCTCCTCTGCCCCTGCTAACAGACACAACACAGCTCCATGGATACCCTCCTCTGCCCCCGCTAACAGACACAACACAGCTCCATGGATACCCTCCTCTGCCCCCGCTAACAGACACAACACAGCTCCATGGATACCCTCCTCTGCCCCCGCTAACAGACACAACACACTCCATGGATACCCTCCTCTGCCCCAGCTAACAGACACAACACAGCTCCATGGATACCCTCCTCTGCCCCCGCTAACAGACACAACACAGCTCCATGGATACCCTCCTCTGCCCCCGCTAACAGACACAACACACTCCATGGATACCCTCCTCTGCCCCCGCTTCCAGACACAACACAGCTCCATGGATACCCTCCTCTGCCCCCGCTAACAGACACAACACAGCTCCATGGATACCCTCCTCTGCCCCCGCTAACAGACACAACACAGCTCCATGGATACCCTCCTCTGCCCCCGCTAACAGACACAACACACTCCATGGATACCCTCCTCTGCCCCCGCTAACAGACACAACACAGCTCCATGGATACCCTCCTCTGCCCCCGCTTCCAGACACAACACAGCTCCATGGATACCCTCCTCTGCCCCCGCTTCCAGACACAACACAGCTCTATGGATACCCTCCTCTGCCCCCGCTTCCAGACACAACACAGCTCCATGGATATTCTCCTCTGCCCCCGCTAACAGACACAACACTGCTCCATGGATACCCTCCTCTGCCCCCGCTTCCAGACACAACACAGCTCCATGGATACCCTCCTCTGCCCCCGCTTCCAGACACAACACAGCTCCATGGATACCCTCCTCTGCCCCCGCTAACAGACACAACACAGCTCCATGGATACCCTCCTCTGCCCCCGCTAACAGACACAACACAGCTCCATGGATACCCTCCTCTGCCCCCGCTAACAGACACAACACAGCTCCATGGATACCCTCCTCTGCCCCCGCTAACAGACACAACACACTCCATGGATACCCTCCTCTGCCCCCCGCTTCCAGACACAACACAGCTCCATGGATACCCTCCTCTGCCCCCGCTAACAGACACAACACAGCTCCATGGATACCCTCTGCCCCCGCTTCCAGACACAACACAGCTCTATGGATACCCTCCTCTGCCCCCGCTTCCAGACACAACACAGCTCCATGGATACCCTCCTCTGCCCCCGCTAACAGACACAACACAGCTCCATGGATACCCTCCTCTGCCCCCGCTAACAGACACAACACACTCCATGGATACCCTCCTCTGCCCCCGCTTCCAGACACAACACAGCTCCATGGATACCCTTCTCTGCCCCCGCTTCCAGACACAACACTGCTCCATGGATACCCTCCTCTGCCCCCACTAACAGACACAACACAGCTCCATGGATACTCTCCTCTGCCCCCGCTAACAGACACAACACAGCTCCATGGATACACTCCTCTGCCCCCGCTAACAGACACAACACAGCTCCATGGATACCCTCCTCTGCCCCCGCTTCCAGACACAACACAGCTCCATGGATACCCTCCTCTGCCCCCGCTTCCAGACACAACACAGCTCCATGGATACCCTCCTCTGCCCCCGCTAACAGACACAACACAGCTCCATGGATATTCTCCTCTGCCCCCGCTAACAGACACAACACTGCTCCATGGATACCCTCCTCTGCCCCCGCTTCCAGACACAACACAGCTCCATGGATACCCTCCTCTGCCCCCGCTTCCAGACACAACACAGCTCCATGGATACCCTCCTCTGCCCCCGCTAACAGACACAACACAGCTCCATGGATACCCTCCTCTGCCCCCGCTAACAGACACAACACAGCTCCATGGATACCCTCCTCTGCCCCCGCTAACAGACACAACACAGCTCCATGGATACCCTCCTCTGCCCCCGCTAACAGACACAACACTGCTCCATGGATACTCTCCTCTGCCCCCGCTAACAGGCACAACACACTCCATGGATACCCTCCTCTGCCCCCACTAACAGACACAACACAGCTCCTTGGATACTCTCCTCTGCCCCCGCTAACAGACACAACACACTCCATGGATACCCTCCTCTGCCCCCGCTTCCAGACACAACACAGCTCCATGGATACCCTCCTCTGCCCCCGCTTCCAGACACAACACAGCTCCATGGATACCCTCCTCTGCCCCCGCTTCCAGACACAACACAGTTCCATGGATACCCTCCTCTGCCCCCGCTTCCAGACACAACACAGCTCCATGGATACCCTCCTCTGCCCCCGCTAACAGACACAACACAGCTCCATGGATACCCTCCTCTGCCCCCACTAACAGACACAACACAGCTCCATGGATACCCTCCTCTGCCCCCGCTTCCAGACACAACACAGCTCTATGGATACCCTCCTCTGCCCCCGCTTCCAGACACAACACAGCTCCATGGATACCCTCCTCTGCCCCCGCTAACAGACACAACACAGCTCCATGGATACCCTCCTCTGCCCCCGCTTCCAGACACAACACAGCTCTATGGATACCCTCCTCTGCCCCCGCTTCCAGACACAACACAGCTCCATGGATACCCTCCTCTGCCCCCGCTAACAGACACAACACACTCCATGGATACTCTCCTCTGCCCCCGCTTCCAGACACAACACAGCTCCATGGATACTCTCCTCTGCCCCCGCTTCCAGACACAACACAGCTCCATGGATACCCTCCTCTGCCCCCGCTTCCAGACACAACACAGCTCCATGGATACCCTCCTCTGCCCCCGCTAACAGACACAACACACTCCATGGATACCCTCCTCTGCCCCCGCTAACAGACACAACACACTCCATGGATACCCTCCTCTGCCCCCGCTAACAGACACAACACACTCCATGGATACCCTCCTCTGCCCCCACTAACAGACACAACACAGCTCCATGGATACCCTCCTCTGCCCCCACTAACAGACACAACACAGCTCCATGGATACTCTCCTCTGCCCCCGCTAACAGACACAACACAGCTCCATGGATACTCTCCTCTGCCCCCGCTAACAGACACAACACACTCCATGGATACCCTCCTCTGCCCCCGCTAACAGACACAACACACTCCATGGATACCCTCCTCTGCCCCCACTAACAGACACAACACAGCTCCATGGATACCCTCCTCTGCCCCCGCTAACAGACACAACACAGCTCCATGGATGGATGATAAAACAAATTAAAAGAGATTGTAGAGCAAAATTATAGCATAGACCATTACAAAAAACATTGGGATTTTCAACCCTTAATCTTTGATCTCTGTAATATTTTGTTCACTGGACCCCATTCGTTTCTCTTGCTGTATGTGTGGATATTTGGTATCCTGCTACAAGGTCTTTTTGTGCTGTATTTGTGCTGACTCCTTTAGTTGCATAACAGATAGTATACAGGAAACTGCCAAAATAATGGAAACACTTGAGTAATTGAGAGACACAAAGTATATTGAAAGCAGGTGCTTCCATACAGGTCTGGTTCATGAGTAAAGTAAGCAATTAATGTCCCATAATGCTTAGGGTCATGTATAAAACTGCTGGGCGGGCCATTATATTGGCCACAATGGCTATGCCCCCATAAGATGAGAATGCCCCCATCCACAGGGCACGAGTGATCACTTTATGGTTTTTATAAGCATGAAAACATTGTAAACCATATGCCATGACTGTCAGTAACCAGTCTCAACCCAATTGAACACTTATGGGTGATTCTGGAGCGGCGCCTGAGACAGCATTTTCAAACACCATCAACAAAACAACAAATTGTGAAATTTCTAGTGGAATAATGATGTCACATCCCTCCAATAGAGTTCCAGACATTTGAATCTATGCCAAGGGGCATTGAAGCTGTTCTTGCTCGTGGTGCCCAACACCTTTACACTTTATGTTGGTGTTACCTTTATTTTGACAGTTGCCTCTATACCTCATAAACAGATATGGGACCATGCTAGATATTTGGGACCCCTACTGAATGACCAAAACTATAAAGCAGTTTGTAGTCTGAACGGCTAAAAAGGACATGGAATCTGATATTTCAAGCCACATTTCAAAACCCCTTCGTAGGTGGTTTGAAGTCAGATACAAATCTGATTCCTGGCAATGCGACTTGTGTCTGAACGGTCAAATCTGATTTATTTGTCCTTCAAGTGGTTTTTAGACTGTTATTAGGCATATTTTGCTGCTTGCTACTCTGACAGTTTGACAGTTTGACAAGACATGTC
Source organism: Oncorhynchus kisutch (assembly GCF_002021735.2). NCBI lineage: Eukaryota > Metazoa > Chordata > Actinopteri > Salmoniformes > Salmonidae > Oncorhynchus > Oncorhynchus kisutch. The sequence goes on from NC_034187.2 coordinate 20,586,216, forward strand.
AAGACATGTGCTAGCTTGTTAATTGTTTACAAACAAATTAGTGAATGCACTAGAAAGCGTAACACGTACCTAGCTAGCTAGTTGACTGCTGTGGTTAGCCAAAAATGACTAGTTTTGAAAGTTGGATCATCTTATCCTTTGAGGCTTCAAAAGTATTTGTACACAATGATTTTGAACGTTCACAGCAACTGGGAAACATCTATAGTTGGCATTGTTATCACATTAGCTTGCTACATAACTTCTGAGCGATAGGAAGCACAATCACCACCACCAATCATCCTATACCACTCTGCACACACCTGTCATTACTATGACCACTAACATAACCATGTTAGCAAATGATTGCTGTTTGGACAGTCAGTATTCCAAAACGGAATTGAACAACAAAACTGATTTGAGCATTAAGGCCTGCAGTGTGAACAAGGCTTTAGACTTCCTGTGAGAGATGAATACGCTACCTGCTTGGACAGAAAATATTCATCAACAATTTGGTTCGGGCACCATTAAGTAATTCAACCAGACGACTAATTTGACAGTTAAAGCTGAACAACTGTTTGTTTTTATATCCTCCTATTTTCTCTTGCAAAATGCTTTAATGAGTTGAGATGTCACATATTTTGCATTCAGTATTTTAGATGTTGTTTGTGTTGATCCCTTGGGGCTCTCTTTCTATGACTCAGCAAGCAAGGTGTGAGGATTTCTCATCCTTTCTCACTGGCTCTATATGGAATAGCAAATAATTGCTTACATTTATAAACCTGAAGCATTGCATTTGAGTCTCTCTGAGTAGAGCAGGGCCTTGTCTATGGTTTAGTCTTACAGATTGGACAATTATCCGCAGCTTTGATGTAATTAGTGTGTTGTATTAAAAATAAATGTACTTGAATTTCCTTCACCTGGTGTTCATTATACTGTGTGTGTGTGTGGGTGCATGTATGTTTGTCACCAAGATCCAAGGGAAGTGGCCTAATCAGTTTGATTGTATTGTATCCGTTTCATTGCACTGTATACCAGATGTAATGGCAGCACTGTCTTTCTTTATTTTAACAGGCAGATTTATTTGCCATCAAGATCTTAAAGAAGGCATGGTGTGGCCAATCAATTTGATTGTACACCCATTACAATGAATTTCAAGTGCCTATTCAGATGTTTGGCAACACACACACACCACTCTGATGTGATCAAACCCCACCAGCTGTCGAAACACAAATCAGAGGGAGGAAGAGAAGGAAGGCATTTAAAGTGACTGCCCAGTGAAAATCTTACTTTTAAAAGTTCATATTCTGTTAACTTAAATCAAAATTATGTTGTTGACTTATCCTATACACATATTTGTGGCCAAAGCATAAATTGGAGTAAAAACATTTTTAAAAGATTACCTCAAACTTGTATCTCAAAGAGACCATTAATAAATGCTTGCCATTTTCCCATAGAACATGTAATCTATCTGAGGAGGATGAACTGGCCTATCAGCGATCTAGTGCAGGGGTTCCCAAACATATTCCCCCAGGCCCACCTTCCAGCATTGGGGAACATCCCGCACCACATTTATGTCTATGGGCACAAGCACTGTTCATCACAAAAACTGTTCACACCCCTCTTGTTGGCTGAGAGAAAATTCTTAAGCTTTCAAAGCTTATTTCCTGCAATTCTACAGATTTTTATCATGGGGTGCAGAGAAAATGTTGCAGTTTTAAAGCACATTTTCTTACAATTCTATACATTTAGCCATCCCTAATGTGTATTAATGTCATATAAGTGACTCAAACATTACAACAAAATCTATGGGCTTAGCTAACATGGGCTAGTTGATCTGGACATTTCTGATAAGTTATAAATAGCTCTCTAAGGTATGCAATGACTGACATGACCAGAGGAAAACTGATGATGTACCCTCCAATTTCGTAAGTTGAAAGCCGGACTGAGTTCCCACTAAAATATGTTTTTTTGGGTGGAAGAGGCCCCGCGCCACAGTTTGGGAACCACTGGTCTAGAGGATGATGAGCTGGCCAATCAAAGGTCTATTTGCATGAATATTTTTTATTACCGGTATATGCCCACACCATTTTGTTGGAGTACGCCCACACCATTCTGTTGTTGGAGTACGACCACACCCTTCTGTTGTTGGAGTACGCCCACACCATTCTGTTGTTGGAGTACGCCCACACCCTTCTGTTGTTGGAGTACACCCACACCATTCTGTTGTTGGAGTACGCCCACACCATTCTGTTGATAGAGTATGCCCACCCCATTCTGTTGTTGGAGTACGCCCACACCCTTCTGTTGTTGGAGTACGCCCACACCCTTCTGTTGTTGGAGTATGCCCACACCCTTCTGTTGGAGTATGCCCACCCCATTCTGTTGTTGGAGTACGCCCACACCCTTCTGTTGTTGGAGTATGCCCATACCCTTCTGTTGTTGGAGTACGCCCACACCATTCTGTTGTTAGAGTACGCCCACACCATTCTGTTGTTAGAGTACGCCCACACCATTCTGTTGTTAGAGTACGCCCATACCATTCTGTTGTTAGAGTACGCCCACCCCATTCTGTTGTTGGAGTAAGCCCACACCCTTCTGTTGTTGGAGTATGCCCACACCCTTCTGTTGTTGGAGTACGCCTACACCATTCTGTTGTTAGAGTACGCCCACACCATTCTGTTGTTAAAGTACGCCCACCCCATTCTGTTGTTGGAGTACGCCCACCCCATTCTGTTGTTGGAGTACGCCCACCCCATTCTGTTGTTGGAGTACGCCCACACCATTCTGTTGTTGGAGTACGCCCACACCATTCTGTTGTTAGAGTACGCCCACCCCATTCTGTTGTTGGAGTACGCCCACCCCATTCTGTTGTTGGAGTACGCCCACACCATTCTGTTGTTGGAGTACGCCCACACCATTCTGTTGTTAGAGTACGCCCACACCATTCTGTTGTTAGAGTATGCCCACCCCATTCTGTTGTTGGAGTACGCCCACACCCTTCTGTTGTTAGAGTTAGAGTACACCCCATTCTGTTGTTGGAGTACGCCCACCCCATTCTGTTGTTGGAGTACGCCCACACCATTCTGTTGTTAGAGTACGCCCACACCATTCTGTTGTTAGAGTATGCCTACCCCATTCTGTTGTTGGAGTACGCCCACACCCTTCTGTTGTTAGAGTTAGAGTACACCCCATTCTGTTGTTGGAGTACGCCCACCCCATTCTGTTGTTGGAGTACGCCCACACCATTCTGTTGTTAGAGTACGCCCACACCATTCTGTTGTTAGAGTATGCCCACCCCATTCTGTTGTTGGAGTACGCCCACACCCTTCTGTTGTTAGAGTTAGAGTACACCCCATTCTGTTGTTGGAGTACGCCCACCCCATTCTGTTGTTGGAGTACGCCCACCCCATTCTGTTGTTGGAGTACGCCCACACCATTCTGTTGTTAGAGTACGCCCACACCCTTCTGTTGTTAGAGTACGCCCACACCATTATGTTGTTGGAGTACGCCCACACCATTCTGTTGTTAGAGTACGCCCACACCATTCTGTTGTTAGAGTACGCCCACACCATTCTGTTGTTAGAGTACGCCCACCCCATTCTGTTGTTAGAGTACGCCCACCCCATTCCCAACACAGAAAAACAGCTTTTTAACATACTTAATTATAATTTGTTGAAAGGGAAACTATTTCACTCATATTCTAAGTAATTATAGATAATATATCGTAGAGAATCTGAAAACATTGGGCAGTTACTTTAAATCACGAGTACATTTAAGGCTGCCCACACTGCTTCACTTGTTATGCTAGAGATGACAGAGGTATGATTTGGAATTGCTCATTTCAAGGATACCACTATGAACTATAAAGTATTTCTCATTCAAAGAAATGTCAGAAACCAAGGTTCCTCTGGCTCATGATTTATGGAAAAGTGTGTGGTGTACAGGTGAGTAAACCTGTCTTCTGTACACAAAGCAGATCAATGAAAAAGCTATTTGCACATTACCCCAGCTTCATCCATGACATTATGATAGATGTACATTTATGATGTGGACCGCACAGCATTGACACATAGTACTGACACTCACTCCGCAGTGGTTGGGAGCTGAACACGCAGCGACCCAGCCCCCTCCACCGTCACAGATTACACATACTGACAAAAAGAAAATGTATTATTTAATTTGTTATTATTATTATTAATATTATTATAATAACCTTACTTTCAGTGTTTAATGACAACACCTTTAAAGCCAGACTAAGTAAGTCCCAATTTAAATGGTGCAATTTGTTTCTGGTTTAATATATCTCAAAATGTATAGATTAAATATTAATTTGCCATTTGGATCACTTCAAAGTGATACAAATTAAGGTTTTACGAAGTATAAGTACAGCAGCTTTGTTTACAAATTGCAGGTCAGATTTCTCTAGGTAATTAGGATGCAAATTGATTATTGATCTCATGCATATTCTATATGTCCCTCTGATCCATCCATGACTACAGCATCACATCAACAATACATATGTAGCTATATCCCTCTCAATCAATACAAACTAGACTCATAAATGAGAGTTGAGTGATACAGGATAAACATGTAATTTTGCTGACAAATGCTTGTCCTAATGGTTAAAAATAGTGGCTCCTGGCTGTCAATCTGCCTGTCTGTGTAGATTTGAAAACACTGATGGGTCTGTTGTTACAAAGTTGCTTTGTTGTTAGCTTGAGCTTCATTCAGCAAGGGATTGATAATATTTTCCTAGTGCAACACTTGCTAGTTGGACCATATTTCAGACTTTTCAGCATGACGAAAGCCAGCAGCATCCTGGACACTAATGATAATAATTACGAAAGCCAGATATGTCTTCTGGTACAGTAGGTGAAGCAAGCTAGCTAGCTAGCTAATTGATCTGGCTAGCAAAAATAACTACACATGCATTGCTTGCAAATGTGCATAGCCTACCGGTAGGTGATTAGTTGACAGCCACATTTTATTTTTATTTATTTTTTAATTTAAATTTTTTCACCTTTATTTAACCAGGTAGGCTAGTTGAGAACAAGTTATCATTTGCAACAGCGACCTGGCCAAGATAAAGCAGTTTGACACATACAACAACACAGAGTTACACATGGAATAAACAAACACAGAATCAATAATACAGTTGAAAGATCTGTATACAGCATGTGCAAATGAGGTAGGATAAGAGAGGTAAAGCAATAAATAGGCCATAGTTGCAAAGTACCTGGAAAATAGCAATTAAACACTGGAATGGTAGGATCTGCAAAAGATGAATGTGCAAGTTGAGATACTGGGGTGCAAAGGAGCAAGGTAAATAAATAAATAACTACAGTATGGGGATGAGGTAGATTGGATGGGCTATTTATAGATGAGCTATGTACAGGTGCAGTGATCTGTGAGCTGCTCTGACAGCTGGTGCTTAAAGCTAGTGAGGGAGGCAACAGACTCCAGCTTCAGAGATTTTTGCAGTTCGTTGCAGTCATTGACAGCAGTGAACTGGAAGGAGAGGTGGCCAAAGGAATAATTGGCTTTGGGGGTGACCAGTGAGATATACCTCCTGGAGCGCATGCTACGGGTGGGTGCTGCTATGGTGATCAGTGAGTTGAGATAAGGCAGAGCTTTACCTAGCAGAGACTTGTAGGTGACCTGGAGCCAGTGGGTTTGGCGACGAGTATGAAGCGAGGGCCTGCCAACGAGAGCATACAGGTTGCAGTGGTGGGTAGTATATGGGGCTTTGGTGACAAAACAGATGGCACTGTGATACACTGCATCCAATTTATTTAGGAGAGTGTTGGAGGCTGTTTTGTAAATGACATCGCTGGAGTCGAGGATCGGTAGGACGGTCAGTTTTACGAGGGTATGTTTGGCAGCATGAGTGAAGGATGCTTTGTTGCGGAATAGGAAGCCGATTTCTATTGGATTGGAGATGTTTAATGTGAGTCTGGAAGGAGAGTTTACAGTCTAACCAGACACCTAGGTACCTCTAGTTGTCCACATATTCAGTCAGAACCGTCCAGAGTAGTGATGCTGGAGGGGCGGGCAGGTGTGGGCAGCAATCGGTTGAAGAGCATGCATTTAGTTTTACTGGCATTTAAGAGCAGTTGGAGGCCAAGGAAGGAGAGTTGTATGGCATTGAAGCTCATCTGGAGGTTAGTTAACACAGTGTCCAACGAAGGGCCAGAGGTATACAGAATGGTGTCGTCTGCGTAGAGGTGGATCAAAGAATCACCAGCAGTGAGAGCGACATCATTGATGTATACAGAGAAGAGAGTCGGGCCGAGAATTGAACCCTGTTGCACCCCCATAGAGACTGCCAGAGGTTCGGGCAACAGGCCCTCCGATTTGACATACAGAACTCTACCGAAGAAGTAGGTGGTGAACCAAGCGAGGCAATCATTTGAGAAACCAAGGCTGTTGAGTCTGCCAATAAGAATGTTGTGATTGACAGAGTCGAAAGCCTTAGTCAGGTCGATGATTATGGCTCCACAGTAATGTCTCTTATTCGATGGATGTTATGATATCGTTTAGGACCTTGAGCGTGGCTGAGGTGCACCCATGACCAGCTTTGAAACCAGATTGCATAGCGGAGAAGGTACGGTGAGATTTGAAATTGGCGGTAATCTGTTTCAAAGACCTTAGAATGGCAGGGTAGAATAGATATAGGTCTGTAACAGTTTGGGTCTAGAGTGTCACCCCCTTTGAAGAAGGGGATGACTGCGGCAGCTCTCCAATCTATGGGAATCTCCGACGATACGAAAAAGAGGTTGAACAGGCTAGTAGCAGGGGTTGTAATAATTTTGGCAGATAATATCAGAAAGAGAGGGTCCAGATTGTCCAGCCCGGCTGATTTGTAGGGGTCCAGATTTTGCAGTTCTTTCAGAACATCAGCTATCTGGTTTTGGGTGAAGGAGAAGTGGGGGAGGTTTTGGCGAGTTGCTGTGGGGAGCGCAGGGCTGTTGACCGGGGTAGGGGTAGCCAGGTGGAAAGCATGGACAGCCGTGGAAAAATGCTTATTGAAATTCTCAATTTTTGTGGATTTATAGGTAGAGACAGTGTTTCCTAGCCTCAGTGCAGTGGGCAGCTGGGAGAAGGTGCTTTTATTCTCCATGGACTTTACAGCTTCCCAGAACTTTTTTGAGTTTGTACTACAGGATGCAAATTTCTGATTGAAAAAGCTAGTCTTAGCTTTCCTGACTGACTATGTATATTGGTTCCTAACTTCCCTGAAAGTTTCATATCACGGGAGCTATTCGATGCTAATTCAGAACGCCACAGGATGTTTTTGTGCTGGTCAAGGGCAGACAGGTCTGGAGTGAACCAAGACTATATCTATTCCTAGTAATACATTTTTTTGAATGGAGCATGCTTATTTAAGATGGTGAGTAAGGCACTTTTAAAGACTAACCAGTCATCCTCTACTGACGGGATGAGGCCAATGTCATTCCAGGATAGGTCAATTAGAAAGGCCTGTTCGCTTAAGTGTTTTAGGGAGCGTTTGACAGTGATGAGGGGTGGTCATTTGACCGCAGACCCATTACGGATGCAGGCAATGAGGCAGTGATCGCTGAGATCTTGGTTGAAAACAGCAGAGGTGTATTTGGTGGGCAAGTTAGTTAGTATGATATTTATGAGGGTGCCTGTGTTTACAGATTTGTGGTTGTAACTGGTAGGTTCATTGATAATTTGTGTGAGATTGAGGGCATCAAGTTTAGATTGTAGGATGGCTAGGGTGTTAAGCATGTCCCAGTTTAGGTCACCTAGCAGCACGAGCTCAGAAGATAGATGGGGAGGCAATCAATTCACACATGGTGTCCAGGGCACAGCTGGGGGCAGAGGGTGGTCTATAGCAAGCAGCAACGGTGAGAGACTTGTTTCTGGAAAGCTGGATTTTCAGAAGTAGAAGCTCAAATTGTTTTGGTACAGACCTGGATAGTAAGATAGCCTGCAGAGTTCCATCTCTGCAGTAGATTGCAACACTGCCCCCTTTGGCAGTTCTATCTTGGTGGATAATGTTATAGTTAGGGATGGAAATTTCAGGGTTTTTGGTGGTTTTCCTAAGCCAGGATTCAGACACGGCTAAGACATCCAGTGGATCAGCTGACAGTCCAATATGCTATCGATAGCTAGCAGGCCGCGGTTAGCAGAATGGGCCTTCAGGGGATGCCGCGCCTGAGGGGCCTGTTGGGATCCTCGGGCAGATTTATGTTCGTATTGCAGTCATGAAGGATCGGCGGGGTTCCGTGCCCTGTATCGGCAGTAGAAGGGGTCTGGATATTGTAGCTGAGGAGTGGGCTTCAGGAGTAGCCCAGGAGCCCTAGCCCGGGAGATGGGTCTAGCATGGGCTAACCCCAGTCTAGTTGGTGCTTGCTCCGGGACAGAAACGTTAGCCAGGAGTAGTCAACCCGGGTTGCGGTTAGCTAGCTGCCATGATCCAGATGACAGGGTTCAGAGTTTGCAGGGGATATGGAGATAAAATATAGGTCCAGTATGTGCTGGTTTGAAACGCGTTGTACGAACTGGCGAGAGCTTTCCGAGCTAAAGGTTAGCTGATGACCGCTAGCACCAGAGATCGATCTCTACTGTCAAATCAATTACAAGAAAGATTTTGATTATCTAAGACCGATTTCTTTGAGTTCTTACAACTCAGAAATCGTATTCAATCGCTTTAACAGAGTCAACAGAGCTGACTGATTAGCTGGTAGCTAGTTAGCTAGCTAGCTTCAGTTGAGGTATTCCAGTTCGAAGGTAAATAGAAATGCTTTAGAAAAAAAACAGATCCACACCACATTGGGTGAGGCAGGTTGCAGGAGACTATTTTGAAGTTGAGGTTAAGGAGAAATATTAAAAAGAATGCAAAGAAAAATATATAAAAAGACATATACATGACGAGACAAAGACAAAGACGTCTGACTGCTACGCCATCTTGCATATCAGTATCAAATAAATGCTCATGTACTTGCAAACGTTTGCTAGCTGGCTAATTGATCCAGCAGATAACGGCGCTACCATTGCAGTAGGCAGCCTATATTGTTGAACTTGTTTAGGTAAATTAGAATGACATTTTACTGCTGTAATGTTTATATCTAGCTGACTCCACTTGTGAATTGTCATTTTTATACAGTAGAGTAACCTTCATACTTGTTGTAGGCTACAAGCAAATGTGAACACCAGCTGTCTGGTACTGACTGATGGAAAAGTGGCTGGCACAGCGGCCGCTTGAGAACTCTCATATAGAGCACGTTATGAAGAGTTGCCTGGATTTGTTTTGTCGCCCCGACAGTTTGACATTTCATAATCCCAAATTACGTCAATGAAAATTTACTGAGTCTGGCTTCTAGTCCTGGTTTCAAAGTAGTATCATGAATTTTGAACATGCATCCTATGATCGATCTCTACTGTCATTCAATCAATTACAAGAAAGATTTTGATTATCTAAGGCCAATTTCTTTGAGTTCTTACAACTCAAATCGTATTCAATCGCTTCAACAGAATCTGGATGAACCTAAAACATCTAGCACATAAAAAATACTAAAAGAAGCTTATTTTACACCAAAGAAGTTGATTGCCAAGTTATATCAAGGATTGATTGAAACTCTACCTGATGGTTCAGCACCTATAAGGGGAAAAAAGGAAGTAATTGATGTGTGAAAATGTTCATACCTGCTCCTACAACCAAAGACAAACTACTACAATTTAATATAATTCATAGGACTTACTACACTCCTGCTGGAATGCATGTAATGCACCCAGAAATGTCACATCTGTTGGAGATGCAAAAAGCACAAAGGAACCCTATTATATGTGCTGTGGACAGCCTTTTGGGATAATGTACACTACTGTTTGGGGTCACTTAGAAATGTCCTTGTTTTTTAAAGAAAAACTACTTTTTTGTCCATGAAAATAACATCAAATTAATCAGAAATACAGTGTAGACATTGTTAATGTTGTAAATTACTATTGTAGCTGGAAACGGCAGATTTTTAAATCTACATAGGCGTACAGAGGCCCATTATCAACCATCACTCCTGTGTTCCAATGGCACGTTGTGTTAGCTAATCCAATTTTATAATTTTAAAAGGCTAATTGATTTAAAAAAAACTTTTGCAATTATATTAGCACAGCTGAAAACTGTTGGCAAGTTTTATTGCTTCTTTAAATCAGGACAAGAAACTGAAGATCTCGTACAACACTTTGTACTACTCCCTTCACACAACAGCACAAACTGGCTCAAACTGGCTCTAACCAGAATAGAAAGAGGAGTGGGAGGCCCCGGTGCACAACTGAGCAAGAGGACATGTACATTAGTGTCTAGTTTGAGAAACAGATGCCTCACAAATCCTCAACTGGAAAAACTATTACTATTGTAAAAAACAATATAAAAAAACATGTGGACTGAGCTGAAAACTAGAATCAGTGCCTAATGTTCAGGTCTATTTGTAATGTTCTGCTCGCTAAAACCAATTTATTGTGAAGTAAACCCAATGTGTCATACATGGGTAGCTACTGTACATTATTTAAGGGAGTAATTTGAAAATAGGTTTTCTGATGATACACTAAGAAAGAAGCAGGAACATAATGTCAAATGATTAATAGATGAATCAGAACAGAGTAGATGGACGAGAAAGAGAAGGTTCGAGCCATGCCATTGCTTTTAAGGAAATATTCAGTCCATTGAAATAGAAATCCACAATTGGGTCAGGAAATGCATTTTCAGAACTAACAAAATCGCTAAACAAAGAAAATGCAGATACAAAATGTTCTCTGCCTTTTGCATGTGAAAAATACTCTTTGACGTTTACATGTGCTGCTACACTGAACATAGAGAGAGGAGGATTTGACTGGCAACATTTAATTGGCAATTTGCTAGCTACATATGTTAACACGTTGAGTAGGTCTCTACAACACACTGCTGAAAGGTTATTACATTACACACATCCACTGTGGTTCCTACTATAGCTGGATGTGTGTAATGTAATAACCTTTCATAATTCATTTACAAAAAACTATATTTGAATGTAGACACCCATATGGAGTCAATGACTAAAATGAGGTACCAACTGTAAGTGAATTGTTGCCATCTATTGATCTGGTTGAAGTTCCCAGCTAGCAGGCAAAACTGGTTGAACTTCCCGGGTACAGTAGCAGGCAAAACTGGTTGAACTTCCCGGGTACAGTAGCAGGCAAAACTGGTTGAACTTCCCGGGTACAGTAGCAGGCAAAACTGGTTGAACTTCCCGGGTACAGTAGCAGGCAAAACTGGTTGAACTTCCCGGGTACAGTAGCAGGCAAAACTGGTTGAAATGACGTCATTACAACATTACAGTTTTGTCCACTGGGTTGTTAGTGTGATCAGAAGAGTCCAATTTACCATCCTCTGACATTCACAGATGCTCTTAACCAGAGCATCTAACAGACCTAAAAGTGTCATAGGGTCAGCAACGAGTCAGGTCTAAGTGAAGGAGTAATAGGATGTTGTTACCATACCAACATCAATTGGTCCATTTCTTCCAAAGATGTTGTTTACTTCCAAAGTTGTTGTTTTCTTCACATATGTTCCATGGGTAAACCATGTCATTTGATATCCATTTTGCATTGACCTTTTTACCTTCAGCAGAAATGTTTCCACCGTCCTTTTAGTGAGCGGTCCATAGTGAACTCTGAGATGTGATACAGCTGTATAATCACACAAACACAGTTGTTAAATATGATCAGGTCTTATCTCTTCCGTAGCTCCTCTTTTGTAGTTCCTTGCATTGTGCTCCCAAACAGTCTCCTTCATCTAATATAACCTAATTATCCTCCTCCGCTCAGAATCACTGCTCTCTTTGAGGGCCTTCTTTCTATCTTTCTCTTTTCTTTCTTTCTCTCTCAGACATCACCCAGAATCAGTAACCTCCAGTAGAGAGACAGAATGGATGCATTTAATACTGCGGATGTGCTTTTCTAAGAGCCAATGTAAAACAAGTTAGTACAAAGGTGGATTCTATAGTACTTTTTCCACTATTTTCTATACAGATCTGAAGTCGGCTCACTGGCCTAATGTAAAAAGTTAGGTGATGCTAATTGAACACAGGTATCTCAATCAAACCATAATTAAAGACTCTAGAATCATTATCGTGTTTTCTCTTTCAGCTGTTTCCTACTTTGTTGCTTTACGCTGGATCCTGATAGGATTTGAAAAAGAGATACAACAGAAAGCTGCCCTTGCCTTTAGGATTTTTGCTAGGCTGCAGTCATTTGAGAATTCTAGATTTGCCTTATCAGACAGGCCCTTTGCTGAGGTAGCTGGAGCCTGTCTTCACAGTGAAGCTCTATTCTGTGTAAGTTCAACTTGACCCGTCACAGACAATCAATATACTACAGAAGATTTCGTCCAACCCGATGTGAAACTTTCTATTCTTTTTTATTCTTCAAGCCCAACAAAAACAACAAGAACAACACTTCAAAGCTAGTCTTACCAAGTAGGCCTGCTTCCCTCTGAAAGATCTAACATTCTAGATGTGCTTCCAGAGCTTCTGCCTAGCTCTGTTCCTTGCTGCCATGCCAGACTTGGAGGCTGTTCTAAAGCAAAGTGAATTAGCTTTTAATTTGCAGTGTTTGACTTGTACATATTCTTTTTTTACAAAATAATTTGGGCCAGGACAGTCCACTCAGTAACAATTGCCACTGTTATCCAGGGAGTTCTGGGTTCCATAGAATTCATACAAATGTACACATCACATAACATTGATGTTACACAGAAGCATATACAGCATACCCAGTAGCATGCGTACCAACGCACAGCTAACACAACATACACAGAAGGACACATCAGACGCAATTGCATAAATACAAAATGACACGCAGTGGTCCAAAGAACTGCAGACTGCCTTGGAAAGCATGTTTTTAACTGATGGTTCTGCCAGCAGGTACGTTTCCCATTGTTTATAGGCTTTGGCTGATGCACTCCCAGAAGATGGGTGGAGATTCACACCTGAACAGGCCTGACATGTATTCAGGCAGCTTGTGCACTGTCACCTTGAAAACAGTCACTAGGGTGTTGTCAGTGAACCTCTGTTTTATGCGATCCCTCCATGAATGCCCGGTCATGATACGAGCAGCCCTGTTGATGATACGCTGTAGCTAATTTAGGGATGGACATGAGTAATCCAGTATTCTGGTACTGAAATGGACGTTAAAGTTTCATCTTTAACCAGAGATTTAAAAAAATTAAAAGGATTAAAAAACAATTTAGTGGAATGTGCTTTGTGGCTGCGCGATCGGGCAAATTAAATTAAATTTAGTCTAGAAGACAACGTTAATTTACTTTGACTCTAGTGTTCCACTTCTAAATGTGCGGGGCACAACAAAAAATTAACCAAGCCAAGCATCACACCATTCTTCTCCCTAAATTCCCTTTCCCCTTCATGCCTCATTCATTCAATTACATTCCGACCACTCCCTCCACACCAGCTCCCGTTAGTCCTACTGTTAGGTGCCTCCTAAGAAGAGGTAGGTTCAGAATAAACAATCGTTTATTGAAAGTCCCAACACAACAACAACAGGTGGGGAAACACACCCAACGAAGTCGCCACACAGGGAAATAACGTAGCACACGGAGGAGAAACCTCTACTCCTAATTACCATCCAAACGGTACGACGACCGTGAGAAAACAAAACCCTGCGGTGCAACCATGCACCCCTAACAGAGCAACAACAGCAAATAATCCCGCTCAAATAATTAGCAGGCAGCGGAGGTTAATAAACCCACCGAAATCAACTACGGTAATAGGACACAGGTGTAAAAAAAACAAGACAGACACAAACTAAAAGGAAAAATGGATCGTGGCAGCTAGTAGGCCGGCGGCGGCGGCTCACTGGCCTAATATGGTGGCGAGAGGCGGCGTTATGAGGAGGCAGCGCGGCTGGAAGCCCGAGATGCAGCGGGGAGTGTGGCTAAGTCAGGTAGGAGACCTGAGCCAACTCCCCGTGCTTACCTTGGAGAGAGAGGGACCGGGCAGGCACCGTGTTATGCCGTGAGGCGCACGGTGTCCCCGGTGCGCAGGCATAGCCCGGTGCGATATATAGTAGCACCTCGTATCGGCCCGGGCTAGAGTTGGCATCGAGCCAGGTGCCATGAAGCTGGCTCAGCGCATCTGGTCTCCAGTGCATCTCCTCGGGCCGGGGTACATGGCACCAGCCTTACGCATGGTGTCCCCGGTTCGCCAGCACAGCCCAGTGCAGGCTATTCCACCTCACCGCACTGGCCTGGCTACGGGGAGCATTCAACCAGGTAAGGTTGGGCAGGCTCGGTGCTCGAGAGCCCCAGTGCGCCTTTACGGTCCGGTCTATGCGGTGCCACCTCCACGCACCAGCCCTCCGGTGGCAGCCCCCTGCACCAGGCTGTCTCTCCGTCTCCTTCCTACAGGTGCTCCCGCCTGCTCAGCGCTGCCAGAGCCTTCTTCCTGCCCAGCGCTGCCAGGGTATCCCGTCTGTCCTGAGCTGCCAGAGTCTCCCGTCTGTCCTGAGCTGCCAGAGTCTCCCGTCTGTCCTGAGCTGCCAGAGTCTCCCGTCTGTCCTGAGCTGCCAGAGTCTCCCGTCTGTCCTGAGCTGCCAGAGACTCCCGTCTGTCCTGAGCTGCCAGAGTCACCCGTCTGTCCTGAGCTGCCAGAGCCACCCGTCTGTTCTGAGCTGCCAGAGTCGCCCGTCTGTCCTGAGCTGCCAGAGCCCCTGTCTGTCCTGAACTGCCAGAGCCGCCCGTCTGTCCTGAGTCAGCCAGGAGCTGCCAGAGCCGTCAATCAGCCAGGAGCTGCCAGAGCCGTCAGTCAGCCAGGAGCTGCCAGAGCCGTCAGTCAGCCAGGAGCTGCCAGAGCCGTCCGTCAGCCAGGAGCTGCCAGAATCTCCCTTCATTCCGGAGCTACCGGAGTCTCCCGCCTGTCCGGTGCTGCCGGAATCTCCCGTCTGTCCTGTGCTGCCGGAATCTCCCATCCTTTCGGGACCCGTGGCTTGGGTCCCCAGTCCGAGGTCGGCGGCGAAAGGTCACCGCGTTAAAGAGGCCATGGAGGCGGGTAAAGCGGAGGAGAAGGACTATGGTGGAGTGGGGTCCACGTCCCGCGCCAGAGCCGCCCCCACCCAGACCCTCCCCTATACGTTTAGGTTTTGCGGCCGGAGTCCGTACCTTTGGTACCTTTGGTACTGTCACGTTCTGATCTAAGTTTTTTTGTTATGTCTTTGGTTTAGTATGGTCAGGGTGTGAGTTGGGTGGGTTGTCTATGTTCGTTTTTATATGTTGTGTTTTGAGTTTGGCCTATGGTTCTCAATCAGAGGCAGGTGTCGTTAGTTGTCTCTGATTGAGAATCATACTTAGGTAGCCTTTTTCCACCTGTGTTTCATGGGTGATTATTTTCTGTTCTGTGTTTTATGTATGCACCGTACAGGACTGTTTTGGTTTCATTTCGTTCTCTTTGTTGTTTTATTCTTTAGTGTTCTGAGTTATAAATAAATATAATGAACACTTATCACGCTGCGCATTGGTCCTCTGATCCTTCTTACTACTCCTCCGCGGTAATAGGAAGAGGAGGACAAGAATCGTTACAGATAGTTGTAGACCTTACCATGAAATGCTTTCTTACAAGCCCTTAACCAATAATGCAGTTATAAGAAAATAGAGTTAAGAAAATATTTACTAAATTAACTCAAGTAAAAATAAAAAAGTAACATAATAAAATAACAGTAATGAGGCTATATACAGGGGGTACTGAGTCAATGCGTGGGGGTACAGGTTAGTCGAGGTCATTTGTAAAGTAAAGTGACTAGAGTAGTGTAAAGCTCAGCTGGAGTAGTGTAAAGCTCATCTGGAGTAGTATAAAGCTCGCCGCCATTGGAACCTGGAGCAGTGGAAATGCGTTCTCTGTAGTGATTAAATCTCGGTTTGGCGGATGCCAGGGTAACGCTACCCGCCCCAATGCATAGTGCCAACTGTGAAGTTTGGTGGAGGGGGAATAATGGCTGTTTTTCATGGGTCAGGCTAGGCACGTTAGTTCCAGTAAAGGGAAATTTTAACATACAATTACATTCTAGATGATTCTATGATTCAAACTTTGTAGCAACAGTTTGGGGAAGGCCCTTTGATGTTTCAGTATGACAATGCCCTCGTGCACAAGGTGAGGTCCATACAGAAATGGTTTGTTGAGATTGGTGTGGAAGAACTTGACTGGCCTGCACAGAGCCCTGTCCTCAACCCCATCGAACACCTTTGGGATGAATTGGAACACTGACTGCGAGACAGGCGTAATCGGACAACATCAGTATACTACCTCACTAATGCTCTTGTGGCTTAATGGATGCAAGTCCCTGCAGCAAGTGTTATTTTTTATATTTGAGATTCTTAAAAGGAGATGGTTTGGGATGAGTTGGACCACAGAGTGAAGGAAAAGCAGCCAACAAGTGCTCAGCATATGTGGGAACTCCTTCAAGTCTGTTGGAAAAGCATTCCAGGTGAAGCTGGTTGAGAGAATGCCAAGAGTGTGCAATGCTGTCATCAAAGCAAAGGTTGGCTACTTTGAAGAATCTCAAATATAAAATATATTTTGATTTGTTTAACACTTTTTTGGTCACTACGTAGAAAATAGTAAAATATTAAGAAAAACCCTTGAATGAGTAGGTGTGTCCAAACTTTTGACTGGTACTGTAAATGTTTTAAAAACTTCTCCAGCACTGATGTAAGGTCATTTATGTAAATGGAGAACAGTAGGGGTCCATGCAAACTCCCTTGTGGGATTCCATTCACCACAGGTTCCTGGCCTGACTGCGTGCTCTGCAGTTTGGTGTACTGACTCCTCTTCTGTAAGTATGATATGAAACACTTGATTGCAGTGGTGTCAAAGCCTAATTTTGCAAGCTTCCTCAGGAGCTTGTTGGGGTCAACAGTGTCAAAATCTTTCTTCAGATCCAAGAACAGTGCTGCTGTGTCCTCCTGGCTGTTACAAGCCGACTTGATGTTCTACACAACCCTTTGCACTGCTGTAGATGTGCTGTGTGTCTTCCTAAAGTCACTTTGATAGGTTGTTGAGTAAGAAATAGTTGACAACCTGTGTGTGCACCAGCCTTTCCAGCACTTTGGAGACAGCACAATTCATACTGGATGGTAGTTGGCCATATCCGATTGTGTGTGCGTCCCACTTTCGATTTTGTGTTAATGGGTTTGTGTGCGTGCATGTCACATCTGATTGTTTGTGTGTTCAGCTTTCTGCCTGTTAGCCTCCTGCGTCTGTGTGTTATCCGGAAAGTGAGGGCATTAGTGCGCCATACCTCTCTCAGTTCCTGTTTGTTTGCTGTACTTATAATTTCAGCAATTTACATTTTCACTTCATTCACGTTCACGTCAATGTTGAATGCTTGTTTTACCTGCCCATCTCATGCACTTTTATACTTCCTTCATCTAGCTCTCTGTTTAAATAAATGTTGGAGTCAGAAAGAAACTGCTGTGCTTCTGATGGAAACGTGTCTTTACTGATTGTGTGTATAAAGGTTTGGACTTTGACCCGAATGGTAAATAGTCAATTCAATTGACTGCCCAGCTGACACATTTTAGGTCCTTGAATGTCCTTTGTAGGTTCTTAAAGGTTAGCAATAACGTTCCCGATTCCTCTAACGTCCATTTGCCGAATGTTCTGGGTGTCCCAACAGTGTTCCTTTCAGAAACATTTCCTGAGAAATACAGACATGTTTTAAAGTTTCAGTTTGAAATTACTTGAAATGTTTTTACCCATTACACTAAAAGTAACAGCCAGGGCAGATTATTTAATCTGTAACGGTACAAATATTGTCTTAAAGCTACAATCAACAATCTGATCTCTCTCTCTTGCAGAGGAGCGGCCTGACTGTTCCAAGGCGCGGTGTGAGGTGCAGTTCTCACCCCGCTGCCCTGAGGACGCGGTGCTAATCGAAGGCTACGCACCCCCTGGAGAGTGCTGTCCCCTGCCCAGCCGCTGTGTCTGCAGCCCTGCAGGGTGCCTGAGGAAGGTGTGCCAGCCTGGATACCTCAACATCTTGGTAGCCAAGGGCTCTGGGAAGCCTGGAGAATGCTGCGACCTGTACGAGTGCAAACCAGGTACACTAGCTACCAATAACAATTTCTAGCAACTATTTGTGACATGGCAATATTGTTTTCTGATTCTGATACTTAGCTCATTGTAGTAATAATAATAATAATAAATATTACTGTTATTATATTCCATTTTCTGAACGCATTTCCCAAGCACAATGCCCAAATTGTAGGCTACATATGAATGTGTTTACACTCATGAATGGCAGCTGCATCCTTCCGACAGTGGTTTATCACCTCGAGTTGTGGTGTAATGAAGACCCTAGCCCACAGAAGGAGTGGTTGCCAGGATAGGAATGTGCTGGTGCCGTGATCTCCCTGTTCACATGAACAGACAGCATGACATATCATGTTGCAGTTAAAATACTGACACGTCTGTTTTCTTAACACACACTACTCCCAATGTGCTCTTCTACAAGATGTTTCATGGTTGTCTCTGTGTTATGCCCTCCCTACAGGTATGCTATCTTAATTTGATCACTCTGTTATCACAGAAAATGTTTCTGCATTGCAGGAAATGTAAATTCTAGTCTATTCGAGGTTTAAAAAGGCTTTTAAAGTTTGTAATTTCCACTTAAAATGTCAGACTTGATTTGCCCTTCCGAAAAATGTCCATTAATAATTCACATTTCCTGTTGCTGCAAGATTGTTTTCCTGCTGTGAGAAACTGTTCAAATTAACATACCTAATGCAGCTCTGATGACTCTCTCTGTGTTGTGTCCTACCTAGCGTTTAGTGTGGACTACAGCACTAATGGTTGTCTCTGTGTTTTACCTTACTGTACCTAGTGTTTAGTGTGGACTGCAGCACAGTGGAGTGTCCTCTTGTCCAGCAGGTTCAGTGTCCACCTGACAGTTATGAGACCCAGGTGCGTCTCACCGCGGACGGCTGCTGCACCCTTCCCACCAGGTGTGCCTCGAACTTCCCCTGAATGCAACAATCAATGCACTTTCTTTGGCTGTCATATAAAGTAGTCAGGTATGAGGGTGTATCCATCTGATGTTTACTAACTCTACGAATCCCCCTCTCTCTAGGTGTGAGTGTTTGCCTGGTCTGTGCAGTTTCCCGCAATGCATCGTGGAGAGCTCCCCCCAGGTGGTCTCCCGCGGCGACGGTACCCCCGGGCGATGCTGTGATGTGTACGAGTGTATCAACGGTGAGCTTGGCCCTTCTCTCTCCCTCTGCTTGGCGCTGAACTGCACAGCACCAGTCTCACTGTGTCTGAGCTGTTATGCAGGGTGATGGCAAAGCCCTGTTTTCCTGCTTTCTTCTCTGGTTACTTTTGAAAGAATATTGTGCCAGGCCAGCTAACGGGGGAGGTTTGGAGATAAGCATTAAGACGAGAAAATATTTACACTGAATATATTTACACTCGGTGGGCGTGTTTGATAAATACAACCGCATACCTTGCTGGATGTTAGGTGGAACCCGCTATGTGAAAATCCTTCTAACAACTCTTCTGTTGAAGAGGGTTGTGTTGGTGGCATGTACTCGGTGAGAGGATGGCAAATGTCAAATATCTTTTGATTTGTTTAACACTTTTTTGGTTACTACATGATCCCTTATGTGTTATTTCATAGTTTAGATGTCTTCACTATTATTCTACAATGTAGAAAATAGTAAAAAATTAAGAAAAACCCTTGAATGAGTTGATGTGTCCAAACTTTTGACTGGTACTGTATACAAATTAGAGCTTAAACAGATGAGTTTATTGGTGTTAAAATAGTGTCATGTAGCTTGTCATTTTTGCATTTATACTTTTTCATAAGGACAACGACAAGTTGAATGTCGGACGACAATGTTCATGATGTCACTGCGACAACTGTATACAGACATGTCGATAGACGTATTATAAACCAGCCTTTAGTCTTGACATCTTTGTTGTTTAGTTCACTACCGTACTCACTCTGTTTAGCAGAAGGCCTCACATGTGAATCCTTAAAGAGATGGGCGGGGCTAAGGCTTAGTAGAATTCTGAATTGGTATGAGCAAAGATGAGCTCTCCAGTAGGTGTACCAAATAATTCAAGGGACATTTTCTGAAAAGTGGGGTTACAAGTTTATCAACTTTCAAAGCAGAATTACTTTCCCAATTTTCCTCAACTGTAGTGTATGATATAGAATTTTTTACTTTTATCCAATGTAAAAAAAAACACAATTTCAAATTTTGCTACAGAAGACTGAATCGAGCCGGCCAGTCACAAATTAGCGAGAGAGCAGGAGAGAGGAGGTTGAATGGGCAGAAGATTCTTTTCATATTAAAGCAAATTCTCAAGGATTTACCGAGCCCACATTATGAGCGGTGGTGAACTTTCAAGTGTGAGCTAGCCATTAAAATAATAATTTCAAGACCTTGCATTTAAAATAAAGAAATCTCCAGTATATTTACTCTGAGAGGAGGTCTAAGAGAGCCATGGCATACTGTATGTTGTAAATGATGTGGGGAAAAGCAAATCTAGCGAGGAAGATATTTTTCTGTTGGTTGACGTTGGGGCGACAGGGGAGAGGGTGTGACAGGCAGTGCAGCCTTCCCCTCTTAGCCCTATTAGCTAGAACAAACATCTGTTGGCGATGTAGAGCCAGGGGTCTGTGTCATCCCTACATCCTGCTGTGAAATTGCCTTTTGTATATTTACTGATTTCAGAACAAAGAGACATGCGTTCAGAGATCTACCCTCAGAACAGCAAAGCACCAAACAGAAATATACACTGATTGAACAGCTGGCTCTATGGTGGCTTTATCTGTCTGCCTGAAGGGAAAGAGGGAGCTGGAACTAATATTCTCCAGCCGAAGGGGGTGGAGGGTGGAAAGGAAACGGGGAGTGAAGATGAACTCATCCCAAAGGGTGGAAACTGAACTGGGGATCAATAGAACAGCTGCTGTTGAGTCAGGTCACCCCTGTAACACACACACACACACACACACACACACACACACACACACACACACACACACACACACACACACACACACACACCACCCCTGCAACACTACAGCTCTGTTGTAATACTACCTGAACTCTTCAAGGTTTGCTGTGACTCCCAGTAATTAAGATAAAACAAATGAATGCCAAAGACACCATGGTAAACCCCCACTCTCAAGACATGCACAACCACTGTTTAGTGAAAGAGCTACAGATACTGAGGTATTTCTACACTATTATTGGTGTGTGTGTGTGTGTGTGTGTGTGTGTGTGTGTGTGTGTGTGTGTGTGTGTGTGTGTTATCATCCTACTTACATAGGTGTTCTAAGTAATTGATAAGCACATATGTCTGGCTGCTCAATATGGCTGACACACTGTTTGTGTGTGTGTGTGGAACAACATGCTGTTCTCAATCAATGACTACTCACAGTGTTTCAGTGTTTCGCTACAGGGGAACTGAAATTCCAACAGCTGTGTTATGGTGGTCGTAGGACAATCTGTACTCCGCAGATAAGCGTAAATTCAGACTCCTTGATTTAGCTGTTAAACTTGATTTCACCATTGCTTTTTCCTCCATTGTGTGCCCATTTGTTTCATGAAAGGCAGTTGGACAGAATGGACATAAAATATTTCATGTTACATGTTTCATGTTAAAAGCATTAAAGCTTGCAGACTTATCAAAGAACTAAAGGACATCATGTCTGTCATCTGTCTGTCATCTAATGCTACCTCCTCACAACCATCTGTGTTGGAAGCACCATTCAGGGAAGACAAACAGGCCAGGACATAGGAAAGAAGGTTTGACTGGATGAACTGTGGAAGCCATCTGCAAACAGTGGTGTCTGCAGGCTTCTGTTGTCCCACTCTGACAGCAAAAGTTAGCAACAGCAGATGAGACAGTTGAGGCACTCCGCAGAGCATGTTTGTAATGGCCTTTGAGCCTGCCGCTCAGACACACACATACACACACACAGTTAGGTACTAGCTAGCTTCCTCCTCAGACGGTGATGTCACTCTCCTGCAGGGGAGATAAGCGTTTTATCAGGCTGTGTGTGTGTGTGTGTGTGTGTGTGTGTGTGTGTGTGTGTGTGTGTGTGTGTGTGTGTGTGTGTGTGTGTGTGTGTGTGACCGGGATCACTCCTTCAGCCAGCTAATCGATCCAGGAGAACTTTCCTGCAATGCAGAAAATGTAAAACTTGTAGTGTTTTTGAGGTTTAAAAAGGCTCCTGAAATGTACAATTTCCACTTTAACATTTCAGTCTTACATTTTCCCTTAAGAAAAATGTATCAACCCCTTCAAAAATGTCCAATAATTATAATCCACATACTCATTTTAATTTCCTGTTGCTGCAGGGTTCAGACAGGCTCAAATTAAGATCCTACATCTGTACACTACAACTTATGCTGCATTTAGTGGAGCCATATGTTTTATAGATGTGCCTGTTGTGTCTTTATTTTTAGCCACTTGTTTATCTGTCTGTGGTGCGCTCTACTGTCTTTCCGAGCGTCATGCTCGCAAAGGAGCAGTAAAGCTGCTAATCTCTGTTGGCACTTATGGCAGGTACACTTAAAGTTGGCATTTCTATTGAATGTGTGTGGCATTTGGATCGAGTGTGTAAAGTGCTACTATTGCAAGTGGACATGCCGGTCTGTCCTTTATTCAATGGTAGCAGAAGGCCACTCATGCTTGAAGGAGGCAGTTGAGAGCCTTCTGCCAGGAATACGAGGAGACTCACATATTTGAGCAATCTTGTTGTCTCGGTACTGAATTTGCTAACTTATCATTTGGGGGGGGGGGGTGTACAAATGAACAAGTATGTTAGTTTGGTTTCATGTACTTGGAGATGACATACAGTATCTGCCAATTCATGCCCTGCAACGAATATAGTAAGTAGCAGGTTGATGCTATCCCAGGCAGGTTGTTGCTATCTAACAGAATCTAGACAGCTATCTCTTTTCTGAAGAATGATCTGACCACATTGATGTTGTTAGCAGTTGATGTTATTCTTTAATAACACAGACCCCAAAGCAAATCAGGGGGAGGAAAATAGGTTCATTCAAAGAGGATAAATCATAGATGGTATGCTGAGAGTTAGATGGTAGATGGTTGTTCCTTCCCTGTCATCAGTGATTCTCTCTCAGTGAATCTCCCCTAAACAAAGGGACAGGAGGTAGTTTATAACCCAGCCCTAGCTTGTGGTTGTCCAATTAGAATTCCTTGCACTAAAACTGTGCCAATGGTCAAATAACAAGTATCTTATTTCAGACTCAATATATAGACAAAATCCTCCGATGTCTCTGCATTAATCCCCTATTACAGAAAAAACTGAAAAAACACTATTTCCATTGATCGTTAGTACTCTATTGACTTTTAGTCCTCTTGACCTTTAATCCTGTATTGACCTCTCGTCCTCTGTCTCTGCATTGTGTATTTATCTTCTAAATAGTCTCATACTCCCCCCTAAACCATTTAAAAAATACATATACTTAAAATGTATTTTAAGAAACCAATAGAAAACATGAAAAAATAGACAGTATAAAAAAACATTAGCAGTAAGCATAAAATCATTCACATTAAACACCTTGCATTTCTATAAAACACAAAGGACATATTGTACTTGCTGTTATAATAAGAAATAGATTTCAAACAAAGTTATAGATAATAAATATTAACAGGTGTAATGTTGATGTCCCTTACGATTCCTACCACATCCTGTATTAGGAGGAAACTCACACAAAAAAAATAATTGTCTACAAGACAATAATATTCAATCGTCCTGTTGACAAGGTAATCATTCACCAAGTCCTTTAAAAGTGATCAGCTCTTCCACACTGGTATCAGTCCCACATAAATAACTATTAGAAATGATGTTCTGACAGTCTGCCGGTAGTAAGGAATTCTTCTTCTGTTCCACTGGTTGCACTTCACCGGAGATCTTGTATCGTGTCAGGTACAGTCCTTGAATCGGAGGATATTGCTTCAGCTTCAGACTCTAGATTCTCATAACCTGTAATGAAGGAAACAAAAAAGTAAAAGTAACATGTCCTGGTTTCAATAGAAATTGATATTTCACATAGATTTCCCTAAGTAAGTATGTCCCGATTTTACGGAAAGAGTTGGACATTTCACCTAGATATCCCTAATATGATGACTGCGATATACAACAGAAGCTTATCAGGTTCTGATCATCTTACTATGCTTCTTCACCCGAGATTGGCCTCTGATTGCTAACCGATCAGTTATTTATTCTACAGGCTCCGTCTTGTCATCAAATTGGACAACCTTGCAATGAGTGACATGTATCCATCGTGATTTTCCCTGGACTTTTACTGCTGACCTCGTTATGAGCAAAACTTGATAAGGACCTTCCCATCTTGGTCCTAATGTCTGTTACATTTTTTTTTTTACCATCACACTCTGTCCTGGTATTACGTCATGTTCCCCCTCAGGACTTTTTCCCCAAGTCTCTTTTACTTGTCTGTCTGCTTCCCCTACTGCATTAGAGAGTTGTATGCAATAGCATTGTGTCACTCATAAAGGTTTTCTCAAATCTAACGTGCCTGTCACTTTCACATTGTCCATTGTAGCTTCCCAGACTGCCTTCCTCACACCCCCCTCCACAATGCTTGAACCATCTGTGTATAAGATATAAGATATAAGATATGTTTTTCCAACGGATGACTCTTAGTAAACCCATCAGAGAGCTGATCCAAAACCAAATCACAACAGTAATGTTGAAGTAATGTGGTATCTGGAGGAAGCATCAGAGTAGCTGAATTACATGATGTGCCACGTTGTATGATGATGTTAGGAGCCTCCAACACAGTTGACCATTTGTTCCAATGAGCAGCTGTGACCTGTGCAGCGCGATTCATTGTCAAAAGAGTATGAACAGCATGTGGACACTTGATGGTAAGATGTTGGTCGAGAACAAGCGATGCCACCATCGACACAGCGACGTAAGTAGCCTGCATAGCTCTGAGACAGGGACCCCATCCCAATGCCACATCATCCAACTTATTTGAATAGTAGCCTACAGGTTTCTGACAATCACCATGGTCTTGTGTCAGCACTGAGGTCATGTAGCCATCTTTCTCAGCCACAAAGAGGGTGAACGGTTGGCCTGAGTCCGGAATGCCCAAAGCTGGTACTGATGACAAAGCTAGTTTGAGCTTGCCAAAAACCTCTTTCTGTTCTTCCATGAAGGCTACATTCTTTTGAATCGAGGTCTCCCTTGAGGAGGTCATTAAGGAGTTGTACAATTTTGGCGAAGGAGACCACCCAGCATCTGTTGTAGTTGCACAAACCCATGAAGGAGCGAAGTTCTTTAATAGTAGTGGGCTCTTTGGCAGCTTGTATGACAGCCGTGCGACTTTGTGTCATCTCTCTTTTTCCCTGTGAGACCAGTTGACCAAGGTAGATAACCTGTGATTGCATGAGTTGGGTCTTCTTAGGGCTAGCTTTATGGCCTTTGGCGTGCAAGTGGTCGAACAGTGATTTTAGATCCTCAGCATGTGTTTATTCATATTCTGAGGCCAACAATATATCAATGCCTGATAGTAAGTCAAATAACTATTATGAAGACCCATAGGAGTACTAGTCCACTAATACTGTTGACCATCCACAGAAAAAGCAAACCATGGACGGACCTCTGGATGTAAGGGTACTGACCAGAACCCATTAGCCATATCAATGACTGAGAACACAGAGTGAGCAGGTGACAATGAGGAAAAAGTGGTTGAAGTGTCAGCCACCAGTGGAGTGAGCTTGGAGATAGCTTAATTTGCATTCCTGTAGTCCACAGTCACTCGCCAGTCCCCACTTGATCTTTTCACTGGCCATTCTGGGCTATTAGAGGCTAAATGTGTCTTTTCAACTATACCCATGTCCCATAGATCTTTAATCTCTACTTTTGTAGCAACCATATAGCTTCCTTGCTAATGGGATATTGTTTTGTTCAAGGTGGGCAACAACTGTCAAGCACATTCGTTCCTTATCCAAAGTTCCACACTAATTTTTCTTCTTAGTCCAAATAGAATCAAGGCCTAAAATTGGTTGTTCAAATGAGCCTATCCACACCCCTGCATCAATCTTCATTGGACCAATAGAAATTGATAATGGTTTGGTTTGTTTCATATCTGTCCCCCTCCCCTCATGGTCAGGTGGTGGAGGGAAGTGTGAAGTGCAATTGAGATTGCATTATCTATGGATATTTTCTTTATTTCATTTTTTAAATTTAACTAGGCAAGTCAGTCTATGGATCTGTTGTCGCGGTATGTGAATTGGAGTGTGTCCAGGGTCTGGGATGATGGTGTTGATGTTTGTCATGACCAGCCTTTCAAAACACTTCATAATTACAGATGAGTGTGCTACAGGGCGAGAGTCATTTATGCAGGTTACCTTGGAGTTCTTGGGAACAGGGACAATGGTGGTCAACTTAGAACATTTTGGGATAACAGACTGGGACAAGAAGAGATTGAAACACTTGCCAGCTGGTCTGCATACGCTTTGAGATCGTGCCCTAGTATTCCATCTTGTGAGTGTTAACCTATTTAAAAGTTTTACTCACATCGGCCACGGAGAGTGAGATCACACAGTCATCTGGAACAACAGGGGCTTTCATGCAAGACTCAGTGTTGTATTCCTCGAAGCGAGCATAAAAGGCAATTAGCTCTTTTGGGTGTTCTGCATCACTGGGCATCTCACGTCACTGATCTAACCAGAGTTTGTTTAAGGTACCAGTATTAAAGTAGTAATCTCTCAAATAGCGGACTGCCGGCTGCCTCTGTTGAACATTCCAAGGCTCCTTCATAACTTGATGTGTGGTAATCTGACCATGACTGTAAGAGAGAACACATTGTTCTGTCTGGCTTTCTCCATGTCATCCCAGAGCAGGCAGAACAACCCGGCCCTATACACAGCTAGGGCTTATCCCTGGGCTAATTGCTTAAGGTCTGGTACACACACTGCTATGGATGGGTGAAGCCTGGGGCTGATATAGCACAGATATTACTCAAAAAGGGAAAAGGAGCCTCTGAAAAAACGACAGCATGAGCTCAAGACGTTTAAGGTGGATTCTTGTCTCTCTCTCAGACCATGTGTTGAGTAGATTACATAAACTGTCAATCACCTGCCTCACCATGGCAACCAACCATTCATCATGTTTCAACCAGCAATCTGCCCTCTTCTCTTCTCTTCTCTCTCAGCCCTCAAATGGGCAGCCTGAATAAACTTGAACTGACCTAAGCATGAAAGATCTGAAAGTCAAAACTTTGTTCTGCTTTCATCAGAAAGAATAATGTCTGATCCATAGAGATAGATAAATAAGTACTCATATATTCTGTCAGTCACTGTGTGCATGTGTGTTATACATCTGATATATGTTTATGCAAAGTCTCATGGGAAAATGGAGAGACATTATAAGAATATTTCAAAGATAAATACACAACGCAGAGACAGAGGAGGAAAAAGTCAATAGAGTACCAATGATCAATGGAAATTGTGTTTTTTCTGTAATAAGGGAGTAATGCAGAGACATGGGAGAAATGTGTCTTTATATTGAGTCTGAAATAGGATACTTGTTATTTGGCCATTGCCACAGTTTTATTGCAAGGAATTCTATTCTTGGTCAACCACAAGCTAGGGCTGGGTTATAAACTACATCCTGTCCATTTGTTCAGGGGAGATTCACTGAGAGAGAATCACTGATGACAGGGAAGGAAAAACCATCTACCATCTAACTCTCAGCATACCATCTATGATTTATCCTCTTTGAATGAACCTATTTTCCTCCCCCTGATTTGCTTTGGGGTCTGTGTTATTAAAGAATAACATCAACTGCTAACATTTGGTGCCGTGACCAGAATGATTTGGTCTCAAGAACAAACAAAAAAACTCAACTGTGTGTTGATCCAGAAGAAAGAGAAGGCTGAGCGCAACCCACTTTGGGAGAGTCAACTCTTAATCTCCCGATTGATGGCAGAAGTGCTGGGTGAGTCTAGACCAATATAATTTTAAACGAACCAAATCAGGTTAAAATTGGCTTAAACATATGGAGGACCCTTTCTTCCTTCAATCCACCCTCCGGCTGAGTTGCACAAGGATGATCGGGTTTCAAGCATCAGGTCAGCACTGCCTGGCTTTGAGTCAACAGATACTGACAGCGGTGACGAACGATGTCTTAGGCCAACCAGAACACAGGCTGTAAAATGTAGTAAAGAGAAACCTCCGGTGACAGTAATCACACATTAATCAGCATCTCCAAAACAGTTGCATGAATGATCAAAAACGTTGAAACATCCCCTAGAAGTGGGTATGAAAACTTTGGACAATTTGAAGCGTTATAAGAAACTCTACAATCTACACCCTTATGATGGGTTACAGTTATTAGCCTTTGTTAGAACAACTGTGAACATGGTGTACTTGAAGAAAAGATTTATAGAGCTGTGGTTGAGCAAGATGTGGTCAATGGATGGAGAGCCATACATCTTTTCCTTAAGGTTCTGACCAATGCAACCACCAATTGGGGAGAGATAACCAAATGTATTCATAACCCGAAATAACCATTTTTTGAATTTGAAGAAAGGTTTAGAGCAGAGGTGGTTAGACACTGTGGGTTACCTGACATGGAAGATGAGATACACTCAATTCCTCCAAAAATGGGGCAGTCACTCATCAGCTGATGCAATCCATACATGATGATTTGTGAAAAACTTTTGTTTCCACAACTAATGACTGGGAGAGACAAAACTACGGTGACATCAGACAGACTGTCACGACTGGACAGGGACATCAATCAACATAATAAACTGTCTGTTATCAGAGTTGTGCAGGTTCTGAGTGAAACCAACAACATTATTCGTTCAGCAGAAGAGAAACCTGGTGTATGTTATTATTGTGGGATTTCTGGTCACTGGCAACGAGAATGTCGGAAGAGAAAAGGTGTCCTTATGAGGAATGGCCAAGAGAAGCAGGGTCCGTCTAAGGGAAAATGGAATCAGACCAACAGCCCCAACAACACAATGTTCATGCAGAAATTTAAGAAGCTCTCTCCGGTTCAGCAGCAGAGTTTACGTCCCATCTCAGCTGGTGTACATATGAAATTGGATGGACTATATGTGAACATGATGGTTAACAACTTTGCAGTAGATTTTTTTCGTAGATACGGGTGCTGAAGTCACTATTGCCTATATCTTATGCAAAACATATATACAGTGGGGCAAAAAAGTATTTAGTCAGCCACCAATTGTGCAAGTTCTCCCACTTAAAAAGATGAGAGAGGCCTGTAATTTTCATCATAGGTACACTTCAACTATGACAGACAAAATTTGAAAATAAATCCAGGACTGACTTAGCAGTGTGGTGCCAGGACAACAACCTCTCCCTCAACGTAAGTTAGACCTAGGAGCTGATCGTGGATTACAGGAGAAAGACGAGAGAGCACGCCCCCATCCACATTGATGAGGCTGCAGTGGAGCAGGTCAAAAGTGTCAAGGTCCTTGGCGTCCACATCACTAAGGACTTAACATGGTCCACACCCACCCGCACAGTTGTGAAGAGGGCACAACAGCGCTTCTTCCCCCTCAGGAGGCTGAAAAGATTTGGCATGGGCCCTCAGCTCCTCAAAAAGTTCATTTCCAAAATACATGCATATAGGTTCCACTTTCAGAGGTACATCTTTTACAGTTAGGAGAGATGCCTGTTTTCATTCTATGGAGTCTCAAAGGAGTGTAATAAAATTTGTACAAACATTTGTAATTAGATTCTTTCATTTTTACATTAGTAGAGGTGCAGTATACCCTTTCGCAAACCTCTGCCCATAACTCATCACTGATAGTCAGACCAAGGTCCTTTTCCCAGATTATTTTCAAAGGAGTGAAGGAGGAGCATCCTTTCTCAGAAAGGAGTCTATAGATATAAGATATTTTGCCTTTAATGGATTGTGCTGTGACAAGAAGGGTTTCAACTTCATTCAACTGAGTTCTAAACCTCCTCTTGGGAGTAAATTAGGAAATGACATGTCTAATTTGAAGATATTTAAAAAACTAAATGGGATCTTGGCACATTGAATTAACTGCAGAGCTCTTGAAAGGATTTCAGTGTAGTGGTTTTCTGATGAAATAGGTCTGAAAAGGTCCTGATTCCTAGAGTATGCCAAAGATTAAAGTTGGCATCCTTCAGGACTTTTTGCAAGTCTGGGTTGCCTACTGTGGGTGAGTGAGAACATATTTGGGAGGAAATGCCCAGGTATTTCTTACAGTCCCTCCACGCTAGTAGGATGCTGTAAATCACAAAGGTTTTGGCTATGTTGCCCACTTCACTAAAGTTATTAATTAACATAATTGAGCTTAGTGGCAATGAACCACATGATTGGGCTTCTATCTGAATCCACGTTGACTCTTGTCTGTTTGTGATCCATGTTAGCATGTTGCGGATTTGGGCAGACCAGTAGTACAATTGAAGGGAGGGAAGGGCAAGACCACCCTTAGATTCAGGTTTCGATAGAGTGGAGAACTTGATCCTAGGTTTTTTTATTGTCCCATATAAATTTGGTGGTGCTTTGGTTAGTTGTTTTGAAAAAGGAAACTGGGAGATAGCATGGGAGCATCTGAAATAAATAGTTCAGTCTAGGGAGGATGTTCATACGGATGACATTAATTCTTCCTACTAAGCTAATTGGGAGGGAGATCCAGGTTTGGAGATCGTTCTTGATTCGATCCAGGAGTTGAAGATAGTTTTCCTTGAAAAGGCTATTCAGATCTGGTGTTATGAAGATCCCAAGGTATTGAAACCCCTGTGTCTTCCATTGGAATGGACATAGTGTCTTCATAGAGCTGGTGAGTGTAAGATTGAGAGGGCAGACAGTGGATTTGTTCAAATGTATCTTATAACCTGAAAACCTGCCATACTGAGCAATTGTGTCTAAAATGGGAGGGATTTCTCAGGGTTGGATATGTAGAGAAAGACATCATCCACGTAAAGCGAAATCTTGTGCTGCAGGCGACCTGCAGAAACAACCGTAATACTTGGATTTCTCCTTATCAACTCTGCCAGCGGCTCCGCCCCCAACAAGAAGAGCAGGGGGGACAGCGAGCACCCTTGTCTTGTGCCCCGTCCCAAAGGGAATCTGTCAGAATTCAGTCCGTTAGTAGTCACCATGGCATTTGGATGAGAGTTTAGTGATTTGATCCATTTAATAAAGTTTGGGCCCATATTGAACTTTTCTAAGACTGAGAACAGAAAGATCCACTCCATTCTGTCGAACGCCTTCTCAGCATCCAGTGAAGCCAGCAGGACAGGGGTCTTCTGTGCGTTTACTTGATCAATAATATCAAAAAGATGGCGAATGTTATCAGAAGAGTATCTGTCTCTAATAAATCCAGT
Organism: Oncorhynchus kisutch; assembly: GCF_002021735.2. NCBI lineage: Eukaryota > Metazoa > Chordata > Actinopteri > Salmoniformes > Salmonidae > Oncorhynchus > Oncorhynchus kisutch. The sequence continues at coordinate 20,617,598 of NC_034187.2, forward strand.
TTGGTCTGCTTTTATTATTTTGGGAAGAAGAGTGTTTAGTCTTTTGGCGAGCAATTTGGTAATTATTTTGAAGTCGAAATCCAACAAGCTTATGGGCCGGAAGGACGAGCAGGATAGAGGGTCCTTGTCTTTTTTGAGCAACAGTATAATGCGAGCTCTGTGCATTGAGTCTGGGAGAACTCAGTTTTTGCAAAAATCATCCAGCATTGGCATGAAAATAGGGCTAAACTGGGGCCAAAACGCTTTGGAGAAATCTGGGGAACTCATCTGGGCCCGGGGACTTGTTAGGTGGCATGGAGGTAATTGCCTCCAGGATCTCCTCAGGAGTGAAGGGGGAGTTGAGATCTTCTTGGTCGGTATCTGATAGTTTAGTTAGCGAGATTCTCTCTAGGAAGGAGTGGAGTTCTGCCTCTGTGTGTTTTTCTCTCAGAGGTATATAGTTTGCAGTAAAAATCATGAAAAGTTCAATTGATCTTTTTTGGGTCATATGTGACCTTATCCTCTGCTGTTCGGATAGCCATGATTGTACGCTCTGACTGCTCTTTTTTTAATTGGTAAGCAAGCAATCTACTCGGCCTATTGCTATACTCATGGTATTTCTGTTTAGTAAAGAAAACCTTTTTTTTTATCTCCCGAGTGTAGTCCAAATTCAGTTTGGTTTTGGCTGCTTTAAGTTGACTCCAGGAGATGCTGTCTGGGGATTGTTTATGTATTCTTTCACAGCACTCTAGCTCCCTCTCAAGATCTAACCTGTGTGCTTCCATTGCTTTTTTCTTAGGGGAAGCATATGCAATTAGATGACCTCTTAGTGTGGCTTTGGCAGCGTCCCACATTGTGGCCGGAGAAACAGGAGAATATTTGTTGTCTGGTGTGTAGTTGTCTATCCATGTAGTTAGCAATGCATGTAACGCTTCGTTTGATAACATGGAGGTGTTACATTTCCAGCTCTTTGACCTCAGGATGTTTTTGCAGAGGTCAAAGCGGAGGTGGACAAAGGCGTGATCTGAAAGTGCTATGGGTCCGATTGTACACGTGGCTGAATTTATGAAACTCTTTGGGATAAAAATGTAATCCATACGGGAGTAGGTGTTATGGACATTAGAATAGTATGTATAGTCCATAGATGAGCTATTAGTCTCTCTCTATCAGTCCCATCTCTTTAGTAAGAGAGTTCAACATCTTTGCAGATCTAGGATTGGTGGTGGGGACTTGAGATGATTTGTCTAGAGTTGGGTTAAGGGTACAATTAAAATCTCCGCCCACCACGCCAAAGGAAACACAATGCTCATAGAACAGGGTTATCATTTTTGACATGAAAGCAGGAGTATCTGTGTTAGGGGCGTATATGTTTAAGATAGTAATTGGTTGTCCATACAGTGACCCTGTTATCAAAATAAATCTCCACTCCGGATCAGATCTGTTTTTGTCAATTATGAATGGAACATTCAATTGGATAAATATGGCTGTACCTCAACTGTTTGATTTGAAAGATGAGAAATGCACCTGTCCCACCCAAGCTCTGCGGAGTTTGGCATGTTCGGCATCACAGAGGTGTGTCTCTTGTAATAGTGCAATGTCTGCTTTTTCCTTTTTTAGAGCACATAGTATCTTTTTCTGTTTTATTGCATGACCTAAACCATGGCAGTTCCATGTCAATAGATTTAAGGTACTAGTCATCATCATCGAACGGTAATCGAACTTTAGTGCAAGTCATCTCTGGGTAAAGGTGGATAATAGTTACAGCTGCGTTCACATAAAAGGAAAATAAATGGTGTACATAAAATAATAATCTCTGAACACCCCAGCCGAGTTCCCAAACAACTCGACATATCCCGTTGGATCTATTACCCCCCCCGCTTAGTCTCAATTCTGTGTTCCGAACCCCCCCCCCCCCCCCCCCCCCCAAAAAACGGGAACAGTTAGCAATGCACAACGTCTCCCCCTCCCCACCAAAGAAATGCCTCATCCTCTCCGCCCCGCATTGAGTAAGTGACAACGTAGCCCCAGTCCAGGCCACATTAAAAGAGGGAGAAAAATCAATAGCCCAGCCTACATATACCTCCCCCAAGGGACATAGGGAACCACAAGTAATAATAGCAACGGGGGAAAAAAAGGGAAGTAAAAGTAGGCTGAAACGTTAGTAGGCCTAGGTCAGGCTATAGAGCCTATCCCTCTCAGCTAAAGGAAAATAAATATAGATTGGACAGCTATAATGACATTTAGTAGATCGGGTGGGTCTTTGGATGTCAGCTATATGTTGTCTTACCTCCTTTAGTAATAACAGTAGTCGTACTGAGTCATTGGTCCATTTCTCATTCACCAGGATTGTCTTTCAAAAAACGTTTTGCCTCTTCGGGAGTTTTGAAGTGTCGCAGGGCTCCTTGGTGAAGAATCCTGAGCTCGTTTGGGTATTTGAATCCCCTAAAGATGCCTCGGTCAATGGCGTATTTCTTCACCTCGTCAAACTCTCGGCGCTTTCGGCGTATTCCAGCTGACAGGTCCTGGTGTAAAGTGAGTTTGGCGTTTCCCACTGTAATGGTGTTGATTTTCGCCGCCTGTAGGACTCGATCCTTGTTGGTGAATCTCAGGAAACGTATGGTGATTGGGCGCGGTGGTTGTCTGGCTGCTGGTGGGGGCCTCAGTGCTCGGTGAGCTCTCTCGAGTTCTATGGGCCTGTCGGTGGACAGGTGGAGCCACTCGGGAAGTTTGTCTTGCAGGTAGCGGATCAGTGGCATGTTTCCCTCTTATTTTTCGCCCAGATTTAATAGAACACAATTATTCCTTCGCCCCCTGTTTTCCAGGTCCTCTGTTTTCTCATCCAGGAGATGGATAGCATCCGCCCCTCTGCCTCCTCCAGGCGCCCCGCGTTTATGGTTATCTTGTTGTTGATGTCAGGCAAAGCATTTTCCAGGATTTTCACCTTGCCCCCTATCGTACTGAGCTGAGAGTTAATGGCATCTAATTTAATGTTGAGTTCTGTACGTTGGGATCTCAACTCAGAAAGGATGTCTTCGACAGAGTGTGGGGTTGGCATTCGTTGGGCCTTGGGGGGGAACGGGTCCTCTTGTTCCTGGCTAATGGCGCTAGCTTTTTCTGAAGCTAGCTGTTTCTTGGAGGCTTTTTCCGTAGCTAATGCTCGAGTCCAGGTAAAAATGTTACCCCTAATGTCGCCTTTTGTAGCCGCCATGACTTTTTGACTAAAGCTAAAGGAGTTTAAACTTGAAGTGGAGGTAAGATTAGGAATTGGAAACTACTTGTGCGGCGCTCTTAGTTCATGCGGCCATCTCGTTCAAGGGTCACTTGATCCCCCTATTAAATGTTTTTAAATTCTGCATCGTTGGGAAGGGCTCGTAATAAAGCATTTTACGGTAAAGTCCACACTCGTTGTATTCGGCGCATGTGACAAATAAAATTTGATTCGATTTTTGGATTTGATTTCATGTTATGTCAGTTCGCAGACGGAGGTTAGAGTAAACAATATATTTCTGGGCTAGACAGTCAAAGGAGAACCTGGTGCTGTTATTGGCTTTAGAAACAGGAAGTTGACTAAAGGTTATCAGTTTCGACATTTCTGGAAAGAAATATCCATACTAGCTTAGGCTGGTGTACCACATAAAGTGAAGCAAAGTATTTATTTTTTACCTTTATTCAAACAAGTCAGTTAAGAAGAAATTCTTGTTTTCAATGACAGCCTAGGAACAGTGGGTTAACTGGTCTAGGAACAGTGGGTTAACTGGTCTAGGAACAATGGGTTAACTGCCTTGTTCATGGGCAGAATGACAGATTTTTACCTTGTCAGCTCGGGGATTCGACCTTGCAACCTATCAGTTACTAGTCCAACGATCTAACCACCTGCCGCCCGTATTGGGCATGCGTTCCAAGTGTTATGCTAATATATACAGTGCCTTGCGAAAGTATTCGGCCCCCTTGAACTTTGCGACCTTTTGCCACATTTCAGGCTTCAAACATAAAGATATAAAACTGTATTTTTTTGTGAAGAATCAAGTGGGACACAATCATGAAGTGGAATGACATTTATTGGATATTTCAAACTTTTTTAACAAATCAAAAACTGAAGAATTGGGCGTGCAAAATTATTCAGACCCCTTAAGTTAATACTTTGTAGCGCAACCTTTTGCTGCGATTACAGCTGTAAGACGCTTGGGGTATGTCTCTATCAGTTTTGCACATCGAGAGACCAATTTTTTTTCCCATCCCTCCTGGCAAAACAGCTCGAGCTCAGTGAGGTTGGATGGAGAGCATTTGTGAACAGCAGTTTTCAGTTCTTTCCACAGATTCTCGATTGGATTCAGGTCTGGACTTTGACTTGGCCATTCTAACACCTGGATATGTTTATTTTTGAACCATTCCATTGTAGATTTTGCTTTATGTTTTGGATCATTGTCTTGTTGGAAGACAAATCTCCGTCCCAGTCTCAGGTCTTTTGCAGACTCCATCAGGTTTTCTTCCAGAATGGTCCTGTATTTGGCTCCATCCATCTTCCCATCAATTTGAACCATCTTCCCTGTCCCTGCTGAAGAAAAGCAGGCCCAAACCACGATGCTGCCACCACCATGTTTGACAGTGGGGATGGTGTGTTCAGGGTGATGAGCTGTGTTGCTTTTACGCCAAACATAACGTTTTGCATTGTTGCCAAAAAGTTCCATTTTGGTTTCATCTGACCAGAGCACCTTCTTCCACATGTTTGGTGTGTCTCCCAGTTGTCTTGTGGCAAACTTTAAACGACACTTTTTATAGATATCTTTAAGAAATGGCTTTCTTCTTGCCACTCTTCCATAAAGGCCAGATTTGTGCAATATACGACTGATTGTTGTCCTATGGACAGAGTCTCCCACCTCAGCTGTAGATCTCTGCAGTTCATCCAGAGTGATCATGGGCCTCTTGGCTGCATCTCTGATCAGTCTTCTCCTTGTATGAGCTGAAAGTTTAGAGGGACGGCCAGGTCTTGGTAGATTTGCAGTGGTCTGATACTCCTTCCATTTCAATATTATCGCTTGCACAGTGCTCCTTGGGATGTTTAAAGCTTGGGAAATCTTTTTGTATCCAAATCCGGCTTTAAACTTCTTCACAACAGTATCTCGGACCTGCCTGGTGTGTTCCTTGTTCTTCATGATGCTCTCTGCGCTTTTAACGGACCTCTGAGACTATCACAGTGCAGGTGCATTTATACGGAGACTTGATTACACACAGGCGGATTGTATTTATCATCATTAGTCATTTAGGTCAACATTGGATCATTCAGAGATCCTCACTGAACTTCTGGAGAGAGTTTGCTGCACTGAAAGTAAAGGGGCTGAATAATTTTGCACGCCCAATTTTTCAGTTTTTGATTTGTTACAAAAGTTTGAAATATCCAATAAATGTCGTTCCACTTCATGATTGTGTCCCACTTGTTGTTGATTCTTCACAAAAAAATACAGTTTTATATCTTTATGTTTGAAGCCTGAAATGTGGCAAAAGGTCGCAAAGTTCAAGGGGGCCGAATACTTTCGCAAGGCACTGTACATTCAAACACAGTGACTGACTAGGCAACTCAATCTGTAAAGTATGTGGAGGAGATTAGAATAACATTTGACCAGGCCTAGGAGCCATTGTGGGATCAGATATTTTGTATGTTTCATTCCATTGCTGTAAGCAGTAAGCACTAGCTATCTCACTCAATAAGTTCACATTACTCTAAACTCTGAGGCCATATGTGTGATGCAGCCTTGATTTGCAGGTGCTGTTGCCTGCCAGGCTGGTGTGTTATTCTGTTCATCCACAGAGCTGAGGCTTGTCTGCCTGTCTGCTGTTTGAGAGAGGGAGGCACACCTGTCGAGTGCTGCATGTTATGACATTATTTAGTCTCTGTCTCAGCAACACAGACAAAACATGAGGCTGTGGTGGCATGGGGGAATGAAGAGATCTGGCTAGCTGGCTGGGAGAGAGGGAGGAAGGGTTTGGTCCAGACATAGGGGAGAGAGAGGGAGTAGGGTGGCAGGGGTGAGGAAACCCAAAGAGAATTGGAGAATAACAGATAATAGCAGACAGACAGAAGGGCAGGCAGGCAGGCAGGCAGGCAGGCATTGAGATGATAGATATACATGCAGACAGATTGGTAGGAGAGGAGTGCACCAGGAGTGCATGGTTCTCACAGGTTCCTGATAACTAAGAGATAGCCATTACATGGGAGGTTTAGTACAGAGGAACAGACAGAGGCCTCTGCTTCTCTGTTTTCTATAAACATAATGGTGATAATAATTCTGTAGAACATTGTCTGCTGCAAACAAACTACAGGACCCACTGTGTGTTTATCAAACCTGAATGTAACTCAAATCAAATCAAATGTATTTATATAGCCCTTCGTACATCAGCTGATATCTCAAAGTGCTGTATAGAAACCCAGCCTAAAACCCCAAACAGCAAGCAATGCAGGTGTAGACGCACGGTGGCTAGGAAAAACTCCCTAGAAAGGCCAAAACCTAGGAAGAAACCTAGAGAGGAACCAGGCTATGTGGGGTGGCCAGTCCTCTTCTGGCTGTACCGGGTGGAGATTATAACAGAACATGGCCAAGATGTTCAAATGTTCATAAATGACCAGCATGGTCGAATAATAATAAGGCAGAACAGTTGAAACTGGAGCAGCAGCACAGTCAGGTGGAAGTTGAAACTGGAGCAGCAGCATGGCCAGGTGGACTGGGGACAGCAAGGAGTCATCATGTCAGGTAGTCCTGGGGCATGGTCCTAGGGCTCAGGTCAGTTGAAACTGGAACAGCAGCATGGCCAGGTGGACTGGGGACAGCAAGGAGTCATCATGTCAGGTAGTCCTGGGGCATGGTCCTAGGGCTCAGGTCCTCCGAGAGAGAGAAAGAAAGAGAGAAGGAGAGAATTAGAAAACGCACACTTAGATTCACACAGGACACCGAATAGGACAGGAGAAGTACTCCAGATATAACAAACTGACCCCAGCCCCCCGACACGTAAACTACTGCAGCATAAATACTGGAGGCTGAGACAGGAGGGGTCAGGAGACACTGTGGCCCCATCCGAGGACACCCCCGGACAGGGCCAAACAGGAAGGATATAACCCCACCCACTTTGCCAAAGCACAGCCCCCACACCACTAGAGGGATATCTTCAACCACCAACTTACCATCCTGAGTATAGCCCACAAAGATCTCCACCACGGCACAACCCAAGGGGGGGTGCCAACCCAGACAGGATGACCACAACAGTGAATCAACCCACTCAGGTGACGCACCCCCTCCAGGGACGGCATGAGAGAGCCCCAGCAAGCCAGTGACTCAGCCCCTGTAATAGGGTTAGAGGCAGAGAATTCCAGTGGAAAGAGGGGAAGCGGCCAGGCAGAGACAGCAAGGGCGGTTCGTTGCTCCAGAGCCTTTCCGTTCACCTTCCCACTCCTGGGCCAGACTACACTCAATCATATGACCCACTGAAGAGATGAGTCTTCAGTAAAGACTTAAAGGTTGAGACCGAGTTTGCGTCTCTGACATGGGTAGGCAGACCGTTCCATAAAAATGGAGCTCTATAGGAGAAAGCCCTGCCTCCAGCTGTTTGCTTAGAAATTCTATGGACAATTAGGAGGCCTGCGTCTTGTGACCGTAGCGTACGTGTAGGTATGTACAGGACCAAATCAGAGAGATAGGTAGGAGCAAGCCCATGTAATGCTTTGTAGGTTAGCAGTAAAACCTTGAAATCAGCCCTTGCTTTGACAGGAAGCCAGTGTAGAGAGGCTAGCACTGGAGTAATATGATCAAATTGTTTGGTTCTAGTCAGGATTCTAGCAGCCGTATTTAGCACTAACTGAAGTTTATTTAGTGCTTTATCCGGGTAGCCGGAAAATAGAGCATTGCAGTAGTCTAACCTAGAAGTGACAAAAGCATGGATAAATATTTCTGCATCATTTTTGGACAGAAAGTTTCAGATTTTTGCAATGTTACGTAGATGGAAAAAAGCTGTCCTCGAAATGGTCTTGATATGTTCTTCAAAAGAGAGATCAGGGTCCAGAGTAACGCCGAGGTCCTTCACAGTTTTATTTGAGACGACTGTACAACCATTAAGATTAATTGTCAGATTCAACAGAAGATCTCTTTGTTTCTTGGGACCTAGAACAAGCATCTCTGTTTTGTCCGAGTTTAATAGTAATAAGTTTGCAGCCATCCACTTCCTTATGTCTGAAACACATGCTTCTAGCGAGGGCAATTTTGGGGCTTCACCATGTTTCATTGAAATGTACAGCTGTGTGTCATCCGCATAGCAGTGAAAGTTTACATTATGTTTTCGAATAACATCTCCAAGAGGTAAAATATATAGTGAAAACAATAGTGGTCCTAAAACGGAACCTCGAGGAACACCGAAATTTACAGTTGATTTGTCAGAGGACAAACCATTCACAGAGACAAACTGATATCTTTCCGACAGATAAGATCTAAACCAGGCCAGAACATGTCCGTGTAGACCAATTTGGGTTTCCAATCTCTCCAAAAGAATGTAACTGACTGTTGTTTTTTACCATGGGAAAGTACACACATAATGTAGCAGGGATATATTATTATATATCTATTATTCTGTATATATATTTCTATGACCACAGTTACCATAGGATTGGACTGCTATTAATACCATTTTCATTTGTAGACATCAAATGAAGGCCGTTGGCATTCAAAACCTTTTCATTTGAACCTTAAAAACCACTCAAATCAGCTTGTAATATAATCTAATCAATATGTTTGTCTCAGTTCTAATATGTAGCTATACTAGTCAGAGTGGGCTTGGTATGAGATATACCATTAAAGCAGGTTACATGGTACATTACATTGTGTAAATCCTTCACTCCTCTCCTCTCTTCGTTGAAGTTGGAGACTTTTATCTCCCTCACCAACTTTAAACATCTGCTATCTGAGCAGCTAAACGATCGCTGCAGCTGTACATAGTCCATCGGTAAATAGCCCATCCAATTTACCTACCTCATCCCCATACTGTTTTTATTTATTTACTTTTCTGCTCTTTTGCACACCAGTATCTATACCTGCACATGACCATCTGATCATTTATCACTCCAGTGTTAATCTGCTAAATTGTAATTATTCGCCTACCTCTTCATGCCTTTTGCACACAATGTATATAGACTCTTTTTTTTCTCTCCTTTTTTCTTCTTCTGTGCTATTGACTTGTTAATTGTTTACTCCATGTGTAACTCTGTGTTGTCTGTTCACACTGCTATGCTTTATCTTGGCCAGGTCGCAGTTGTAAATGAGAACTAGTTCTCAACTAGCCTACCTGGTTAAATAAAGGTGAAATAAAAAATGTAAAATAAATATGAACTCAGCAGAAAAATAAACGTCCTCTCACTGTCAACTGCATTTATTTTCAGCAAACTTAACGTGTAAATATTTGTATGAACATAACAAGATTCAACGACTGAGACATAAACTGAACAAGTTCCACAGAAATGTGACTAACAGAAATGGAATAATGTGTCCCTGAACAAAGTGGGGACAAAATCAAAAATAACAGTCAGTATCTGGTGCGTTCACCAGCTGCATTAAGTACTGCAGTGCATCTCCTCCTCGTGGACTGCACCAGATTTGCCAGTTCTTGCTGTGAGATGTTACCCCACTCTTCCACCAAGGCACCTGCAAGTTCCCTGACATTTCTTGGGGGAATGGCCCTAGCCCTCACCCTCCGATCCAACAGGTCCCAGATGTGCTCAATGGGATTGAGGTCTGGGCTCTTCGCTGGCCATGGCAGAACACGGATATTCCTGTCTTGCAGGAAATCATGCACAGAACGAGCAGTATGGCTGGTGGCATTGTCATGCTGGTGGGTCATGTCAGGATGAGCCAGCAGGAAGGGTACCACATGAGGGAGGAGGATGTCTTCCCTGTAACGCACAGAGTTGAGATTGCCTGCAATGACAACAAGCTCAGTCCGATGATGCTGTGGCACACCTCCCCAGACCATGACGGACCCTCCACCTCCAAAGTGAAGGCCTCTGTGTAACGCTCATTCCTTCAACAATAAACGCAAATACGACCATCACCCCTGGTGATAGAAAACCGCGACTCATCAGTAAAGAGCACTTTTTGCAAGTCCTGTCTGGTCCAGCGACGTTGTTGCCGGTGATGTCTGGTGAGAACCTGCCTTACAACAGGCCTACAAGCCCTCACTCCAGCCTCTTTCAGCCTATTGTGGACAGTCTGAGCACTGATGGAGGGATTGTGCATTCCTGATGTAACTCGGGCAGTTGTTGCCGTGCTGTACCTGTCCCGCAGGTGTGATGTTCGGATGTACTGATCCTGTGCAGGTGTTGTTACATGTGGTCTGCCACTGCGAGGACGATCAGCTGTCCATCCTGTCTCCCTGTAGTGCTGTCTTAGGCGTCTCACAGTACGGACATTACAATATATTGCGCTAGCCACATCTGCAGCCCTCATGCCTCCTTGCAGCATGCCTAAGGCACGTTCACACAGATAAGCAGGGACCCTGGGCATCTTTCTTGTGGTGTTTTTCAGAGTCAGTAGAAAGGCCTCTTTAGTGTCCTAAGTTTCGTTACTGTGACCTTAATTGCCTACCATCGGTAAGCTGTTAGTGTCTTGATGACCGTTCCACAGGTGCATGTTCATTAATTGTTTATGGTTCATTGAACAAGCATGGGAAACAGTGTTTAAACCCTTTACAATGAAGATCTGTGAAGTTATTTGGATTTTTATGAATTATCTTTGAAAGACAGGGTCTTAAAAAAGGGGCATTTGTTTTTTTGGTGAGTTTATGTGTGTGTGTGTTAGGACTAGTAGCTCCCTCCTTATTCTCTCTCCTCACAGACTCTCATGCTGTCCTTCACACTTATATAATTTAACTACAAACTCATAGCATACAGAAAGCCTGTATTCAATGAACCAATTTTGTTTCGACTGCAGTTGAATCAAAATTGTTTCACTGAATACAGGCTATCTGTATGCTATGAGGAAAGAACTGCAGTTGAAACAAAATTGTTTCACTGAATACAGCCTTTCTGTGTGCTATGAGAAAAGAACTGCAGTTGAAACAAAATTGGTTCACTGAATACAGCCTTTCTGTATGCTATGAATTTGGAGTTAAATTATATCGGTGTGAAGTTTGTAGTTGTTCGTGCATGCTTGCCGTGGCACAGCACTGTAGGCCTTATCCTTAGCCTTAGCTTGTGAGTTAGCAGTCAAAGACGCTCACACGGTGTACGAGTAAGAGTTGGTTTACTAAGTGGTTCGAGCGATGCTCTTTTCTTAACAGCATGAGGAAATGTGTAGCCTAAGTATTTCTTTGAACTCTGACTGACTTTATCGCCTTTTAGACTGAGTGACTTATGGATATGAAGACAGAGAACAGTAATCCAGATGACAAAGCATAGCAAAGTGCTGCATGTGTGTGTGTTGTGTGTTGGATTACTCTTCATTGCCCTGAGGGCATGTGGTGGTGAAAGTGAGACTGTGGAATTGAGCGGCGTGTTGTTTGATTATTGTCGCCATGGCAACGTGTGCCTGTCAATATTTTGATTGACAGCCAGGTGTTGCTTTTGGAAGTGTGATTTGTGGACATAATGGGAATGCTAAGTGAGACAATGTCTGCAGCACACACCACTACAAGAGCAAGGAAACAGAGTTCAGGGTAAAGAAGGTGAATGAAGGCGTAAATGTGTACTATATGACATGAAACATGGACATGGAACTCTGAGTGTAGAAAACATTAGGGACACCTTCCTAATAATGATTTGCACCCCCCTTTTCCCTCAGAACAGCCTGAATTCGTTGGGGCATGGACTCTACAAGGTGCCGAAAGCGTTCCACAGGGATCTTGGCCCATATTGACTCCAATGCTTCCTGCAGCCCTTTGGGTATTGGACCATTGTTGATACACACAGGAAACTGTGGAGTGTGAAAAATCCAGCAGCGTTGAAGTTTTTGACACCGGTGCGCTTTACACAAAATACCATACCCCGTTCAAAAGCACTTCAATATTTTGTCTTGCCCATTCCCCCTCTGAATGGCACACATACACAATCCATGTCTCAATTGTCTCAAGGCTTAAAAATCCTTCTTTAACCTGTCTCCTCCCCCCTTCATCTACGCCGATTGAAGTTGATTTAACAATTGACATCAATAAGGGATCATAGCTTTCACCTGGATCCTCCGAGTCAGTTTGTCATGGAAAGAGCAGGTATTCAAAATGTTTTGTACACTCAGTGCACATTCAATTGTGTCCTTGATACACAGTTATTTCACAATCTGAAGAGTTAACTTTTTTTTGCATGATAGGCATAACATCATAATAAGTTCTGGTTTGTTTTGGCAATACCTTTCCAACTATATTCACAGAATGCAAATCACAACAGGTACAGTAGCTATTACAATTTCTTTCTTTTTTAAATGTTGTTCCCTCCAAAGCTTTTCACAGCCAATGGTGAATCTGTATCCAGGTTGTTGTTGGGTTATCAAATATTTACAGGATTCCTCTATCACGCAGTGCCACAACATGCACATCTGTTGTTTTTGATTAATTGATGTCCTTTGGCTCTCTGGCTTGGCAGGCACACCATTGTTTATCTACTGCCAAAAGATGAAACTCTGCTCTATCAGAAGTAGATTATGGAGGTGCTTAGAAAGGTGTTTTTCTCTATTGACTCAAGACACACAGATACTTCCATTGAAAAGCACATGCACACACATGCACGCACGCACACACACACACATCAAAACACACACACATATGGAAACACACATGTTGCCAAGCCATGTTGGATCCCTGCCTTTGCTTTATAGGCTTCTTTCTAGGATTATATCTGAGACAGTGGACTCATCCATCACCATGGTGAAACTAAATAGTCCTCCAGGTAATGAGATCTAAAGCCTTGTTAAAAGTTACCAATAAGAGTGTCTTTGCCTCTACATGAGAGCAGGACTTTCATTGAGCATGCCCAAGGGGAACACATTGGCAATAAGAGTGTTTTTAAGTATGAGAAATAAACACTTTAGACATTGAAGAAAGTATCGATGTTTCATAACCCTGGCTATCTGTAATATGCTGCCTGCCAATCTGTAATATCATAAATTGCTTTCTGGGTGAGTTTTGAGTGATCCAAGCTTCAAAGGTTTGATCCCGATCCTGCATTAGAATATCCAGGTGGATAATAACCATGTGGAGAATATCCAGGTGGAGAATGACCATGTGGAGAATGACCATGTGGAGAATATCCAGGTGGAGAATAACCATGTGGATAATAACCATGCGGAGAATATCCAGGTGGATAATAACCATGTGGAGAATATCCAGGTGGATAATAACCATGTGGAGAATATCCAGGTGGATAATAACCATGTGGAGAATATCCAGGTGGATAATAACCATGTGGAGAATATCCAGGTGGATAATAACCACGTGGGAAATATCCAGGTGGAGAATAACCATGTGGAGAATATCCAGGTGGATAATAACCATGTGGAGAATAACCATGTGCTTCAAATGCATCATGATGTACAGGTAACTGCCAAAATAATGGAAACACCAACATAGTGTCTTATAGGGCATTGGGCCACCACGAGCCACCAGAACTGCTTTAATGCACCTTGGAATAGGTTCTACAAGTGTCTGGAACTCTATTGGAGGGATGCGACACCATTCCTCCACAGGAAATTCCATAATTTGGTGTTTTGCTGATGGTGGTGGAAAACGCTGTCTCAGGCGCCACTCCAGAATCTCCCATAAGGGTTCAATTGGGTTGAGACCGGTGATTGAGACGTACTGAAGTAGCCAAAGTAATGGGCAACTGGGCCTGCTCAGCATTTTTATTCATGACCCCTAAGCATTATGGGATGTTAATTCCACTGTGTGGAAGCATCTGCTTTCTACAGTATATACAGTATATACTGTGTATCCTTAATTTACTTTACTGTTTCCTTTATTTTGGCATGTACCTGTACACTGAGAAGCAATAGTCCCAGAGGATCCCCTCTGACCCTGTCCATTCACAAGCCTATAGTATGGATGTGTTGTTACCCATGCGTCAGAATACAACATCAGTCTGTCCTGCATCATTGGTACCCCCTAACCACAGTACAGTGTTTTGCTGTAGTAGCCATTAGTGTTGCTAGTCTGTGGTTTTCATGTGCCAGTGGGTAACTGTTTCATTTATAAAGGCAATAATACCCAAGACGGAGGCACTCAGTGAACATCTGGGAAGGAAGTATGCGATGCCAGAATTACCATCTGCCATGGTAATTCTGCCCCACAACTCTCTTACTACTCTCCCAGGCAGCTCTGATCCACTGCAGCCTGCAGCTCTGGAGACCCCAGCTTTTCATCCAAGTTCTTGGACCAGTTCTTGATTGAGTTTCTGACTCAATGGAACCAATGGTATTGATTACCAAAAGTGCAAACTCCACCCATCTCCATTACCTGCACTCCAGGCAGGCCCAATCACATGCTCAATGTATTTGAAAGAAATCACAAAGAGGACCTTGTAACACTGCTCCCGAAATACATGCATTGTATAGTGATGTCCTTGTATGACACCTACACACTGATGCCATCATAATAGACAGTAAATAGGGCCGAGAAGATACCAATATCGTAATACTTGTTAGTATCGTGGCAAGCAAACAAAACATGAAGTGGATATAAATTCTTTAGGAAAACAGCCCTAATGTTGGAAGCAAATGTTGTCATCCAGAGTCACATGTATTTATTTTCCAAGCTATAGCACACAATATTTTACATACTGCAGGTTTTTCAAGGACCAAAAAGTTCGGACTGCTTTGTGTTTACATTTTTGCAGTGAAAAAATATTGTGATACCCCCTCCCACACACACACACGCACACGCACACGAAAACATACCTTCCAATGCTTTACACACACCATAGCAGTCGATACGAGGAGGGAGGCACGCACACATACATAGAACAGCATTTAAGAACATATGAACAGAAGTGGGCCTGATTAGAGTGAATCCATAGCCCTCACTGGTGTGACAACCATGCATGCAGTATCGCCCCATCACGTTGTTATTCATTGAACCACAACTAATTGACAAAACGAATAGCAGAAAATAAAAGACCCCACATTCCATATTGGCAGGCCCTGTAATTGTAAACATGTAGAAACCAATTTCCCTGTGCCATTGATTCCTGGGAATGAACTGTTCTCTGATACAGCTGCATGAGATTAAATGCTTGTGCGTTTTTTAATATTTTTTGAACCAGACATTTTTTTAATGGTTTTTAATAGCTGAAGAGGACAGGCAGATTACCAGTTGCTCTTGGAGTGAACAGACTCCTCCTGAGAGGGATAAGATTTAAGATCCCACTAGGCACATATGTCAATTCAACGTCTAGTCCACGTTGGTTCAAGGTAATTGTAATGACTTGGAAACAACCTTGATTCAACCAGTATGTGCCAGTGTGTGCCATTCAACCAGTTTGTGCCCAGTGGGACAGTTGTGTTGTGTTGGAGATGAAATGGGTTGAAAGTTATTCATTGTTAATAACTTTTTGTGTGAATGTGTGCGTCATGCATCAAATGTTTTCCTATAGTGGTGCAGTGTTTCCATCCATCTGTAGGTACTATAGTTTACAATCTGTCTCTCTCATACATTGATATCTGTGAGTTGTACTCACTGACGCACACTCACCACTGTAGGCCTTATATCAAGAAAGGTGAATTTTTTCACCTTGTGTTGCCATGGAGACCAGGAGAGACCAATTTCATAGCCTTCTGAAACTCTGCTGTGTCTTTACAACAGACACCACGCTAGCTGTCTGATGGGAATTTTGGACCATTTTTGTCATCGTTATAATCTGTTTTTCTCTTTTGTTCCTACTTTTAAAAAATGTTGTTCTTTGCTATTGCTTGGTCGGTGGGCGTAAGAAATAACCCTGAAAGAAAGGGAGTTTTTCCCAGACAATGGGCCTCTGCTTCTGCTTGCTCTTTGGGATCAGGGCAGGTTATTGTAAAAGCACTTAGTGACAACTGTAGATGTAAAATAGGGGCATTATTAATACATTTGATTGATTGATTGATACATTTCTCTCATCATAAATCCTTTCTCCTCTCTAGAGACGAAGCCGGCTTGCAGCTTCAATGGGTCAGAGTACCATGACGGAGACATGTTCCGAATGGACGCCTGCCACTTCTGCCGCTGTCAGGGAGGGGTGTCGGTGTGCTTCACCGCCCAGTGTGGCATCCTGCACTGTGAACGCTACTATATCCCTGAAGGAGAGTGCTGTCCAGTCTGTGAAGGTATGACATCATCACCAAATTACATCGCTCCTGACTCCTCCCTCCCTGTATGACATGACACAGACTCCTTCTATATTCACAAAGAGTCATCTCAGAGTAGGAGTGCTGATAAAAGGATTGGATTTGCCTTTCACATCATAATGAATGCGATTATATGGACATGTGGTACCTGATCCTAGATCAGCACTGTTACACTGAGACAATTTTTTTATACAGGCCCATATCACCATAAATGAGAAATCCCATAATAGTCACTGTCTAGAAACAGAATCAAATGAAACATGTTCCTTTAAGGGGAATCACCAAACCTCGTCCTTACACGACTCACTATTGTATGTATTCAGATCGTGATCAAGCCTATGAGCAATGTTACATCGGTTTCTAAAGTTCCCTCAAGGTCAGAGATGTGGCAACAGAAATGACAGTCTGCTGAGACCAATGCATTTCATACCATTTCATTCAAATGAGTGCCTGTGGTAAAGAGCAGATTTGCTCTGCCTGAGTGCAAAGCATTAATAAACATCAGGAGAGAGATGAGCTGTGGCAACTGCCTAACTCCTACACCACCGTGACAATACACAGCTATAGGCAATTAAAGCCTGAATGATGAGATTACTTAAACAGTCACTGAGTCAGACCTTCTGCCTTCTGTTTCTCACTCAACCTATCTTTAACTGACTGTCTTTGGCTCAGACACACACACACACACACACACACACACACACACACACACACACACACACACACACAGAGGGCTTTATTTTATCAAACCTAATGCAATGGTCATTCTAAGCCCTACCGGTAGTGCTATAGGTCCGGGGTGTGTCAGAAATATTTTTGCTATTTTCATAGACGTTATTATGAGCTCAATAGCTGGCAGTCGTGTGAAAGGCCTGGATCTTGATGAATAAACAAGTTGTAGGTGTGATGAGGGCGTGGCCACTCACTGGCCAATCCTGTCGTTCCATGGCTTAATACCGCATGCAATTGTCTCATATTCTCTAGCTTATTGACGGTCTTTGCGTTGTCATCAGCTCCAATTCAGCTGGGGGGCATGGAATATTCTCATCCAAGTCCATTGTGGATTGATACTGTAGCCTATCCTATTTAATAAACTGTAGTAACAGTGAAAAAAAAAACATTCAGTGTTTGTTCAATATGTTTGGAGTGTTGACAGTCAACATTGTTGTACTTGGCTTCAATTAGTATAGGCCTTTACACATCACACTTCTTCTCAAATAAAAAATACTAGCTTTTGTTATAGTAGGTTAAGGGCTTGTTTTTTAATCAAACTAAATGGAGAACAAGCGATTGTTACTGGAAAATAACTTAAACATTTCTAAATATTAGTGCCACTGGATGATCTCATCTTACGTCAGCCAAACCCTTTATCGATAGTCTTGACAACTTAGAGAATACATTGGGCATGAAAAAACCCCGCTTTAATTGCTTCATTGTTTTTTAATAATTCGTTTTTTATGTTTCTAAATACGAGGTTTACGGGCGCAAAAATAACATCTCTCTTGTTCCATGTCCATATGGTCCCTGTGCTTCAAGGCTGGATAGGCTGTGCTTCCGCTGTCATAACCAAATGCATTACCGCTAAGACCAGCTTTCGGTTGGACTTAAGTATCCCCAACTAGCACATACTGAAATTGGTACTTTTTAAGGACACTCAGATATTGCCACCCCTCCTACTTCAATGCAAGCGAGCTCATTTAACACAGATAAATAAAAAAATCCTGCTGCTTTGAAGAGCACCACTTTCAGTGCTTTCGGGAAAGGATTCAGACCCTTTGACGTTTTCCACATTTTATTACTTTATAACCTTATTCTAAAATAGATTATTTTCTCATCTACACACAGTACCCCATAATGACAAAGCAAAAACAGGTTTTTAGAAAATGTTGCTAATTTATATCACATTTACATTAGTATTCAGTCTCTTTACTCTGTACTTTGTTGAAGCACCTTTGCCAGCGATTAGCGACTCAAGTCTTCTTGGGTATGATGCTAAAAGCTTGGCACACCTGTATTTGGGGAGTTTCTCCCATTCTTCTCTGCAGATCCTCTCAAGCTCTGTCAGGTTGGATGGGGAGCATTGCTGCAAAGCTATTTTCAGGTCTCTCCAGAGATGTTCGATCGGGTTCAGGTCCGGGCTCTGGCTGGGCCACTGAAAAACATCCCCACAGCATGATGCTGCCACCACCATGCTTCACCATAGGGATGGTGCCAGGTTTCCTCCAGATGTGACGCTTGGAAGAGTTCAATCTTGGTTTTATCAGATTCTTGTTTCTCATTATCTTAGTCTTTCGAGTCTCACAGCAAAGGATTTGAATACTTATTTAAATAAGGTATTTCAGGTTTTGATTTGTAATACATCTGCAAAAATGTCTAAAACCCGTTTTCACTTTGTCATTATGAGGTACTGTGTGTAGATTGATGAGGACTTGCATTTATTTAATCCATATTTTATAATTTAGCTAGTCATAGAACAAGCTTTCAAATTATGGGCACCTGACCCAGATTACGATTTTTAAATGGGTCGTTTTTTGGATTGCGTAAAACAACAACAGTAATTATGTGATGGTGAGGATACAGGGATGTGTTCCAAACAAAACAACTGAACTCAGCAAAACAATTAATGTCCCCTCACTGTCAACTGCGTTTATTTTCAGCAAACTTAACATGTGTAAATATTTGTATGAACATAACAAGATTCAACAACTGAGACATAAACTGAACAAGTTCCACAGACATGTGACCAACAGAAATTGAATAATGTGTCCCTGAACAAAGGGGGAGTCAAAATCAATAGTAACAGTCAGTATCTGGTGCATCAAAATCAAAAGTAACAGTCAGTATCAGGTGTGGAAGCCAGCTGCATTAAGTACTGCAGTGCATCTCCTCCTCATGGACTGCACTAGATTTACCCGTTCTTCAACCAAGGCACCTGCAACTTCCATGACATTTCTGAGGGGAATGGCCCAAGCCCTCACCCTCCGATCCAACAAGTCCCAGACTTGCTCAATGGGATTGAGATCCGGGCGCTTCGCTGGCTATGGCAGAACACTGACATTCCTGTCTTGCAGGAAATCATGCACAGAACGAGCATTATGGCTTGTGGCATTGTCATGCTGGAGGGTCATGGCAGGATGAGCCTGCAGGAAGGGTACCACATGAGGGAGGAGGATGTCTTCCCTATAACGAAACAGCATTGAGAGCGCTGCAATGACAACAAGCTCAGTCCGATGATGCTGTGACACACCGCCCCAGACCAATACGGACCCTCCACCTCCAAATCTTTCGCGCAAGAGAGTACAGGCCTCGGCGTAACGCTCATTCCTTTGACAATAAACATGAATCCGACCATCACCCCTGGTGATAGAAAACCACGACTCATCAGTGAAGAGCACTTTTTGCCAGTCCTGTCTGGTCCAGCGACGGTGGGTTTGTGCCCATAGGCGACGTTGTTGCCGGTGATGTCTGGTGAAGACCTGCCTTATAACAGTTCTACAAGCCCTCAGTCCAGCCTCTCTCAGCCTATTGCGTACAGTCTGAGCACTGATGGAGGGATTGTGCAATCCTGGTGTAACTCGGGCAGTTGTTGTTGCCATCCTGTACCTGTCTCGCAGGTGTGATGTTTGGATGTACCAATCCTGTGCAGGTGTTGTTACACGTGGTCTGCCACTGCGAGGACGATCAGCTGTCCGTCCTGTCTCCCTGTAGCGCTGTCTTAGGCGGCTCACATTACGGGCATTGCAATTTATTGCCCTGGCCACAACTGCAGTCCTCATACCTCCTTGCAGCATGCCTAAGGCACGTTCATGCAGATGAGCAGGGACCCTGGGCATCTTTCTTGTGGTGTTTTTCAGAGTCAGTAGAAAGGCCTCTTTAGTGTCCTAAGTTTAATAACTGTGACCTGAATTGCCTACCGTCTGTAAGCTGTGAGTGTCTTAACCACCGTTCCAGAGGTGCATGTTTATTAATTGTTTATGGTTCATTGAACAAGCATTGGAAACAGTGTTTAAACCCTTCACAATGAAGATCTGTGAAGTTATTTTGATTTGTATGAATTATCTTTGAAAGACAGGGTGCTGTGTTTTTGCACATGTGTGCTTGCTCAATGGCACAGCCAGGAGGGAAAACAAACTTGGAGTTCAATACTTTTCCTGTCATAAAAGTGCTTTGAAATAACTTAGGAACTGTGCACAGAGGTGTATGGCCACTTGGAGACACAAGTTAGTTCTCTCATTCAAACCCTTGTATTTTTGTTTTTTTGTCTTATGTTGCACCTATCTCACATTTTCCAGTAATAGTCTTATGTTTCTGAATGTATACAGATTATATTAAGATTTTGTTATCAACAAATGTGGTGAAGAGTACAGTAAATGTAAAATTCACATAAAATCAACAGTGTAATGTTTGGATTCAGTCTTGTGTCAGGTGAACTATTGTGTCCTCAACTTTGGTCTAATTATTTTCCCGTGATCTCCAAACTGTTCCCTTTCAATTGCTACCATGCTCATGCATAATGCTTTTCATATTTCTTCTTTAAGAAACATTTCAATCAGCCCCTATCCATTTAGGCCAAGTCCCAGGTGTTAAACTATAAAACTCTAATCTTTTGGGGAGAAATGTAATTTACAACAGCAAACATTTTTATTAATGTAATATTGACCTCATGTTCATTCAGTCGTTGCATCCATAGTTCTGCTCTCCCTGACCGTGGTTACATTTCTTCAGCCCCATCCCTTAGCTTTATAGCAAACCTCATCTCTCGTGGACAGATACACTACATGACCAAAAGTATGTGGACACCTGCTCGTGGAACATCTTATTCCAAAATCAAGGGCATTAATATGGAGTTGGTCCCCCTTTTTCTGCTATATCAGCCTCCACTCTTATGGGAAGCCTTTCCAATAGATGTTGGGACTTGCTTCCATTCAAAGAACAAGAGCATTAGTGAGGTCGGCACTGATGTTGGGCGAATAAGCCTGTCCCACAGTCAGCGTTCCAATTCATCCCAAAGGTGTTCGATGGAGTTGAGGTCAGGGCTCTGTGCAGGCCAGTAAATTTCTTCCACACCGACCTCGACGAACCATTTCTGTATGGACCTCGCATGGGGGCATTGTCATGCTGAAACAGGAAAAGGCTTTCCCCAAACTGTTAAGATTTCACTTAACTGGAACTAAGTGGCCTAGCCCTAACCATGAAAAACAGCCACAGACCATTAGTCCTCCTCCACCAAACTTTACAGTTGGCACTATGCATTCGGGCAGGAATACATTCTCCTGGCATCCGCCAAACCCAGATTTGTCCGTCGGACTGCCAGATGGTGAAATGTAATTCATCATTCCAGACAACGCGTTTCCACTACTCCTGAGTCCAATGGCAGTGAGCTTTACACCACTCCAGCCCACGCTTCTCGGCCATGGAAACCCATTTCATGAAGCTCCCGATAAACAGTTCTTGTGCTGACTCTGCGTCCAGAGGCAGTTTGGAACTGAGTGTAGCAACTGAGGATGATTTTTACGTGCTTCAGCACTTGGCGGTCCCGTTCTGTGAGCTTGTGTGGCCTACCAATTTTCAGCTGAGCCATTGTTGCTCCAAGACATTTCCCGTCACCATAACAGCACTTTTGACCGGGGCAGCTCTAGCAGGGCAGAAATTTTACAAACTGACTTGTTAAAAAGTTGGCATCCTATGACAGTACCACTTTGAAAGTCACTGAGCTCTTCAGTAAAGCCATTCTACTGTCAATGTTTGTCTGTGGAGATTTCATGGCTGTCAGCAACGGGTGTGGCTGAAATAGCCGAATCTGCTCATTTGAAGTGGTGTCCACATGCTTTGTATAGTGTAAATACTGAGTGTAAAAAATATTAGGAACACCTACCCTTTCCATGATATAGACTGACAAGGTGAATCCAGGTGAAAGCTATGATCCTTTAATGATGTCACTTGTTATATCCACTTAAATCAGCGTAGATGAAGGGAATGAGGATTTTTAAGCCTTGAGACAATTGAGACATGGATTGTGTATGTGTGCAATTCAAATGGTGAATGGAAAAACTTAATATTTACGTTCCTTTGAACGGGGTATGGCAGTAGGTGCCAGGCGCACCGGTTTGAGTGTATCAAGAACTGCACCTCTACTGGGTTTTTCACACTCAACAGTTTCCCGTCTGTATCAACAATGGTCAACCACTCAAAGAACTGTGGGAAGGATGCATCGGCGTCAACATGGGCCAGCATCCATGTGGAACGCTTTCGACAAGTTGTAGAGTCCATTCCCCGAATTAATTGAGGCTTTTCTGAGGGTGCAAGTCAATATTAGGAAGGTGTTCCTAATGTTTGTACACTCAGTTTATGTAAACATAACTGGTACCATAGAATCTGTCGGGAAGGAATGACGTAACGAGCAGCAGTAGTTCCAGTGTTTAGGTTTTCGTCACTGGTTATTTGGACGTATCAAGATTTGGTGAAGGGTCTTAAACTGGGTGGCTGAGAATTTTCCATTTGCGAGGGTGTAAACTTTGTGGACAATTATTTTTTTTACACGTATGCCCCCAGACCTTAATCGAGAATCTGACAAAATTACGCAATATTTTTGTTCTGGGTTAACCAAGATTATAGCAAACCAAGTTTTTTAAATTACGTTTCCTTGCTTCACTTCTTCCTCAAACCGTTTGACAGAGGAAAATGTCCGGTCAGAATCATGACATCTCTTACAGTATAATACAGTCTAGTGAGCGTCTGTGGAGTAAGTAGGGTGAGAGTTGACCTGGTATTATATGGGCACCAACCCGAGGAAGAGGGAACTCCTGATCTCTGCAAAATGGACCTTTCAACTCTTTTATTATTATTATTTTTCACCAGGTAGGCCAGTCGAGAACAAGTTCTCATTTACAACTGCGACCTGGCCAAGATAAAGTAAAGCAGTGCGACAAAAACAACAACATAGAGTTACACATAAACAAATGTACAGTCATTAACACAATAGAAAAATCTATGTACAGTGTGTGAAAACGTAGAAGAGTAGGGAGATAAGGCAATAAATAGGCCATAGAGGCGAAATAATTACAATTTCGCATTAACACTGGAGTGATAGATATGCAGATGATGATGTTAGTAGAGATACTGGGGTGTAAAAGAGCAAGAGGATAACAATATGGGGATATTGGCAGATGGGTGTGCTATTTACAGATAGGCTGTGTACAGGTACAGTGATCGGTAAGCTGCTCTGAGAGCTGATGCTTAATGTTAGAGAGGGAGATATAAGACTCCAGCTTCAGTGATTTTTGCAATTTGTTCCAGTCATTGGCAGCATTAGAACTTGAAGGAAAGACGGCGTAAGGAGGTGTTGGCTTTGGGGATGACCAGTGCAATATACCTGCTGGAGCGCGTGCTACGTGGGTGGGTGCTGCTATGGTGACCAGTGAGCTGAGATAAGGCGGGGTTTTACCTAGCAGACTTATAGATGATCTGGAGCCAGTGGGTTTGGCGACGAATATGTAGTGAGGCCCAGCCAACAAGAGCATACAGGTCGCAGTGGTGGGTAGTATATGGGGCTTTGGTGACAAAACGTGATGGCACTGTGATACATCCAGTTTGCTGAGTAGAGTGTTGGAGGCTATTTTGTAAATGACATCGCCAAAGTCAAGGATCGGTAGGATAGTCAATTTTACGAGGGTACGTTTGGCAGCATGAGTGAAGGAGGCTTTGTTGCGAAATAGGAAGCGGATTCTAGATTTAATTTTAGATTGGAGATGCTTAGGGGTAGGGGTAGCCAGGTGGAAAGCATGGCCAGCCGTAGAAAAATGCTTCTTGAAATGATCGATTATTGTAGATTTATCGGTAGAGACAGTGTTTCCTAGCCTAAGTGCAGTGGGCAGCTTGGAGGAGGTGCTCTTATTCTCCATGGACTTTACAGTGCCCCAAAACGTTTTGGAATTAGTGCTACAGGATGCAAATTTCTGTTTGAAAAAGCTAGTCTTAGCTTTCCTAACTGACTGAGTATATTGGTTCCTGACTTCCCTGAAAAGTTGCATATCGCGGGGGTTATTCGAAGCTATTGCAGAACGCCACAGGATGCTTTTGTACTGGTCAAGGGCAGTCAAGTCTAGGGTGAACCAAGGGCTATATCTGTTCTTAGTTCTACATTTTTTGAATGCGGCATGCTTATTTAAGGTGGCAAAGAAAGCACTTTTAAAGAGCAACCAGGCATCCTTTACTGACAGGATGAGGTCAATATCCTTCCAGGATACCTGGGCCAGGTCGATTAGAAAGGCCTTGATGGCTCAAGTGTTTTAGGGAGCGTCTGACAGTGATGAGGGGTGGTCGTTTGACCGCGGACCCATCACGCACGCAGGCAATGAGGCAGTGATCGCTGAGACTGAGGTGTATTTAGAGGGCAAGTTGGTCAGGATGATATCTAAGAAGGTGCCCATGGTTACGGATTTAGGGTTGTACCTGGTGGGTTCCTTGATCATTTGTGTGAGATTGAGGGCATCTAGCTTAGATTGTAGGATGGCTGGGGTGTTAAGCATATCTCAGTTTAGGTCACCAACAGTACAAACTCTGAAGATAGATGGGGGGGCAATCAATTCACATATGGTGTCCAGGGCACAGCTGGGGGCTGAAGGGTCTATAACCAGCGGCGACAGTGAGAGACTTGTTTCTGGAAAGGTGGATTTTTAGAAATAGAAGCTCGAATTGTTTGGGCATAGACCTGGATAGTATGACAGAACTCTGCAGGCTATCTCTGCAGTAGATTGCAACTCCGCCCCCTTTGGCAGTTCTATCGTGTTGGAAGATGTTATATTTAGGGATGGAAATTTCAGGATTTTTGGTGGCCTTCCTAAGATTCTGACATGGCTAGGGTTAGCGGAGAGTGCTAAAGCAGTGAATAAAACAACCTTAAATAAGAAACAAACAAAAAACAGCAATAGGCAAGGTATATTGACATTAGGGAGAGGCATGTGTAGCCGAGTTATTATAGGGTCCAAAGAGTAACACTAGATGAGTCAGGTAGCCAATTCCGTAGTTGCTGCTATGCTAGGCAAGCTGGAGACATGGCGATTCAGACAACTAGCGTGCCGGCGCTAGCAGATGGGCCTCAGGCGACTTCGCAAAGGAAGAGCCTGTTAAAACCACCTCGGACGGTTACGTTGGCAGACCAGTCGTGATGAATCGGAGGGGCTCCGTGTCGGCAGTAAAGGGTCCAGGCCAATTGGCAAAAGAGGTATTGTAGCCCAAGAATTGGCTGGTCGACCTCTTTGGCTAGCCAGGATATGGGCCTAGCTCCAGGCTAGCTCCAGGCGATCTGGTGCTTGCTTCGGGACAGAGACGTTAGCCAATTGTAGCCACTCGGATAGCAGCTAGCTAGCTGTGATGTTCCTGTGTAAAGGTTCAGAGCTTGCGGTAGGAATCCGGAGATGTGGTAGAGAAAAAGCAGTCAGATATGCTCTGAGTTGATATCGCGCTGTGCAGACTGGCAGGAATTGACCGGGTTGAGGCTGGCTGATGTCCGAGTTAACGGTGAGGACCTCTAGCAGTGGCTAACTGACTACTAGCTTGTAGCTAGTTAGCTGGCTAGCTTCTGATCAGGGTTCTGGTTCTAAACTATAAAAATAGCAGATCCGTACCACATTGGGTGAGGCGGGTTGCAGGAGAGTATATTCAGTCCGTAGATGTAAAATGAGATTAAAATATATACAAAATATATATGAAGAAAACGATATAAGCAAGGGACAGGACGGGACAAGACAAAAACACACTTCTGACTGCTATTCCATCTGGGATTCAAGTTACGGGCTCCTGTTCTGTTGTTTTGGGATCTTTAAAATTAATCAATATTTTCTGCAACTATCTCTTTTCCAGACCCCATCTACCCATTGCTGAACTTCGCAGGTTGCTACGTGAATGGGGAGATCCTAGCACACGGAGACCACTGGCGTGAGGACGACTGTACGTTCTGCCAGTGTGTGAGTGGTGACTCCCGGTGTGTGGCCGCTGCTTGTGGGCACAGCTGCCTCAACCCAGTGACCGTACCCGGAGAGTGCTGTCCAGTGTGTGAGGGTAAGTGTGTGTGTGTGTGTGTGTGTGTGTGTGTGTGTGTGTGTGTGTGTGTGTGTGTGTGTTTGTGAGGGTAAGGAGAGCAACACACACCGCCACCTGACATGCCCTCTCACCTCAACCTGTCTGTCTCTGTTGGTGTCTGTCTCATTGCCTCTGTCTGGTTGCATCTCCTAGTATGTCTCTACTCAGTTGTTGTCTAATTCTATCTCTCATGCTAGCTGTGCCTGCTTCTATCTCTTTCTCTCTTTTATTTTCTCTCTGTCTAAATGTTTTGTCTCTTTCACTCAGCTTAAGTTTCAGTTTGTCTGCTTCTCTGTCTCTCGCATTTTCTCTCTCCACATTACCCCTGTCTCTGTCTGCCGTTGTGTACTGTACATTTTATGTTTATTTGTCTTTGTATCCATATGGACCTGTCTATGTGTCTGTATGTTTTATCTACTTGGCAGTGCAGTGTGACTCAGTGGACAGACAGGGTCGGTGAGGATTCTAATGAAATCTAGGGAAATCCAGGGAAATCTATTTGAAGCTGAGCAGAATCGCATAATTTCAGTTAGCAGGTGCGTGCCTCGTCTCCTCTACCGCTGGTGTCATACAGCAGCAATCTGCATACAAACGGTGACACACAAATCGTCCCTGGTGTTCTTTTCCCCCAACATTATGCACTGCTTTAGTTTCATCATGCATGTGTATCAGAATACCACATTACCTCCTTTATTCTCATATTGGTTTGGGAAGACCACACTGGGGAATTAGGTTGTTGCTTGTTGCTCGTTTGTCTGGTTAGTGGAAGCAGTGAGCTTAGCGGCTTACAGAATCATAATCTTTTATTAGGCAAGTCTGAATTATGGATTTTTGCAAAGCTATCTGGGGATGTTGTTGTGTTATCTTTCTAAGGCTCTCTCTGGCTTCCTATCACTGATGAGATTACATCTAAGGTTCAAGGGGCTAGTGCAGTGTAGTATGCTGCCGGTTTCTATATCACACACATCCACACACAAGCATAAATTGGATCGATGGTACTGTAGGTGAAGATCTTGGTTGATTATAGTCTCTTTTACCTTTGTAGCCAAGTACCATGTTTGTAATACAGTATAACCCCTTATCTTATGGATTCTAGGAACACTATCTATGGACTAAGCACTGTGTCAAATGGCCTTTTACCAAACGTATATAGGTGCATAAAAATGTCTTTAATCATAACCAGTCAAAACTTCGTAGGTGGAAGTCATGATGAAACAAATCTTCAAGAGTCAGCAAATGCTAAAATCAGTGATGCAAGATATGGATACATTGTTTTTGTATTCTTAGGTATTACTGCACTGTTGGAGCTAGAAACGCAAGCATTTCCCTGCATCTGCAATAACATCTGCAAATATGTGTCCGTGACTAATACACTTTGAATTGATTGTTACAGCTTAGCATTGTTAGCTGTTAAACAATGAACTGTAAGATCCCTATCAGCATTAGCATACTTTTAATACTGTGGCCTTGAATGCTTGACTTACCACACAGTAACTTGAAGGATATATCTGCTGTAATAAATAGTATTTTTATTTAGATGAGTTACACTCTATCATGCAGTCAGTCAGTGGATGGATGATCTGATAGGGACCAACAGGGGACTGAATCTCATATCAGTAATGAGACATATTAATATTTCAGTTCTTATATACAGTGGGGCAAAACAAGTATTTAGTCAGCCACCAATTGTGCAAGTTCTCCCACTTAAAAATATGAGAGAGGCCTGTGATTTTCATCATAGGTACAATCCAGAAAATCACATTGTAGGATTTTTTAGGAATTTATTTGCAAATTATGGTGGAAAATAAGTATTTGGTCAATAACAAAAGTTTATTTCAATACTATATATACCCTTTGTTGGCAATGACAGAGGTCAAACGTTTTCTGTAAGTCTTCACAAGGTTTTCACACACTGTTGCTGGTATTTTGGCCCATTCCTCCATGCAGATCTCCTCTAGAGCAGTGATGTTTTGGGGCTGTTGCTGGGAAACATGGACTTTCTATGGGGTTGAGATGGGGTTGAGATCTGGAGACTGGCTAGGCCACTCCAGGACCTTGAAATGCTTCTTACGAAGCCACTCCTTCGTTGCCCGGGCGGTGTGTTTGGGATCATTGTCATGCTGAAAGACCCAGCCACGTTTCATCTTCAATGCCCTTGCTGATGGAAGGACCCATTCATTCTTTCCTTTACACGGATCAGTCGTCCTGGTCCCTTTGCAGAAAAACAGCCCCAAAGCATGATGTTTCCGCCCCATGCTTCACAGTAGGTATGGTGTTCTTTGGATGCAACTCAGCATTCTTTGTCCTCCAAACACGTCGAGTTGAGTTTTTACCAAAAAGTTATATTTTGGTTTCATCTGACCATATGACATTTTCCGTATCTTCTTCTGGATCATCCAAATGCTCTCTAGTAAACTTCAGACGGGCCTGGACATGTACTGGCTGAAGCAGGGGGGCACGTCTGGCACTGCAGGATTTGAGTCCCTGGCGGCGTAGTGTGTTACTGATGGTAGGCTTTGTTACTTTGGTCCCAGCTCTCTGCAGGTCATTCACTAGGTCCCCCCGTGTGGTTCTGGGATTTTTGCTCACCGTTCTTGTGATCATTTTGGAGCCCCAGATTGAGGGAGATTATCAGTGGTCTTGTATGTCTTCCATTTCCTAATAATTGCTCCCACAGTTGATTTCTTCAAACAAAGCTGCTTACCTATTGCAGATTCAGTCTTCCCAGTCTGGTGCAGGTCTACAATTTTGTTTCTGGTGTCCTTTGACAGCTCTTTGGTCTTGGCCATCGTGGAGTTTGGAGTGTGACTGATTGAGGTTGTGGACAGGTGTCTTTTATACTGATAACAAGTTCAAACAGGTGCCATTAATACAGGTAATGAGTGGAGGACAGAGGAGCCTCTTAAAGAAGAAGTTACAGGTCTGTGAGAGCCAGAAATCTTGCTTGTTTGTAGGTGACCAAATTCTTATTTTCCACCATAATTTGCAAATAAATTCATTAAAAATCCTACAATGTGATTTTCTGGATTTTTCTTCTCATTTTGTCTGTCATAGTTTAGAGAGGCCTGTAATTTCCATCATAGGTACACTTCGTACCTATGATGGAAATTACAGGCCTCTCTCATCTTTTTAAGTGGGAGAACTTGCACAATTGGTGGCTGACTAAATACTTTTTTTGCCCCACTGTATCAGTTCTTCCTCCACTTCTCCCTCCAATTAAACAGACCAATATTAGACTATCAAAGCATTTTAAAACAAAATCAATGACTAACAGGGACATTTAAAATGAGCAACGTAATACATTACAAGCTCAACCCAGTGGATTTAGGGTGAGTTTTGTTTTGTAATCAGGATGCAAAGATCTCCACTTAGGTAGCTAGTTTCACTGGCCTGGGGTCAGTTCCACTCGTGTGTCACTCCATGCCATGTCTTAATGCCTGCAGGTCCCATTGCCTCTACCCCATGGTGAGCACGCTCACCCCCACCACCTTCCATTAATCTTTTATGTGCCTGTCTGCCTCTGAAGAAATGATGTGTTTTTTTTGACTGGCCGAGGCTCACACCTAGAGAGGGAGAGGCAGGTAGGGTCACCATGTTGTCCCCAGTCCTCCCACGCTAACCCAATTGTCACATGCCTGGCCATGCACTTTGAACGGTAATATGAATAATAACAGATCATATGTATTTATGCATTTATAGACCGTATTTTATTTCTGTATTATGTAAAATAGGTGAAATAAGCTCAAAATGGTTCACTCAATACTACTATTTCACTGTAGGCACACTATTTGTGTTGCTGATGATGATTTTTTGTGTGTTCTGTCCTCCTCATTCGAGCAATATGTTTCCAGGGTTTTTCAGATCAAAGCTGAGATAGATAGGTGGGTAAAGATATTATTTGCTTCCTTGATATGCTCATGCTCACACACATTTACAGCCATTACATTTATTGATAGTAGTTTGGGGAATGGAATCACTATGGGGCATAATGTTTTTCTGTCACTAGGATAGGTTTGGCTTTGATTGACTTCTAATTAAACAATGTTTTAAGGGAGATGGAAAAAATATATATAATGGCAAAATGTGATTTCTCCCAAACACCTATTCATATTTGTATTCCATTCATGGATGGGATGAGTTTTTGTATTATACTGTAAGATGGGTTTCACCATCTGTGCTATTGGGGATATTGACCATTGTGTCTTGGTGGGGGACTTGAGAGATACTCTGAGAGATATGCTATGATGACAGGGAGCAGCAGAGTTTAATGCATGCCCTCACATCGTTATCCCTCTCATGACCTTACTCTGCCTCCTCAACAAAAACTCCTGACATTGGTGATATGTAGCAGGCTACCCTTAATAGAGATCTCACTGTGTGTACTGGGTCTGGGCCTCTGTGTGTACTGGGTCTGGGCCTCTGTGTGTACTGGGTCTGGGCCTCTGGGAACACCAGGTAAACACAAGCCAGGTCCTGCCACTGTCACCCCTGACCTTGTCCCTCCCAGCCAGTAGACACACACACACACACACACACACACACACACACACACACACACACACACACACACACACACACACACACACACACACATACACATACACATACACATACACACACACACACACACACCCCTGCCCTTGTCCCAGCGGCCCCAGGGAGCACGGCCTTGTGCTCCCTGCAGCTTAATTTAGCTCCTCCTCAGTCAGGCCAGCTCTTTATGCATTTTTATTTCATAATTATTATTTGTTAGGAGAGGTGGTTTCCTCAATGTGACACTCCCTTTATGTCAGGGTGGGTATTGTACCAGATGCACTATGTGTAATTAAGCAAATGAAGGCTGTCATATTAGGATGAAGCCTTCTGGAAGCCTCTGCGATACTTAATGCTGCATAACTTATAGCGGAATCCCACCTCAACAGGTGTGTGTGCGTGTGTGTGTGTGCTTTGTCACTGTTTGTGTGTATAGTCTTTTGCCATGCCTCTGCTACTATAGCCACTAGGCTGTTTTCAGCCCGCCCACCAATTGTTTGTTATTATGGATACCTTGTTTTAGCCCTAGTTTTTAGCTAGTTAATGAAATCAGAGAGAGAGTGCTCATTTATAAATCATAACATCGAAAAGCCCTGAAATAAATGAATGGAGGTGTTCGTCAAAGACAAATAACCTTGAGAGGAAAGAAGATGGGGAAAAAATGTTTTTGTTATTTTGTTACTTTTATCTGCTGGTGCTTAATTAAATTTGCAACTCCAGAATAATTGGTACTGCGTTGTTTTCAGAAAGACCTACTCTCCCTCCCTACCTGGCCATTTTGTGTTTACCAGTAATTAAGTGACCCCAAATTGTCAGCAACAATTTTGTTTTGCCTATGTTTAATGAAATGTTTCTCTATATAGGCTGCTATCTATTTACTTTTAAATGGTTTCCAATAGATTGAGCATTGTTATTATTAGCATTATCAGTATGTTTTATTTCTACAACTGATGTTGTGCATCATTTCATTCATAGTCTCTGGTGATGGACTACCCAGCAAACCAAAATTGGTTCTGTGAACGTTCCCAGAACATTCATTAGGTTGTCCCAAAAGTTCTAAAAACAAAAAAAACTATCCAGTTTTGCTGATGATAATACCATTTTTGAATAAAATATTAAACTGATGTTGCAAGAATGTTCCCAGAACACATTTTGTTATTACATTATCTAGAAACCTAATAAGAACCTTAGGGGAATGTTCTGTGGGGGTTGTTACAGATTTACATTTTAGTCATTTAGCAGAAGCTCTTATCCAGAGCGACATCTTAAAGTGCATTCATCAAGGAAAACTCCACCCAAAAACAATATTTTGGAATTTGTTTCATTAGTACATTGTTAATTAATATAGTCCCAAAATGTTTTTCATGTCAGCAATCAGTTTTCAAGATATATAACTTGAAGAGGTAGGGTTTCAGATGTTTTCGGAAGATTGGCAGGGACTCTGCTGTCCTAGCTTCAGGGGGAAGCTGGTTCCAACATTGGGGTGCCAGGGCAGAGAAGAGCTTGGACTGGGATGAGTGTAGGAGTGGGGTAACATGGGAAAACTTGGGAAGGTTGAACACCAGGCGGGCTGCAGCCTTCTGGATAAGTTGCAGGGTTTAGATGACACAAGCGAGTACCCGAGCCAACAGCGAGTTTCAGTAGTCCAGATGGGAATGACAGGTGCCTGGATTAGGACATTCACCGCTTCCTGTGTGAGGTAGGATTGTACTCTTAGGATGTTGTAGAGCATGAACCTGCAGGAGAAAGTCACAGGTTTGATGCAGAAAAGAACAGGGTCTTGTCCAGGATCACACCAAGGTTCTTTGCACTCTTGGAGGGGGACACTGTGGAGAGAGGTTTTGGAGTGGGCAGGCCTTCCCTGGGAGGAAGAGTAGCTCCAGTTTATCAAGGTTGATCTTGAGGTGGTGATTTTTGGGGGGTATTTTACTATTTTATAGGGATCCCCATTAGCTGTTACAACATCCAAGCTGAGATATCTGCCAGACATGCAGAGATGTGTCGCCACCTGGGTGTCAGAAGGGGGGAAGGAGAAAAGTAGTTGAGTGTCACCCGCATAGCAATGATAGGAGAGACCATGTGAGGATATAACAGACCCTAGTGACTTGGTGTAGAGAGAGAAGAGGAGAGGGCCTTGAACCGAGCGCTGGGGGACACCAGCAGGGAAAGTACGTGGTGCAGACACAGATCCTCTCCATGTCACCTGGTAGAAGTGGCCTGCCAGGTAGGATGCAGAGCCTGAGACGCCCAGCCCTGAGAGGGTGGAAAGGAGGATCTGATGGTTCACAGTGTCGAAGGCAGCAGATAGATCTAGGAGGATAAGAACAGAGGAGAGAGAGTCAGATTTGGCAGTGCGGAGAGCCTCCCTGACACAGAGAAGAGCAGTCTCGGGTTGAGTGACCTGTCTTGAAGCCTGACTGATTAGGGTCAGGAAGATTGTTCTGAGAGAGATAGCGAGAGAATTGGTCAGAGACAGCACGCTCAAGTTTTTGGGGGGAAAAAATTGAAAAGGGATACAGGTCTGTAGTTTTTGACGTCAGAGGACTTGAGGGTTTCTTGAGGAGGGGAGCGACACGGGGCATTTTGAAGTCAGATGGGACACAGCCAGTGGTCAGGGATGAGTTGATGAGGGAAGTGAGGAATGGGAGAAGGTCTCCAGAGATGGTCTGGAGAAGAGCGGAGGGGATCAGGTCGAGTGGGCAGGTTGTCGGGAAGCCGAACCTCACCAGTGGCCAGACCCCACAGTATTTAATCTGGAGAGAGAGAGAGGGCAGAAAGGTAGTTAATAAGTGTGAGTGAGACCAGTGGACTCAATTGGCTGGGTGAATGAGGAGTGGATGTCATCAATCTTCTTTTCAAAGTGCTTGACAAAGACGTCCGCAGAGAGGAAGGAAGGAGGGGGTGGAGGATTAAGGAGGGAGGAGAAGGTGGAAAGAGTTTCCTAGGGTTAGAGGCAGAAGCTTGAAATGTAGAGTGATAGCAGCGGATAGCAGTGGATAGCAGCGGCTTTAGCAGCGAATGAAAAGGTGGAGAGGAGGTAGTGAAAGGATGAAAGGTCCCCCGGAAGTTTGGTTTTCCTCCATTTTTGCCTAGCTGCCCGCAGCCCTCTTCTGTAAGCTCGCAATGAGTCACTCAGTCACGGAGCAGAAGGGGAGTGTCTAGCCAGCCGGGAGTAAAGGGGATGCGGAAAGGGAGGAGAGTTGGGTCGAAGATGGCAAAATCAGGAGACAGGACGGAGAAGGATTTATCAGAAGGGACAGATGATAGAACAGAAGAGGAGAGAGTAGTGGGAGAGAATCTACTCACTACTGTAAGTAGCTCTCGATAAGAGCGTCCGCTTACTTACTAAAATGTAAAAATGTAAATGAGAGAGAGAGTGAAGATTGCAATGGCACATGACAATCTGGGTATGCGCTGAGTGGCGAGGGTTGGAAGAAAGGGAGACGGGAATGTTCCCAGTTTGCTGGGTAGACTGTCCAGTGCACATGTGATTTGGTTCTGGGTTCTGAGATGAAGAAGCAGCAGTTACTCACTGGTGTCTCCTCTGACCTTGACTGTCCTCCCCGTAACTCTTCCTGGCCACCTCCTCCCTACCTCCACCTGTCGTCCTCCTACCTCCTCCTGGCCACCTCCTCCCACCTCCCTTATCCTGTCCTCCTCCCCACTCCCTTCTCCTGTCCTCCTCCCCACTCCCTTCACCTGTCCTCCTCCCCACTCCCTTCTCCTGTCATCCTTCCCACTCCCTTCTCCTGTCCTCCTCCCCATCTCTCTTTTCCTGACCTCCTCCCCACTACCTCCTCCTGTCCTCCTCCCCACCTCTCTTTTCCTGTCCTCCTCCACACCTAACTTCTCCTGTCGTCCTTCACACCTCTCTTCCCTTGTCCTACACCTCCTATGATCCTCTCCTCCTTACCTCCTCCTGTCCTATTCCTAACCTTTTTCCCATGTCCTCCTCCCCACTCATTCTTTGACTTCCTGGTCTGGTCTCCTCTACAACCCTTGTACAACCCTCGCCATATTTATAGTCACAGCACAGCACTGGTCCTGGCCCTGTGCTCAGCAGAGAGGAGATCCATACAGCAGAGTAGCAGCCAACCAGGCAGGGTGACAGGCATCAGGGAGTAACATGTCAAAGCTGTCATAACTAAACCTTGTGCTGGTGTCCATGACTGTGACATTTGGTGAGCTAGCACCCTACGATATGATATTAAATGTTGTACAATCTTTAAATGGATTGAAATTCACTGAACTAAAATGTAGACACTTAATTTTAAGAGATACACTGAACAAAAATATAAATGAATCATGCAGCAATTTCAACAATTTTACTGAGTTACAGTTCATTAAGGAAATCAGTCCATTGAAATCAATTAAATACGCCCTAGATGATCCCGCAGATTAAGAAGCGGGATGTGGAGGTACTGGGCTGGTGTGGTTACACATGGTTTGGTCTGTGGTTGTGAGGCCTGTTGAATGTACTGCCAAATTCTCTAAAATGAAGTTGGAGGCTGCTTATGGTAGACCAATGAACATTAAATTCTCTGTGTCTGGTGGACATTCCTGCAGACATGCACCTGTGTAATGATCATGCTGTTTAATCAGCTTCTTGATATGCCACACCTGTCAGGTGGATGGATTTTCTTGGCATAGAAGAAATGCCCACTGACAGGAATGTAAACAAATTTCTGCACAAAACTTGAGAGAAATACATTTTTTTGGTATGGAAAATTTCAGGGATCTTTTATTTAAACTCATGAAACATCAAGATTTTTCTGTAATGAGACTGACATGCGTGAAGAAAAGACAGAGAAAAAGGGGGAGGAGGGTGGAGTGCCTTGTGAGAATTCACCAATGAGTAGGTAAACCACCACTACCTTCTGTATTATTGGCCAATGTGCAATCATTGGAAAACAAACTGGACGATCTACGATTAAGAATATCCTACCAACAGGACATTAAAAACTGTAATATCTTATGTTTCACCGAGTCTTGGCTGAAAGACGACACGCATAATATATAGCTGGCTGGCTTCTCCGTGCATTGGCAGGACAGAGCAGCTATGTCTGGTAAGACGAGGGCCGGGGGTGTGTGTCTATATGTCAATGACTGCTGTTGCGGGATGTCTAATATTAAAGAAGTCTCGAGGTATTGCTCGCCTGAGGTAAAGTACCCCATGATAAGCTATAGACCGGTGCCTGGTGCCCCTGCACATTGACTCTGTAAAGGTATATAGAATTGCTATTGTTATTTTACTGCTGCTCTTTAATTATTTGTTACTTTTATTTCTTCTTTCTTTTCTTAACTGCATTGTTGGTTAATTAAGAGCTTGTAAGTAAGCATTTCACTGTAAGTTGTTGTATTCAGCTCATGTGACAACTACAATTTGATTTAGACCGCAATATCTACCAAGAGAGTTCTCATTCATATTATTCGTAGCCGTCTATTTACCACCATAAACTGATGCTGGCAATAAGACCACACTCAACGAGCTGTATTTGGCCATAAGCAAACAAGAAAATGCTCCTAGTGGCCGGGACTTTAATGCAGGCAAACTTAAATCCGTTTTACCTCATTTCTACCAGCATATCACATGTGCAACCAGGGGAGGAAAAAAAATTCTGGACCTCCTTTACTCCACACACAGAGAAGCATACAAGGCTCTCCCTCACCCTCCATTTGGCAAATCTGACCATAATTGAATCCTCCTGCTTCCTGCTTCTCACTCAATATAGAAGTGGTCAGATAACATGGATGCTGCGCTACAGGACTTATTTGCTAGCACAGACTGAAATATGTTCCGGGATTCATCCAATGGCATTGAGGAGTATACCACCTCAGTCAATGGCTTCATCAATAAGTGCATCGACGATATCGTCCCCACGGTGACCGTACATACATTTCCAAACCAAAAGCCATGGATTACAGGCAATATCCACACCAAGCTAAAGGCTAGAGCTGCTGCTTTTAAGGGGCGGTACACTTATTCTGGACGCTTTTAGGAAATCCTGCTATGCCCTCAGATGAACCATCAAACAGGCAAAGCGTCATACAGGACTAAGATTGAATCTTTCTACACCGGCACTGACGCTCGTCGGATGTGGCAGGGCTTGAAAACTATTACGGACTACAAAGGGAAACCCAGCCGCCTAATGACGCGAGCCTGCCAGATGAGCTAAATGCCTTTTATGCTCGCTTCGAGGCAAGCAACACGGAAACATGCATGAGAGCACCAGCTGTACTGGACGGCTGTGTGATCATGCTCTCCGTAGCCGATGTGAGCAAGACCTTTAAACAGGTCAACATTCACAAAGCCGCAGGGCCAGATGGATTACCACTATGTGTACTCAAAGCATGCACAGACCAACTGGCATTTTCAACCTCTCCCTGACCGAGTCTGTAATACCTACTTGTTTCAAGCAGACCACCATAGTCTCTTGTGCCCAAGAAAGCGAAGGTAACCTGCCTAAATGATTACCGCCCCGTAGCACTCACGTCAGTAGCCATGAAATGCTTTGAAAGGCTGGTCATGGCTCACATCAACACCATCATGTAGGAAACCCTAGACCCACTCCAATTCCTATACCGCCCCCAACAGATGACGCAATCTCAATCGCACTCCACACGGCCCTTTCCCACCTGGACAAAAGGAACACCTATGTGAGAATGCTGTTCATTGACTACAGCTCAGTGTTCAACACCATAGTGCCCGCAAAGCTCATCACTAAACTAAGGACCCTGGATCAAGGACTTCCTGACGGGCTGCCCCCAGATGGTGAGGGTAGGCAACAAACGTCTGCCACGCTGATCTTCAACACTGGGGTCCCTCAGGGGTGCGTGCTTAGTCCCCTTCTGTACTCCCTGTTCACCCACGACTGCGTGGCCAAGCATGACTCCAACACCATCATTAAGTTTGCTGACAACACAACAGCAGTAGGCCTGATCACCAACAACGATAAGACAGCCTGTAAGGAGAAGGTCAGAGACCTGGCAGTGTGGTGCCAGGACAACAACCTCTCCCTCAATGTGAGCAAGACAAAGGAGCTGATTGTGGACTATAGGAAAAGGAGGACCCAACAGGCCCCCATTAACAACGACGGGGCTGTAGTGGAACAGGTTGAGAGTTTCAAGTTCCTTAGTTTGTTGGTGATGTGGACACTATCATGGTCCAAACACACCAAGACAGTTATGGAGAGGGCACAACAACACCTTTTACCCCTCAGGAAACTTAAAACATTTGGCATGGGTCCCCAGATTCTTCAAAAGTTTTACAGCTGCACCATCGAGAGCATGACTGGTTGCATCACCACCTGGTATGGCAACTGCTCGGCATCAGTTATTGCTGAAAGAGCTCTGATATGTTAGAAGACTGTCACTGTAAATTTATGGAAGGGGGTGAGAACCATGAGCCACCTAGGTTTTGTATTGAAGTCAATGTACCCAGAGGGGGACGGAAGCTAGCTTACCTCCGGCTACAACATAGTGCTACCCTACAGAGTGCTGTTGAGGCTACTGTAGACCTTCATTGCCAAACAGTGTCTTTTAATCAATTAATTGGTGACAGTGTATTCGGAATGTATTCAGACCCCTTTACTTTGTCCACATTTTGTTATGTTACAGCCTTATTCTAAAATGGATTAAAATGTTTTTTTTGCCCTCATCAATCTACACACAAAACCTCATAATGACAAAGCAAAAACGGGTTGTTTTTGCCATTGTATTAAAAATAAAAATGAGGGGGAAAAAACGATTTAAACCATTTTAGAATAAGGCTGTAACAAAATGTGTGAAAAGTCAAGGGGTCTGAATACTTTCCGAATACACTTTCACCAAATATTTGATTAAAACACACTGTTTTGCAATTAAGGTCTACAGTAGCCTCAACAGGACTTTATATATGTAATTTTTGGGGGTGGAGGGGAAATTGATACGAAGGCCAGTTGCCCATCCCTGCATTAGATGGAGGAGTCAAGTCACAGAGGGTAGGTTGGTCGTGCCGTTATAATGGACATTGATTATTTCTCTCTGATATTACCCACATTAATGGAAGGTATTGAGGGTTTGTAGAGAAATTGCTTTTGACTCTGATGACTCCTATGAGTATATTTGTGTTGAGGGTGTGTGCGCGTGCGTATTCATGTGTGTGTACGCGTCATATGTGTGTGTTGAGTGAAGTTCCTCATTTGTCAGTGACTCACCTCCAGAGTGGTTTGTGTGATTTGTGTTCCTACAGAGCCCACCTACATTACTATGGCACCCCCTGCCTGTCAGTCACTAGAGAACTGCTCCCTGTCA
This sequence comes from Oncorhynchus kisutch, assembly GCF_002021735.2. Taxonomy (NCBI): domain Eukaryota; kingdom Metazoa; phylum Chordata; class Actinopteri; order Salmoniformes; family Salmonidae; genus Oncorhynchus; species Oncorhynchus kisutch. Next base: position 20,656,813 of record NC_034187.2, read on the forward strand.
GAGAAGCACTGCTTATACGGCTTCCAACTGGACCTGAACGGCTGTCGCACCTGCCACTGCAAAACACGTTAGTACTGGGCCATATTCATTAGGGAACACAGTGGAATACGTTTTAAAACATTTTCCAATGTAAAACGAAAATGAGTGTTTCTTATTGGGCAAGTCCAGGTAGTGACCTCCCTGGTCTGGTCTGACGTCTCAGTCATTCAAGCATATTATGAAAAACATGTGTATTTTTTCTTCTGAACAGTTTGGTTTATATAGAGGAGAGAACTCGCCATGGGCCAATGACATTGAGACATTGTTCTCTGGTGTTTTCTCTCACCGTCCTGAATGTCTGACTCTCTATATGAATAAACCTGTCTGGGCCGTTATCAGACGTGGACCAAAGGCACTCAGAGGGCACACTGAGACATCCTGAAAGGGCTTTTAAAAACAAATATGTTTTTGGTTTGTGTTCCTGCCTGTTAGAATATGATATGCTGCAAAGGGCATTATCATAAGTTATGACTTATGAGTTTCAATTAAAAATCATAATTTGGAGTGTATGCACCTCTAATCCATTGCCACAGGTCATAAAATAATAATTGGGCTTTTAGAACTATTAAATTGCATTGTAGTTTTGGCCATATATTGAGCAGAGGAGGCTGGTGGTAGGAACTATAGGATGACAGGCTCATTGTAATGGCTGGAATGGAATAAATGGAAACCACATTTTTGACTCTGTTCCAAAGATCCATTCCAGCCATTACAATGTGTCCTGCTACAACTCCTCCCACCCCACCAGCCTCCTCTGATAATGATGTCTGATGTGTCTATGTCCTTCCTACAGGAGAAGAGCTGTGCAGTGCCCTGATCTCTGTCTGTACCCTGAAGTGTCCCTTCGGCCTGCAGACAGATGCCCACGGCTGTGACGTGTGTCAGTGTCGCCCTAGGCCCAAGAAGTGCAAGGCTGTGGTCTGTGACAAGGCCTGCCCCTTTGGATTCATGTGAGAAAGCACTTCTCTCTCTCCCTTGCTCCCTCCTTCTCTCCCCTCCCTCACTCCCTCGCTCCATCCATCCATCCCTCGCTCTGTATATTACTACCTCCCTATCTCCCCCTTCTCCCTCCTCCATTTTCCTCTGTCATTCTCTCCCTCCCTTTCCCCTTTCTTCCTTTCCTCCCTCCCTCTCCCAGTCTTACCGACACACTACCCACTCAGACACACTTAAAAGCCAAAATGCCGATTCCCAGCTCATGCAATTATCATTTACTTTAAACTCCAGCACTCCACGCTTTGAAATATGAAGCGATTTCAAATCTGCATCGTTTCAGAATAAATGAGCCCTACTTTGCCAGTCAGTTTCAGATGTTAAAAAGCAGTAGAACTTCACAGAAACAGCTAGACAGATGGCCAATTGAAATTGAAATCGCGACACCTTCAAACCTATGTCACAAATTACCCCAGTTACCTGCTTTGCCTGTTATGCTTAAGTGAGTTTTGCTCGTAAACTGACAAAAGGATCCCCTTTTCCTTCTCCATAACTCATTTTGGCTAAACAGGCGCTGCATGTAGAGTTGACAGTTTAATTAGCTCCACCCAGGTTACTGATTGGGTTAGTGAAACTGAAACTTAGCTTCCGGCCACTAGTACCATGCTTGTAAGCTCATTGCATCCCTCCCCGAATACTCTGATTGCCATTTACACAGAAATACATCAGGAAAGCAATGTATTACAGCTTTCACTAGGGAATCTTGTCTGCTGGTTAACAAGATATGAACACAGGCCTGGAACAAATGCCAACAAACACACAAATACACACAAACACACACAGATATAGATAGATCGCAATAATGGGTGATTTGAAAAGTCATAGTCAGTCGATCAATAATATAATAATACGTTTAGAATTTTAATTTTTTAAAATCTTTAATTTACAATCCGTCGAAACTATGAGAATAGAAAGGTTCAGAAATTTTGTGAAGCATCACCGCACAGTTGAAAAATATATGGCAAATAGAAATCCAATATGGATGGGTGTTAAGAGATAGATGGGAGGAGTTGAATGGAGCTGAAGGGTGGGACTAATAACAACAAGATAACAAATGTAACATATACTGTGTCTGTAAAATGTATATAGGTTCAGAACTGTTGTGAAACAGCACAGTTAAAATATATGGCAAATAGAAATCAAACTGGATGGACATCAGAAATAGATGGGAGAGGTTGAGGGTAGAGGAAGGATTAAAAACAAAACAAATATAACTATTGTCAAATAGACTGTGTCCGTCAAATGTATATAGTGTGTATAAGCTGGAAGTAGAAGCCTAAGTGTTGTTCTTCATTAGTTTACTCCAATTAGGGGAGGGGTGGTAGGGTTCAGTGGTGGAAAACGTACCCAATTGTCATACTTGAGTAAAAGTAAACATAGAAAATGACTCAGTAAGTCAGCCAGTAAAATACTATTTGAGTAAAAGTATAAAATTATTTGGTTTTAAATATACTTAAGTATCAAAAGTAAAAGTAAAATAATTGATCATTTCAAATTCCTTATATTAAACCAGACTGCACAATTTTCTCTTTTTTTATTGACGGATCGCCAAGAGCCCACTCGGAGACACTCAGACATACAGTCATTTACAAACAACAAATTTGTTTTTAATGATTCCGCCAGATCCAAGGCAGTAGCGATGACCAGGGATGTTCTCTTGAACAGTGTGTGAATTGGACCGTTTTCCTGTCAAAATGTAACGAGTACTTTTGGGTGTCAGGGAAAATGTATGGAGTAAAAAGTATATTTATTTTCTTTAGGAATGTAGTAAAGGTGGCAAGTATATACTTAGTGAAGTACAGAAACCCTTAAATATTTAAGTAGTACTTTAAAGTATTTTTACTTAATTACTTTACACAACTGGTAGGGTTAGCGGTAGGGTTAGCAGATGTCATCGTGGCAAAGGGAGGCTACTTTGAAGAATCTCAAATATAAAATATATTTTGATTTGAAAAAAACACTTTTTTGGTTACAACATGATTCCATGTGTGTTATTTCATAGTGGTGATGTCTTCACTATTATTCTACAATGTAGAAAATAGTAACAATAAAGAAGAATCCTTGAATGAGTAGGTGTGTCCAAACTTTTGACTGGTACTGTATATATTTACAAATAATATATATACAAATATATATGGGGGATTGGAAATTATGCAGACAATTACTTTGATGGAAGCTACAATCTATCAGCAATATTAAAGCTGACCCCCCCCATGCACACACTTATAACGCCTAGGCTTGCTGTGCATAAACAAAAACATTCCTAGAGCAGTACAGTACTGTATAAGAATGGACAATTGCAGCACATGCCCAACTGGCATACCACCTTCTGATTAGTTTGAAATGAACCATAACCAAAACAATATGAAATGACTCAATCTAAGGTGATGAGCTTGTTAATAGATCATTTACCCCCACATCAGCGCAACTTATTTATTACATTAACAAGAGTTGGAGAAGCAGATGATATCTGTCAGTGGTTCAGAATGATTCAGGACCCCTCAACTCATGAGCTCATAGTACAACTTTCTTACACCATCAAAACACAAAATATAAACTTGTTTAATGCCTTTGCTTTATAGACAAAAAAGTAGCGGGCTTCTGTAAAATAAATGTAAGAATGACATATTCCCACTTTAATGGCTGCTGATCCAGTTCCTTGTAGTAATAGTAATACACGTTCTCTTTCATAGAGCGGCTAGCAGCTTTTTCTATTGGACTCTGGGGAGGCCAGTCCTGCTGCACAATAATCCATCTGCCCTGTATTTTAACTGTGTTGTGGACCGACCAGCCGACCGGCCTGCTAGGGATTATTATGACAGAATAGTTATGGATATGACAGAGATTAAAACGCTCAAGCAGCAGGCAGTCTTCCTATCTTAACCTAAACTCTCACTCGTCAACTGTCTGTCACATAAAGCTGTTACTCCACTGGTCTGTCTGCATTGAACCGACGGTTCTCGCTCTCTCTTTCTCTCCCTCTCTTTCTCTCTCCTTTCTCACAAATGAGTGTTCATGGGGTGAATGGTTGCATCTAAGATTCTAATTTTAGATATCTATTATGCCCTATCAAAGATATACCTTACCCCTATGTTTTCGAGCAGCAAAGTGTATGGTTTGAATAATTCAACAGGCCGCGTTCTTCTCTCCATACAGACTCTATTGATGTTCCCCGCAACTGAAATGGCCCCTGATAGATCCTTATCACCAAACCAAATGAAGATTGCACATGGCTATTTTTTCTCGCTCCTATTGTTCATGAGATAAGAGAGTGAGGAAGAGAGGGAAGAGGGGGAGGATGGAAGAAGGAGAGGAAGGGAGGAAGTGGAGGGGAGGATAGAGGGATATAGGAGGGGAGGATAGAAGGATAGAGGGGGAGAGGATGGAGGGATAGGATGGGAGGATAGAGGAGGGATAGGATGGAAGGATAGAGGAGGGATATGATGGAAGGATAGAGGAGGGATAGGATGGAAGGATAGAGGAGGGATATGATGGAAGGATAGAGGAGGGGAGGATGAAGGGATAGAGGATGGAGGGATAGAGGAGGTGAGGATGGAAGGATAGAGGAGTGATATGATGGAAGGATAGAGGAGGGGAGGATGAAGGGATAGAGGATGGAGGGATAGAGGAGGTGAGGATGGAAGGATAGAGGAGGGGAGCATAGAGGGATAGAGGAGGGGAGGTAATAAGGATAGAGGCAGAACTGGATGGGATAGGGATGTGAATTTTAACTTAGGAAAGGGAAGGTGCCCTGCGCGGTCTGGTCAGAGCAGCAAGCCTTGGAGCGAAGCGTATGTTTGATAAGTCCCTATGGTCAGTAATTTGTGCCATCTGTTGGCGCACACACACCTGTCCACGCAAACAATCTCTCTCTCTCTCTCTCTCTCTCTCTCTCTCGCGCACTTATCTCTGTCCTTGTTTTAACTGATGACGCGGGTGCTGCTTGTCATTGGCACCTGGCTGGAATGTATCCACTGCCTGTCTCTGCTGTACACAGATTTGTTTGGCAGTTTGCTATGTGTTTACCTTTCTGTGCAAAGACTAAAACCATGTCAACCTAATAAAACAGATGCTACGGCAAGCAAACACACTGTTGTTTGTAACTAAAGCATGTCACACAAACAAACACAAAGGCAAACTAAAATCTCATGGACATCATCTGTAATCAGTGCTATTGTGTTATGGAACAAGGTGAGAGATGAAACTAACAGCCTAATATTCTTACTTTCACTATAGACTCACTGTTGTGCCTCTGTAGCTTGCATCATTTAATTTTTGCACAATTTTTGTTATTACAATTTTCAATGACACGGTATTATGGCCTGTTTATTGAATTGCAATAGTTGTGATTTGGTATCTTTTTTTCCGAAGGCTGAAGTACAATGTATAAACATTTTGTTTGCAGCTCCACACTAATTGCTCTTCTATTCATGCATTTGTTGTTTAAAGGTATAACTACAAAGTGATCACTAATGAGTATGATTAATACTAAAGTTAAGCTAAAGGCATGTAAATGCTTATTTTATTTGTCCTCGTAGGCTAATTGTAGAGGGGTCCTTCATGTATTCCCGTCAGAGATTGTTACAGGCAAACTAAATGGCGTTCAAGAGCTCAATGTTTCAACTGTGTTGTGGTTCATGCCAACCTGTTAATTCTCCTGGGGGGAGTTTTGAAATTTGAAATTGCACAGTATGTTCCATGATGAAATGCATTATGGGTAAGAGGTATTCTTCAACCCCTAATTTCCTGTTTTGGCCACACAGTGGAAGGTCCAGTTATACTGTAGGCCTACTTGCCGCAGATCATGCAAATTGCTATCAGGCATTATTGAGGCCTGTGTTAGATCAGTGCAGTGACATATGTTGCTCTTTGTCCTGTTTATTAAGCACTTTTGTCCCCTATTTATTATCTACCTTGTTAAAAGTAAAGCCCAAACCTGAGGCAGAAAAACAATATTATTTCTGCCTCCTCACTGCAACACCCACCGCTATGGACAGTTTGGCCACCCTCACGGCTTTGATCCATAAGCAGCGATGCTTCACCTAGCCACATTAGCTTCGTCCAGAGTGGCTCGTCATGTGGTTGTTAGCAAGTCGACAGCATGCTACGTATCAACAGCCAAACCAGTAGGGGCTGGAAGCTATAGTGAGCTACGATTGGTCAATATTAAGCCATGATATTGCTGATTATTTGCATAAAGTTCATCTTTCCCCAGCTTATAGTTGTCAGCGATTGAGTGCAGAGTGAAAGCGGAGTCAGGCGCAGGACACAGGTATAGAGTAATCCAACTGAGTTTACTCAAAGAATAAAGCAAAATTCCAAATAGGAACATACAACACAACTCTAACACAACCACTAACGACATGAACAATCACTGACAGAACAGAAATATATGTCAGATTGTTAAATAGGGAATGTAATGAGGGAATATAAAACAGGTGTGTGTGTAATCAGACAAAACAAAACGAAACAGAAAAATGGATCGGTAGTGACTAGAAAGCCGGTGACGTCGACCGCCGAACACCACCCGAACAAGGAGAAGGGCCGACTTCGGCGGAAGTCGTGACAATAGTACCAGTCAAAAGTTTGGACACACCTACTCATTCTAGGATTTTTCTTTATTTTACTATTTTCTACATTGTATAATACTAACTAGTAAAGACATCAAAACTATGAAATAACATATATGGAATCATGTAGTAGTTTTGATATCTTCACTATTATTCTACAATGTAGAAAGATGTAAAAAATAAAGAAAAATCCTTGAATGAGTAGGTGTGTCCTGTTTATGCTCCCACGCCATGTTCGCGTCGCCCAACGCTCGACTGCCCACTTCACCTCTCCTCGCTTTTCTTCTATTGAAAATGTATGAACCTTTATCGTTTCATCGCCCGACATCATCCCTAATGGACATGGGCTATCCATTTTAGATACTTTGGCGTAAACTGTATAAATTAGGGCCTATATTTTCTAAACTTATGAAGACCTGATCTTAACCTCTCTCTCACCCTCTATATATATATATATATGTATATCTCTCTCTCTCCCTCTCTACCCCATCAGAAAGAACAAGCATGGTTGTGATATCTGCCGCTGTAAGAAGTGTCCAGAGTTACCTTGTGACAAAGCCTGTCCAATGGGCTTCCAGCAGGACAAGTTGGGCTGTCTGAAGTGCCAGTGCAGAGGTAAGTGCCATCTATTGATAGCCTTTGATGCTTATGCAGTCATCATTTAGAGACGGCTGATAATACTTTTTCTCAAACTCTCTCCTCGCTTTCACTGTCAGACTTGGAGAACCACTAATGTTTTAACTATTGTTCTATCAATGTTTTACTGTTTCTAACTATTTCACCAATAGAGGGTTGTCTGGTTAGTCTCTTGCTGCCAGACTTGTTCTGAAGAAACCTGGAACAGCTATAAATCATTTCGATTTGCTTATTAAGCAACCCAGACAGCACGATTTTACCTTGTTTTTTAAATTTACGGATAGCCAGGGGCACACTTCGACAGTCAGACATAATTTACAAACGAAGCATTTGTGTTTAGTGTCAGTAGGGATGACCAGGGATGTTCTCTTGATAAGTGTGTGAATTAGACAATTTTCCTGTTCTGCTAAGCATTCAAAATGTAACTGGTACTTTTGGGTGTCAGGAAAAATGTATGGAGTAAAAAGTACATTATTTTCTTTAGGAATGTAGTGGAGTAAAAGTAAAAGTTGTCGAAAATATAAATAGTAAAGTAAAGTACAGATACCCTAAAACACTACTTAAGTAGTACTTTAAAGTATTTTTACTTAATTACTTTATGCCTCTGCCTAAAAGGCACCCTAACGAAAATGTACGCTTCCAGTATAAACTAATGTATATAATTTATTATACAAGAAACAAAATGTACAAATTCTACAGCACCATATTGACTCAATAATCAATGTTTTCTGGGAATGTGAAGTCCCAAATTTATTGGCAGAGCTAGAAAGTTGTCCATCAGAAGTATTACAATGTAAACTTACTTTTTAATCCATCTGTCTGCATATTTCAAGACATGGCATATGGGGGTGTAGTGAGATACCCAACAGGCTGGACGATTCTCTTCTCATCACTTATCTTGAAAAAACGTATACTAAAAACGTGGAAATCAATCAATCTGCCATCGTTAACAGAATGGAAAATCAAATTATTTATTATTTAAATATTGGAATAGCATGGGCGACAGAGAAAAACAAATTGGTACAATTTAAGGCCAACAGTAATGCGGCCAACAGTAATGTGGCCAACAGTAATGCAGGCACTAGGGATGGGGGTGTGGGCATGTGGGATGTAGTCATTGTTTGTGTGCGTCTGTAAATTGTTGTTCATATGTATACATTTGTATCTGGTGTAAAAAATGCAAATAAATAAATAAAATAAAAGGCACCCTATTCCGTATATAGTGTACTACTTTTGTAGTAGTGTATTATATAGGGAATAGGGTGCCATTTGGTGTTTTTGACCCCACCTGTTGGTACATCCAGAGGGCAGGCTGGGGTCATCTCCTCCACACAGATCTATTATTGATGCTCCTCTTGTGTTCTACTGTGATTCACACTAAATAATTAAATCGTTGTGAAAAATGTATGAATGAGCACTGAAAACTCCTCTTTTAATGAGGAAAAACTTTTTAATCTGTCTCCCTTTTGAATTTGTGAAATTTGGCATCCACCCAGAATAGCTCAGAGTCTCAGACAGGAGTTTAATCAAGGTGTTTTTTTTCTCTCCCTGGTATTGATCTGGTCGTGATTGGACCATGCTCAGAAAAGCCAGTCAGTGATTGGTCCGCCAAACACTGTTCTTTATGGGTTATGCTGGTAGTTGTATCTCTAAAACCTTTCCTCTCTCCTCTGTCCCTCTTCCAGACCAGAGCTCATCGTCAGTGGCCCCGTTAGTGAAGAAGGGTTCCTGTCTGTCCATGGATGGAAGACGGCATGAGAACGAAGAGAACTGGCATGATGGCTGCCGGGATTGCTACTGCCACAGCGGCAGGGAGATGTGTGCCCTCATCTCATGCCCTGTGCCATCCTGCGACAGCCCTGCCATACGGTCCGGACAGTGCTGTCCATCCTGCCCAGGTTAAAACCTTAAACAAACAAATGAAATATGGGGAAAAAACAGTGCACTGGTAGTAGGCTATTCTTAGATAGGCTAGTTGTTGTTTTAGATGATTTCAGGTTTACACATCATTTTCCCATCCTCCTCATTGTTTCATATAATAGATAATGTTGACAATGCATTACACACTAATGAAAAAGCTGTTTCCAATATGTTTCACCCTTGAACCTGTGCTCTCTCTTCCGTCCTCCTCCCTCAGAGGAGCCCAGCTCCCACAAACCAGACCTGGGGGATTCGTCAGTGTGTCTGGCCCCGGGGGGAGAATACTTTGTGGAGGGGGAGACGTGGAACATCGACGCCTGCACCCAGTGCACCTGTCACAGTGGGCGTGTCCTGTGTGAGACAGAGGTGTGCCCGCCCCTGCTCTGCCAGAGCCCAATCAGAACGCAAGACTCATGCTGCCCCCACTGCCCAGGTGAGTTTGAGCAGCCATTGGGTTTTTGAGTTAGCTTTGAAACACTATTGGTCTTTAAGTCTCTATATATTTGAGTCTGTCTGGCAAGAATAGTCTGTATGATGTTTTACTTTATAATAGAGAGGGGCGGCCTCATTATTAAATGCAGCATAAGCCCTAAGCCGTATATAAAGGTAGAGGTGAATGTGAAGGGGAGAGGGTCTCAAAGTTGTCTTGACTGAGCTGAGGTCCTTAAGGTAATTAATTATTGCTGCTCAGACCTGGCATTGAGAGAGATGCTATTTTAACTTTTTCAATTTGTCTTGGCACATCTAGCCACTGGGATTTTTGCCCATTCTTCAAGGCAAAACTATTCCAGCTCCTTCAAGTTGGATGGGTTCCGCTGGTGTACAGAAATCTTTAAGTCATACCACAGATTCTCAATTAGATTTAGGTATGGGCTTTGACTAGGCTATTCCAAGACATTTAAATGTTTCCCCTTAAACCACTTGAGTGTTGCTTTAGCAGTATGCTTAGGGTCATTGTCCTGCAGGAAGGTGAACCTCCATCCCAGTCTCAAATCTCTTGAAGACTGAAACAGGTTTCCCTCCCTTTCCCTGTATTTAGCGTCATCCATCATTCCTTCAATTCTGACCAGTTTCCCAGTCTCTGCCGATGAAAAACATCCCCACAGCATGATGCTGGCTCCACCATGCTTCACTGTGATGGTATTCTTGGGGTGATGAGAGGTGTTCGGTTTGCGCCAGACAAAGCGTTTTCCTTGATGGCCAAAAAGCTGCATTTTAGTCTCATCTGACCTTGTTCCATATGTTTGGGGAGTCTCCCACATGCATTTTTTCATTAAGCAATGGCTTTTTTCTGGCCACTCTTCCATAAAGACCAACTCTGGGGAGTGTACGGCTTAAAGTGGTCCTATGGACAGATGCTACAATCACTGCTGTGGAGCTTTGCAGCTCCTTCAGGGTTATCTTTGGTCTCTTTGTTGCCTCTCTGATTAATGGCCTCCTTGCCTGGTCCGTGAGTTTTGGTGGGCGGCCCTCTCTTGGCAGGTTTGTTGTGGTGCCATATTCTTTCCATTTTATAATAATGGATTTAATGGTGCTCCGTGGAATGTTCAAACTTTTGGATATTTTTTTTATAACCCAACCCTGATCTGTACTTCTCCACAACTTTATCCCTAACCTGTTTGGAGAGCTCCTTTGTTGCCGCTTGCTTGGTGGTGCCCCTTGCTTAGTGGTGTTGCAGAGTCTGGGGCCTTTCAGAACAGGTGTTTATATACACTGAGATCATGTGACAGATCATGTGACACTTAGATTGCACACAGGTGGACTTTATTTAACTCATTATGTGAAGATAATTCGTTGCACCAGATCTTTTTTTATGGGTTTCATAGCAAAGGGGGTGAATACATATGCACGCACTACTTGTAACGATCTTCTTCATCTGATGAGGAGTAGGAAAGATTGGACCAAAACGCAGCGTGGTAAGTGTCCATTTGAATGAAATATAACTGAACACTGAATACAAAATAACCAAAGTGAAACAATGAAACAGTCCCGTATGGTGCAAACACTGAAACGGAAAACAACTACCCACAACCCATAGTGGGAAAACAGGCTGCCTAAGTATGGTTCTCAATCAGAGACTTGCAGCGGGCCCCAGACTGGGGACCCTTGCAGCGGGCCCCGAATAGACGGGAGACTCTGACAGCGCCGGACAGGCGGGAGACTCTGGCAGCGCCGGACAGGCGGGAGACTCTGGCAGCGCCGGACAGGTGGGAGACTCTGGCAGCGGCGGACAGGCGGGAGACTCTGGCAGCTCCTGACTGACTGGCGGCTCTGGCTGCTCCTGACTGACGGGCGGCTCTGGCAGCTCCCTGACTGACGAGCGGCTCTGGCAGCTCCCTGACTAACAGGCGGCTCTGGCAGCTCCTGACTGACGGGCGGCTCTGGCAGCTCCTGACTGACGGGCGGCTCTGGCAGCTCCTGACTGACGGGCGGCTCTGGCAGCTCCTGACTGACGGGCGGCTCTGGCGGCTCCAGACAGGAGGGAGACTCTGGAGGCACCGGACAGGCGGGAGAACCTGGAGGGAGGAGACTGAGAGACAGACTGGTGCGTGGGGCTGCCACAGGACCCACCAGGCTGGGGAGACCTACAGGAGGCCTGGTGCGTGGAGGAGGCACCGGATGGACTGGGCTGTGGGGGAGCACTGGAGCTCTGGTGCGCAGCCTTGGCACCACTCCTCCAGGCTGGATCACCACTTTAGCCCGGACCCTCCAGGGTGCAGGCACAGGTTGAACCGGGCTATGGGTGAGCACTGGAGATCTGGTGCATACCACTCGCACCGCTCCATTAGGCTCAATGCCCAAATTCTTGCGGGGGGTTGGGCTATAGTGCTCCGGGCTAAGGTCAGGACGTGACTTCACTTCACCAATTTGGACTATTTTGTGTTTGTTACATTACATGAAATCCAAATAATTTAACGTGCAGGTTGTAATGCCACAAAATTGGAAAAATGCCATGGGGGATGAATACTTTTGTAAGGCACTGAATTTCCACTACAACAACACAGCAGCACAACAATAGTATGTCTGGCCAAACAGACTAGAGAGTGACGGCCAAATGTTTATGACAGAGAGGTGTAGACAGAGAGAGAGAGTGAGAGACACAGAGGTGAAGACAGAGAGAGAGAGGTGAAGACAGAGAGAGAGAGAGATATGTGGAGAGAAACAGAGAGAGAGACAGATGTAGAGAGAGACCAAGAGGTACAGAGATGTAGAGACAGAGAGGTACAGAGAGAGAGAGAGATAGAGTGAGGAGGACGAGAGAGTGGGGGGAAATAGTTTGACGGTAAACAGCTGGAGAAAAAAAACACAGATCGGAGCCCAGAATCAAACTCCGTAGAGAGAGTAAAAAAAGAATAATGCATAAGTTATGGAGCTCTAGAGATGAATAGTGCATGAGGAAACTTAGACATGGCAAACCAAGCCAAACGTGAAACAGGCAGCAGTGCTTTGGGCCTCTATCACTGTAAAACACAGTGTAAGAGGACAGAGATACCTGGAAGGCCACCAACTCAACTCTCACATGGATATCTGGTGTGTTTCCATCTCTTAAGCTGTTTGTTTGAGATGTTTTAGTCAAATAAACCAAAGACGCAAAAATGAACATTCTACCGCTTGAATGTCATCAATATTTTAAGCCCTGTATTTTGGGTTTTATTAGCTGCTCTGAGAGCTACAGTCAGGCTTAAAGAACGCATCTTTAAAAATAGGGCTGGGAATTGCCAGTGATCTTACAATACGATATTATCATGATACTTACGTGCCGATACGATATGTATTGCGATTCAATACCGTGTTTTTATTGTGATTCGATGTACCAAACATATTGCTCACCATATGTCTGCTGCAAAGGGACAATAGAGAGCCATGAGAAAACGAGTTTTGAACAGTCATGGAAATAAAAGTGCTGAAAACAAATTTGTTCCCTATTTAAAAAGAACATGAAGAACAACCTATGAAGGGAAAGTTTTGGTACAACCAACTACCGCAAAAAAATGTATTGCGATACTGTCAAAATGATACGATATCGTTAAAAATAATATCCGATATGTAACTTTCAATTTTTTCCCCCCCCATCACTATTTAAAAGCATACACGACCGAGTGAAGAAATGTATTCACTGTGTGTTCAGTGCAGTCAGTTGATCCTGTGTGTGTGTGTTTGTCCCTCTCTCCTCTATAGACGAGCCCATCACCCCCCATTCTCCCAGTAATGACAGCTTACCCAGCTACTGCAGGAACAAGGAGGGGGACATCTTCCTGGCAGCAGAGTCCTGGAAGCCCAACACCTGCTCCAGCTGTGTGTGTCTGGACGGTCAGATCAGCTGCTTCTCAGAGTCCTGCCCGCCTGTTGGTTGTGCCAGGCCCGTGCTGCGCAAAGGACAGTGCTGCCCCTACTGCCTCGGTATGCTGCACACACACAGATCATTGGACCTACCTGTACTATAGACAATGTGGGGAGGTAACCAGAGACGTGTTCACATGATACATGGGTTGAGGCTTATCATTACCTAAGCTTTAACTCTAACCTGACAAGGTGGTGTGTTCTCACCAATGTTTGAAACCACAAACATAGTTGTTAAATGTGTGAAATTGTATTGTATTCATCCCTATCGGTGAGATGGTCTTGCCTATATGTTTGTGTGTATTTACTGAATGAGTATCCTCCATATTTGTTCCTGCCTTGGAGGTGGATCCTATTTGATCTTCTCCTATGTCTCCTGGCAGATGCCACACCGAGAGCCGTGTGCCACTTCAATGGGAAGACGTATGCAGACGAGGAGCGCTGGGACATAGACAGCTGTACACACTGCTACTGCCTTCAGGGACAGACCCTCTGCTCTACTGTCAGCTGCCCCATCCTGCCATGCCACCAACCCACCATAGTGGAAGGCAGCTGCTGCCCTATGTGTTCAGGTGTGTGTGTTGGCATTCAGTCTCATTGCCTCTAATGACTTCCTTCCCCCTCAAACACACACCCATCAATATTGCTGCTATGTATTCACTTCACTATTTTTAAACAAGGACTATAGAAGAGTGCAGGACTTCTATAAGGACTATAGAAGAGTCATCCTATTGTTGGTATGTATAGGTCATCATCAGTAAAATGTCACAATATGGTGCAGAGCGTTCGATTTGGCTGCCAAGATCTGCAAACAATTGACAACTACGTGCCGTTTAAAGGATTGTTAAATAAATGTTAACTATTTGGTTTTAATATCATCACCTCTTGAAGAGCATAGTCAGAAGTACACATCTCCGATTATTCTACATTTAACTCTATCAGAGTTATACAGCAAGTCACTTCATGTTTTTTTATGAGCAGTAAACATCAATTGATCATGTCATTTCAGATATGTGGTAGCCTATCCATTTTGGCATGTAGCTAGCCAAGCAAACAATGTGTAATTTAGTTAGGATTAGCCTTTTGGAACGAACTTGACATTGGCAAGTCCCTGTCCTGGTGAAAGGACAGGGACTTTGGGCTGCCACAGGACCCACCAGGCTGGGACTAGTGCCATCAACACTATAGGATTGCAAGCAAATCAACCAGTACTTGGATATAGCCATGTAGTTTATCCCCTGAAAGTTAGCTTGTTAACTAGCCATATTGAGGTGATCTGTTGTTAGCTAGCTAGCCAAATTGACGTGGTCCATCGATCAATGTAGCCTACCATGTCTGTCAGCAGCAATCATGATTAAATATTCTTAAAAGCAATGTTGAAATGCTAACTTTGTAAGGTAGGCCTACGCTGGTTGGTGAAAAAAGGACATTAGGTCTACTTAAAGGCAAATGTGCCCTTCTGGTGCTTGACAGGCTGAGGCCACAAAGGATGGGAAATAACCTAAACCACTCATACTTGTCATGTTAGTTCACCTTTATTTTATTCAAATATCCAATTAATGGTGGCCAATATTGAGAGATGTTGTGAGGCTACCCTACGCATCTGAAATTGCATGATCATTGATGTTTACTGATCATGAAAAGCAGGCAGTTACTTCCTGTATAACTCTGATAGAGCTAAATGTAGAATAATCTGAGATGTGTACTTCTGACAATGCTCTTCAAAAGGTGATGGTATTAAAAACAAATAGTTAACAATTATTTAACAATCCCTTGAAAATGGCACACAGTTGTCAATGGTTTTAGCAGAGCTGGGGGACTCCTTGACCCCCAGCCGGCAAATTGAACACTCTGCACCTTATTGTGACGTTGTATTGATATTGACTCATTCACACCATGTCCCTCAAATATGTATTCTGTTGACTGTTAAACTATGATTAATTGAGGACAACCACAGCAAACACCTTCATTGAGATTAATCATCTGAATGGAGGGATTAGGGTTTGACTGGTGATGTCAAGTAAATTAGCATGCTTTGCTTAGGCTAGGATAATGGATTGATAATAGCTCCCTCTGTTCTCTCTCACCGTCCTGCCCTGGATCGATGAGATGCAGTAGCAGTGGAATTAGCTGACGAGAACTCCACTGCCCTTAATTCATCCCTGGGTTCAAATACTATTTGAAAGAATTGAACATACTTTATCTTTGCTAGATTGCACCCACCTGTCACTCCAAGCAGACTAGAGCAAATGTTCAAATTGTTTTTGTGGTGCCCAACAATAACTGGTTGAACAGTTAGAGAAGAGGGCTGATAAAGATCAGACAGAGTAATGTAATCCCTTATTGTGATTGGCTGGAGATTAAAAGAAACATTTGACCTCTTCTCAGATTCAGGCACAACTAATGAAGAGTAGAAGGTCACTTTAATTTGTTTTATTTCACCTTTATTTAACCAGGTAGGCCAGTTGAGAACAAGTTCTCATTTACAAGTTGATGCTTAAAGTTAGTGAGGGAGATATACAGTGGGGAGAACAAGTATTTGATACACTGCTGATTTTGCAGGTTTTCCGACTTACAAAGCATGTAGAGGTCTGTTATTTTTTATCATATGTACACTTCAACTGTGAGAGATGGAATCTAAAACAAAAATCAAGAAAATCACATTGTATGATTTTTAAGTAATTAAAAAGAAGCTATTATAGCATAAGAAGCTATTATCTGATGATAGGGTAGCATATTTCAACCCTGCAGGCGCTACACAAAACACAGAAATAAAATATAAAACATGCCTTACCTTTGACGAACTTATTTTGTTGGCACTCCAATATGTCCCGTAAACATCACAATTGGTCCTTTTGTTCGATTAATTCCGTCCATATATATCCAAAATGTCCATTTATTTGTCGCGTTTGATCCAGAAAAAAACAGCTTCCAAATTGCACACCGTCACTACAAAATATTTAAAAAGTTGCCTGTAAACTTTTCCAAAACATGTCAAACTACTTTTGTAATACAACTGTAGGTTTATTTTTAAACGTTAATAATCGATCAAATTGAAGACTGGTTTATCTGTGTTCAATACAGGAAGACAACAAACCAAGCTACTTTTCAAGTCTTGTGCAACTCTCAACAGTGTTACGCAGTTCCTAGATGGCCATACTTCTTCATTGCACAAAGGAATAACCTCAACCAAATTCCAAAGACTGGTGAAATCCAGTGGAAGCGGTAGGAACTGAAAAGAAGTTCCTAAGAAATATAGTTTCCCAATGAGAAATCAATGAACAGACAGACCTAAAAATAAATGCATTCTGAACGGTTAGTCCTCAGGGTTTTGCCTGCTACATAAGTTCTGTTATACTCACAGACATGATTCAAACCGTTTTAGAATCTTCAGAGTGTTTTCTATCCAAATATACTAATACTATGCATATATTATATTCTTGGCATGAGTACCAGGAAGTTGAAATTGGGCACGCTATTTATCCAAAAGTGAAAATACATATATACCTTAAGAATATATACCTTAATATATACCTTAAGAAGTTAATGGGGACCAACTTTGTTTTAAACATATCCATATATACTCTTATACCGTTTGTTGATCACATTCTTGGCCGAAGCTCTCATAACTGCAGCAAGTAGGGGAGACCGGGGATGGTTGTAACACTCAATTTCTCAGAGATTGAACTACTACATTCAAATTGTGTGTGTGAGGGGTGTGTGTGTGTGTGTGTGTGCGCCTGAATAACCCTCTATTAACTTCTCAACTGAATGTGTGTGCGTGCATGCGCGTGTTTGTAATTAGCTAGTTTCAATTTTAGCTACATATTAAAACTTTATCATTGCTAAATTACATGAAATATATAAAGACACACTGGTTATTAACCAGGTATATGTTTGGTGAATCTAACTACAAAGCAGGTGATGCCATCACAAAAAATTCTTACCTCAAAATGTGCAGAGTATTGCTTCTTCACGTGAGGGTTGATGTAACGTGTACGCTAATAAAATGGGAAGCAAGTACAGGGAGTGAATTTAATAAATAAACGAACATGGAACAAAAAAGAAACACGAGAAATGTACAGACATTAAACAAATAACCAGAATCAATAAGTAAGTAAGTGTTCATGATTTTTATTTACTTCTGAACACTAGAACAAAATTACAAAGTCCTGTCAGGTGCAGAACACTAAACACAGGTGGGAAAAGGCTACCTAAGTATGGTTCCCAATCAGAGACAACGATAGACAGCTGTCCCTGATTGAGAACCATACCGGGCCAAAACAAAGAAATACAAAACATAGACAAATTAACATAGAATGCCCACCCAAATCACACCCTGACCAAACCAAAATAGAGACACAAAAAGCTCTAAGGTCAGGGCGTGACACGTTCGTAATAAGAATGGGACCAAGGCGCAGCGTGATTGAAGTTCCACATCTTTATTATGGTGAAACTTTAAACAAAAACAATAAACCAATAACGAAACGTGAAAGTAGTGGTGCACATGCACAAACACAAAACAATATCCCACAAACACAGATGGGAGAAATGGCTACCTAAATATGATCCCCAATTAGAGGCGATGATTTCCAACTGCCTCTAATTGGGAACCATACAAAACACCAACATAGAAATGTTGAGCTAGACCACCCCCCTAGTCACGCCCTGACCTACTACACCATAGAGAACCAAGGGCTCTCTATGGTCAGGGCGTGACAGTACCCCCCCCCCCCCCCCAAAGGTGTGGATTCCGGCCGCAAATGCTGAAACCAAATGGGGGGGTTAGGGGAGGTGACTAGTGTCGGTGGCGGCTCCGGTGCGGGTCGTACCCCCCCCTAGACCCCGGATCCGACCATGGCGCTGAACGCTGTGCCTGGACTGGGCACCGGTGCAGAGGAGGGCTCCGGCCATGGAGCCGGGCTGAACGCCATGCCTGGACTGGGCAACGGCGCAGAGAGCTCCGGCCCTGGTGCTGGGTTGGACGCCATGCCGGGACTGTGCATCGGCACAGAAGAAGACTCCGGCCATGGAGCTGGGCTGCCCGCCGTGCCTGGACTGGGCACCGGCGCAGAGGAATGCTCCGGCCTTGGAGCGGGACTGGACGCCGTGCTTGGACTGGGAACCGGCGCAGAGGAAGGCTCCGGCCTTGGAGATGGAATGGACACCGTGCCTGGACTGGGCACCGGTGCAGAGGACGGCTCCAGCCTTGGAGCGGGACTGGATGCCGTGCTTGGACTGGGCATCAGCGCAGAGCAAGGCTCCAGCCTAGGAGCTGGGTTGGACTCCGCGCCTGGACTGGGCACCGGCGCAGAGGAAGGCCCCAGCCTTGGAACTGGACTGGACACCATGCCTGGACTGGGCACCGACCCAGAGGAAGGCTCCTGCCCTGGAGCGCAACTGGACACCGTGCCTGGACTGGGCATCGGCGCAGAGGAAGGCTCCGGCCTTGGAGCGGGACTGGACACCGTGCCTGGACTGGGCATCAGAGCAGAGGAAGACTCCGGCCTTGGAGCTGGACTGGACACCTGGCCTGGACACCTAGACTGGGCACCGGCACAGAGGAAGGCTCCTGCCCTGGAGCGGGACTGGACACCGTGCTTGGACTGGACACCGGTGCAGAGGAAGACTCCGGGCTGGGGAGACGTACTGGAGGCCTGGTGGGTAGAGCCGGCACAGGTGGCACCAGACTGGTGACATGCACTTCAGGGAGAGTGTGGGGAGCTGGCACAGGACGTTCCGGACTGGGGAGACGCACTGGAGGCCTGTTGCGTGGAGCCGGCACTGGTGGCACGCACTTCAGGGAGAGTGCTGGGAGCAGGCACAGGACGAACAGGACTGGGGAGGCGCACTGGAGGCCTGGTGCGTGGAACCTGCACAGGTGGCACCGGACTGGTGACACACACTTCAGGGCGAGTGCGAGGAACTGGCACAGGACGTACCGGACTGGGGAGGCGCACTGGAGGCCAGATGCGTGAAACTGGTGCAGATGGCACCGGACTGGTGTCACACTCTGCAGCACGCCTGCGCTGCAGCATTCTCATCACTACCATCTCTCTCTGGTATCTTTCATCCAATTCCTCCACCGACTCCCAAACAGGCTCTGGCACTCTCCGCTGCTCGCCTGCCAGCTCCATGTGCCCCACCCCCAAAAAATCTTGGGATTTCTGTGGCCGAAGTCCCCGGCGTCGTCGCTGTCCTTCCACCTTCCTTGGTGTCTCCTTCTAAGGAAGGGTCTCACAACATCCCATGATTTCTTCCCAGGTCCAAAACTCCTTTACCTCCATCACACGATGCTTGGTCCTTGCTTGGTGGGATATTCTGTCACGTTCGTAATAAGGACGGGACCAAGGCACAGCGTGATTGTAGTTCCACATCATTATTACGGTGAAACTTTAAACAAAAACAATAAACCAATAACGAAAGAACCAAGGGCTCTCTATGGTCAGGGTGTGACAGAACCAAAGGGAGTGACAGATATAGGGGAGGTAATCAGGAGGGTGATGGAGTCCAGGTGAGTCTCATGAGGCGCAGGTGCACATAACGATGGTGACAGGTGTGCATAATGAGAACTGGCGACAACAAGCGCCAGCGGGAGTAGATGTGACAGTACCCCCTCCCTGACGCGTGGCTCCAGCCACAGGACGCCAAACTCTACTGAGGTGCGGGAACCCGTAGAAACGGCTGAGGCGCAGGAACCCGTAGGTCCGGCTGAGGCGCGGGAACCCATAGATCCGGCTGAGGCTCAGGAGCCCGTAGAGCCGGCTGAGGTGCAGGAGCCTGACAAGCCAACCGAGCCTTGAGAACCTGACGAGCCAACCGAGGCTTGAGAACCTGACGAGCCAACCGAGACTTGAGAACCTGACGAGCCAGCTTTTGCAATGGAAGCTTGATGAGCCAACCACGGCTTGTGAACCTATCATATTAGCTGAGGTATGGAAGCTGGTCGAGCCAGCTGAGGCATCCCCGGTTGCGTCGGCAGCGGCCTATGGACCCGGCATCACCTGAGGTGTTATTCTGTAATGTGTATGCTAATAAACAGAAGCAAGTACAGGGAGTGAATTTAATAAATAAATGTAAATGGAAGAAAACAAAAAACATGAGTAGTGTACAGACATGAAGCACTGGAACAGAAACAATAACGCCTGAGAAAGGAACCAAAGGGAGTGACAGATATAGGGGAGGTATTCAGGAAGGTGATGTCTCATGACGAGCAGGTGCGCGTAACGCTGGTGACAGGTGTGCGTAATAATGAGACCTGGTGACAACGAGTGCCAGAGAGGGAGAGCGGGAGTACACGTGACAGTTGAGGACTAGCCTGTTCCTGATCGGAGATATTGAGTGTTATAACTATCCCGTGTTACAACCATCCCCAGTCTGCCCTATGGGTAAAATGATATAGCAGTATTTTGACATGCATAGGTGAGAGACGTGCTTTGATAATGCAATCTATTGATTACAGAAGGAAAGGAATTTTCATGCGAGACAGGATTTAGGATTTGGGGTTTCGGTGGGATTGGGACTAGATAGGAAAATAGCCTAAACTCTAAAACAGGATAGAATTTTCTCTCATTGCTCTCTGAATTGTTAACAACCTTTATGTCTGTGAGAGAAATGCCTTTGTAGTGAATTGTGCGTAGGCCTATCAAATGTGTGACTGTCTGAAGAGTCACAATGACAGCTCAAAGAGGCACAGGTTCTTTTATAGGCTGTCGGGGTTTCCTATGGGGTTTATTAACTGCATTCAGGTCGTGTATGCAGTCCGGCAATGTCAATTATGCGTGTGTGAAGTAAATACACTAGGCTAAAGGCTTTGCAATTAAAGTTTTTGCTAATCTGTTTTGTACTTTGTTGAATTGCATTAGTGGCGACATTGTAATTGTCATAAATATTTTTGGGTAAATGTAAAGAGTGTTCCCGGTTACCCATGTTAATCCCTACTCACCACATATTTCAATATAACTCCTAATTCCTCTCTCTCTCTCTCTATCCATGTGTTTCCATGTTATGTTACAGAGATGTACGCACCAGCCCCCACCAACATGCCCATTGAGAAGACAGACCAGCACAGAGGTAGGAAGCAGCACCAGCCTGCCTGGCCCACCCGCAGTGAGAACGACATCATGCCCCAATTCAAAGGTCAGAGTTCAAATCAAACACTTCCTTGTCTGAAAAAGAGACACGTGTCCACACAGCATGCGCTCACACACACACAAACACACTGTCTGTCTCCTCAGTGCTGCTGTAGCTGCTAAATGTTTCTGCTGTAGTCCATACTGTGCCTTCATAAAGTATTCAGACCCCTTGACTTTTTTCACATTTTGTTACTTTACAACTTTAGTCTAAAATTGATTAAATTTTATTTTTTTCTCATCAATCTACACACAATAACCCATAATGACAAAGCAAAAATAGTTTTCATTCCAAGGTTTTACTTTTTTTTTCAATGTCCTACATTGTAAAATGATGAAGACATCAAAACTATGAAATAACTTAGTAACCAAAACAATTGTTAAACAAATCACAATATATTTGAGATTCTTCAAAGTAGCCACCCTTTGCCTTGATAACAGCTTTGCACACTCTTGGCATTCTCTCAACCAGCTTCATGAGGTAGTCACCTGGAATGCATTTCAATTAGCAGGTGTGCCTTGTTAAGTTAATATGTGTAATTTCTTTCAGTCTTAATGCGTGGGGGGGGGGTCATGAAGTCCAGGACCCAGTTGCACAGGGCAGGGTCGAGACCCGGGGTCCTGAGTTTGGAGGGTACTATGGTGTTAAATGCTGAGCTGTAGTCGATGAACAGCAATCTTACATAGCTATTCCTCTTGTCCAGATGGGTTAGGGCAGTGTGCAGTGGGATTGCGATTGTGTCGTCTGTGGACCTATTGGGGCGGTAAGCAAATTGGAGTGGGTCTAGGGTGTCAGGTAGCGTGGAGGTGATTTGGTCCTTGACTAGTCTCTCAAATCACATCATGATGACGGTAGTGAATGCTACGGGGCGATAGTCATTTCGCTGAGTTACCGTGTCGGTGGCACTGTATTGTCCTCAAAACGAGCAAAGAAGTTGTTTAGTTTGTCTGGGAGCAAGACATCGTGGTATGCGACAGGACTGGTTTTCTTTTTGCAGTCCGTGAATGACTGTAGACCCTGCCACATACCTCTCGTGTCTGAGCCATTGAATTGCAAATCTACTTTGTCTCTATACTGATGCTTAGCTTGTTTGATTGCCTTGCGGAGGGTATAGCTACACTGTTTGTATTCGGCTATGTTTCCGGTCACCTTGCCCTGATTAAAAGCAGTGGTACGGGCATTCAGTTTTGCGCGAATGCTGCCATCAATCCACGGTTTCTGGTTGGGGAAGGTTTTTATAGTTGTTGTGGGTACAACATCACGATGCACTTGCTAATAAACTCGCTCACCGAATCAGCGTATTCATCAATGTTATTGTCTGACACTATGCGGAACATATTCCAATCCACGTGATCGAAGCAATCTTGAAGCATGGAATCCGATTGGCCAGACCAGAGTTGAACAGACCTGAGCACGGGCGTTTCCTGTTTTAGTTTCTGTCTAGTTTCTGGCTGGGAGCAACAAAATGGAATCGTGGAAGTTAGAGTAACAATGATCCAGGGTTTTGACAGCCTGGGTCGTGAATTCCGTCATCATGACTAGTCTCTCAAATCACTTCATGATGACGGAAGTGAATGCTACGGGGCGATAGTCATTTCGCTGAGTTACCTTGTCGGTGGCACTGTATTGTCCTCAAAGCGAGCAAAGAAGTTGTTTAGTTTGTCTGGGAGCAAGACATTGTGGTACGCGACAGGACTAGTTTTCTTTTTGTAGTCCGTGAATGACTGTAGACCCTGCCACATACCTCTCGTGTCTGAGCCATTGAATTGCAAATCTACTTTGTCTCTATACTGATGCTTAGCTTGTTTGATTGCCTTGCGGAGGGTATAGCTACACTGTTTGTATTCGGTTATGTTTCCGGTCACCTTGCCCTGATTAAAAGCAGTGGTACGGGCTTTTAGTTTTGCGCGAATGCTGCCATCAATCCACGGTTTCTGGTTGGGGAAGGTTTTTATAGTTGTTGTGGGTACAACATCACGATGCACTTGCTAATAAACTCGCTCACCGAATCAGCGTATTCATCAATGTTATTGTCCGACGCTATGCGGAACATATTCCAATCCACGTGATCGAAGCAATCTTGAAGCATGGAATCCAATTGGCCAGACCAGAGTTGAACAGACCTGAGCACGGGCGTTTCCTGTTTTAGTTTCTGTCTAGTTTCTGGCTGGGAGCAACAAAATAGAATCGTGGAAGTTAGAGTAACAATGATCCAGGGTTTTGACAGCCTGGGTTGTGAATTCTGATAATTTCTAGTAGAATTTAGGGAGCCTTGTTTTCAGATTAGCCTTGTTAAAATTCCCAGCTACAATAAATGCAGTCTCAGGATATGTGTTTTCCAGTTTACATAGAGTCCAATTAAGTTTTTTAAAGCTGTCGATGTGTCTGCTTGGGGGGGATATACACGACTGTGATTATAATCGAAGAGAATTCTCTTGGTAGATAATGCGGTCGGCATTTGATTGTAAGGAATTCTAGGTCAGGTGAATAAAAGGACTTGAGTTCCGGTATGTTGTTATGATCAACACCACGTCTCATTAATCATAAGGCATACACCCCTGCCCTTCTTCTTACCAGAGAGATGTTTGTTTCTGTCAGCGCGATGCGTGAAGAAACCAGGTGGCTGTATCGACTCTGATAACAGATCCCGAGTGAGCCATGTTTCTTTGAAACAAAGAAAGTTACAATCTCTGATGTCTCTCTATAAAGGCAACCCTTGCTCGGATTTAATCTACCTTGTTGTCAAGAGACTGGACATTGGCGAGTAGTATACTCAGGAGCAGTGCGCAATGTGCCCATCTACGGAGCCTGACCAGAAGTCCACTCCGTCTGCCCCTTCTGTGGCGCCATTGTTTTGGGTCGCCGGTTGGGATCCGATCCATTGTCCTGGGTGGTGGACCAAACAGAGGATCCGCTTCGGGAAAGTCGTATTCCTGGTCGCAATGTTGGTAATTTGACGTTGCTCTTATATCCAATAGTTCCTCCCGGCTGTATGTAATAAAACTTAAGATTTCCTAGGGTAACAATGTAAGTGTCAATGGTGTATTGGAGGCAAAGTCAGGCGCAGGAGAGCAGAGTATAATGAACAGGCGCAGTTTTTAGTTCCAAAAACGAGAGCACTACATAAATAATACTCACTCAAAAAACGGAACATAAAAGTAAAGCGCGTAAACTAACACCACATAACATGAAACAATTACACACAAACGTGATGGGAAACAGAGGGTTAAATACAAGTAGATTGGGGAAATGAAAACCAGGTGATTATGGAAACAAGACAAGACAAATGGACATATGAAAAATGGAGCGGTGATGGCTAGAAAGCGGGTGACATCAATCGCCGAACGCCGCCCGAACAAGGAGAGGAGCCGACTCGTGACTGTACCAAACAGAGGATCCGCTTCGGGAAAGTCGTATTCCTGGTCGCAATGTTGGTAATTTGACGTTGCTCTTATATCCAATAGTTCCTCCCGGCTGTATGTAATAAAACTTAAGATTTCCTAGGGTAACAATGTAAGTGTCAATGGTGTATTGGAGGCAAAGTCAGGCGCAGGAGAGCAGAGTATAATGAACAGGCGCAGTTTTTAGTTCCAAAAACGAGAGCACTACATAAATAATACTCACTCAAAAAACGGAACATAAAAGTAAAGCGCGTAAACTAACACCACATAACATGAAACAATTACACACAAACGTGATGGGAAACAGAGGGTTAAATACAAGTAGATTGGGGAAATGAAAACCAGGTGATTATGGAAACAAGACAAGACAAATGGACATATGAAAAATGGAGCGGTGATGGCTAGAAAGCGGGTGACATCAATCGCCGAACGCCGCCCGAACAAGGAGAGGAGCCGACTCGTGACTGTACCCCCCCCCCCCCCCCCCCCCCCTTGACGCACGGCTCCAGCGGCTCGCCGACACCGTCCTCGAGGATGACCCGGAGGACGAGGTGCAGGGCGATCCGGCCAGCGACGGTGAAACTCCTGCAGCAGTTCAGGATCCAAAACATCTGCAACCGGAACCCAGCACCTCTCCTCCGGTCCGTACCCCTCCCACTCCATGAGGTACTGAAGGCCCCCCACCCGACGCCTCGAATCCAGGATGGAACGAACAATGTACACCGGGGACCCCTTAATGTCCAAAGGGGGTGGAGGGACCTCGGTCACCCTCAGGACTTTAAATGGCCCCACAATCCACGGACCCAGCTTCCGCAGGGCAAGCGGAGGGGCAGGTTACGGGTTGAGAGCCAGACCCGGTCCCCCGGTGCGAACACCGGGGTCTCACTGCGGTGACGGTCCGCACTGGCTGTCTGGCGACGCACGGCTCTCTGGAGATGGACACGGGCGGCCTCCCATGTTTCCTCCGCACCTAAATCAGTCATCCACTGCAGGAGTCTCGGTCTGACCCTGATGCCACGGTGCCAGAACCGGCTGGTACCCCAATACGTCCTGAAAGGGGGAGAGGTTAGTGAAGGAGTGACGAAGCAAGTTCTGTGTCATCTCGGCCCAGGGCACAAACGCTGCCCACTCCCCCGGCCGGTCCTGGCAATAGGACCGCAGAGACCTGCCCACATCCTGGTTGACTCTCTCTACCTGCCTGTTACTCTCGGGGTGAAAAACTGAGGTAAGGTTAATTGAGACCCCCAGACGTTCCATAAATGCCTTCCAAACTCTCGACATGAACTGGGGACAACGATCCGACACTATATCCTCAGGCACCCCGTAGTGCCGGAAGACGGGTGTAAACAGGGCCTCCACAGTCTGTAGGGCCGTAGGAAGACCAGGCAGAGGGAGGAGACGACAGGACGACAGGAAAACGATCCACAACGACCAGGATCTTGGTATTTCCCTGTGATGTGACCAAGGTCGTTGTGGAACGGGTAAGGGATGTAACTTACCTCTGGGCAGGTGTCTCGGAGCCTTACACTGGGCACACACCGAGCAGGAGTGGACATAAACCCTCACTTCCTTAGCCAAAGTGGGCCACCAGTACTTCCCAGTCAGAGAGCGCACCGTCCGACCGATCCCCGGATGACCAGAGGAGGGAGACGTGTGGGCCCAGGAGATCAACTGGTCATGGACAGCAGACGGAACATACATACGCTCAACGGGACAATGGAGGGGAGCGGGCTCTGTACGCAACGCCTGCTCAATGTCCGCATCCAGATCCCACACAACCGGCGTTACCAGGCAGGAGGCCATTTGCCGCTCCTCTGTGTCATACAGCCGGGAAAGTGCGTCTGCCTTCTTATTCTGGGAACCTGGTCTGTAGGATAGGGTAAACACAAAATGGGTAAAGAACATGGCCCACCTTGCCTGACGAGGATTCAGTCTCCTTGCTGCTACTCCAGGTTGCGGTGGTCAGTCCAGATGAGAAAAGGGTGTTTAGCCCCCTCAAGCCAATGTCTCCACTCTTTCAAAGCTTTAACCACAGCCAACAACTCCCGGTCCCCCACATCATAGTTACGCTCCGCTGGGCTGAGCTTCTTCGAGAAGAAAGCACAGGGGCGGAGTTTCGGTGGCATGCCTGAGCGCTGTGAGAGCATGGCTCCTATCCCAGCCTCAGACACATCCACCTCCACTATGAATGCCAAAGAGGGATCCGGATGGGCCAGCACTGGAGCCAAAGTAAACAGAGCTCTTAGTTGCCCAAAAGCCCTGTCTGCCTCAGCCAACCACCGCAACCTTACAGGACCCCCCTTCAGCAGTGAGGTAATGGGCGCAACAACCTGGCCAACACCCCAAATAAATCTCCGGTAGTAATTGGCAAACCCTAAAAATCACTGCACCTCCTTTACCGTGGTGGGAGTCAGCCAATTACGCACGGCTGCAATGCGGTCACTCTCCATCTCTACCCCTGATGTGGAAATGCGATACCCTAGGAAGGAGACGGCCTGCTGAAAGGACAGGCATTTCTCAGCCTTGACGTACAGGTTATGCTTCAACAGTCATCCAAGTACCTTGCGCACCAAGGACACATGCTTGGTGTGTGTAGCGGAGTAAATCTGAATGTCATCGATATACACCACTACACCCTGCCCGTGCAGGTCCCTGAAAATCTTGTCTACAAAGGATTGGAAAACTGATGGAGCATTCATCAACCCGTACGGCATGACGAGGTACTCATAATGCCCTGTGGTGGTACTGAATGCTGTCTTCCACTCGTCTCCCTCCCAGATACGCACCAGGTTATACACACTCCTGAGATCCAGTTTCGTGAAGAAGTGCGCCCCATGCATTGATTCAATCGCCGTGGCGATAGGAGGTAGTGGGTAACTGTACCTCACCATGATTTGATTAAGACCTCTATAGTCAATGCACAGGCGTAAACATCCATCTTTCTTCTTCACAAAAATGAAACTCGAGGAGGCGGGTGAAGTAGAGTGCTGAATGTACCCCTGACATAGGGATTCAGAGACATATGTATCCATAGCCACCGTCTCTGCTTGCGACAGGGGATACACGTGACTCCTGGGAAGTGCAGCGTCTGCCAGGAGATTTATCGCACAATCCCCCCTTCGATGAGGTGGTAATTCTTTTTACAGAAGGCGAGAGCTAAAATGGCATATTCTGGGGTGATGTGCACGGTGGAGACCTGGTCTGGACTTTCCACCGTGGTAACACCAACGAAAACCCCTACACACCTCCCTGAGCACTCTCGCAACCACCCCGTGAGAGCCATCTGTTGCCAGGAAATAGTGGGGTTATGCAGAGCCAAGGAAGGCCTAGTACCACAGTAAACGCAGGAGAGTCAATGAGAAAGAGATTGATTTTCTCCTTATGATTCCCCTGCATAACCATGGCCAAGGAGATGGTGGCCTCCTTGATTAGCCCGGACCCTAAAGGTCGACTATCTAGAGCGTGTACCGGGAAGGGTCTAACTATAGGAAAAATGGGGATCCCTAACCTAATGGCTAATGCTCCGTCGATAGAATTCCCAGCTGCGCCTGAATCAACGAGCGCCTTATGCTGGGAATGTGGGGAAAACTCAGGGAAACAAACAGGCACAAATGCAGAAATGTACCCTCCCCCAGATCTGTGCCTCAACACAACCCTGTCTCGGAGCGCTACAGACAATTCCTTCGACCTCATGGCTTGGTTTTTGCTCTGACATGCACTGTCAACTATGGGAACTTCTATAGACAGGTGCCTTTCCAAATCATGTCCAATCAATTTAATTTACCACAGGTGGACTCAAACCAAGTTGTAGAAACATCTCAAGGATGATCAATGTATTAAAGATGGCGCCGAAGAACGTGGATGATGTTCTACATTCTCCCAACCAATTGTACTGTTTTATTCGTTTTTTTGCATTTTGTGTAACTTTTTCAACATCCTCCCGGACACCCTAGACCCCCTCCAATCCGCATACCGCTCTAACAGATCCAAAGATGATGCAATCTCATTCGCACTCCACACTGCCCTTTCTCACATAGACATGAGGGAACACCTATGTGAGAATGCTGTTCATTGACTACAGCTCAGCATTCAACACCATAGTGCCCACGAAGCTCATCACTAAGCTAAGGACTCTGGGACTTAACACCTCCCTCTGCAACTGGATCCTGGACTTCCTGACAGGCCACCCAAGGTGGTAGGAGTAGGCAACACCACGTCTGCCACACTGATCCTTAACAATGGAGCCCCTCAGGGGTGTGTGGTTATTCCCCTCCTGTACTCCCTGTTCACCCACGACTGCGTGGCCAAACACGACTCCAACACCATCATTAAGTTTGCTGACAACACAACAGTGTTAGTCCTGATCACCAACAATGATGAAAGGAGACCTATAGGGAGGAGGCCAGAGAACTGGCACTGTGGTGCCAGGACAATAATCTCTCACTCAATGTGAGAAAGACTAAGGAGCTGATCATGGACTACAGGAAAAGGCGGCTGAACAGGCCCCCATTAACATCAACGGGGCTGTAGTAGAGCGGGTCGAGAGTTTCAAGTTCCTTGGTGTCCACATCACCAACGAACTAGCAAGGTCCAAACATACCAAGACAGTCGTGAAGAGTGCACGACAAAACCTTTTCCCCCTCAGGAGACTGAAAAGATTTGGCATGGGTCCCCAGATCCTCAAAAAGTTCTACACCTGCACCATCGAGAGCATCTTGACTGGTTGCATCACCTCCTGGTATGGCAACTGCTCAGCATCTGACCATAAGGCGCTACAGAGGATAGTGCGAACGGCCCAGTACATCACTCGAGCCAAGCTTCCTGCCATCCATGACCTATATAATAGGCAGTGTCAGAGGAAAGCCCATACAATTGTCAGAGACTCCAGTCACCCAAGTTATAGACTGTTTTCTCTGCTACCTCACGGCAAGCGGTACCGGAGCGCTAGGACCAAGAGGCTCCTCAATAGCTTCTACCCCCAAGCCATAAGACCTCTGAATAATTAATTAAATCGCCACCGGACAATTTACATTGACCCCCTCCCTTTTGTACACTACTGCTACTCGCTGTTTATTATCAATGCATAGTCACTTCATCCCCCACCTACATGTACAAATGACCTCAACTAACCTGTACACACTGACTCGGTACCGGTGCCCCCTGTATATAACCTCAGCATTGTTTTTCTTATTGTGTTACTTTTTTATTGTTACTTTTATTTTAGTCTACTTGGTAAATATTTTCTTAACTCTTCTTGAACTGCACTGTTGGTTAAGGGCTTGTAAGTAAGCATTTCAGAGTAAAGTCTGCACTTGTTGTATTCGGAGCATGTGACAAATAAAGTTTGCTTTGATTTGGAAACAGGATGCAGCTGAGCTCAATTTCGAGTCTCATAGCAAAGTACATGAATACTTTTGTAAATAAGGTATTTCTGTTTTTAACTTTTAATACATTTGCAAACAATTCGACCATCGTTTTCGCTTTATCATTATGGGGTATTGTGTGTAGATTGCAGAGGACTTTTTATAATAAGGCTGTAACTTACAGCGTAGCACAATGTGGAAAAAGTCTGAATACTTTCCGAAGGCACATATGTAACTCTTCATCTCCCCACTTGGAGCAGAGTCTGCTGTTTCCTTTTAACTGCTACATATGAAGGCAAATCTTACATGAAACCAATTGCCAGTTAATGAATAATATATAAACATCTCGTGATACAGACTTTTAGGTGTGTCATAATGTTTGTGTGCTGCCACTGTCACAGGGAACTTTGGTAGTCTCCAAATGCCCTATCTGGATGGGAAGACCCCAGTTCCCAGAGAAGACACCACACTGCACTCTGTGGCATGGGTGGCACTGCCCATCATTATGATGCTGTTCACCATCACAGCTCTTCTCTTCATTAACCAGAAGAAGCAGTGGATCCCCGTGCTCTGCTATCGCACCCCAACTAAGGTAGGGGGTGCCATTACCCACATTTACAGTATGCCTTGTTGGTTTCTGTACAGCTTTGTTGTTGTTGTAATATAGTTGATGGTCTAAAATGCCAGAGAATATCACATCAGCATCTTATGGAGATGCATACTTGATCAATGTCTATACATTTGAATCTTGAAATAATTTAATGAAAAATAAAAGTTGTGCTATTACATAGAATGATTACATTGCCTAGCTTTGTAGTAATGATGAGCAGCAAATTCTGCCTTTACTGTATGTATACAGCCTGAAACGAGCCTTATTGAGAAATATAATATAGTATGAATATATCAATAAAATCTAAAGCTCTGAGCCTAACTAGAGTGTGATCTGTGGAAGTAACTAACTGTATGTGTGTGTGTGTCCTCTGCAGCCCACCTGCCTCAACAACCAGCTGGTATATGTGGACTGCCAGAAAGGCACCAAGGTGCAGGTGGACAGTTCGCAGCGCATGCTCCGGATCGCTGACCCTGACTCCAGGTACAGCGGTTACTACAGCATGCAGAAACAAAACAACCTCAACAACCTGCAGGCTGACAATTTCTACCAGACTCAGTGAGACAGAGAGACTGGCCTGGCCTCGCCTCGTGTCCAGTACTCAGCAGTCAGCAAGAAGCCAAAACGAGAGAGAGAGAGAGCGCATTACCTACAGTACCGTCACAACAACTATTACTTAACACAGACGGATGGAAAAATGATACCAAACCTATCAATGACAAAATAACTAGCAAACTAGCAAAGTTCATTAGCAAAGACAGATAAATGACTATAATAATCTGCTCAAGATGAATAACGAATCAAACAAAATATAATGATGATTTTAAACTACAGCTAACACAATGGAAGAACCAGAATCTAGACTTTTCCTAGATTATTGTTCAACTTCTTTTTGCCAGTGAGTGTTACACGTGTGTTTGGTGTGTGTGATGGAGGCGTGCTTCTGTATGTGGGTCTTTGTGAATGTGTGTGTGTTTAAAGTTAGATATACATCTTTGCGATTAGGAAAAAGTGGGTATTTTTCAAAGTATGGTATTTTCCTGCATTCCTGCTTCCTTGAAAAAGGCCTTTGAAGAGATAAACAGAATAATTCAAGCTAGTGTTTTCTGTTGAACACTGAACTTTTAGAACCAAAGCTCGGCTGACTGTATGTCGCATCAAAACACACCCTGTAAGAGAGATGCTAGACGAACACTGTGGCCAGTCTGATCTGAGCCGTGGCAGGACGGACTGACGACTGCCAGACTCTATGTGGCACTGAGCCGAAAGAGAGAGAATGAGAGAAAGAAAGAGTTCAGATACTGTAGACCCCGTCACAGACAGACCTCAGCTGAGCACCTCTCTCAGGTCTGTTCAAGCTGGACTATTGCTCTTTTCTTGCCTTCCTCTTTCCTCCCCTTCTTTGAAAACGTTGACATTGGTTTGCTGTCTTGTTTTCCCCCTGTGGAACGTCACCTGTTGCATAGAAGGTGGAAAGGAAGAAGAAGCTTCATTCACTCCATTTATTTTCCTTTGATATTCTGCTCAACATGTATAAGTGTTATTTTTCAAGTCACTTTCAATTCTCCATAATCTTTTGGCTAAATGTATTTAACAACAAAGGGCATGCTGACGCTGACTTTCACACACTCCAAACAATGGTGTCTTTTATTTGGATAAAGAATAAATGTGTTTGGGTTGATAAAGGCAGGATGAAGCTACCCACTGGGCACATATGTCTATTCCACGTTGGTTCAATGTAATGTCATTGAAATGACGTGGCAGCAACGTTGATTCAACCAGTGTGTGCCCAGTGGGTTGTGTAGTTCTTGAGGATTAAGGATTTGAGCATATGCTTTACAAGCTTTTCTGCTTTGTTTCTGTACGTCCTGTTTTACATGGAGTTGCACACACATAGGGAGACTATTTAGCTCCTTTAGGAAACACTGAGGATACAAGAAAACATAGAATCAAAGAATATGTTCAAATGTGTTTTTTCTCGGGGTTCTCTGAGGACGAGCTATATTAAAGTAGCTCTGATGTTTTTCTCCTTTTGTCTTACTGGCTGTAAGACTAACAGTCTCCTCTTCTCGATATTACCCAAGCACCTTTGTCTTCATTTATTCATTGCAAGACATTATACAGTTGGAACACGTATGTACATATTACTGCTGAAGATGAAAAATACATGAAATATTGTGTGACTATATACAGTATGTATGTGTCTATGTGTATGTTGTTTATTCATATATGTACATGTGTCAACCCACACATGCATGCACACATGATTTTTTCTTCACGTGTACATTTCTCAATTAATTTCCTATTGAATGTATTTATGATTGAGAAATAGATTTGATCTAATAATAGAAAACATGATGAGAACAAACATTTGCATTGATTTTTTGAAAAGAGGAGTGATAGAGACAGGACAGGACAGAAAAAACACAAACATCTTATTCAATCAGTTTTTCCCTCATTTATTTGATGTCATTTTCATTTTTTTTAAGAAAAAAAAGAATTGTCTATGAGGGCTTTGTTTGATTGGTCTGTGAGTTCCCTATCTATTTGAGTCAATCAGTTTCCCTGAATGAAGCAATGTCCAAAATGCCAACCATATATAGACAAGAGAGTTCTGAGCTGAGCAGTACCAGGCTCTCTCAATCTGTTATTCTTCTCTTTCATTTGTCGTTTCTGAAGTCAAACTATTGGAAAGTGGGTGGACATAAGCTCTGGGAGAGAGGGTGGGATGGAGGAAGGTAGGGGTAGTAGTTGACTTTTAGAGTTTGTCTTCAGTGTATCTTAGTCTGTCTGACAAAAATGTAAGTAGAATCATACATATTGGCACTTTTATATTGAAAATAACCTTTTTTGGTCATTTTTTTTAAACATACCTTTCATTGAAAGAGATGCCCTTAGTTTTTTTCTGAGCCCTGTCAGACCCAGTGTTACAGTTAGGTTCCAGTTGTTTCTGAATATTTGATCTACAAAACCTAAATTAACTTAGAACTCTCACGGTCATTGTATGCAGGCACTGCATTTCTGTTTATAGGTGAGGATTTCTGGCATTGTATGCAGGCACTGCATTTCTGTTTATAGGTGAGGATTTCTGGCATTGTATGCAGGCACTGCATTTCTGTTTATAGGTGAGGATTTCTGGCATTGTATGCAGGCACTGCATTTCTGTTTATAGGTGAGGATTTCTGGCAAGAACAAGAGGGGTAAATATTTACCTTGCAAAACATTAATTGCAGCTGAAGCTTGCTCTGTTTTCTCCTAACCTATATGTATTCTCCAGACATAGGAAAAACATACTCAAATCTACTATATAACCGACATGTACTGTATGTAAATGCTTTTTCAATGAAAGTTGATTGGTTTGATTCTCCAGCCATTACATACAGGTCTGTCTATCATCTGGACACAAACCACAGGCAAACCTCACTTAAATACACAATCCACATAATTTCCAATCGGTGAAGTGATGGATCATAATAATTTATTTGATTAAGGACCATAAGTTCTATTACACTCGCATCACATTGACTGGCTGGGTTCATATGTGACTTGGCTCTATGTTGCATGATGTGGTGCTACATCCCCTACAGTATGGTTGAGTAACTTCATACAGGAATGCATCTTATTCACAATGGGTCTTACAGGGTGAAATCGTTGTATCTTTCAGTGCATCCTCCAAGTATTGTTGTAAATACTTGAGTATCACTTGCCAAAATAAAAATAAATAAACATTGTTGGAAAAGAAAGAGAGAGGGAAACAAATTAGATTTAATTTATTGTGTTAAATTACCTAAATAATTTATTAATGAGCAAGATAATTGAACATGAACATAATAGGCCTTAAGCGATGATGCAGCTGAAATTGTGAAACTATTTTAGTGTTGTGTCAGTCTCTCGAAGAGCATGTAAATAAGGTTGTACTTTAGGTAGGTGGAGAAGTTGGAGGATCACAAGCTTTCACATCTTTTCAGGGTTTTTTTATCACATGGACCTGATTTAGCCGAATCCCAGATCTGTTTGTGCTGTCTTGCCAACTCCGATGGTCATTGTCATGCAGTTTACTGTAACACAGTGTGACAAAGAACATAGGAGTTGGATAGCTAGACAACACAAATTCATCTGATCAGGCTACATCTGCCTTGTCCAAGGAGCACAAAAGCCTGACACCCTGATGAGCATTTTCCTCTGTTCCAATAAAGATAGCCTATTGAGAGGGAAATATCTCTCTGTCCCCATTCTTTCCTGTTAACCATTTTATTTACACAACTGCCAATCCCCTTTAGAGTCTGAATATTACTGGTGTTTCATGCTTATGTAAAAATAAAAAATGTGTTGATATTGATAATGATGATATTGCAAAAACAAGATTTATTAAGAGGATAGATGAATATTTGACTGAATTTCCCGTAGCACAGCAGATTATTTTTTGCAAGTTCTTGTATTATTCTTTTTTGTTTCTTTGCAGCACAATAAATCATTTGAAAACAGCTGTGTGGATCTTCCGTGCAATCATTATTAGTATTACTAGTACTGGTGTTGTCATTCTTACCTCTCAGGATTTGACACAAACCTGTCCATCTCCTCTGTGATTTCTCTTCAGGGATTTCTGCCTCAATCATGAAATGTCAATGGTGCACTTTCTTTAGCTATTTTCTGCTTGAGGAAGAAATCTCTGTGGGTTTAGAGATAGAGGATAGGTTCAATCAACAACAACAAAAGTTCAAGAGGAACAAAAACACAATTTCACCTGCAGCACTTTGAAAATATAACAGCAGGTCAACCCGTTTAGCGATGACTCACTCAGTAAGTGATGGCACCAAAAACATTTTATCAGACCCAGCCAGCTGAGGCAGATAAATAATGTGTGACCACTTCCAGTTGTCTGCTAAGTGATACAGTACCTGACCCTGTATGTCTCAGTTACCAAAAGCATAGCGCAAGGTAAAAGGTTCAACTCCAGCAAGGATTACAAACATACTGTGTGTGCAAACATACTGTATGCACACACTGTAAGTCACTTTGGATAAAATAGTTCGCTTTTTTTTCTGGTCAAAGAAACCCATAAGCCTTTATTTATATATGAATACATTTACATACAGCAGTTTAAAGGGCTTTACACACAAGATAGAGATTTAGGTAGCTATAATGACCTTGGTACTCCATGTAGACTTTCCTCTAACATAAATATGTTAATAGGAATTGTTTCTCAGTTGCAACAATTAAAAATAACACTGAGTCAATAAATGAGATTCCATCTCTCATTTTTAACAGTATGCCGTAATGGACAGTATCCTCTCAGTAATGGACCAAAAGTCAATGTCGGTATGTGGGTGGATAGGGTCTGGACAACAGGGTTCAATTACTATGTCACATTATCTGGTACTGTGCAGCACATGCACAAATGACCAGTACAAGCCACAGGGAGGAGACACAGAGCTTTTAGAGAACCACGATGGCACATCAAAATAGGCTGATATCCCTTTTCCAGTTCCTGTACCTTTTATACTTCATTCACATATGTCTTATACTTCATATGTTCACATATTATCCCTTTAGGATTAGTTTGACTCATGATCTGTTTACTACACACATGTTAAGACATGACATATGTGACTGATTATGTTGTTGATAGTAACCTCATAACCTCAGTCACATCCATTCTAGGGAAAGGGAAATACCTACTCAGTTGTACCACTGAATGCATTCAACTGAAATGTGTCTTCTGCATTTAACCCAATTCCTCTGAACCAGAGAGGTGCGGGGGATTGCCTTAATCGACATCCCTGTCTTTGGCACCCAGGGAACAGTGGGTTAACTGCTTTGCTCAGAGGCAGAGCGCGATTCGATCAGCTAGGCAATTAGATCCAGCAACCTTTCAGTTACTGGCCCAACGCTCTAACCACAAGGCTATTCGGTGATGATGATGTTGTATAAGTACATTGTTAAGTGTTGCCAAGTGGAATATGGCAGTCAGCCATCACAGAAGTTCTCTATATATATATTTTTTACTGCAGTAATATTTGAATGTATGGATAAATAAATATGTATTCTGTGCAAATGTGCCCAATATCTTCAGTGATTGTTAACTGTGTGTGCACATCCGTGCCTGTGTATATATCTGTCTTCATCCGTGTGAGTGAGGGAGAGGGAGAGAGGAGAGGGGGCGGGTGTCGGTGACATAGCATGGCAACTCTACCTTTTTGACCATTTTCATTTTCATAATTGACCAGGAATGACAGAAATGTCCATCAACTAATCCTCTTATTTCATCCCTAATGCCGACTCTGTCACAGAAGCCCTTATGTTAATGTAACAAGGGGCTCAGCCTGGCAGTGAGTATAGTGTGTGTGTGTGTGTGTGTGTGTGTGTGTGTATATGTGTTGATGTGTGTGTGTGTGTGTGTGTGTGTGCGCGCGCCAAGCCTCTCCCTCCCTACTGGCCAGAAAGTATTGGCTATAGCCGTGGGCAGCAGCATGCAGTCTTGTGATAATATCTGTAAACTAATATTTTTTATCTCTAATCAAGAATCATGATTTGCAGAGAGATATTTTTGGAAGTCTTATACATCTAAGTGGACTTATTCTGTGATTTCCAGCTAATGTGGTCAAGGATCAGCCCGAACAGTCAATGGATTTCCCTTTACATTCTTGTGAGTTGAGGAGAAGCTTCTTTGAAATCACGTTAAGTACGTAGTTTTACAATGCTAGTCATGGATTAGTTGGAAGTGCTCATTATAAACAACTTACACTCACTTTAAACACACACATATACACACACATATACACTGATAATCCCCACAGCATCATACTGTGTTGAATGTGGTGAACCCCTTAGCTGATATTCTGACTGGTGCCTCTAATCTTCTTGGGTAGGATGCTACAAACTTGGCACACCTGTACTTGGGAAGTTTCTCCCATTCTTCTCTGCAGATCCTCTCAAGCTCTGTCAGGTTGGATGGGGAGCGTCGCTGCACAGCTTTTTTTCAGGTCTCTTCAGAGATGTTAGATCGGGTTCAAGTCCGGGCTTTGGCAAGGCCATTCAGAGACTTTTCCCGAAGCCACTCCTGCATTGTCTTGACTGTGTGCTTAGAGTCATTGTCCTGTTGGAAGTGGAACCTTTGCCCCAGTCTTTCCCTCGATCCTGACTAGTCTCCCAGTCCCTGCCGCTGAAAAATATCCCCACAGCATGGTGCTGCCACGACCATGCTTCACCGTAGGGATGGTGCCATGTTTCCTCCAGATGTGATGCTTGGCATTCAGGCCAAAGAGTTCAATCATGGTTATATCAGACCAGAGAATCTTGTTTCTCATGGTTTGAGAGTCTTTAGGTGCCTTTTGGCAAACTCCAAGGGGGCTGTCATGTGCCTTTTACAGAGGAGTGGCTTCCGTCTGGCCATTACCATAAAGACCTAATTGGTTAAGGGCTGCAGAGATAGTTGTCCTTCTGGAAGGTTCTCCCATCTCCACAGAGGAACTCTGGAGCAGTGTTCGTGACCAAGGCCCTTCTCCCCTGATTGCTCAGTTTGACCGGGCGGCCAGCTCTAGAAAAAGTCTTGGTGGTTCCAAACTTCTTCCATTTAAGAATGATGGAGGCAACTGTGTTCTTGAGGCCCTTCAATGCTGCATACATTTTTTGGTACCCTTCCCCATTTCTGTGCCACGACACAATCCTGTCTTGGAGCTCTATCAAATCAAATCAAATCAAATTGCATTGATCACCTACACATGGTTAGCAGATGTTAATGCGAGTGTAGCGAAATGCTTGTGCTTCTAGTTCCAACAGTGCAGGAATATCTAGCAAGTCATCTAACAATTCCCCAACAACTACCTAATACACACAAATTTAAAGGGGTGAATGAGAATATGTACATATATGGATGAGCGATGGCAGAGCGGCATAGGCAAGTTGCAATAGATTGTATAAATACAGTATATGAGTAATGTAAGAGATGTAAGAGATGTAAACATTATTAAAGTGGCAGTGTTTAAAGTGACCAGTGATCCATTTATTAAATTGGCCAGTGATTTGGTCTCAATGTAGGCAGCAGCGCCTCTGAGTTAGTGATTGCTGCTTAGCAGTCTGATGGCCTTTAAATAGAAGCTGTATTTCTGTCTCTCGGTCCCAGCTTTGATGCGTTGTGCAGACTGCACCACCCTTTGGAGCTCCATACGGTTGAGGGAGGTGCAGTTTCAGTACCAGGCAGCATGCTCTCGATTGTGCATCTGTAAAAGTTTGTCAGGGTTTTGGGTGAAAAGCCAAATTTCCCCAGCCTCCTGAGGTTGAAGAGGAGCTGTTGCGCCTTCTTCGCCACACTGTCTGTGTAGGTGGACCATTTCAGTTTGTCCATGATGTGCACACCAAGGAACTTAAAACTTTCCACCTTCTCCACTGCTGTCCCTTCGATGTGGATAGCGGGGTGCTCCCTCTGCTGTTTCCTAAAGTCCACGATCATCTCCTTTGTTTTGTTGAAGTTGAGTGAGAGGTTGTTTTCCTGACACCACACTCCGAGTGCCCTCACCTCGTCCCTGTAGGCTGACTAGTTGTAGTTGTTGTTAATCACTCCCACTCTGTTGTGTTGTCTGCAAACTTGATGATTGAGTTGGAGGCGTGCATGGCCACGCAGTCGAGGGTGAACAGGGAGTACAGGAGGTGGCTGAGCACGCACCCTTGTGGGGCCCCAATGTTGAGGGTCAACGAAGTGGAGATGTTGTTTCTTACATTCACCACCTGGGGGCGGCCCGTCAGAAAGTCCAGGACCCAATTGCACAGGGCGGGGTTGAGACCCAGGGCATCCAGCTTGATGATGAGCTTGGAGTGTACTATGGTGTTGAATGCTGAGCTCTAGTCAATGAATAGCATTCTTACATAGGTATTCCTTTTGTCCAGGGATAGGGCAATGTGCAGTGTGATGGCGATTGCGTCGTCTGTGGACCTGTTGGGGCGGTATGCAAACTGAAGTGGGTCTAGGATGGCCGGTAAGGTGGAGGTGATATGATCCTTGACTAGTCACTCAAAGCACATCATGATGACAGAAGTGAGTGCTATGGGGCAGTAGTCAGTTAGTTCAGTTATCTTTGACTTCTTGGTACAGGAACAATGGTGGCCATCTTGAAGCATGTGGGGACAGACTGGGATAGGGAGCGATTGAATATGTCCGTAAACACACCAGCCAACTGGTCTATGTATGCTCTGAGGATGCGGCTAGGGATGCCGTCTGGGCCAGCAGCCTTGCGAGGGATAACATGCGTGTATCGCGGAAGTCAGAGTAGCAGTGGTCGAGTGTATTGCCCCTGTACGTAGTGCAATCAATATGCTGATAGAATTTAGGTTGCCTTGTTCTCAAATTTGCTTTGTTAAAATACCCAGCTACAATAAATGCAGCCTCAGGATGTATGGTTTCCAGTTTACATAGAGTCCAGTGAAGTTCCTTTAGGGCTGTCTTGG
Organism: Oncorhynchus kisutch; assembly: GCF_002021735.2. Taxonomy (NCBI): domain Eukaryota; kingdom Metazoa; phylum Chordata; class Actinopteri; order Salmoniformes; family Salmonidae; genus Oncorhynchus; species Oncorhynchus kisutch. Next base: position 20,697,260 of record NC_034187.2, read on the forward strand.
TGTCTCCTTGTGGGGGAATGTACACAGCTGTGACCATAACTGACGAGAATTCTCTTGGTAGGTAAAATGGCAGCATTTCATTGTAAGGAATTCTAGTTTGGGCGGGCAGAAGGACTTGAGTTCCTGTATGTTGTTATGATTACACCATGTCGATAATCATGAAGCATACACCCCCGCCCTTCCTCTTCCCAGAGTTTTTTTTATCTCTGTCAGCACGATGCATGGAGTAGCCCGGTGGCTGAACCGATTACGACATGTTTCCGTGAAACAGAGAATGTTACAATCTCTGATGTCTCTCTGGAAGGCAATCCTTGCTCGAATTTCGTCTACCTTGTTGTCAAGAGACTGGACATTAGCGAGTAGCATACTCGGGAGCGGTGGGCGATGTGCACGTCTACGGAGCATGACCAGGAGGCCGCTCCGTTTGCCCCTTCTGCGGCGCAGTGGTTATGGATCAGCTACTGGGATTTGATCCATTGTCCTAGGTGGTGGTACGAACAGAGAAAACGCAGAAACAGGCCAAACACAGAAACAGACAAACTAGACACACAACATAGAATGCCCACTCAGATCACACCCTGACCAAACAAAACATAGAAACATATAAAGCAAACTATGGTCAGGGTGTGACAGTACCCCCTCCAAGGTGCGGACTCCGGCCGCAAAACCTGAACCTATTGGGGAGGGTCTGGGTGGGCATCTGTCCGCGGTGGCGGTTCTGGTGCTGGACATGGCCCCCACTTCACCATAGTCTTAGTCCGCCACATTGTCCGCTTCCGTGGCCTCCTAACCACGGCGACCCTTCTAAATGACCCCACTGGATAGAGGGGCAGCTCGGGACAGAGGGGCAGCTCGGGACAGAGGGGCTCTGGGCTGAGGGGCAGCTCGGGACAGAGGGGCTCTGGGCTGAGGGGCAGCTCGGGACAGAGGGGCTCTGGGCTGAGGGGCAGCTCGGGACAGAGGGGCTCTGGGCTGAGGGGTAGCTCGGGGCTGAGGGGCTCTGTCGCCTCTGGGCTGAGGGGCTCTGTCACCTCTGGGCTGAAGGGCTCTGGCGCCTCTGACTCCGGCAGCGCTGGACAGGCGGGAGACTCCGGCAGCGCCGGACAGGCGGGAGACTCCGGCAGCGCTGGAGAGGAGGGAGGCTCTGGCAGCGCTGGATAGGCGGGAGACTCCGGCAGCGCTGGAGAGGAGGAAGGCTCCGGCAGCACTGGACAGGCGGGAGCACCTGTAGGGATGAGACGGAGAGACAGCCTGGTGCGGGGGGCTGCCACCAGAGGGATGGTGCGTGGAGGTGGTACCGGATAGACCGGACCGTGCAGGCGCACTGGAGCTCTTGAGCACCGAGCCTGCCCAACCTTACCTGGTTGAATGGTCCCGGTCGCCCTGCCAGTGCGGCGAGGTGGAATAGCCTGCACTGGGCTATGCAGGCGAACCGGGGACACCATGCGCAAGGCTGGTGCCATGTAAGCCGTCCCAAGGAGACGTACTGGAGACCAGATGCGTAGAGCCGGCTTCGTGGCACTTGGCTCGATGCCCACTCTAGCCCGGCCGATACGCGGAGCTGGTATGTACCGCACCGGGCTATGCACCCGCACTGGGGACACCGTGCGCTTCACAGCATAACACGGTGCCTGCCCGGTCTCTCTAGCCCCCCGGTAAGCACAGGAAGTTGGCGCAGGTCTCCTACCTGGCTTCGCCACACTTCCTGTGTGCCCCCCCCAAGACATTTTTGGGGCTGACTCTCGGGCTTCCTACCGTGCCGCCGTGCTTGTCTCTCCAACTCCATTCTCCTATACCCCTCTTCGCACTGCTCCAGCAAATCGCAGGTGGGCTCCGGCACTCTCCCTGGGTCGACCGCCCACCTGTCTATCTCTTCCCAAGTCGTATAGTCCAGACATTGCTGCCTCTCCTGCTGTTGCTGCTTTTCACCATGCCGCTTGGTCCTGTTGTGGTGGGTGATTCTGTAACGGTTTTCTTGACTTGAAGGAGAGGCGGACCAAAATGCAGCGTGGTTTCTATTCATGGTTCATTAATAAAGACTCTACACATGAACAAACTAACAAAACAAGAAACGTGAAAACCCAAAACAGCCCTATCTGGTGCAAACACAGAGACAGGAACAATCACCCACAAAACCCAACACCAAACAGGCTACCTAAATATGGTTCCCAATCAGAGACAATGACTAACACCTGCCTCTGATTGAGAACCATATCAGGCCAAACACAGAAACAGACAAACTAGACACACAACATAGAATGCCCACTCAGATCACACCCTGACCAAACAAAACATAGAAACATACAAAGCAAACTATGGTCAGGGTGTGACAACAGGATGCACTTGAGCTCAATTTCGTGTCTCATATCAAAGAGTCTGAATACATGTGTAAATAATATTTCTGTTTTTTTTTTATACATTTGCCAAAAATCTGTTTTCGCTTTGTCATTATGGGGTATTGTGTGTAGATTGATGAAGAAAAATACAAATGCAATACATTTTAGAGTAAGGCTGTAACGTAACAAAATGTGGAAAAAGTCAAAATGTCTGAATACTTTCCGAATGCACTGTAACTCACACAGAAATTACCCACACCCTCACCCACTCTCATACACTCTCACACACTCGTGGAGAATTCAAGCTATTCACATGACCACACTGTGCATGTCAGGGCCTTCTCTAAGTTGCTGCCATACCCTGTTGCTGTCCATGGGAGGGAAGGAAGGCAATGGGGCAAGGTGGAAAACACTGCTGCCAGATTGACACTGGTTCCGCTTGTTTTGTTCAACGGATGTGGTATGAATTTACCTGATTAATTATTTGTGTTAGTATCCCTTTAAAATCCGAAACCCGCTATAAGAGGCTTATAAATGTACTATAGATATCTAACAGTGTATTTATTTTTGGAAGGAATCGAAAATAGCATTCAATCTGAAAATTGCATTGAATGTCATCATCATCATTTATGTTTGACAGGAGTTTTGAAGCTAGTCCCTTCTTGTCTTTATAATAACATTTGAACCCTAATCATTCATGAGCCTGTCAATTTACCATGATGATGACATATGATGATGACGCAGACATAAGGCTGGGAGTCAGTCAGTGCCCAAGGGTATACAAACTGCCAATCACCTTGAAACCTGCAGTACCAGCCACTATGCTGCTAGCTACCGTCCATAGACTATTAAATATTCCACCATTATTTCCCCATGTCTGTGTCCCAAATGGTATCCAACTCTCTATTTAGTGCACTATTTTTGACCAGGGCTCACAAATACTCTAAATATTCCTGATTTAGTGCACACATTTTAACCAAACTTAAGAAGTGCACTTAGGGAATATTAGGGTGCATTTGGGACACAACCATGACTCTGATCTCTGGCTCCTGACCAACAATAACTAGTGCATTATAACTGTCAATGCCATGTGCTAACACTACAAGATGCAATTTGATGTGTGTGACTTCCTCTTCCACCTCACAGTGTCATGTCATGTTTTGTCCTTAAATGTGACCTCTGTATGACACTGAACCTGGCTCATTGACACATCAAGCAGCCCAATTCAGATATTGGGCTAATTTATGGTCTTTTGACCAATCAGATCAGACGTTTGCCAATATATTGCAACTAAATCAAATTAACTTGTTTTTGTCAAATGCATCAAATACAACAGGTGTTGACTTTACCATGAAATACTTACTTAAGGGGCCTTTATCCAAACAATGCAGAGTTAAAAATTAAGACAATTCTCAAATACAAACACAGTAAATAACAATAACAAGGCTGTATTCAAGGAGTACTGGTACCAAGTCAATGTGCAGCGGTACAAGGTAGTTGAGGTAATATGTAAAAGTGACTAGGCAATTATTCAGGGTAGATAATAAACAGAGTAGCAGCCGCCTACGTGTAGACTGTGAAAGTGTGTGTGTGTATGTGTGTATATAAACTCAGCAAAAAAAGAAACGTCCTCTCACTATCAACTGCGTTCATTTTCAGCAAACTTACCATGTAAATATTTGTATGAACGTAACAAGATTCAACAAGAACTGAACAAGTTCCACAGACATGTGACTAACAGAAATGGAATAATGTGTCCCTGAACAAAGGGGGGTAAAAATCAAAAGTATGTCAGTATCTGGTGTGGCCACCAGCTGCATTACGTACTGCAGTGCATCTCCTCCTCATGGACTGCACCAGATTTGCCAGTTCTTGCTGTGAGATGTTACACCACTCTTCCACCAAGGCACCTGCAAGTTTCCGGACATTTCTGGGGGGAATGGCCCTAGCCTTCACCCTCCGATCCAACAGGTCCCAGACATGCTCAATGGGATTGAGGTCCAGGCTCTTCGCTGGCCATGGCAGAACACTGACATGCCTGTCTTGCAGGAAATCACGAACAGAACGAGCAGTATGGATGGTGGCATTGTCATGCTGGAAGGTCATGTGAGGATGAGCCTGCAGGAAGGGTACCACATGAGGGAGGAGGATGTCTTCCCGATAAAGCACAGCGTTGAGATTGCCTGCAATGACAACAAGCTCAGTCCGATGATGCTGTGATACAGCGCCCCAGACCATGACGGGCCCTCCGCCTCCAAATTGATCCCGCTCCAGAGTGCAGGCCTCGGTGTAAATGCTCATTCATTCGACGATAAACGTAAATCCGACCATCACCCCAGGTGAGACAAAATCACAACTTGTCAGTGAAGAGCACTTTTTGCCAGTCCTGTCTGATCCAGCGACGGTGGGTTTGTGCCCATAGGCAACATTGTTGTCGGTGATGTCTGGTGAGGACCTGCCTTACAACAGGCCTACAAGCACTCAGTCCAGCCTCTCTCAGCCTAATGTGGACAGTCTGAACACTGATAGAGGGATTGTGCATTCCTGGTGTAACTCGGGCAGTTGTTGTTGCCATCCTGTACCTGTCCCGCAGGTGTAATGTTCGGATGTACCAATCCTGTGCAGGTGTTGTTACACATGGTCTGCCACTGCGAGGATGATCAGCTGACCGTCCTGTCCTGGCCACACTTGCAGTCCGCATGCCTCTTGCAGCATGCCTAAGGCATGTTCACGCAGATGAGCAGGGACCCTGGGCATCTTTCTTTTGGTGTTTTTCAGAGTCAGTAGAAAGGCCTCTTTATAGTGTCCTAAGTTGTCATAATTGTGACCTTGCCTACCGTTTGTAAGCTGTTAGTGTTAGGTTAATGACCATTCCACAGGTGCATGTTCATAAATTGTTTATGGATCATTGAACAAACATAGGAAACAGTGTTTCACTTCACTAGGGTAGGGGGCAGCATTCGGAATTTTGGATGAAAAGCGTGCCCAAATTAAACGGCCTGCTACTCAGATAATAGCATGAGAAGCTATTATCTGATATGCACACCCCTGAACCAGCTGATCCAGTTGTAAACAAAATAACTAGCGTTAGCAGGCGCTACACAAAACGCTGAAATAAAATATAAACATGCATTACCTTTGACGAGCTTCTTTGTTGGCACTCCTATATGTCCCATAAACATCACAATTGGTCCTTTTTTTCGATTAATTCCGTCCATGTATACCCAAAATGTCCATTTATAAAGCAGGTTTGATCTGGAAAAAAACAGCTTTCCTAAACACAACGTCATTACAAAACATTTCAAAAGTTGCCTATAAACTTTGCCAAAATATTTCAAACTACTTTTGTAATACAACTTTGGGTATTTTTAAACGTTAATAATCGATCAAATTGTTGACGGGCGATCTGTATTCAATAACAGCAAGTAAACAATACCTGCACCATTTTCCCTCTTGCGTAACTATCAACAGTGTAACGTTCTTCCAGGAAGTGCCTCTTCTTCGTTTCACCAATGATTAACTTCAACCCAATTCCAAAGACTGGTGACATCCTGTGGAAGTTGTAGGAACTGTAAAATGGCTGCTATATAATTTCCCTTGACAAAGACAATTCAGGGAACTGTCAGAGGGATTTTTTTAAATTTATTCTGAACAGTTTTTCCTTGGGGTTTTGCCTGCTACATAAGTTATGTTATAGTCACAGACATGATTGAACCAGTTCTAGAACCTTCAGAGTGTTTTCTATCCACACCTATAAATCATATGCATATAATATATTCCTGGCATGAGTAGCAGGAAGTTGAAATTGTGCACGCTATTTATCAAAAAGTAGAAATGCTGCCCCCTATCCTTTAAGAGGTTAAAACCTCTACAGGATCGGTGTCCCTATCCCGGGACGGTTGTTACTAACGTGTGTTAATGTGATTAGCATGGCGTTGTAAGTAACAGCAAACTTTCCAGGACATAGACATGTCTTATATGGGCAGAAAGCTAAAATTCTTGTTAATCTAACTGCACTGTCCAATTTACAGTAGCTATTACAGTGAAAAACTACCATGCTATTGTTTGAGGAGAATGCAAAATAACAAAAAACTTTAATCACGGCAATTGGTTCACCTAAAGCTAAATCATGCACTTACATTCAGTAATCTTGCTCTGATTTGTCATCCTGAGGGTCCCAGAAATAAAATGTAGTGTAGTTTAGTTTGATATTTTTTATATTTTTATATTCAAATGTAGGAACTGGGTTCTACAGTTTGAACCCCTGCTGTCTCTGGCTCCACACCCACCACACCCGGCCATCTAGATGTGTGAAAGTTACTGTATAAGCTAATGATCCATCATGTATGACATTCCTGGGAGTGTGTAAACGTAAATGTTGTATTACCATATAATTTTTCAATTTTTCAATCGTTATGTACTTGAAAATGTATCGATTGACCAATTTGGAACATTTGGGCAGACAAATATTTTGTCCAGTATTGCAATGCTGGATCAATCTGAAACTTTGCACACACACACTGCCACCATCTAGTGGCCAAACTCTAAATTGCACCTAAACTACAATTTATTATGGCCTTTCTCTTGCATGCAAAAGATGGTGAAAAATATAATAGAAAACGCATATTTTATTATTTGTATTATCTTTTACCAGATATAATGACTTATATTCTCCTACAATAATTTCACATTTCCACACAAATTTCCACACAAATTCCTTTCAAATGGATTTCAAATATGCATATCCTTGATTCAGGTCCTGAGCTACAGGCAGTTAGATATGGGGATGTCATTATAGGTGAAAATGGGAAAAAAGCGTCAGATCCCAAACCCATGGCAGCAGATCCACAAGGTCTGCCATGAGCGGTGACTGTATAGTTCCCTTAAGGAAAAGCACATGTAGACAGTCTGCTTTCTCTGTGAGAGCTTCCAATGTCTGGAGCACACTGCCATCAGACACACATAACTGCACCACCTATCCCACCTTCACAAAAAAAACATAGACATGGCTAAATGCCAATCAGACTTGTTAACATAATCCCTACCTGTGTATGTAGCTTGTCTGTAGCTTGTGAGGTGTGGAAACACTATTGTGTTTATGTATTTTGTTTAGTTGCTTTTTGTGCAATTGCTATCTGCGTGCTACGTTTTGCTTGTTCTATTTTGCTCTGCATGTGCTCACTGTTCATTTATTTTTAATTTTTTTACTATTGTAATTGCTTTTAATAGCTTGCCCAGGGAATGCGGTTGAAAATTTGCCGGGTTGGCTAAATCCGTCACTTTAACTGAAACGTTGATTAATGTGCACTTCCCTGTAAACATTAAAACAACCATAGTTACTATGGACACCAGTAACCCTAACAATGAGTACTAAATAAAATAATTGATACACTGTAGTTACATAGTAATGACACCAACAGTTGGCTACACAATAATAAGAAAACTGTGTTACTGTTATCAGGAACCAAAGTAAGACCCAAGTGTGAAATAACAATGTTTATGGTAACAGGGGCAGGCAAACGACAGGTCAAGGCATGAAGAGGTTGATAATCTGGAGTAGAGGCCAAGATACAGGACGGCAGGCAGGCTCAGGGTCAGGTCAGGCAGAGGTCGGTAATCCTGAGGTGGAGCAAAGGTACAGGACGGCTGGCAGGCTCAGGGACAGGCAGAGTGGTCAAGCAGATGGGTACAGGGTCAGGACAGGAAAGGTCAAAAACCAGGAGGATGAGAAAAAAGAGAAACTGGAAAAGCAGGAGCTGAGACAAAACGCTAGTAGGCTTGAACAAACAAGATGAACTGGCAACAGACAGAAAACATAGGTATAAATACCCAGAGGATAAGTGGGGAAGATGGGCAACACCTGGAGGGGGTGAAGACAAGCACAAGGACAGGTAAAACAGATAATGGCGTGACAACTGTGGTGTCAAATCTGGTGCATTATTCAAATCTAGCTAATCAAGAGGACTATCTTCACATACCCCTCACCTACATGCATCTCACTTAGCCTACATAAGTTACATAGATATTAAAATGATTTCAGGATATGTCTTAACTCCCCAAGCCCCACAGCAAGTGTTCTATATCATTTATAAGTATTTTATTCTCAGCACGGTGTTATTGTTGTAGGTCATGATTAAATATGCTTATTGTGTCTTCTATGTTCTATGAAGGAGTGGGCTGCTTATGAGGCATATGATTGCTCTTAAACTGAAAGGCCAATATTCCGCTCAGCAGGCAATTCTATCCAGAGCAACTTCAAATGCAGTGAGTGAATACGTTTCTTGTATATGTATGAGATCCCCCACAACCTTGGCGTGGGTGGTTGCTCCAATGCCTGTCCCTGCTGCTACTGCCAGACTACTGCTGTGAGAAACACAAAGAAGGAAGTGTGTTTCTCTCTCTCTCTCTGGGCAGCACGTCACATGATGTCAAAGAGCTGAGGCTTTGTCTGGCCCATGGCCTGGACTCAGATGACTGATCTCCTGATTGTAGCCCATGCCTGGCCTGGAATCAGATGACTGGTCTCCTGATTGTAGCCACCCCTGATCCTTTCAACTGAAATCAGCAAAAACAAAATAATGTTTTATTTTGCATGGAGACCCAGTGCTCTTCACGTAATGCACCATTGACTGATATCATGCACTGATCAGTGACGGCTGGTTGCACTTTGAATCGGAGGACGGCTCATTGTAATGGCTGGGACAGACTTAATGGAACAGTATCGAACCCATGATTTCCAGGAGATGGATTCAGTTCAATTTATTCCATTCCAGCTATTAGTATGAGCCTTCCTCCCCTCACCATCCCACCAGCCACCACTGGCACTGATAATATGAAACAGATAGAAGGAAGACAGGCCCTCCGATTTGACACACTGAACTCTATCTGAGAAGTAGTTGGTGAACCAGGCGAGGCAGTCATTTGAGAAACCAAGGCTGTTGAGTCGATAAATCGATAATACCGATATGATTGACAGAGTCGATAGCCTTGGCCAGGACGATGAAGACAGCTGCACAGTACTGTCTTTTATCAATGCCGGTTATTATTATTATTATCACAAGATCCAAGATGGCGTAGCAGTCAGACGTCCTTGTCCTGTCGTGTCCCTTGTACATATCGTTTTTTGCATATTTTTCTTCGCATATCTTTTAAAATATTTTGCTAAACCTCAACATCTAAATACTCTCTTGCAACCCGCCTCACCCAATGTAGCGTGGATCTGCTTTTTCCCCCTAAAGTATCTATATTTACTTCGGATCTGGAATCGCTCAACTGAAGCTACCCAGCTAACTACCAGCTATCAGTCAGAAAACCATTGCCAGCGGTCATCAGCTAACCTTCAGCTCGAATAGCTCTCGCCAGTTCGAACAACGTGACTCTAACCAGAGCATAACGGACCTATTATTTTTATCCCCGGATTCCTACCGCAAACTGAACATTTTTATCTGGATCTTCACAACTAGCTAACCGCAACCCCGGATGACTGCTCCTGGCTAGCGTTTCCATCCATTTAGCTTGAAGCTAGCCCAGCCAGAGCTCCTGTGCTACCACCGAAGCATACTCCTGGGCTACAATATCAGGACCCCTTCTACAGCCGGTACGGGGCATGGAACCCAGCAGATCCCCTACGACTGGAATACAGACATAATCTGCCCGAGGACTCCAACAGGCCCCTCAGGCGCGATGCCCACTGAAGGCCCATTATGCTAGCCAGCTAGACCTGCTAGCTACCTAGAGCTACTCGGAACCCTACTAATTCCATGACCGGTCTATCGACGTCACCGCATGAAGAGGCAAAAACAGACTTAACTCCATCGCGACATCCCCCAAAGGCTAACTTTCTAGCCCCTGCTATCTGCTTGCTTGCTAACCCGGCCTGCTAACTGCTAGCCTGCCCCGGTCTACTAACTGCTAGCTTGTTTAGCCCCAGTCTGCTAACTGCTAGCTTGTTTAGCCCCGGCCTACTAAGTGTTAGCTTGTTAGCACAGGCTTGCTAACTGTCTGAATTGCTGTGTCCACAGCCAGCCCAACCACTCACTGGACCCATATTTATTTTCAATCTCTTTTCGATTTTTCATTTGATTATACCTTCTGGTAACCTGCGTCACCCAATGTGATACGGATTCGCTATTATTTTACATTTTAGAATACATTCAAGAACTTCCAGAAGCTAACCAGCTTGTTTTTAGCCTGGATAATACTCGCCAGTCTACCAGTATCGAACTGTCTCTCCACAACAACGCCGGATTCCTGTCGTAATCCCTGGACCACTACTTCTGATCTTCACAGCTAGCTTGCACCCAGTACAGAAGCTATCCCTGAGGCCCACCTCCCGGCCTACTCAGCTGTTCACCCGAACCCCACTCATACACGGCTAGAGCCCAATACTCCACCGGATCCTTGCTGTAAACTCTGGACCTTGGCTAACGCCACTGCCACGAAGCTAGCACCAGTTAGCCGTGAGCCAGGCATATCTCCCTGCTAGCTAGCAAACAAATTTCTACAATACCTCTTTCGCCATCTGGCTTGGATTCTCTGTCGACACGGCCCCCCGCCGCACCACCACGACTGGTCTGCCGACGAATACTCCATCCGCTGTGCCTTCAACCGGCCTCCATCTGAGCAGACCCCCCTACCACCCCCGGGCTACTAACTTTAAACGCTGTGTCACCCGCATGATAGCGTAGTGGTGGCTTCCCTGTTCCATCTACTGCTGCCCCTGGACACTATGATCACTTAGCTACATAGCTGAGCCTGCTGGACTGTCCATTAATCACGGTACTCCATTCTGTTTATTTATGTTTTATCTGTCGGCCCCAGCCGCAAACTCAGACTCTGTGTGTAGTTAATCCGACCCTCGATGCCTAGTCATCGCCATTTTACCTGCTGTTGTTGTGTTAGCTGACTAGCTGTTGTTGTCTCACCTGTTGTTTTAGCAGCTCTCCCAATCAAGACCTGCAATTACTTTATGCCTTGCTGTTTGTCTCTCTCGAATATCAATATGCCTTGTATATTGTTGTTCAGGTTAGTTATCATTGTCTTAGTTTACAATGGAGCCCCTAGTTCCACTCTTCATACCTCTACCTCCTTTGTCCCACCTCCCACACATGCGGTGACCTCACCCATTACAACCAGCATGTCCAGAGATACAACCTCTCTTATCATCACCCAGTGCCTGGGCTTACCTCCGCTGTACCCGCACCCCACCATACCCCTGTCTGCACATTACGCCCTGAATATATTCTACCACGTCCATAAATCTGCACCTTTTATTCCTTGTCCCCAACGCTCTAGGCGACCAGTTTTGATAGCCTTTAGCCGCACCCTCATCCTACTCCTCCTCTGTTCCTCGGGTGATGTGGAGGTAAACCCAGGCCCTGCATGTCCCCAGGCACCCTCATTGGTTGACTTCTGTGATCGAAAAAGCCTTGGTTTCATGCATGTCAACATCAGAAGCCTCCTCCCTAAGTTTGTTTTACTCACTGCTTTAGCACACTCTGCCAACACTGATGTCCTTGCTGTGTCTGAATCCTGGCTTAGGAAGGCAACCAACAATTCTGAGATTTCCATACCCAACTATAACATTTTCCGTCAAGATAGAACTGCCAAAGGGGTAGGAGTAGGAGCAGGCCTTTCTAATCGACCTGGCCCGGGTATCCTGGAAGGATATTGACCTCATCCCGTCAGTTGAGGATGCCTGGTCATTCTTTAAAAGTAACTTCCTCACCATCTTAGACAAGCATGCTCCGTTCAAAAAATGCAGAACTAAGAACAGATATAGCCCTTGGTTCACTCCAGACCTGACTGCCCTCGACCAGCACAAAAACATCCTGTGGCGGCCTGCAATAGCATTGAATAGTCCCCGTGATATGCAACTGTTCAGGGAAGTCAGGAACCAATACATGCAGTCAGTCAGGAAAGCAAAGGCCAGCTTTTTCAAGCAGAAATTTGCATCCTGTAGCTCTAACTCCAAAAAGTTCTGGGACACTGTAAAGTCCATGGAGAACAAGAGCACCTCCTCCCAGCTGCCCACTGCACTGAGGCTCGGTAACACGGTCACCACCGATAAATCCGTGATAATCGAAAACTTCAACAAGCATTTCACAACGGCTGGCCATGCCTTCCTCCTGGCTACTTCAACCTCGGTCAACAGCTCCGCCCCTCCGCAGCTACTCGCCCACGCCTCCCCCGCTTCTCCTTTACCCAAATCCAGATAGCAGATGTTCTGAAAGAGCTGCAAAACCTGGACCCATACAAATCAGCTGGGCTTGACAATCTGGACCCTCTATTTCTGAAACTGTCCACCGCCATTGTCGCAACCCCTATTACCAGCCTGTTCAACCTCTCCTTCGTATCATCTGAGATCCCCAAGGATTGGAAAGCTGCAGCGGTCATCCCCCTCTTCAAAGGGGGAGACACCCTGGACCCAAACTGTTACAGACCTATTTCCATCCTGCCCTGCCTATCTAAGGTCTTCGAAAGCCAAGTCAACAAACAGATCACTGACCATCTCGAATCCCACCGTACCTTCTCGGCTGTGCAATCCGGTTTCCGAGCCGGTCACGGGTGCACCTCAGCCACGCTCAAGGTAGTAAACGATATCATAACCGCCATCGATAAAAGACAGTACTGTGCAGCTGTCTTCATCGACCTGGCCAAGGCTTTTGACTCTGTCAATCACCATATTCTTATCGGCAGACTCAGTAGCCTCGGTTTTTCTAATGACTGCCTTGCCTGGTCCACCAACTACTTTGCAGACAGAGTTCAGTGTGTCAAATCGGAGGGCATGTTTTCCGGTCCTCTGGCAGTCTCTATGGGGTACCACAGGGTTCAATTCTCGGGCCGACTCTTTTCTATGTATATATCAATGATGTTGCTCTTGCTGCGGGCGATTCCCTGATCCACCTCCACGCAGACGACACCATTCTGTATACTTCTGGCCCTTCCTTGGACACTGTGCTATCTAACCTCCAAACGAGCTTCAATGCCATACAACACTCCTTCGTGGCCTCCAACTGCTCTTAAACGCTAGTTAATCCAAATGCATGCTTTTCAACCGTTCGCAGCCTACACCCGCACGCCCAACTACCATCACCACCCTGGATGGTTCTGACCTAGAATATGTGGACATCTAAAGGTACCTAGGTGTCTGGTTAGACTGCAAACTCTCCTTCCAGATTCATATCAAACATCTCCAATCCAAAATCAAATCTAGAGTCGGCTTTCTATTTCGCAACAAAGCTGTCACGACTTCTGCCGAAGTCGTTGCCTCTCCTTGTTCGGACGGTGCTCGGCGTTCGACGTCACCGGTCTTCTAGCCATCATTGATCCATTTTTTTATTTTCCATTGGTTTTGTCTTGTCTTCCCACACACCTGCTTTCAATCCCATTCATTAACTGTTGTGTATTTAACCCTCTGTTTCCCCTCATGTCTTTGTCAGAGATTGTTTTATTGTCAGTGTTGTTCATTTTGTTGTATTGGTGCGCGACGGGTCCTCGTACCCATGTTTTTTCATGTCTATACTATTTAGTGTTATGGAGCATGTTCTGTGGACAGTTATTAAAAGACTCCATTTACACTCTATTTCGACTCTCCTGCGCCTGACTTCCTTGCCACCTATACACACGGCGCTGACAAAAGCCTCCTTCACTCACGCCGCAAAACTTACCCTAGTAAAACTGACTATCCTACCGATCCTCGACTTTGGCGATGTCATCTACAAAATAGCTTCCAATACTCTACTCAGCAAACTGGATGCAGTTTATCACAGTGCCATCCGATTTGCTACTAAAGCACCTTATACCACCCACCACTGCGACCTGTATGCTGTAGTCGGCTGGCCCTCGCTACATGTTCGTCGCCAGATCCACTGGCTCCAGGTCTTCTACAAGTCTATGCTAGGTAAAGCTCCACCTTATCTCAGTTCACTGGTCACGATGGCAGCACCCACCCGTAGCACGCGCTCCAGCAGGTGTATCTCACTAATCATCCCTAAAGCCAATACCTCATTTGGCCGCCTTTCCTTCCAGTTCTCTGCCGCCTGCGACTGGAACGAATTGCAAAAATCTCTGAAGTTGGAGACTTTTATCTCCCTCACCAACTTTAAACATCTGCTATCTGAGCAGCTAACCGATCGCTGCAGCTGTACATAGTCCATCGGTATATAGCCCACCCAATTTACCTACCTCATCCCCATACTGTTTTTATTTTATTTACTTTTCTGCTCTTTTGCACACCAGTATCTCTACCTGCACATGTTCATCTGCTAATCTATCACTCCAGTGTTAATTAGCTAAATTGTAATTACTTCACTACTATGGCCTGTTATTTTGCCTTACCTCCTCATGCCATTTGCACACACTGTATATAAACTTTTTTTCCCTATTGTGTTATTGACTGTACGCTTGTTTATTCCATGTGTAACTCTGTGTTGTTGTTTGTGTCACACTGCTTTGCTTTATCTTGCTCAGGTCGCAGTTGTAAATGAGAACTTGTTCTTAATTAGCTTACCTGGTTAAATAAAGGTGAAATAAAAAATTACAAAATAAAAATAGCAGCACCCACCCGTAGCACGGCTCCAGCAGGTATATTTTACTGGTCACCCCCAAAGCCAACTCCTCTTTTGGCCGCCTTTCCTTCCAGTTCTCTGCTGCCAATGACTGGAATGAACTGAAAAAATCCCTGAAGCTGGAATCTTATATCTCCATCACTAGCTTTAAGCATCAGCTGTCAGAGCAGCTTAACAATCATTGCACTTGAACACAGCCCATCTGTAAATCGCCCACCCAACTACCTCATCCCCATATTGTTATTTATTTTTTTGCTCCTTCGCACCCCAGTATCTCTACTTGCACATTCATCTTCTGCACATCTATCACTCCAGTGTTTAATTGCTAAATTGTAATTATTTCACCACTATGGCCTATTTATTGCCTTTACCTCCCTAATCTTACTACATTTGCACACATAGTATATAGATTTTTCTATTGTGTTATTGACTGTACGTTTGTTTAGCCCATGTGTATCTCTGTGTTGTTTGTGTCACACTGCTTAGCTTTATCTTGGCCAGGTCGCAGTTGTAAATGAGAACTTATTCTAAACTGGCCTACCTGGTTAAATAAAGGTTAAATAAAAAAATAAAAAAGAGATACCATCTGTAGAAGTGCTATCTTTATCAGCACCATAAAAGCTGATAGTATTTCAACCACATAAAATATACATCCAAGGCTAAATTAAATCTTATCAGAAACATGTTAGGTTGTTGTCACAGCTTAACATTTCCTTACAACTGGTCAAAATGATTTCATTTGGACATTTTTCACATCAAATATTTCCTGCTATTTTAGTGTTATTACATTTTCTTCCTGGAAACGTCTTTGCTCCACAAAAGAAGGTGACAGAGAAAACTTTCCTGATGTCAACTAGATTGATGCATTCGTTCTATCGATTTATGACACTTTTCTGGTGAGCAAGGGATTATTTAGTCTTCTAGGGAAACATATAATGACAGAAGTGAAGCTGCATGTATGCAATAATTGACAAGTTGACGAACAAATAGCCTACCAAAATGTCAGAAATTATAATCAGAAACATTTCCAAATCAGGCCTCAAAAAATCCTGCACCACCTGTCAAAAAATATTTCCGCCGTCTTTGACTGTATCCTCCAGTGCATTTTCTATATTAGCGGGTTAGGGTCGGTTGGTCGGGTGCAGGCATCAGATTATCACTTATACTCGGGCGGTTGCGGATGGGTTATTAGCAATTGTGGGTGGGTGCGAGTGAACAAGCCCAGTGACGCAAGCCTCCCACCTGAGATTCATTATTTCTATGGACGCTTCGAGGCAAACACTGCATGAGAGCCTGTGCTGTCCTGGACAACTGTGTGATCTCACTCTCTGTAGCCAATGTGAGTAACACTTTTAAACAGGTTAACACTTGCAAAGCCGCTGGGCCAGAAGGAATACCAGGGCGTGTTCTCAGAGCATGCACAGACCAGCTGTCAAGTATCTTCACAGACATTTTCAACATCCCAGTCTGTAATCCCAACATGTTTCAAGCAGACCACTCTCCCCATTCCTAAGAACTCAAAGGTAACCTGACTGAATGACTATTGTCCCGTAGCACTCACATTTGTAACCATAAAATGCTATTAAAGGGTGGTCATGGCTCACATCAACACCATCATCCCAGACACTCCAACCGATCCACAGATGACACAATCTCTATTTCACTCCACACTGATATCTCCCACCTGGAGAGAATGCAGTTCATTGGCTACAGCTCAGCATTCAACAACATAGTCCCATCCAAGCTCATCACCAAGCTTAGGACCCTGGGAATGAACACCTCCGCCCCCAGGTGGTCAGGGTAGGTAACAACACAATCTCCCACGCTGACCCTCAAAACGAGGACCCCTCAGGGGTGTGTGCTTAGTCCCCTCCTGTACTCACTGTTCAGCCACGACTCTATGGCCTCGCACGATACCAACACCATCATCAAGTGTGCTGAAGACGATGAGACAGCTTACAGGGAGAGGGTCAGAGACCTGGCAGTGTGGTGCCAGGACAACAACCTTTCCCTCAATGTCAGCAAGACAAAGGAGCAGGAAATGGAAAGGTGAGAACGCCATCAGCCACATTGACAAGGCTGTAGTGGATCGGGTCGAAAGCTTCAAGTTCCTCAATGTCCCCATCACTAAGGACTTAACATGGTCCTCTCACACCAGCACAGTCTTGAAGAAGTTGTGAAAGCACCTCTTCCCCTTCAAGAGATTGAAAAGATTTGACATGGCCCCTCAGATCCTCAAAAAGTTCTACAGCTTCAGCATTGAGAGCATCTTGACTGGCTGCATCACCGCTTGGTATGGCAACTGCACCACGCTCAATCGCAAGACGCTACAGAAGGAGGTGCTGATGGCTCAGTAAATCACTGGGGCCGAGCCCCCTACCATCCAGGACTTCTATACCAGGTGGTGTCAGAGGAAGAACTGGAAAATGGTAAAAGACCCCAGCCACCCAAGCCATAAACAACACTGACACACAAAACACAAAAAACACATACATGCATATTGATGCCACACATAAACTCAACAAAAAAAGAAACCTCCCTTTCTCAGGACCCTGTCTTTCAAAGATAATTCGTAAAAATCCAAATAACTTCACAGATCTTCATTGTAAAGGGTTTAACCTCTCTGGTACAAGGTAGCGTCCCACCTCGACAACAGCCAGTGAAATTGCAGGGCGCCAAATTAAAAACAACAGAAAAATTCCTCAAACTTACAAGTATTATACACCATTTTAATAACAAAAGTACTGAGTGGAGGTGGAGCCAGGCCATGTAGGATCTTGAATACAAGACGCGTTGGTGTATTGCACAAGATTTTTCCTGACTCAGGAGCTCATACTTTCTGAGGATGTAACAGTGATGATGGCTATTGGGCTTTCTATCAAGCACTTTGAGAGCCTGTTTGTAGACAGACTGAATGGGTTTTAATGTTGTACAGCAAGCTTGGGCCCAACTAGTCAAGCAGTATGTTAAGTGGGGGAGTATCATAGATTTGAAATACAATTTTGCTACCTCTGTAGTCAAACAATTTTGTTTGAATCTGAAATTAGCTAGGTTGAACTTGGTTATTTGAGTTACCTTTTTCACCTGCTTTTTAAAAGAGAGGTTGGAATAGTATGATACCAAGGATACCACCTGGAGCTTCTCCCCTGACACATAGACATCTGGCTCAGTAGCATCAGTTGCCCTCTCTGTGAAGAACATGCAGACTGTTTTTTCCCATCGAGATGCAAACAAGAGTCACTGAGACACTTTGTAACCTGGACCATTACAGTAGGTAGTTCTTGTGCAGCTTGTTGTTTGCTCTTTGCATGCACATATATCACTGTATCATCTGCATGCATTTAAACTACAAACCCAGTAGATCATTATTGTACAGGCTGTACAGGAGGGACCCCAGTATTGACCCTTGGGGCACGCCCACATCATAGCTGAGAGTGGGCGACAGCTCATTGCTCACTCTGACACACTGGGTTCCGCCTTCAATGTATGATTTCATCCATCTCAAGGCATCGGGGGAAAAGTTGAACTTGGACAGTTTTGTGATGAGATCCTCATGGTTAACAGTATCAAAAGCTTTCCTTAGGTCTGGAAATACAGCCCCAACAACGCCCCCTTTGTCCACATTTTCCATAAGAAAGCAGTTGGCTGTTTCTGTGGAGTGTTTTGCTCTGAAGCCAAACTGCATGGAGTGTAATGTGAAGGGGTTGTTGCTGTTGTTGAGGTGGGCAATCCATCTCAACAACAGGATGCTGTAAAGTTTTATTGAGGAACATAAATTATGTGTAAATAATTTATTTAACCATAATATGAGTTTGATCAAATATTTGCAATTGTAAAATATATATTTAATAATAATACAAATAACATGTGACGTCACAGTAGTCAAAAATAATCTGTTTCAATAAGGATAAAATACTAAACATGCAAGGTATTCATTTAACATGAATTAATGCATATAAAGGTGCAATATGCATACATTTCTGACATTTACTGGTTGCTAAAATGCTAATAGTTAGCTTAATTTCAGTTTATGCGACAAAAAAAGCAACAGATAGTATAGTAAAGAATCATTGTACCATCTAAACCGCTGTAAAATATATGTTCAATTACCAAAAATATTGTATTTTCAACTGTTTGAAGCTGGTGTACAAAACCAAAAGTAGTAAAAAAAGATGCAAACAGGAAACTTAAAAACAGGAGCATAGAAATTGCACACAAAGAACAGATCTACCACTTCTTAGACTTGCTTTCAATGAGAATGACAGATCTAGAAATTACATTTCTACGTGAGTTTGGCCGCTATCCAAAAAGTTACATACTTCACCTTTAACTATTACTATAATTGACAGTTGATTTTACTTTTACCACTTCTGCAATTCTGTCCTGCATCAGTAAGATGACCAATTTAGGCCATGAAGGTAGGATGTACAGAGTAGGCCAGTAGATACGGGCAGCTGGCCAATTTTTTCCCACCTAGGATGGATGGATAGAGTAGGCTGGTAGATACAGGCATAGTTGTAGGCTACCACCATGGAGGAGCAGCGTCACGTGTACATTCCACTCACATGTAGAAGTTGCCGCTGCATGTGGGGGAGCGCGCGCTGTCATGGAACGAAAGTGTGGGATGAGCTAATATTTTTTGCTGATAATGTTTTAGCCCCTGAGCATTTTGGGGAGAAGGAGACAATACCACGCGCATTGAACAATATTGGAGAATGACCTATTTTCAACGGCCAATAAATCAACCTTGTTGTCAAGAATCCACGGTGCACCGACTGACGGGTGCACATGGGGACATATAAAAGGGCTGTCGGCGGCTTTTGAAGATGCCAACTGGCATCGGCTTGAGAAATAGTGGTATATTTAGAATAAACGTATAGCCTAGGCTGTAGTCTCACTTGCCTGCCTATATAAGAATGGGAAGTTTGTGTAATTTAGAATAAACGTATAGCCTAGGCTGTAGTCTCACTTGCCTGCCTATATAAGAATGGGAAGATTGTGTAATTTAATTTGATTACACTATAGCAGCATTCTCTCGCCACAGGACACAATTCCCACGTGCGGTTTTCATAATCCAACATCTGAGTAGTGTTTTCCCTGCGGCTCCCAGGGAGCGGGGACTGAGCTCACACATTCACACATGCGAGCTGTTCGCTCCGCGCCTCGGCTATTTGAAATGAGGACGGCAACCCGACCCTTTGCTGTTTGAAACTGTAGGCCTACTCGGGTGATTTCTGCGGTCCGAACCATCTGTGGCACGGCGCTGAGTGGGACGCTATCTGCAGTGATAGGGAGGAGGACGAGCCTGCTGTCCGCTATACCCCAGCCTGTTCCCCGCGTACGGTACAGACATGGAGCCTCTACCGGAGCAGAACTGCACCATGTCAAAAAAGAGAGCTATAGCTAAAATCTTCAAAGTTCGCAAGAGGAGACAGATGCTTTTCGTTCAAGTCTGTTTTATCTGCAGTATTCTATGTTTGGCATGGTGCATGTCCGCCCTGCTCACAAAAACAGGTGAGAAGAATACGAGGGGAAAGGGGTCCCAGGGTTGGCCCGGGGGGAACGCGTTTTTAAAAAATGAATTTCATGATGTGATTGCGCAAATTGGCACGCACTGCATTGGTGCCAAATTAATATATCATAAATCTATGACATTATGTCTTCGTTCTGCTTGCCTGCTTCAGAATATAAATCCGCTAGAATCGGCATAGCGGGACGCTATAATAATAACCATGGTTCGGGATGGAGATTTGTGTTTTTTGTGGCATGCGCGTCATGTCCCATTTTGGGAGATTCTTGCATTTTCAACAAAAATGACATGTAGGCTGCTCATCATTTAAACTGGGCAGGCAGGCAGCACACCTGACTGTTCTGTTTGTAGAATGTGTTTATACCCACTGCATCTGGGACACTCATAAAAGTATAGTTTATGGCCCTGACTGATTCGAATGGAGAGGTAATCGCAGTGTGTGTGTGCAGGTTCTATAATATAATGTGAGTGGCAGGTCATTCTCAGTCAGTTTTGATTTACACCAAATACTGTATTCCCTTCTTCAAGACCGTCATAGACATGTTTGTTTTTGTCTCCTATTCATTTGGTTTGACATGTGCTGTCTCTGTCGCCTTGGGGGGCGCGGGGGTGGGTCCCTCGCCCGCTGGGTGGGTTTGTGGAGACCATGTCGGTTTGGGGGGCGCGGGGGTGGTCCCTTGCCTGCTGGGTGGGTTTGTGGAGACCATGTCGGTTTGGGGGGAGCGGGGGTGGGTCCCTCGCCCGCTGGGTGGGTTTGTGGAGACCATGTCGGTTTGGGGGGCGCGGGGGTGGGTCCCTCGCCCGCTGGGTGGGTTTGTGGGGACCATGTCAGGTTCAACCAGTCTTACTTCAGCTACAATATGGCTTCTCTGTATTTAACTGTACTACATCATTCTGGTAAAAAACTGAAAAGAGACAGGACAACAGTATCTATTGTCAGTATCAGGTCAGATCATAAAACCTGTACATTTGTTTGTATAGAACATGATTCAACACACATTTACCTGTATGCACTTAGCCCTTTTGGTGCCATACATTATGTGTGAGAGCTGAAAAAGAATAACTATTACCTACATTTACAAAATGATTTACAAGGACAAAAAATATTCTATATGAACTGTGACAAGTCCTTGAATTATTATTTCAGGAGAGGTCACTCAATTGTCAGTGTTAATCTGTTGTTCTTGATCACTGAATAAATTGTTACATGAATGTTACAAAATGATGTAAACAATAGAAAGATAGGGATAGTGTGGAACAGTCAAGACTTGGCTTTGAATCAGCAATTTATTACAGGATAAGCCAATGAAATAGTATTATGGTATTAAATGTTCTATCGCCAATATGAAAGAATCACTTATAAACAGTCAACATTAAGTTAAGTACTCCAGATTGCACAAACCTTTCAGAGGCAAGAAATTGTGAATGTGTCCATGTTTGATGCTGTCTTGCCTTTGAAATTAATTACCCCTCACTTATCGATGCCAGATTAGTTCACAACTGGTGTGTGGAGATTTAATGAACACCACATCCATCAGATTCCTGACTCCTAAAATATGTTAATTTCTGTAACTTTCTCCACACACACACACACACACATACACATACACATTCACACACACACACACACACACACACACACACACACACACACACACACACACACACACACACACACACACACACACACACACACACACACACACACACACACACACTAAGTCACAGGGCTGGTGTGTAAATTCTTTCCTACTTACCATTTCACTTTACACTTGCATTAGGGCTCGCTGGGCTCGCTGTATCCTTAGATCCTTTTATATTGTGCCATAAAAGATGTCTCTGTAGTTGTATGTCCCTGTTTGAACATAATAGGGCGCTATCGAGTTGAACCAGGTGTTGGAACCGAAATGATTTTCCCATCGTTCCATTCCGAGCATAAGCCATACTTGTTTGGTTCCGTTCCAGTGCTCTGACCAGCATAATAAAGTTCTGAACCGGTTCAAACCCCCAAAAAGTAACGCTTCATATTGCTCCTTTTCATAGATTTTTTTACCTCCTAAAATCAACATTGTTTTTAAATTTAGCTCATGAATTTACTCAAATGAGTATGTAAATGTTTGTCTTTAATGTCTTTTTCGTTATGTGTCGGACCCCAGGAAGACTAGCTGTTACCATTGGTGTTGGCTAATGGGGATCCTGATCAAATCTAAATCCATCAATTTGCTTGGATAGAGCAGCGCTATGGAATGGGTTAACTAGTTGTTTACATGTTTGATGGACAGATAAGTGCTTGAAGCACTGAGCATCATGGGTTGACGTGAATTGGAATGTGTTTAGGCTATTACTAGCATCATAACTTCACTGTTTTACATAATTATATACGAGACATTAGGAAACATTTTGGAACAATAAATTACATTATTAACCGGTTCCCAAGATGAGAAAATAACGGTTATTTTCAGGGACACCAGAGATCACATTAGTTTCCGGTTTTGTTTCCCTTCCTCAAATAACTTAGTTATTTTCCGGATTTAGTTTTTTCCCCCTGAAACTGTTCCAAACCCTGATTTGAACATCAACTGTTTGGATAAAATCTGTTACAGAGAGAGTTCACTAATTGTATTAGAATGTATTTTACTAGGCAAGTCAGTTAAGAACATTTTTTTTTTACACTGACAGCCTACCAGGGAACAGTGGGTTAACTGCCTTGTTCAGGGGCAGAACAACAGATTTGTACCTTGTCAGCTCAGGGATTCGATCAAGCAACCTTTCGGTTACTGGCCCAAACCTCTAACCACTAGGCTACCTGCCGCCCTAGAATAACAAGGAGCTTAAGGGATTATAACAAATGATATCATGCATAAGAGGATGGAAGATACATTACCACAGACAAGCCACTGTTAGAGCTGGAAATAGCACTGTCTTGTCCGTTGTAAGCAGGCTTGTTGTTTTACATACAAATGAGTCCCATTATATTCAGTCACACAGTGGCATCAGGTGATTTATATGTTGATAAGTTTGATAAAGCACAACACAGAGCTCAATAAGTATTATAGACTGCCATCCTTATAGTATTGGTTAGTCCTAACTACATTTTAAGCTTCTGACTTCCTGGTTAGACCTTCCTAGATTTATTTCCAGGGATTCTCCAAGTGGGGAGTGGTTCAATACCTGACTCTTTCCTGTTGTAGGACATGGTCTGGTCCTGGAGCAGGGGCTGGCTGACACATCTGACCGTCTGGGACGCAGGCTGATGGCCTTGGACGGGGATAATAACACACTGGATAAGAATTGCACAGAGCCAGGTAGGTAGTGTCCCCTACCATTACCCTAACCCTATACCCTAAAACTGCAGTTAGCCAGATAATGTCTCTAAACCTGCACTGAACAAGGCAGTGTGGTAGTGAACCCTAATTTTGTCTGGAGTCATGTTGTGTATCTTATACCTGCACAGAGCTAGGTACTGCACTGTACCCTAAATCTGAACAACCAGCCAGCTACTGCAGCTTGGGAGGACTTCATAGGAAAGCTCTTCAGAGAGTGTTATACAATGGCACAGCCCTCATGTTTCCTACAGCCTACACATACTCTGAGTCAGTTAGAAAAAGAACAGATGGAGTGAGATGGGAAAATATTGGTTGCCTTAGATGTTTCACTAAATCTACCACCACTAGCTCTCTAGTTAGTCTATTGTTCGTCAGAAGAGCCACAGTTTTTACTACTGTGGTTGTGGTGCAGATGAGATTTGCAAATGTGGGCAACCTGGGTGTCCAGGTGGGTGGGTGGGGCCTCCAACTGAATGACAAATGAGATGAGTTATTGTTGGAGGCACAGGACAGAGCTGTAAATCTTCATTGTGTAGGCGATAAGGAGAGAGAGAGAGAGAGAGAGAGAGAGAGAGAGAGAGAGAGAGAGAGAGAGAGAGAGAGAGAGAGAGAGAGAGAGAGAGAGAGAGAGAGAGAGAGAGAGAGAGAGAGAGAGAGAGAGAGAGAGAGAGAGAGAGAGAGAGAGAGAGAGAGAGAGAGAGAGAGAGAGAGAGAGAGAGAGAGAGAGAGAGAGAGAGAGAGAGAGAGAGAGAGAGAGAGAGAGAGAGAGAGAGAGAGAGAGAGAGAGAGAGGAGAGAGAGAGAGAGAGAGAGAGAGAGAGAGAGAGAGAGAGAGAGAGAGAGAGAGAGAGAGAGAGAGAGAGAGAGAGAGAGAGAGAGAGAGA
Organism: Oncorhynchus kisutch; assembly: GCF_002021735.2. Lineage (NCBI taxonomy): Eukaryota > Metazoa > Chordata > Actinopteri > Salmoniformes > Salmonidae > Oncorhynchus > Oncorhynchus kisutch. Next base: position 20,721,904 of record NC_034187.2, read on the forward strand.
GAGAGAGAGAGAGAGAGAGAGAGAGAGAGAGAGAGGACTGAAGCCTGACAGAAAGCAAGCTCAATTACTGTTCCAGTTCAGCATGCAAACCCAAAACCATGATGTTCTGTTCCTCACATTATCATTTCAAAATTCTGAACGTAACAAATGATAATGTCATGGCAGAAAAGACGGTGGTATCCTGACATTTTAAATAAAGCTTTTCATTGCTGTGTGTTCACCTTCCCCTTTTGGAGCTGGTCTCAATTTGATCTTTTTCTGAGGGTATATTGATTTATCATTGGTTCATTTTTGATGCTATAATAATATACACAACCTTCTGCATCAGAACAGCACGCAACAGTGCTGATAGTCCCTTTCCTGACAGGACCATTAATGTGCTGATAGTCCCTTTCCTGACAGGACCATTGATGTGCTGATAGTCCCCTTCCTTTATTTATTTATTTTTATTTATCCGTTATTTTACCAGGTAAGTTGACTGAGAACACATCCTCATTTGCAGCAACGACCTGGGGAATAGTTACAGGGGAGAGGAGGGGGATGAATGAGCCAATTGTAAACTGGGGATTATTAGGTGACTGGGATGGTTTGAGGGTCAGATTGGGAATTTAGCCAGGACACCGGGGTTAACACCCCTACTCTTACGATAAGTGCCATGGGATCTTTAATGACCTCAGAGAGTCAGGACACCCGTGTAACGTCCCATCCGAAAGACGGCACCCTACACAGGGCAATGTCCCTAATTACTGCCCTTTGGCATTGGGATATTCTTTTAGACCAGAGGACAGAGTGCCTCGTACTGGCCCTCCAACACCACTTCCAGCAGCATCTGGTCTCCCATCCAGGGACTGACCAGGACCAAGCCTGCTTAGCTTCAGAAGCAAGCCAGCAGTGGTATCCAGGGCGGTATGCTGCTGACAGGACCATTGATGTGCTGATAGTCTCCTTCCTGACAGGACCATTGATGTGCTGATAGTCCCCTTCCTGACAGGGCCATTGATGTGCTGAAAGTCTCCTTCCTGACAGGACCATTGATGTGCTGATAGTCTCCTTCCTGACAGGACCATTGATGTGCTGATAGTCTCCTTCCTGACAGGACCTTGGATGTGCTGATAGTCTCTTTCCTGACAGGTCCATTGATGTGCCGATAGTCCCCTTCCTGACAGGACAATTGATGTGCTGATAGTCTCCTTCCTGACAGGACCATTGATGTGCTGATAGTCTCCTTCCTGACATGACCATTGTTGTGCTGATTATCTCCTTCCTGACAGGACCTTGGATATGCTGATAGTCTCCTTTCTGACAGGACCATTGATGTGCTGATAGTCTCCTTCCTGACAGGACCATTGATGTGCTGATAGTCTCCTTCCTGACAGGACCTTGGATGTGCTGATAGTCTCCTTCCTGACAGGACCATTGATGTGCTGATAGTCTCCTTCCTGACAGGACCATTGATGTGCTGATAGTCTCCTTCCTGACAGGACCATTGATGTGCTGATAGTCTCCTTCCTGACAGGACCTTGGATGTGCCGATAGTCCCCTTCCTGACAGGACCATTGATGTGCTGATGGTCTCCTTCCTGACAGGACCTTGGATGTGCTGTCTAATAATAGAAGATTGTGCTATTTTTAGACCACAATACAGCAGTGAGCTGTACAGTATAGACTGACTGACTCTGACTGACTGCTACTCACACGTCAGAAAAAAGCAGGGACAAATACAAACCTTAGAAAACCACTGACGACACAGACATGTTATTACTCTGTTAATTTCAAAGACTGACGTTATTCAAATGGGATAACATGCAGTCATCATTAACAAAAAAGCAAGTTGTAGTTTAGCTGCTCACATCTGTTCACACTGCCTAGCCTGTGTTGACATACACATTACCATCCTTTGTGCTTTGAACAGCTGGGCACATTTCTGGTGGTATAGTAGATGAATTGCAAACATCAAGGCACAGCACCTAACCTCTGAGTGCTGAATTAACTAACTGGAAATATTTTTATGAATTCAGAATAGAGTAAAACACATCTGGTGAGTTCAGTCCATGAAGCAGACATTCAGAAGGCCTTATACTGCAATCAATTAATTAATCAATCAAATGTATTTATAAAGCCCGTTTTACATCAGCAGATGTCACAAAGTGCTTACACAGAAACCCAGCCTAAAACCCCAAAGAGCAAGCAATGCAGATGTAGAAGCACGGTGGCTAGGGAAAACTCTCTAGAAAGGCAGGAACCTAGTAAAAAACCTAGAGAGGAACCAGGCTCTTCGGGGTGGCCAGTCCTCTTCTGGCTGTGCCTGGTGGAGATTATAAGAGTACATGGCCATTAAGGCCAGATTGTTCTGAAAGAGGTTCAAACATTCATAGATGACCAGCAGGGTCAAATAATAACCACAGTGGTTGTAGAGGGTGCAACAGGTCAACCTTAGGAGGAAATGTCAGTTGGCTTTTCATAACTGAGAATTCAGAGGTTGAGACAGCTGGTGTGGTAAAGTGAGAGAGAGAAAAAGAGAGAGGGAAATGGAGAGGGAGAGAGAGGGCCAAAACAGTAGGTTGGTGCTGCAGTGCATAGCTACCATTTTACGAGCTCCTGACCAATTCTGCAATTTTGTGTGTGTTTTTTTTACACTAATCAAAACTTTCTTTGTACATAATATTTCCGCCATTTCCTATGACCGAAAACAGCTTCTGGACCTCAGAACATTGGACATTAGAACAGCTGTGTATATACGGCTCATTCCGGAACAGGCCCTAATCCCCGGAACTCGAAGAGAAAGAGACGGCACAAGATTTGCAAATCCCTGACGAGACGAGACATCCTTCGTTCTATTGGCGAACATACAATCACTAGAGAACAAAGTGTACGAGCGCCGTTCCAGACTATCCCATCAAGGGCACCTGAAGAACTGTAATATCCTATGTTTCTTGGGAGTATGAACAAGGACATGGATAATATACTCTACATCTGGAGCAGGTTGAGAGCTTCAAGTTCCTCTGGGTCCATATCAACAACAAACTAGAATGGTCCAAACACACCAAGACAGTCATGAAGAGGGCACAACAAAGCCTATTCCCAATCAGGAAACTAAAAAGATTTGGCATGGGTCCTGAGATCCTCAAAAGGTTCTACAGCTGCAACATCGAGAGACCTGACTGGTTGCGTCACTGCCTGGTACGGTAATTGCTCGGCCTCTGACCGCAAGGCACTACAGGGGGCAGTGCGTACGGCCCGGTACATCACTGGGGCTAAGCTGCCTGCCATCCAGGACCTCTACACCAGGCGGTGTCAGAGTAAGGCCCTAAAAATTATTTAAAAAAACAGACACCCCAGTCATAGACTGTTCTCTCTACTACCGCATGGCAAGCAGTACCGGAGTGCCAAGTCTAGGACAAAAAGGCTTCTCAACACTTTTTACCTACAAGCCATAAGACTCCTGAACACGTAATCAAATGGCTGCCCAGACTATTTGCATTGTGTGCCCCCCAACACCCCCCAAACCCACTTTTTACGCTGCTGCTACTCTCTGTTTATCATATATGCATAGTCACTTTAACTATACATTCATGTACATACTACCTCAATTGGGCCGACCAACCAGTGCTCTCGCACATTGGCTAACCGGGCTATCTGCATTGTGTCCTGCCACCCGCCAACCCCTCTTTTACGCTACTGCTACTCTCTGTTCATCATATATGCATAGTCACTTTAACCATATCTACATGTACATACTACCTCAATCAGCCTGACTATCCGGTGTCTGTATGTAGCCTCGCTACTTTTATAGCCTCACTACTGTATATAGCCTGTCTTTTTACTGTTGTTTTATTTCTTTACTTACCTATTGTTCACCTAACACCTTTTTTGCACTATTGGTTAGAGCCTGTAAGTAAGCATTTCACTGTTGTATTCGGCGGACGTGACAAATAAACTTTATTTGATTTGATTTAATAGATGTTTTTTTCTATGCATCGTCACGACCGAATGGCAACTTCGGGTAAGGTGAAGGAGGGAGGTGTGTCTCTTTGTTAACAACAGCTGGTGTGCAATCTCTAATATTAAGGAAGTCTTGAGGTACTATTTACCAAGTTTTCAGCTATATTTTTCATAGCTGTCTATTTACGACCACAAATCGATGCTGGCCATCGGACCACACTCAACGAGCTGTACCAGGCCATAAGAAAGCAAGAAAATGCACATCCAGAGGCGATGCTTCTAGTGGCCGGTGATTTTAATGCAGGGAAACTGAAATCCGTCTTACCTCATTTTTACCAGTATGTCACCTGTGCAACTAGAGGTGAAAAAATGCACCTTTACTCAACACACAGAAACAAAAAGCTCTCCCTCACCTTCCATTTGGAAAATCTGACCATAACTCTATCCTCCTGATTCCTGCTTACAGTTAAAAGCTCAAACATGAAGTACAAGTGAAGCATTCAACACGGAAGTAGTCCGACGCAACGGATGCTAAGCTACAGGACTGTTTGACTAGCACAGACTGGAATATTTTCATCCAATAACATAGAGGTGTTTACCACATAAGTCACCGGTTTAATGAATAACTGCATCGACGATGACATCCCCACAGTAACCGTACCTACATACTGTATCCCAACAAGATACCTTGGATTACAGGGAAAATCCACACTGAGATAAAAGCTAGATCTACCGCTTTCAAGGAACGGGACACTAATCTGGACGCTTATAAGACATTCCGGCAAGCCATCAAACAGTCAAAACGTCAAAATAGGACTAAGATCAAATCCTATTATGCCGGCTATGATTCTCATCTGATGTGGCAGGGCTTGCAAACTATCATGGATTACAAAGAGAAACACAGCCGCGAGTTGCCCAGTGATGCAGCCTACCAGACAAGCTAAATTAATTCTATGGCTGCTTCAAGGCAGGCAACATTGAACCATGCATGAGAGCACCAGCTGTTCTGGACGACTGTGTGATCTCGCTATCTGTATCCGATGTGAGTACTCAGAGCATGCACTAACCAACTGGCAAGTATCTTCACTGTCATTTTCAACCTCTCCCTGAACCAGTCTGTAATACCTACATGTTTCAAGCAGACCACCATAGTCCTTGTGCCCAAGAACACTAAGGTAACCTGCCTAACTGACTATGCCCCGTAACACTCACATCTGTAGCCATGAAATGCTTTGAAAGGCTGGTCATAGCTCACATCAACACCATCATCCCAGATACACTATACCCAATCTAGTTCGCATACCACCCCAACAGATCAACAGATGACTCAATCTCTATTGCACTCTACACTGCCCTTTCACAACTGGACAAAAGGAACACCTATGTGAGAATTCTGTTCATTGACGACAGCGCAGCATTTAACACTATAGCACCCTCAAAGCTCATCAATAAGCTAAGGACCCTGGGACTAAACATTATGTACAAAACAAGTTACAAACAATGTGAAAAACAAACAAAATAGCACAGTTGGTTAAGAGCCAATAAAACGGCTGCCATCCCCATCTCATCATCACTGTATTGATGCTTTGCCTGTTTGATGTTAAACCATGTATTTTATTCTTGTAATACAAATGCCACTCTGAGACTTAGAAAATACTTAATTACCATATCTAAGTGGTCATAATGTGCAGTTTTAATCTTGAGGGAACTGCTAAACATTCATTGTCCTCATGTCAAATCAACATCAAAGCATTCCCTTGCTACAGCAAGAAGGACAAGCGGAAGCATCACATATATACAGTAGCTGTATATATATACAGTGTATATATATATATATATATATATATATATATATATATATATATATATATATATATATATATCATCTTTATAAATTATATCATAAATAGGACTGGTGGAGTTATGTAACACATGCAGCTAACAAAAATATATTGAAATGTCTGCTCTACCCAAAATTACAACCAACTAATTGCAGCATTACCGCAAAAATGGAGGAGGCAAGTGGAAGGGGGAGGTAAGGAACTTGTCTGTCGGCCCTGCATTAAAGACCAATATTGGTTAAAGAAAATCGTGATAAATAAAAAGTATATCAGTTTCATTTAAGGACCCAAGAAATGGCAGCTGTACCATATAGATTGAAAAATAGTTGCGAAGAGATTTTCGATGTGCCGATTCCATGGCACATGGTTATGAACTGATATGCAAAACGACGGCAGATTAAAAACGTATGATTTTACAATGTAAATTATGATACAAAACCTGCTCCCACCTGTCTTATAAGTTCCCACAGTTGACAGTGCATGTCAGAGCAAAAACAAAGTAATGAGGTAGAAGGAATTGTCCATAGAGCTCCGAGACAGGTTTGTGTCAAGGCACAGATCTGGGGAAGTGTACCAAAAACATTTCTGCAGCATTGAAGGTCCCCAAGAACACAGTGGCCTCCATCATTCTTTTTTGATTTTTTTGAGAAGTTGAGAACAAGTTCTCATTTGCAACTGCGACCTGGCCAAGATAAAGCAAAGCAGTTCGACACATACAACATCACAGAGTTACACATGGAATAAACAAACATACAATCAATAATACAGTAGAAAGATCTGTATACAGCATGTGCAAATGAGGTAAGATAAGAGAGGTAAAGCAATAAATAGGCCATGGTGGCGGAGTAATTACAATATAGCAATTAAACACTGGAATGTTAGGATCTGCAGAAGATGAATGTGCAAGTAGAGATACTGGGGTGCAAAGGAGCAAGATAAAAAAATACAGTATGGGGATGAGGTAGATTGAATGGGCTATTTACAGATGAGCTATGTACATGTGAAGTGATCTGTGAGCTGCTCTGACAGCTGGTGCTTAAAGCTAGTGAGGGAGGTAAGAATCTCCAGCTTCAGAGATATTTGCAGTTCGTTCCAGTCATTGACAGCAGAGAACTGGAAGGAGAGGTGGCCAAAGGAAGAATTGACTTTGGGGGTGACCAGTGAGATATATCTGCTGGAGTGCGTGCTATGGGTGGGTCCTGCTATGGTGACCAGTGAGCTGAGATAAGGCAGGGCTTTACCTAGCAGAGACTTGTAGATGAGCTGGAGCCAGTGGGTTTGGCGACGAGTAGGAAGCGAGGGCCAGCCAACGAGAGCATACAGGTCGCAGTTGTGGGTAGTATATGGGGCTTTGGTGACAAAACGGATGGCACTGTGATAGACTGCATCCAATTTGTTGAGTAGAGTGTTGGAGGCTATTTTGTAAATGACATCGCCGAAGGATCGAAAGGGTGGTCAGTTTTACGAGGGTATGTTTGGCAGCATGAGTGAACTATGCTTTGTTGCGAAATTCTAGATAGAATTTTGATGGAAGAAGTTTGGAACCACCAAGACTCTTCCTAGAGCTGGCCGCCCTGCCAAACTGAGCAATTGGGGGAGAAGGGCCTTGGTCAGGGAGCTGACCAAGAACCCAATGGGTTCTCAACTGACAGCTACATTAAATAGTACCCGCAAAACACCAGTCTCAACGTCAACAGTAAAGAGGCGATTCCGGGATGCTGGCCTTCTAGGCAAATTTCCTCTGTCCAGTGTCTGTGTTCTTTTTCCAATCTTAATCTTTTATTTTTATTGGCCAGTCTGATATATGGCATTTTTTTTGCAACTCTGCTTAGAAGGCCAGCATCCTGGAGTCGCCTCTTCACTGTTGATGTTGAGACTGGTGTTTTGCGGGTACTGCTTCTTTAATCAGAACAGCAGTTTTCAGCTTAGCTAACATAATTGCAAAAGGGTTTTCTAATGATCAATTAGCCTTTTAAAATGATAAACTTGGATTAGCTAACACAGCGTTCCATTGGAACACAGGAGTGATGGTTGCTGATAATGGGCCTCTGTATGCCTACAGTATGTAGATATTCCATTAAAAATCATCCATTTCCAGGTACAATAGTCATTTACAACATTAACAATGTCTACGCTGTATTTTTGATCAATTTGTTGTTATTTTAATGGACAGAAAATGTGCTTTTCTTTAAAAAACAAGGACATTTCTAAGTGACCCCAAACTTTTGAATGACAGTATATATATTTACATTTTTTATGGGGGATGGAAAATGATACAGACAATAACATTGATGGAAGCTACAATCTATCTGCAATATTAAAACTGATCTACCCCCTAAAAAAACATTAAAAAACGGTCATCCCTACTGCCTTTGATCTGGCGGACTCACTAAACACGCATGCTTTGTTTGTAAATGATGTCTGAGTGTTGGAGTGGGCCCCTGGCTAGCCTCAAATAAAAACATAAAACAATAAAATGGTGCTGTTTGATTTGCTTAATAAGGAATTTGAAATTATTTATACTTTTACTTTTGATACTTAAGTTTATTTTAGAAATTACATTTACTTTTGGTACTTAAGTGTATTTAAAACCAAATTATTTTAGACATTTACTTAAGTAGTATTTTACTGGGTGACTTTCACTTTCACTTGAGTAATTTTCTATTAAGGTATCTTTACTTTTACTCAAGTATAACAATTGGGTACTTTTTCACCAGTGCTCCACTCCTCCACTCCTGACTACATGTGCTGCTGCTGCAGGAAGGAGGTGTTGCCTATACAACCAAATACTTTGCTTCTTTCAACAAGGAGCAACAAAGTTTAATCACGTTTGTAAAGAGTCCATGTAACCACGGAATCGGACTCAATCGCACGAATGCCCTGCCGTCCCGTCTTCCACTGTCCGTTACACCAGAAAATGAAATAAATGACAGTCTTCATCCATAATCGGCGGTTACATGATTATACGATAGTTGTGCCATCCCTAATTTTCACTCTGACGTCACTTCTGGAGTGGTGTTGAGAAGTACACAGCTGTACTGTGCAAAGGTCGTCTGTCTGGAGCATAAGGCAGAAAGGAGCTTTTGCATGGTTGTTGTTTAAAATTGTAAATGTGCTGTATGCCTGCGATTTGTCCCGGCCCCACCAATCCACTCTACACCAGATACACCTCTATCTGTCTCACCTTCATTTCCTTTCTTTTCAATAAAAACAAACTTGGGTGGGAATTCTATGTTCCTTTCTCTATGTTTTTGTATTCCTTTGTTTTGGCCGGGTATGGTTCTCAATCAGGGACAGCTGTCTATCGTTGTCTCTGATTCGGAACCATACTTTGGTAGCTTTTTCCCACATGTTTTTTGTGGGTAGTTATTTTCTGTTTTGTGTTTCTGCACCTGACAGGACTGTTTTGGTTTTCGTTCATTCTCTGTGTTATTTTTGTTATTTAGTGTTCAGTTGAAATAAAAGAATGAACACTTATCACGCTGCCCTTTGGTCCTCACCTTCTTCAACAGGCCACTCTCATCTACAGCAGGAAGTGGTCTCCTGCCTGACTGAAAAAGCATGTTCTGATCCAGTTTGGCACCACATACAGTGGGGCAAAAAAGTATTTAGTCAGCCACCAATTGTGCAAGTTCTCCCACTTAAACAGATGAGAGAGGCCTGTAATTTTCATCATAGGTACACTTCAACTATGACAGACAAAATGAGAAAAGAAAATATCCAGAAAATCACATTGTAGGATTTTTTTGAATTTATTTGCAAATGATGTTGGAAAATAAGTAGGACAGAGAACAAGTATTTGATACACTGACGATTTTGCAGGTTTTCCTACTTACAAAGCATGTAGAGGTCTGTAATTTTTATCATAGGTACACTTCAACTGTGACAGACGGAATTTAAAAAGAAAAATCATAAATCACATTGTATGATTTTTAAGTAATTAATTTGCATTTTATGTTATGACATAAGTTTTTGATACATCAGAAAAGCAGAACTTAATATTTGGTACAGAAACCTTTGTTTGCAATTACAGAGATAATACGTTTCCTGTAGTTCTTGACCAGGTTTGCACACACTGCAGCGGGGATTTTGTCCCACTCCTCCATACAGACCTTCTCCAGATTCTTCAGGTTTCGGGGCTGTACGGACTTTCAGCTCCCTCAAAAGATTTTCTATTGGGTTCAGGTCTGGAGACTGGCTAGGCCACTCCAGGACCTTGATACGCTTCTTACGGAGCCACTCCTTAGTTGCCCTGGCTGTGTGTTTCGGGTCGTTGTCATGCTGGAAGACCCAGCCACGACCCATCTTCAATGCTCTTACTGAGGGAAGGAGGTTGTTGGCAAAGATCTCGCAATACATGGCCCCATCCATCCTCCCCTCAATACGGTGCAGTCATCCTGTCCCCTTTGCAGAAAAGAATCCCCAAAAAATGTGGTTTCCACCTCCATGCTTCACGGTTGGGATGGTGTTCTTGGTGTTGTACTCATCCTCCTTCTTCCTCCAAACACGGCGAGTGGAGTTTAGACCAAAAAGCTCTATTTTTACCACATGACTTTCTCCCATTCCGCCTCTGGATCATCCAGATGGTCATTGGCAAACTTCAGACGGGCCTGGACATGCGCTGGCTTGAGCAGGGGGACCTTGCGTGCGCTGCAGGATTTTAATCCATGACGGCATAGTGTGTTACTAATGGTTTTCTTTGAGACTGTGGTCCAGCTCTCTTCAGGTCATTGCCCAGGTCCTGCAGTGTAGTTCTGGGCTGATCCCTCACCTTCCTCTTGATCATTGATGCCCCACGAGGTGAGATTTTGCATGGAGCCCCAGACCGAGGGTGATTGACCATCATCTTGAACTTCTTCCATTTTCTAATAATTGCACCAACAGTTGTTGCCTTCTCACCAAGCTGCTTGCCAATTGTCCTGTAGCCCATCCCAGCCTTGTGCAAGTATACAATTTTATCCCTGTTGTCCTTACACAGCTCTCTGGTCTTGGCCATTGTGGAGAGGTTGGAGTCTGTTTGATTGAGTGTGTGGACAGGTGTCTTTTGTACAGGTAACGAGTTCAAACAGGTGCAGTTAATACAGGTAATGAGTGGAGAACAGGAGGGCTTCTTAAAGAAAAACGAACAGGTCTGTGAGAGCCGGAATTCTTACTGGTTGGTAGGTGTTCAAATACTTATGTCATGCAATAAAATGCAAATTAATTACTTAAAAATCATACAATGTGATTTTCTGGATTTTTGTTTTAGATTCCGTCTCTCACAGTTGAAGTGTACCTATGATAAAAATTACAGACCTCTACATGCTTTGTAAGTAGGAAAACCTGCAAAATCGGCAGTGTATCAAATACTTAGTGTATGTTAACTTCTGACCCACTGGAATTGCGATACAGTGAATTGTAAGTGAAATAATCTGTCTGTAAACAATTGTTGGGAAAACTGTAAGAGTGTTCAACTGTAAGAGTGTTTTTAATGGGGGAAAACAAACATGAATAGATATTTATATGGATTTTTCATTTGATTGTTATTTGTTGTTGTCTATATTGCATTTGTTTTAGGCATAAGGGCAATGAAATGTACTGGAATGTATGTATAGTTGCATATTTTCCTAAGCTTGGGTCCCAGGAGAAAACAGATTTTTGGGGGGGTTTCCAGGCTGAAAAAGTTTAGGAACCCCTGTTTTAGGCTATCTTAAAGCCTAAACTTTAAGACCTAACTGTACGCACGCCAAGTAGCCTACATGTCAATCATCAAATTCTTTTTGGAATGGGCAGAACAAGTTCATGTCGATCCACAAAGGCAAAAAGGACAATGTCAGAGTTTAATTCAATAATAGAAAAGCTGCGGAATGGGAATTTGAAAATAAAGAAAAGGGAGGACCAGAAAATGTATGTTTGGGGAAGATTTGGTGAAGTGGTAAATGAGGATTATAGCAGTGTTATGTGTGATGATTGTGAGGCGCTGTTAGATACTGTAACGTGTGCGCTGGGAGTCGGGAAGCAAGTTCAGGGAGTGCATCATTTAATAAACAAATGAACAAAACAAGAAACAGAAACAATGACACCTGGAGAAGGAACCAAAGGGAGTGACATATATAGGGCAGGTAATCAAGGAGGTGATGGAGTCTGATGACGCGCAGGTGCGCGTAACGATGGTGCCAGGTGTGCTCCATAACGAGCAGCCTGGTGACATAGAGGCCGGAGATGGAGCACGTGACAGATACCATCTGTAGAGGTACTATCTTGATCAAGATCATAAAATCTGATAGTAATCATCCACAAAAAAATATGCGTACACGCCAAACTGAAATCTTATCAGGAACATGTTGGGTCAAATCTTTTCAGTTTTCTTTAGAGTCAGGCTATTGCATTTTCTCCCCGGTTCCTAAACGTCTTTGCTCCACGAAAGAAGCAGAGATGACAGAGAAAACTTTACTGATGTCAACTAGATTTATGCATTGATTCAATTGATCTATTACATTATTCTGATGAACCAGGGTTTATTTAGTCTTATATGACAACATATAATGACAGAAGAGAAGCTGCGTGTATCTAATTATATACAAGTTGACTAACAACTAAAATGTCTGAAATTATAAGCTGAAACATACTGTATCTAAATCAGGCCCAAAATAATACTGCACCCCTTGTCAATAAATAGTTCAGCTGACTGTAGCCTACAGCACATTTTCTATATTAGGAGGTTAGGTCCCGGTGCTTGCCTCAGATTTTAAATGTATCAAATATAGTGGAGTGATTGAAGATGGGTTGTTAACAATTGCGGGCGGGTACAGGTGAACAAACAGCTGACCCGCGCACCACAAGTAGATATGTATAGGGGTAAGATGACTAGGCATCAGGATATATAATAAACAGTAGCAGCAGTGTAAATTATGATTGTATGTGAGTGTGTGTGCATGTGTGTAGTCAGTATACAGGTGTGTGCATGTTATGTGTGTGTTGGAGTGACAGTGTGCATGAGTGTGTAGAGACCTGTGAGTGTGCATAGAGACAGTGCCAAAATCTAACTCAAATAGTCCATGTAGCCATTCTGTTAGCTATTTAGTAGTCCTATGGCTCAGGGATAGAAGCTGTTCAGGAGTCTGTTGGTGTCAGACTTGATACACCGGTACCACTTGCTGTGTAGAGGCAGAGAGAACAGTCTATGGCTTTGATGGCTAGAGTCTTTAACGATTTTCCATGCCTTCCTTTCACACCTGACATAGAGATCCTGGATGGTAGGGAGCTTGGCCCCAGTGATGTACTGGGCTGTCTGCACCACCCTCTGTAGCGCCATGCGATTGAGGGCGGTGTAGATGCCATACCAAGCAGTGATGCAGCCAGTAAAGATGTTGTCAGTGGTGCAGCTGTAGAACTTTTTGAGGATTTGAGAGCCCATACCAGGAACCTTTTCAACTTCCTGAGGGGGAAGAGGCGCTGTTTAAGTCCTTAGCGATTGGACACCAAGCTCTCGAACCTGCTCCACTGCAGCCCTGTCGATGTGGCTGCAGTGTACTCCCTGTTCAACCATTTGATATGAATTTTCGCTGTCTCAGCTCATGCTTAGTTAACCAAGCATCATGCATGTAATTAAACAGCCACTATGAGGTTGTAATGTAGATTTGACCTGCCAAAAATGTATGTGAGCCAGACATGGGTGTCTCTCTCCCTCCCCCCCCCCTCTCTCTGTCTTTCTCTCTCTCTCTCTCTCTCTCTGTCTCTCTCTTTCTCTTTCTAGCTGCCTAGTTATCTGTTAGAGAAATGAAGAAAATTCAGTAACAGTCAACTTCACACACACACACACACACACACACACACACACACACACACACACACACACACACACACACACACACACACACACACACACACACACACACACACACACACACAGACACACACACACACACACAGAGCTCTCAGGACAAACACACTGTGTACAAACCTAACTTCTGGATTGCATGTCTGTCTCTTCACATTTGTTCTTGTGAGACATGGCACTAGCTGAATGCGCTGGCTGGCTTTTGTTTACTGCAGAGAGAGTAATGGTGTTGTCTTCAATTATTGATCACTGCTGGTTGGGTTCCTCAAACTGGCTTTTAAGGGAGCACCTGTCAGGACAGGAGAATCCTGGAGGATCCTGGGTAGGAGGATTGCGGCATAAAGGGATCACCCATTAGGGGAGGAAACATCCATGACACTCCACAAACATTTGGCTGACCCTGGTCCATGGTCCCCGATCGGTCACAGGGTTGTTAGGGTGGGAGTCCTCCTATGGCACATTTCATGTCCAGTCATATTAGACACAGCAGTGAACCCAAGACAGATTGATCTGTGCTATTTCTGGGGTTTAGTGTTATGTGTGTCTTGATTAACGATGTGTAAACCAAAGATCTACAATTTGTTAACAAAAATTATAAGAGCAAAGGTTTAAAAACCCAAAACTGATTTCAATGCATTAGGCTATTATACAAACGCTTAACTTATTAACCAATACATTTATAATGAATCTGTTTAGTTACAGTATATACTGTAGTCTATATGGGAAATTAAAACTGCCTCACTCTTTCGCTAGCTCATGTAACAATTGTGAACACACTATATCAAAATACAGACTCCAATTTTCATGAGTTGTCAGGTTGAATTGTTTAATCAAGGCTAGCAGACAAGGCTAGTGTTGTGACAGTGACAGACTGCGTAAGCGCTATGTGGACTGGAGCAGGAGACTGCTGATGACGCTACGCTGTATCTAGCTTATAGCTCAGATAGATGCTCTCCCGTCTCCTTCCCCTCCTCTCTTCCCCTCCCCTCCCTTCCTCTCATCCCTTCCTCTCTTCCCCTCCTCTTTTCCCTTCCCAGGGGGTAACCTTGAGGCCTGTCCTCTGTTATGGAGGAGGGTGGGGGAGGGAATCGGCTGCTGAGGGCCTGCTGGATATCTGATCAAGGCTACAGTGTCCCCACCATTTGATATGCCTCTGGGAGGGAAGCTGCTAGTACTACTACTGCTGCTACATCTGCTATTCTCGGTGCTAGAGAATACTACTGTACTGTTGATAATAATGTCAATATATTATTTTATGTTGCATTTTCAGTCGGTACATTATAATATTTAGAATTGCGTTATTATATTTGATGTGTTATCTATGACTTGATAATAACAGATATGTTAGTTTGCTACTATTTTGATTTAAAGGGAATGTAATCAGTCTAAATTGATTTGGTGAGAGAGAAAGATGCCTGTTCATTAGTTGTGTATTTGTACTCTCTGTGTGGTTTGATTGGAATCGGAGTACATACATACGTCTCCCTTCTGTATCCCTTGTGGGCATCTTATGTCTAGTGGGCTTCTGTCCAACCTCCAGAGAGAGATGCAACTGGATGACGTGGTGAGAGAGGGGGGAAGGAGACAGAGAGAGTGGTGACAGAATGCAATGACATCATTGGTTGGAGAGGTTGCAGATGGACACATGGATCTCGCTGTGTCTCTGGAGATGGGGTACTGAGTAGGCCGCTGATCTGATCCAGGAACAGATGGACCGTTTGGGCAACAGAGCCTAACCCTCCACAGATTACCATTCCTGAGGGAGATCACCCTGTGGTGAAGCATGGCACTCACCCACATAGATCTATAGGCAGGACTGAGATTCACCAATATAGATCTAGAGGCAGGACTGAGAATCATCCATACAGATCTAGAGGCAGGACTGAGACTTACACACACAGAACTAGAGACAGGAATGAGACTCACCCACACAGATCTAGAGGCAGGACTGAGACTCACCCACACAGATCTAGAGGCAGGACTGAGACTCATCCACATAGCTCTAGAGGCAGGACTGAGACTCACCCACATAGATCTAGAGGCAGGACTGAGACTCACCCACACAGATCTAGAGACAGGACTGAGACTAACCCACACAGATCTAGAGGCAGGACTGAGACTCATCCACACAATCTAGAGGCAGGACGGAGACTTACCCACACAGAACTAGAGGCAGGAATGAGACTCACCCATACAGATCTAGAGGCAGGACTGAGACTCACCCACACAGATCTAGAGGCAGGACTGAGACTCACCCACACAGCTCTAGAGGCATGACTGAGACTCACCCACACAGATCTAGAGGGAGGACTGAGACTCACCCACACAGATCTAGAGGCAGGACTGAGACTCACCCATACAGATCTAGAGGCAGGACTGAGATTCACCCACACAGATCTAGAGGCATGACTGAGACTCGCCCACACAGCTCTAGAGGCAAGACAAAGACTCACCCACACAGATCTAGAAGAAGGACTGAGAATCACACACATAGATCGAGAGGCAGGACTGAGACTCAACCACACAGATCTAGAGTCAAGACTGAGTCTCACCCACACATATCTAGAGGCAGGACTGAGGATCACCCACACAGATATAGAAGGCAGGACTGTGACTCACCCACACAGATCTAGAGGCAAGACTGAGACTCATCCATACAGATCTAGAGGCAGGACTGAGACTTACCCACACAGAACTAGAGACAGGAATGAGCCTCACCCACACAGTTCTAGAGGCAGGACTGAGACTCACCCACACAGATCTACAGGCAGGACTGAGACTCATCCACATAGCTCTGGAGGCAGGACTGAGACTCACCCACATAGCTCTAGAGGCAGGACTGAGACTCACCCACATAGATCTAGAGGCAGGACTGAGACTCACCCACACAGATCTAGAGGCAGGACTGAGTCTAACCCAGACAGATCTAGAGGCAGGACTGAGACTCATCCACACAATCTAGAGGCAGGACTGAGACTCACCCACACAGAACTAGAGGCAGGACTGAGACTCACCCACATAGATCTAGAGGCATGACTGAGACTCGCCCACACAGCTCTAGAGGCAGTACTGAGACTCACCCACACAGATCTAGAGGAAGGACTGAGAATCACACACATAGATCGAGAGGCAGGACTGAGACTCAACCACACAGATCTAGAGTCAAGACTGAGTCTCACCCACACAGATCTAAAGGCAGGACTGAGACTCATCCACACAATCTAGAGGCAGAACTGAGACTCACCCACACAGATCTAGAGTCAGGACTGAGTCTCACCCACACATATCTAGAGGCAGGACTGAGACTCACCCACACAGATATAGAAGGCAGGACTGTGACTCACCCACACAGATCTAGAGGCAAGACTGAGACTCACTCACCCAAATCTAGAGGCAGGACTGAGACTCTTCCATACAGATCTAGAGGCAGGACTGAGACTTACCCACACAGAACTAGAGACAGGAATGAGACTCACCCACACATATCTAGAGGCAGGACTGAGACTCACCCACACAGATATAGAAGGCAGGACTGTGACTCACCCACACAGATCTAGAGGCAAGACTCAGACTCACTCACCCAAATCTAGAGGCAGGACTGAGACTCATCCATACAGATCTAGAGGCAGGACGGAGACTTACCCACACAGAACTAGAGGCAGGAATGAGACTCACCCATACAGATCTAGAGGCAGGACTGAGACTCACCCACACAGATCTAGAGGCAGGACTGAGACTCACCCACACAGCTCTAGAGGCATGACTGAGACTCACCCACACAGATCTAGAGGGAGGACTGAGACTCACCCACACAGATCTAGAGGCAGGACTGAGACTCACCCATACAGATCTAGAGGCAGGACTGAGATTCTCCCACACAGATCTAGAGGCATGACTGAGACTCGCCCACACAGCTCTAGAGGCAAGACAAAGACTCACCCACACAGATCTAGAGGAAGGACTGAGAATCACACACATAGATCGAGAGGCAGGACTGAGACTCAACCACACAGATCTAGAGTCAAGACTGAGTCTCACCCACACATATCTAGAGGCAGGACTGAGGATCACCCACACAGATATAGAAGGCGGGACTGTGACTCACCCACACAGATCTAGAGGCAAGACTGAGACTCATCCATACAGATCTAGAGGCAGGACTGAGACTTACCCACACAGAACTAGAGACAGGAATGAGACTCACCCACACATATCTAGAGGCAGGACTGAGACTCACCCACACAGATATAGAAGGCAGGACTGTGACTCACCCACACAGATCTAGAGGCAAGACTCAGACTCACTCACCCAAATCTAGAGGCAGGACTGAGACTCATCCATACAGATCTAGAGGCAGGACGGAGACTTACCCACACAGAACTAGAGGCAGGAATGAGACTCACCCATACAGATCTAGAGGCAGGACTGAGACTCACCCACACAGATCTAGAGGCAGGACTGAGACTCACCCACACAGCTCTAGAGGCATGACTGAGACTCACCCACACAGATCTAGAGGGAGGACTGAGACTCACCCACACAGATCTAGAGGCAGGACTGAGACTCACCCATACAGATCTAGAGGCAGGACTGAGATTCTCCCACACAGATCTAGAGGCATGACTGAGACTCGCCCACACAGCTCTAGAGGCAAGACAAAGACTCACCCACACAGATCTAGAGGAAGGACTGAGAATCACACACATAGATCGAGAGGCAGGACTGAGACTCAACCACACAGATCTAGAGTCAAGACTGAGTCTCACCCACACATATCTAGAGGCAGGACTGAGAATCACCCACGCAGATATAGAAGGCAGGACTGTGACTCACCCACACAGATCTAGAGGCAAGACTGAGACGCATCCATACAGATCTAGAGGCAGGACTGTGACTTACCCACACAGAACTAGAGACAGGAATGAGACTCACCCACACATATCTAGAGGCAGGACTGAGACTCACCCACTCATATATAGAAGGCAGGACTGTGACTCACCCACACAGATCTAGAGGCAAGACTCAGACTCACTCACCCAAATCTAGAGGCAGGACTGAGACTCATCCATACAGATCTAGAGGCAGGACGGAGACTTACCCACACAGAACTAGAGGCAGGAATGAGACTCACCCATACAGATCTAGAGGCAGGACTGAGACTCACCCACACAGATCTAGAGGCAGGACTGAGACTCACCCACACAGCTCTAGAGGCATGACTGAGACTCACCCACACAGATCTAGAGGGAGGACTGAGACTCACCCACACAGATCTAGAGGCAGGACTGAGACTCACCCATACAGATCTAGAGGCAGGACTGAGATTCTCCCACACAGATCTAGAGGCATGACTGAGACTCGCCCACACAGCTCTAGAGGCAAGACAAAGACTCACCCACACAGATCTAGAGGAAGGACTGAGAATCACACACATAGATCGAGAGGCAGGACTGAGACTCAACCACACAGATCTAGAGTCAAGACTGAGTCTCACCCACACATATCTAGAGGCAGGACTGAGGATCACCCACACAGATATAGAAGGCAGGACTGTGACTCACCCACACAGATCTAGAGGCAAGACTGAGACTCATCCATACAGATCTAGAGGCAGGACTGAGACTTACCCACACAGAACTAGAGACAGGAATGAGACTCACCCACACAGTTCTAGAGGCAGGACTGAGACTCACCCACACAGATCTACAGGCAGGACTGAGACTCACCCACATAGCTCTAGAGGCAGGACTGAGACTCACCCACATAGATCTAGAGGCAGGACTGAGACTCACCCACACAGATCTAGAGGCAGGACTGAGTCTAACCCAGACAGATCTAGAGGCAGGACTGAGACTCATCCACACAATCTAGAGGCAGGACTGAGACTCACCCACACAGCTCTAGAGGCAGGACTGAGACTCACCCACATAGATCTAGAGGCATGACTGAGACTCGCCCACACAGCTCTAGAGGCAGTACTGAGACTCACCCACACAGATCTAGAGGAAGGACTGAGAATCACACACATAGATCGAGAGGCATGACTGAGACTCGCCCACACAGCTCTAGAGGCAAGACAAAGACTCACCCACACAGATCTAGAGGAAGGACTGAGAATCACACACATAGATCGAGAGGCAGGACTGAGACTCAACCACACAGATCTAGAGTCAAGACTGAGTCTCACCCACACATATCTAGAGGCAGGACTGAGGATCACCCACACAGATATAGAAGGCAGGACTGTGACTCACCCACATAGATCTAGAGGCAAGACTGAGACTCATCCATACAGATCTAGAGGCAGGACTGAGACTTACCCACACAGAACTAGAGACAGGAATGAGACTCACCCACACAGTTCTAGAGGCAGGACTGAGACTCACCCACACAGATCTACAGGCAGGACTGAGACTCATCCACATAGCTCTAGAGGCAGGACTGAGACTCACCCACATAGCTCTAGAGGCAGGACTGAGACTCACCAACACAGATCTAGAGGCAGGACTGAGTCTAACCCAGACAGATCTAGAGGCAGGACTGAGACTCATCCACACAATCTAGAGGCAGGACTGAGACTCACCCACACAGCTCTAGAGGCAGGACTGAGACTCACCCACATAGATCTAGAGGCATGACTGAGACTCGCCCACACAGCTCTAGAGGCAGTACTGAGACTCACCCACACAGATCTAGAGGAAGGACTGAGAATCACACACATAGATCGAGAGGCAGGACTGAGACTCAACCACACAATCTAGAGGCAGGACTGAGACTCACCCACACAGATCTAGAGTCAGGACTGAGTCTCACCCACACATATCTAGAGGCAGGACTGAGACTCACCCACACAGATATAGAAGGCAGGACTGTGACTCACCCACACAGATCTAGAGGCAAGACTGAGACTCACTCACCCAAATCTAGAGGCAGGACTGAGACTCTTCCATACAGATCTAGAGGCAGGACTGAGACTCACCCACACATATATAGAAGGCAGGACTGTGACTCACCCACACAGATCTAGAGGCAAGACTCAGACTCACTCACCCAAATCTAGAGGCAGGACTGAGACTCATCCATACAGATCTAGAGGCAGGACGGAGACTTACCCACACAGAACTAGAGGCAGGAATGAGACTCACCCATACAGATCTAGAGGCAGGACTGAGACTCACCCACACAGATCTAGAGGCAGGACTGAGACTCACCCACACAGCTCTAGAGGCATGACTGAGACTCACCCACACAGATCTAGAGGGAGGACTGAGACTCACCCACACAGATCTAGAGGCAGGACTGAGACTCACCCATACAGATCTAGAGGCAGGACTGAGATTCTCCCACACAGATCTAGAGGCATGACTGAGACTCGCCCACACAGCTCTAGAGGCAAGACAAAGACTCACCCACACAGATCTAGAGGAAGGACTGAGAATCACACACATAGATCGAGAGGCAGGACTGAGACTCAACCACACAGATCTAGAGTCAAGACTGAGTCTCACCCACACATATCTAGAGGCAGGACTGAGGATCACCCACACAGATATAGAAGGCAGGACTGTGACTCACCCACACAGATCTAGAGGCAAGACTGAGACTCATCCATACAGATCTAGAGGCAGGACTGAGACTTACCCACACAGAACTAGAGACAGGAATGAGACTCACCCACACAGTTCTAGAGGCAGGACTGAGACTCACCCACACAGATCTACAGGCAGGACTGAGACTCACCCACATAGCTCTAGAGGCAGGACTGAGACTCACCCACATAGATCTAGAGGCAGGACTGAGACTCACCCACACAGATCTAGAGGCAGGACTGAGTCTAACCCAGACAGATCTAGAGGCAGGACTGAGACTCATCCACACAATCTAGAGGCAGGACTGAGACTCACCCACACAGCTCTAGAGGCAGGACTGAGACTCACCCACATAGATCTAGAGGCATGACTGAGACTCGCCCACACAGCTCTAGAGGCAGTACTGAGACTCACCCACACAGATCTAGAGGAAGGACTGAGAATCACACACATAGATCGAGAGGCATGACTGAGACTCGCCCACACAGCTCTAGAGGCAAGACAAAGACTCACCCACACAGATCTAGAGGAAGGACTGAGAATCACACACATAGATCGAGAGGCAGGACTGAGACTCAACCACACAGATCTAGAGTCAAGACTGAGTCTCACCCACACATATCTAGAGGCAGGACTGAGGATCACCCACACAGATATAGAAGGCAGGACTGTGACTCACCCACATAGATCTAGAGGCAAGACTGAGACTCATCCATACAGATCTAGAGGCAGGACTGAGACTTACCCACACAGAACTAGAGACAGGAATGAGACTCACCCACACAGTTCTAGAGGCAGGACTGAGACTCACCCACACAGATCTACAGGCAGGACTGAGACTCACCCACACAGATCTAGAGGCAGGACTGAGTCTAACCCAGACAGATCTAGAGGCAGGACTGAGACTCATCCACACAATCTAGAGGCAGGACTGAGACTCACCCACACAGCTCTAGAGGCAGGACTGAGACTCACCCACACAGATCTAGAGGAAGGACTGAGAATCACACACATAGATTGAGAGGCAGGACTGAGACTCAACCACACAGATCTAGAGTCAAGACTGAGTCTCACCCACACATATCTAGAGGCAGGACTGAGGATCACCCACACAGATATAGAAGGCAGGACTGTGACTCACCCACATAGATCTAGAGGCAAGACTGAGACTCATCCATACAGATCTAGAGGCAGGACTGAGACTTACCCACACAGAACTAGAGACAGGAATGAGACTCACCCACACAGTTCTAGAGGCAGGACTGAGACTCACCCACACAGATCTACAGGCAGGACTGAGACTCATCCACATAGCTCTAGAGGCAGGACTGAGACTCACCCACATAGCTCTAGAGGTAGGACTGAGACTCACCCACATAGATCTAGAGGCAGGACTGAGACTCACCCACACAGATCTAGAGGCAGGACTGAGTCTAACCCAGACAGATCTAGAGGCAGGACTGAGACTCATCCACACAATCTAGAGGCAGGACTGAGACTCACCCACACAGCTCTAGAGGCAGGACTGAGACTCACCCACATAGATCTAGAGGCATGACTGAGACTCGCCCACACAGCTCTAGAGGCAGTACTGAGACTCACCCACACAGATCTAGAGGAAGGACTGAGAATCACACACATAGATCGAGAGGCAGGACTGAGACTCAACCACACAATCTAGAGGCAGGACTGAGACTCACCCACACAGATCTAGAGTCAGGACTGAGTCTCACCCACACATATCTAGAGGCAGGACTGAGACTCACCCACACAGATATAGAAGGCAGGACTGTGACTCACCCACACAGATCTAGAGGCAAGACTGAGACTCACTCACCCAAATCTAGAGGCAGGACTGAGACTCTTCCATACAGATCTAGAGGCAGGACTGAGACTTACCCACACAGAACTAGAGACAGGAATGAGACTCACCCACACATATCTAGAGGCAGGACTGAGACTCACCCACACAGATATAGAAGGCAGGACTGTGACTCACCCACACAGATCTAGAGGCAGGACTGAGACTTACACACACAGAACTAGAGACAGGAATGAGACTCACCCACACAGATCTAGAGGCAGGACTGAGACTCACCCACACAGATCTAGAGGCAGGACTGAGACTCATCCACATAGCTCTAGAGGCAGGACTGAGACTCACCCACATAGATCTAGAGGCAGGACTGAGACTCACCCACACAGATCTAGAGACAGGACTGAGACTAAACCACACAGATCTAGAGGCAGGACTGAGACTCATCCACACAATCTAGAGGCAGGACGGAGACTTACCCACACAGAACTAGAGGCAGGAATGAGACTCATCCATACAGATCTAGAGGCAGGACTGAGACTCACCCACACAGATCTAGAGGCAGGACTGAGACTCACCCACACAGCTCTAGAGGCATGACTGAGACTCACCCACACAGATCTAGAGGGAGGACTGAGACTCACCCACACAGATCTAGAGGCAGGACTGAGACTCACCCATACAGATCTAGAGGCAGGACTGAGATTCACCCACACAGATCTAGAGGCATGACTGAGACTCGCCCACACAGCTCTAGAGGCAAGACAAAGACTCACCCACACAGATCTAGAGGAAGGACTGAGAATCACACACATAGATCGAGAGGCAGGACTGAGACTCAACCACACAGATCTAGAGTCAAGACTGAGTCTCACCCACACATATCTAGAGGCAGGACTGAGGATCACCCACACAGATATAGAAGGCAGGACTGTGACTCACCCACACAGATCTAGAGGCAAGACTGAGACTCATCCATACAGATCTAGAGGCAGGACTGAGACTTACCCACACAGAACTAGAGACAGGAATGAGACTCACCCACACAGTTCTAGAGGCAGGACTGAGACTCACCCACACAGATCTACAGGCAGGACTGAGACTCATCCACATAGCTCTAGAGGCAGGACTGAGACTCACCCACATAGCTCTAGAGGCAGGACTGAGACTCACCCACATAGATCTAGAGGCAGGACTGAGACTCACCCACACAGATCTAGAGGCAGGACTGAGTCTAACCCAGACAGATCTAGAGGCAGGACTGAGACTCATCCACACAATCTAGAGGCAGGACTGAGACTCACCCACACAGCTCTAGAGGCAGGACTGAGACTCACCCACATAGATCTAGAGGCATGACTGAGACTCGCCCACACAGCTCTAGAGGCAGTACTGAGACTCACCCACACAGATCTAGAGGAAGGACTGAGAATCACACACATAGATCGAGAGGCAGGACTGAGACTCAACCACACAATCTAGAGGCAGGACTGAGACTCACCCACACAGATCTAGAGTCAGGACTGAGTCTCACCCACACATATCTAGAGGCAGGACTGAGACTCACCCACACAGATATAGAAGGCAGGACTGTGACTCACCCACACAGATCTAGAGGCAAGACTGAGACTCACTCACCCAAATCTAGAGGCAGGACTGAGACTCTTCCATACAGATCTAGAGGCAGGACTGAGACTTACCCACACAGAACTAGAGACAGGAATGAGACTCACCCACACATATCTAGAGGCAGGACTGAGACTCACCCACACAGATATAGAAGGCAGGACTGTGACTCACCCACACAGATCTAGAGGCAGGACTGAGACTTACACACACAGAACTAGAGACAGGAATGAGACTCACCCACACAGATCTAGAGGCAGGACTGAGACTCACCCACACAGATCTAGAGGCAGGACTGAGACTCATCCACATAGCTCTAGAGGCAGGACTGAGACTCACCCACATAGATCTAGAGGCAGGACTGAGACTCACCCACACAGATCTAGAGACAGGACTGAGACTAACCCACACTGATCTAGAGGCAGGACTGAGACTCATCCACACAATCTAGAGGCAGGACGGAGACTTACCCACACAGAACTAGAGGCAGGAATGAGACTCACCCATACAGATCTAGAGGCAGGACTGAGACTCACCCACACAGATCTAGGGGCAGGACTGAGACTCACCCACACAGCTCTAGAGGCATGACTGAGACTCACCCACACAGATCTAGAGGGAGGACTGAGACTCACCCACACAGATCTAGAGGCAGGACTGAGACTCACCCATACAGATCTAGAGGCAGGACTGAGATTCACCCACACAGATCTAGAGGCATGACTGAGACTCGCCCACACAGCTCTAGAGGCAAGACAAAGACTCACCCACACAGATCTAGAGGAAGGACTGAGAATCACACACATAGATCGAGAGGCAGGACTGAGACTCAACCACACAGATCTAGAGTCAAGACTGAGTCTCACCCACACAGATATAGAAGGCAGGACTGTGACTCACCCACACAGATCTAGAGGCAAGACTGAGACTCATCCATACAGATCTAGAGGCAGGACTGAGACTTACCCACACAGAACTAGAGACAGGAATGAGACTCACCCACACAGTTCTAGAGGCAGGACTGAGACTCACCCACACAGATCTACAGGCAGGACTGAGACTCATCCACATAGCTCTAGAGGCAGGACTGAGACTCACCCACATAGCTCTAGAGGCAGGACTGAGACTCACCCACATAGATCTAGAGGCAGGACTGAGACTCACCCACACAGATCTAGAGGCAGGACTGAGTCTAACCCAGACAGATCTAGAGGCAGGACTGAGACTCATCCACACAATCTAGAGGCAGGACTGAGACTTACCCACACAGAACTAGAGGCAGGACTGAGACTCACCCACATAGATCTAGAGGCATGACTGAGACTCGCCCACACAGCTCTAGAGGCAGTACTGAGACTCACCCACACAGATCTAGAGGAAGGACTGAGAATCACACACATAGATCGAGAGGCAGGACTGAGACTCAACCACACAGATCTAGAGTCAAGACTGAGTCTCACCCACACAGATCTAAAGGCAGGACTGAGACTCATCCACACAATCTAGAGGCAGAACTGAGACTCACCCACACAGATCTAGAGTCAGGACTGAGTCTCACCCACACATATCTAGAGGCAGGACTGAGACTCACCCACACAGATATAGAAGGCAGGACTGTGACTCACCCACACAGATCTAGAGGCAAGACTGAGACTCACTCACCCAAATCTAGAGGCAGGACTGAGACTCATCCATACAGATCTAGAGGCAGGACGGAGACTTACCCACACAGAACTAGAGGCAGGAATGAGACTCACCCATACAGATCTAGAGGCAGGACTGAGACTCACCCACACAGATCTAGAGGCAGGACTGAGACTCACCCACACAGCTCTAGAGGCATGACTGAGACTCACCCACACAGATCTAGAGGGAGGACTGAGACTCACCCACACAGATCTAGAGGCAGGACTGAGACTCACCCATACAGATCTAGAGGCAGGACTGAGATTCTCCCACACAGATCTAGAGGCATGACTGAGACTCGCCCACACAGCTCTAGAGGCAAGACAAAGACTCACCCACACAGATCTAGAGGAAGGACTGAGAATCACACACATAGATCGAGAGGCAGGACTGAGACTCAACCACACAGATCTAGAGTCAAGACTGAGTCTCACCCACACATATCTAGAGGCAGGACTGAGGATCACCCACACAGATCTAGAGGCAAGACTGAGACTCACTCACCCAAATCTAGAGGCAGGACTGAGACTCTTCCATACAGATCTAGAGGCAGGACTGAGACTTACCCACACAGAACTAGAGACAGGAATGAGACTCACCCACACATATCTAGAGGCAGGACTGAGACTCACCCACACAGATATAGAAGGCAGGACTGTGACTCACCCACACAGATCTAGAGGCAGGACTGAGACTTACACACACAGAACTAGAGACAGGAATGAGACTCACCCACACAGATCTAGAGGCAGGACTGAGACTCACCCACACAGATCTAGAGGCAGGACTGAGACTCATCCACATAGCTCTAGAGGCAGGACTGAGACTCACCCACATAGATCTAGAGGCAGGACTGAGACTCACCCACACAGATCTAGAGACAGGACTGAGACTAACCCACACAGATCTAGAGGCAGGACTGAGACTCATCCACACAATCTAGAGGCAGGACGGAGACTTACCCACACAGAACTAGAGGCAGGAATGAGACTCACCCACACAGATCTAGAGGCAGGACTGAGACTCACCCATACAGATCTAGAGGCAGGACTGAGATTCACCCACACAGATCTAGAGGCATGACTGAGACTCGCCCACACAGCTCTAGAGGCAAGACAAAGACTCACCCACACAGATCTAGAGGAAGGACTGAGAATCACACACATAGATCGAGAGGCAGGACTGAGACTCAACCACACAGATCTAGAGTCAAGACTGAGACTCACTCACCCAAATCTAGAGGCAGGACTGAGACTCATCCATACAGATCTAGAGGCAGGTCGGAGACTTACCCACACAGAACTAGAGGCAGGAATGAGACTCACCCATACAGATCTAGAGGCAGGACTGAGACTCACCCACACAGATCTAGAGGCAGGACTGAGACTCACCCACACAGCTCTAGAGGCATGACTGAGACTCACCCACACAGATCTAGAGGGAGGACTGAGACTCACCCACACAGATCTAGAGGCAGGACTGAGACTCACCCATACAGATCTAGAGGCAGGACTGAGATTCTCCCACACAGATCTAGAGGCATGACTGAGACTCGCCCACACAGCTCTAGAGGCAAGACAAAGACTCACCCACACAGATCTAGAGGAAGGACTGAGAATCACACACATAGATCGAGAGGCAGGACTGAGACTCAACCACACAGATCTAGAGTCAAGACTGAGTCTCACCCACACATATCTAGAGGCAGGACTGAGGATCACCCACACAGATATAGAAGGCAGGACTGTGACTCACCCACACAGATCTAGAGGCAAGACTGAGACTCATCCATACAGATCTAGAGGCAGGACTGAGACTTACCCACACAGAACTAGAGACAGGAATGAGACTCACCCACACATATCTAGAGGCAGGACTGAGACTCACCCACACAGATATAGAAGGCAGGACTGTGACTCACCCACACAGATCTAGAGGCAAGACTCAGACTCACTCACCCAAATCTAGAGGCAGGACTGAGACTCATCCATACAGATCTAGAGGCAGGACGGAGACTTACCCACACAGAACTAGAGGCAGGAATGAGACTCACCCATACAGATCTAGAGGCAGGACTGAGACTCACCCACACAGCTCTAGAGGCATGACTGAGACTCACCCACACAGATCTAGAGGGAGGACTGAGACTCACCCACACAGATCTAGAGGCAGGACTGAGACTCACCCATACAGATCTAGAGGCAGGACTGAGATTCTCCCACACAGATCTAGAGGCATGACTGAGACTCGCCCACACAGCTCTAGAGGCAAGACAAAGACTCACCCACACAGATCTAGAGGAAGGACTGAGAATCACACACATAGATCGAGAGGCAGGACTGAGACTCAACCACACAGATCTAGAGTCAAGACTGAGTCTCACCCACACATATCTAGAGGCAGGACTGAGGATCACCCACACAGATATAGAAGGCAGGACTGTGACTCACCCACACAGATCTAGAGGCAAGACTGAGACTCATCCACATAGATCTAGAGGCAGGACTGAGACTCACCCACACAGATCTAGAGGCAGGACTGAGTCTAACCCAGACAGATCTAGAGGCAGGACTGAGACTCATCCACACAATCTAGAGGCAGGACTGAGACTCACCCACACAGAACTAGAGGCAGGACTGAGACTCACCCATACAGATCTAGAGACAGGAATGAGACTCACCCACACAGTTCTAGAGGCAGGACTGAGACTCACCCACACAGATCTACAGGCAGGACTGAGACTCATCCACATAGCTCTAGAGGCAGGACTGAGACTCACCCACATAGCTCTAGAGGCAGGACTGAGACTCACCCACATAGATCTAGAGGCAGGACTGAGACTCACCCACACAGATCTAGAGGCAGGACTGAGTCTAACCCAGACAGATCTAGAGGCAGGACTGAGACTCACCCACACAGATATAGAAGGCAGGACTGTGACTCACCCACACAGATCTAGAGGCAAGACTGAGACTCACTCACCCAAATCTAGAGGCAGGACTGAGACTCATCCATACAGATCTAGAGGCAGGACGGAGACTTACCCACACAGAACTAGAGGCAGGAATGAGACTCACCCATACAGATCTAGAGGCAGGACTGAGACTCACCCACACAGATCTAGAGGCAGGACTGAGACTCACCCACACAGCTCTAGAGGCATGACTGAGACTCACCCACACAGATCTAGAGGGAGGACTGAGACTCACCCACACAGATCTAGAGGCAGGACTGAGACTCACCCATACAGATCTAGAGGCAGGACTGAGATTCTCCCACACAGATCTAGAGGCATGACTGAGACTCGCCCACACAGCTCTAGAGGCAAGACAAAGACTCACCCACACAGATCTAGAGGAAGGACTGAGAATCACACACATAGATCGAGAGGCAGGACTGAGACTCAACCACACAGATCTAGAGTCAAGACTGAGTCTCACCCACACATATCTAGAGGCAGGACTGAGGATCACCCACACAGATCTAGAGTCAAGACTGAGACTCACTCACCCAAATCTAGAGGCAGGACTGAGACTCTTCCATACAGATCTAGAGGCAGGACTGAGACTTACCCACACAGAACTAGAGACAGGAATGAGACTCACCCACACATATCTAGAGGCAGGACTGAGACTCACCCACACAGATATAGAAGGCAGGACTGTGACTCACCCACACAGATCTAGAGGCAGGACTGAGACTTACACACACAGAACTAGAGACAGGAATGAGACTCACCCACACAGATCTAGAGGCAGGACTGAGACTCACCCACACAGATCTAGAGGCAGGACTGAGACTCATCCACATAGCTCTAGAGGCAGGACTGAGACTCACCCACATAGATCTAGAGGCAGGACTGAGACTCACCCACACAGATCTAGAGACAGGACTGAGACTAACCCACACAGATCTAGAGGCAGGACTGAGACTCATCCACACAATCTAGAGGCAGGACGGAGACTTACCCACACAGAACTAGAGGCAGGAATGAGACTCACCCACACAGATCTAGAGGCAGGACTGAGACTCACCCATACAGATCTAGAGGCAGGACTGAGATTCACCCACACAGATCTAGAGGCATGACTGAGACTCGCCCACACAGCTCTAGAGGCAAGACAAAGACTCACCCACACAGATCTAGAGGAAGGACTGAGAATCACACACATAGATCGAGAGGCAGGACTGAGACTCAACCACACAGATCTAGAGTCAAGACTGAGACTCACTCACCCAAATCTAGAGGCAGGACTGAGACTCATCCATACAGATCTAGAGGCAGGTCGGAGACTTACCCACACAGAACTAGAGGCAGGAATGAGACTCACCCATACAGATCTAGAGGCAGGACTGAGACTCACCCACACAGATCTAGAGGCAGGACTGAGACTCATCCACATAGCTCTAGAGGCAGGACTGAGACTCACCCACATAGATCTAGAGGCAGGACTGAGACTCACCCACACAGATCTAGAGACAGGACTGAGACTAACCCACACAGATCTAGAGGCAGGACTGAGACTCATCCACACAATCTAGAGGCAGGACGGAGACTTACCCACACAGAACTAGAGGCAGGAATGAGACTCACCCACACAGATCTAGAGGCAGGACTGAGACTCACCCATACAGATCTAGAGGCAGGACTGAGATTCACCCACACAGATCTAGAGGCATGACTGAGACTCGCCCACACAGCTCTAGAGGCAAGACAAAGACTCACCCACACAGATCTAGAGGAAGGACTGAGAATCACACACATAGATCGAGAGGCAGGACTGAGACTCAACCACACAGATCTAGAGTCAAGACTGAGACTCACTCACCCAAATCTAGAGGCAGGACTGAGACTCATCCATACAGATCTAGAGGCAGGTCGGAGACTTACCCACACAGAACTAGAGGCAGGAATGAGACTCACCCATACAGATCTAGAGGCAGGACTGAGACTCACCCACACAGATCTAGAGGCAGGACTGAGACTCACCCACACAGCTCTAGAGGCATGACTGAGACTCACCCACACAGATCTAGAGGGAGGACTGAGACTCACCCACACAGATCTAGAGGCAGGACTGAGACTCACCCATACAGATCTAGAGGCAGGACTGAGATTCTCCCACACAGATCTAGAGGCATGACTGAGACTCGCCCACACAGCTCTAGAGGCAAGACAAAGACTCACCCACACAGATCTAGAGGAAGGACTGAGAATCACACACATAGATCGAGAGGCAGGACTGAGACTCAACCACACAGATCTAGAGTCAAGACTGAGTCTCACCCACACATATCTAGAGGCAGGACTGAGGATCACCCACACAGATATAGAAGGCAGGACTGTGACTCACCCACACAGATCTAGAGGCAAGACTGAGACTCATCCATACAGATCTAGAGGCAGGACTGAGACTTACCCACACAGAACTAGAGACAGGAATGAGACTCACCCACACATATCTAGAGGCAGGACTGAGACTCACCCACACAGATATAGAAGGCAGGACTGTGACTCACCCACACAGATCTAGAGGCAAGACTCAGACTCACTCACCCAAATCTAGAGGCAGGACTGAGACTCATCCATACAGATCTAGAGGCAGGACGGAGACTTACCCACACAGAACTAGAGGCAGGAATGAGACTCACCCATACAGATCTAGAGGCAGGACTGAGACTCACCCACACAGCTCTAGAGGCATGACTGAGACTCACCCACACAGATCTAGAGGGAGGACTGAGACTCACCCACACAGATCTAGAGGCAGGACTGAGACTCACCCATACAGATCTAGAGGCAGGACTGAGATTCTCCCACACAGATCTAGAGGCATGACTGAGACTCGCCCACACAGCTCTAGAGGCAAGACAAAGACTCACCCACACAGATCTAGAGGAAGGACTGAGAATCACACACATAGATCGAGAGGCAGGACTGAGACTCAACCACACAGATCTAGAGTCAAGACTGAGTCTCACCCACACATATCTAGAGGCAGGACTGAGGATCACCCACACAGATATAGAAGGCAGGACTGTGACTCACCCACACAGATCTAGAGGCAAGACTGAGACTCATCCACATAGATCTAGAGGCAGGACTGAGACTCACCCACACAGATCTAGAGGCAGGACTGAGTCTAACCCAGACAGATCTAGAGGCAGGACTGAGACTCATCCACACAATCTAGAGGCAGGACTGAGACTCACCCACACAGAACTAGAGGCAGGACTGAGACTCACCCATACAGATCTAGAGACAGGAATGAGACTCACCCACACAGTTCTAGAGGCAGGACTGAGACTCACCCACACAGATCTACAGGCAGGACTGAGACTCATCCACATAGCTCTAGAGGCAGGACTGAGACTCACCCACATAGCTCTAGAGGCAGGACTGAGACTCACCCACATAGATCTAGAGGCAGGACTGAGACTCACCCACACAGATCTAGAGGCAGGACTGAGTCTAACCCAGACAGATCTAGAGGCAGGACTGAGACTCACCCACACAGATATAGAAGGCAGGACTGTGACTCACCCACACAGATCTAGAGGCAAGACTGAGACTCACTCACCCAAATCTAGAGGCAGGACTGAGACTCATCCATACAGATCTAGAGGCAGGACGGAGACTTACCCACACAGAACTAGAGGCAGGAATGAGACTCACCCATACAGATCTAGAGGCAGGACTGAGACTCACCCACACAGATCTAGAGGCAGGACTGAGACTCACCCACACAGCTCTAGAGGCATGACTGAGACTCACCCACACAGATCTAGAGGGAGGACTGAGACTCACCCACACAGATCTAGAGGCAGGACTGAGACTCACCCATACAGATCTAGAGGCAGGACTGAGATTCTCCCACACAGATCTAGAGGCATGACTGAGACTCGCCCACACAGCTCTAGAGGCAAGACAAAGACTCACCCACACAGATCTAGAGGAAGGACTGAGAATCACACACATAGATCGAGAGGCAGGACTGAGACTCAACC
This sequence comes from Oncorhynchus kisutch, assembly GCF_002021735.2. Taxonomy (NCBI): domain Eukaryota; kingdom Metazoa; phylum Chordata; class Actinopteri; order Salmoniformes; family Salmonidae; genus Oncorhynchus; species Oncorhynchus kisutch. The sequence continues at coordinate 20,755,230 of NC_034187.2, forward strand.
ACACAGATCTAGAGTCAAGACTGAGTCTCACCCACACATATCTAGAGGCAGGACTGAGGATCACCCACACAGATCTAGAGGCAAGACTGAGACTCACTCACCCAAATCTAGAGGCAGGACTGAGACTCTTCCATACAGATCTAGAGGCAGGACTGAGACTTACCCACACAGAACTAGAGACAGGAATGAGACTCACCCACACATATCTAGAGGCAGGACTGAGACTCACCCACACAGATATAGAAGGCAGGACTGTGACTCACCCACACAGATCTAGAGGCAGGACTGAGACTTACACACACAGAACTAGAGACAGGAATGAGACTCACCCACACAGATCTAGAGGCAGGACTGAGACTCACCCACACAGATCTAGAGGCAGGACTGAGACTCATCCACATAGCTCTAGAGGCAGGACTGAGACTCACCCACATAGATCTAGAGGCAGGACTGAGACTCACCCACACAGATCTAGAGACAGGACTGAGACTAACCCACACAGATCTAGAGGCAGGACTGAGACTCATCCACACAATCTAGAGGCAGGACGGAGACTTACCCACACAGAACTAGAGGCAGGAATGAGACTCACCCACACAGATCTAGAGGCAGGACTGAGACTCACCCATACAGATCTAGAGGCAGGACTGAGATTCACCCACACAGATCTAGAGGCATGACTGAGACTCGCCCACACAGCTCTAGAGGCAAGACAAAGACTCACCCACACAGATCTAGAGGAAGGACTGAGAATCACACACATAGATCGAGAGGCAGGACTGAGACTCAACCACACAGATCTAGAGTCAAGACTGAGACTCACTCACCCAAATCTAGAGGCAGGACTGAGACTCATCCATACAGATCTAGAGGCAGGTCGGAGACTTACCCACACAGAACTAGAGGCAGGAATGAGACTCACCCATACAGATCTAGAGGCAGGACTGAGACTCACCCACACAGATCTAGAGGCAGGACTGAGACTCACCCACACAGCTCTAGAGGCATGACTGAGACTCACCCACACAGATCTAGAGGGAGGACTGAGACTCACCCACACAGATCTAGAGGCAGGACTGAGACTCACCCATACAGATCTAGAGGCAGGACTGAGATTCTCCCACACAGATCTAGAGGCATGACTGAGACTCGCCCACACAGCTCTAGAGGCAAGACAAAGACTCACCCACACAGATCTAGAGGAAGGACTGAGAATCACACACATAGATCGAGAGGCAGGACTGAGACTCAACCACACAGATCTAGAGTCAAGACTGAGTCTCACCCACACATATCTAGAGGCAGGACTGAGGATCACCCACACAGATATAGAAGGCAGGACTGTGACTCACCCACACAGATCTAGAGGCAAGACTGAGACTCATCCATACAGATCTAGAGGCAGGACTGAGACTTACCCACACAGAACTAGAGACAGGAATGAGACTCACCCACACATATCTAGAGGCAGGACTGAGACTCACCCACACAGATATAGAAGGCAGGACTGTGACTCACCCACACAGATCTAGAGGCAAGACTCAGACTCACTCACCCAAATCTAGAGGCAGGACTGAGACTCATCCATACAGATCTAGAGGCAGGACGGAGACTTACCCACACAGAACTAGAGGCAGGAATGAGACTCACCCATACAGATCTAGAGGCAGGACTGAGACTCACCCACACAGATCTAGAGGCAGGACTGAGACTCACCCACACAGCTCTAGAGGCATGACTGAGACTCACCCACACAGATCTAGAGGGAGGACTGAGACTCACCCACACAGATCTAGAGGCAGGACTGAGACTCACCCATACAGATCTAGAGGCAGGACTGAGATTCTCCCACACAGATCTAGAGGCATGACTGAGACTCGCCCACACAGCTCTAGAGGCAAGACAAAGACTCACCCACACAGATCTAGAGGAAGGACTGAGAATCACACACATAGATCGAGAGGCAGGACTGAGACTCAACCACACAGATCTAGAGTCAAGACTGAGTCTCACCCACACATATCTAGAGGCAGGACTGAGGATCACCCACACAGATATAGAAGGCAGGACTGTGACTCACCCACACAGATCTAGAGGCAAGACTGAGACTCATCCACATAGATCTAGAGGCAGGACTGAGACTCACCCACACAGATCTAGAGGCAGGACTGAGTCTAACCCAGACAGATCTAGAGGCAGGACTGAGACTCATCCACACAATCTAGAGGCAGGACTGAGACTCACCCACACAGAACTAGAGGCAGGACTGAGACTCACCCATACAGATCTAGAGACAGGAATGAGACTCACCCACACAGTTCTAGAGGCAGGACTGAGACTCACCCACACAGATCTACAGGCAGGACTGAGACTCATCCACATAGCTCTAGAGGCAGGACTGAGACTCACCCACATAGCTCTAGAGGCAGGACTGAGACTCACCCACATAGATCTAGAGGCAGGACTGAGACTCACCCACACAGATCTAGAGGCAGGACTGAGTCTACCCAGACAGATCTAGAGGCAGGACCTAGACTCATCCACACAGCTCTAGAGTCAAGACTGAGTCTCACCCACACATATCTAGAGGCAGGACTGAGGATCACCCACACAGATATAGAAGGCAGGACTGAGACTCACCCACACAGATCTAGAGTCAGGACTGAGTCTCACCCACACAGATATAGAAGGCAGGACTGTGACTCATCCACACAGATCTAGAGGCAAGACTCAGACTCACTCACCCAAATCTAGAGGCAGGACTGAGACTCATCCATACAGATCTAGAGGCAGGACTGAGACTTACCCACACAGAACTAGAGACAGGAATGAGACTCACCCACACAGATCTAGAGGCAGGACTGAGACTCACCCACACAGATCTAGAGGCAGGACTGAGACTCATCCACATAGCTCTAGAGGCAGGACTGAGACTCACCCACATAGATCTAGAGGCAGGACTGAGACTCACCCACACAGATCTAGAGACAGGACTGAGACTAACCCACACAGATCTAGAGGCAGGACTGAGTCTCACCCACACAGATCTAGAGGCAGGACTGAGACTCATCCACACAATCTAGAGGCAGGACTGAGACTCACCCACACAGATCTAGAGGCAGGACTGAGTCTCACCCACACATACCTAGAGGCAGGACTGAGACTCACCCACACAGATATAGAAGGCAGGACTGTGACTCACCCACACAGATCTAGAGGCAAGACTGAGACTCACTCACCCAAATCTAGAGGCAGGATTGAGACTCTTCCATACAGATCTAGAGGCAGGACTGAGACTTACCCACACAGAACTAGAGACAGGAATGAGACTCACCCACACATATCTAGAGGCAGGACTGAGACTCACCCACACAGATATAGAAGGCAGGACTGTGACTCACCCACACAGATCTAGAGGCAAGACTCAGACTCACTCACCCAAATCTAGAGGCAGGACTGAGACTCATCCATACAGATCTAGAGGCAGGACTGAGACTCATCCACATAGCTCTAGAGGCAGGACTGAGACTCACCCACATAGATCTAGAGGAAGGACTGAGACTCACCCACACAGATCTAGAGACAGGACTGAGACTAACCCACACAGATCTAGAGGCAGGACTGAGACTCACCCACACAGATCTAGAGGGAGGACTGAGACTCACCCACACAGATCTAGAGGCAGGACTGAGATTCACCCACACAGATCTAGAGGCATGACTGAGACTCGCCCACACAGCTCTAGAGGCAGGACAAAGACTCACCCACACAGATCTAGAGTCAAGACTGAGTCTCACCCACACATATCTAGAGGCAGGACTGAGGATCACCCACACAGATATAGAATGCAGGATTGTGACTCACCCACACAGATCTAGAGGCAAGACTGAGACTCATCCATACAGATCTAGAGGCAGGACTGAGACTTACCCACATAGAACTAGAGACAGGAATGAGACTCACCCACGCAGTTCTAGAGGCAGGACTGAGACTCACCCAAACAGATCTAGAGGCAGGACTGAGACTCATCCACACAATCTAGAGGCAGGACTGAGACTCACCCACACAGATCTAGAGGCAGGACTGAGACTCACCCACACAGATCTAGAGGGAGGACTGAGACTCACCCACACAGATCTAGAGGCAGGACTGAGAGTCACCCATACAGATCTAGAGGCAGGACTGAGACTCACCCACATAGCTCTAGGGCAGGACTGAGACTCACCCACATATATCTAGAGGCAGGACTGAGACTCACCCACACAGATCTAGAGGCAGGACTGAGTCTAACCCAGACAGATCTACAGGCAGGACTGAGACTCATCCACATAGCTCTAGAGGCAGGACTGAGACTCACCCACATAGCTCTAGAGGCAGGACTGAGACTCACCCACATAGATCTAGAGGCAGGACTGAGACTCACCCACACAGATCTAGAGGCAGGACTGAGTCTAACCCAGACAGATCTAGAGGCAGGACTGAGACTCATCCACACAGCTCTAGAGTCAAGACTGAGTCTCACCCACACATATCTAGAGGCAGGACTGAGGATCACCCACACAGATATAGAAGGCAGGACTGAGACTCACCCACACAGATCTAGAGTCAGGACTGAGTCTCACCCACACAGATATAGAAGGCAGGACTGTGACTCATCCACACAGATCTAGAGGCAAGACTCAGACTCACTCACCCAAATCTAGAGGCAGGACTGAGACTCATCCATACAGATCTAGAGGCAGGACTGAGACTTACCCACACAGAACTAGAGACAGGAATGAGACTCACCCACACAGATCTAGAGGCAGGACTGAGACTCACCCACACAGATCTAGAGGCAGGACTGAGACTCATCCACATAGCTCTAGAGGCAGGACTGAGACTCACCCACATAGATCTAGAGGCAGGACTGAGACTCACCCACACAGATCTAGAGACAGGACTGAGACTAACCCACACAGATCTAGAGGCAGGACTGAGTCTCACCCACACAGATCTAGAGGCAGGACTGAGACTCATCCACACAATCTAGAGGCAGGACTGAGACTCACCCACACAGATCTAGAGGCAGGACTGAGTCTCACCCACACACATCTAGAGGCAGGACTGAGACTCACCCACACAGATATAGAAGGCAGGACTGTGACTCACCCACACAGATCTAGAGGCAAGACTGAGACTCACTCACCCAAATCTAGAGGCAGGATTGAGACTCTTCCATACAGATCTAGAGGCAGGACTGAGACTTACCCACACAGATCTAGAGGCAAGACTGAGACTCACTCACCCAAATCTAGAGGCAGGATTGAGACTCTTCCATACAGATCTAGAGGCAGGACTGAGACTTACCCACACAGATCTAGAGGCAAGACTCAGACTCACTCACCCAAATCTAGAGGCAGGACTGAGACTCATCCATACAGATCTAGAGGCAGGACTGAGACTTACCCACACAGAACTAGAGACAGGAATGAGACTCACCCACACAGATCTAGAGGCAGGACTGAGACTCACCCACACAGATCTAGAGGCAGGACTGAGACTCATCCACATAGCTCTAGAGGCAGGACTGAGACTCACCCACATAGATCTAGAGGCAGGACTGAGACTCACCCACACAGATCTAGAGACAGGACTGAGACTAACCCACACAGATCTAGAGGCAGGACTGAGTCTCACCCACACAGATCTAGAGGCAGGACTGAGACTCATCCACACAATCTAGAGGCAGGACTGAGACTCACCCACACAGATCTAGAGGCAGGACTGAGTCTCACCCACACATACCTAGAGGCAGGACTGAGACTCACCCACACAGATATAGAAGGCAGGACTGTGACTCACCCACACAGATCTAGAGGCAAGACTGAGACTCACTCACCCAAATCTAGAGGCAGGATTGAGACTCTTCCATACAGATCTAGAGGCAGGACTGAGACTTACCCACACAGAACTAGAGACAGGAATGAGACTCACCCACACATATCTAGAGGCAGGACTGAGACTCACCCACACAGATATAGAAGGCAGGACTGTGACTCACCCACACAGATCTAGAGGCAAGACTCAGACTCACTCACCCAAATCTAGAGGCAGGACTGAGACTCATCCATACAGATCTAGAGGCAGGACTGAGACTCATCCACATAGCTCTAGAGGCAGGACTGAGACTCACCCACATAGATCTAGAGGAAGGACTGAGACTCACCCACACAGATCTAGAGACAGGACTGAGACTAACCCACACAGATCTAGAGGCAGGACTGAGACTCACCCACACAGATCTAGAGGGAGGACTGAGACTCACCCACACAGATCTAGAGGCAGGACTGAGATTCACCCACACAGATCTAGAGGCATGACTGAGACTCGCCCACACAGCTCTAGAGGCAGGACAAAGACTCACCCACACAGATCTAGAGTCAAGACTGAGTCTCACCCACACATATCTAGAGGCAGGACTGAGGATCACCCACACAGATATAGAATGCAGGATTGTGACTCACCCACACAGATCTAGAGGCAAGACTGAGACTCATCCATACAGATCTAGAGGCAGGACTGAGACTTACCCACATAGAACTAGAGACAGGAATGAGACTCACCCACGCAGTTCTAGAGGCAGGACTGAGACTCACCCAAACAGATCTAGAGGCAGGACTGAGACTCATCCACACAATCTAGAGGCAGGACTGAGACTCACCCACACAGATCTAGAGGCAGGACTGAGACTCACCCACACAGATCTAGAGGGAGGACTGAGACTCACCCACACAGATCTAGAGGCAGGACTGAGAGTCACCCATACAGATCTAGAGGCAGGACTGAGACTCACCCACACAGATCTAGAGGGAGGACTGAGACTCACCCACATATATCTAGAGGCAGGACTGAGACTCACCCACACAGATCTAGAGGCAGGACTGAGTCTAACCCAGACAGATCTACAGGCAGGACTGAGACTCATCCACATAGCTCTAGAGGCAGGACTGAGACTCACCCACATAGCTCTAGAGGCAGGACTGAGACTCACCCACATAGATCTAGAGGCAGGACTGAGACTCACCCACACAGATCTAGAGGCAGGACTGAGTCTAACCCAGACAGATCTAGAGGCAGGACTGAGACTCATCCACACAGCTCTAGAGTCAAGACTGAGTCTCACCCACACATATCTAGAGGCAGGACTGAGGATCACCCACACAGATATAGAAGGCAGGACTGAGACTCACCCACACAGATCTAGAGTCAGGACTGAGTCTCACCCACACAGATATAGAAGGCAGGACTGTGACTCATCCACACAGATCTAGAGGCAAGACTCAGACTCACTCACCCAAATCTAGAGGCAGGACTGAGACTCATCCATACAGATCTAGAGGCAGGACTGAGACTTACCCACACAGAACTAGAGACAGGAATGAGACTCACCCACACAGATCTAGAGGCAGGACTGAGACTCACCCACACAGATCTAGAGGCAGGACTGAGACTCATCCACATAGCTCTAGAGGCAGGACTGAGACTCACCCACATAGATCTAGAGGCAGGACTGAGACTCACCCACACAGATCTAGAGACAGGACTGAGACTAACCCACACAGATCTAGAGGCAGGACTGAGTCTCACCCACACAGATCTAGAGGCAGGACTGAGACTCATCCACACAATCTAGAGGCAGGACTGAGACTCACCCACACAGATCTAGAGGCAGGACTGAGTCTCACCCACACACATCTAGAGGCAGGACTGAGACTCACCCACACAGATATAGAAGGCAGGACTGTGACTCACCCACACAGATCTAGAGGCAAGACTGAGACTCACTCACCCAAATCTAGAGGCAGGATTGAGACTCTTCCATACAGATCTAGAGGCAGGACTGAGACTTACCCACACAGATCTAGAGGCAAGACTCAGACTCACTCACCCAAATCTAGAGGCAGGACTGAGACTCATCCATACAGATCTAGAGGCAGGACTGAGACTCATCCACATAGCTCTAGAGGCAGGACTGAGACTCACCCACATAGATCTAGAGGAAGGACTGAGACTCACCCACACAGATCTAGAGACAGGACTGAGACTAACCCACACAGATCTAGAGGCAGGACTGACACTCACCCACACAGATCTAGAGGGAGGACTGAGACTCACCCACACAGATCTAGAGGCAGGACTGAGATTCAACCACACGGATCTAGAGGCATGACTGAGACTCGCCCACACAGCTCTAGAGGCAGGACAAAGACTCACCCACACAGATCTAGAGTCAAGACTGAGTCTCACCCACACATATCTAGAGGCAGGACTGAGGATCACCCACACAGATATAGAATGCAGGATTGTGACTCACCCACACAGATCTAGAGGCAAGACTGAGACTCATCCATACAGATCTAGAGGCAGGACTGAGACTTACCCACATAGAACTAGAGACAGGAATGAGACTCACCCACGCAGTTCTAGAGGCAGGACTGAGACTCACCCAAACAGATCTAGAGGCAGGACTGAGACTCATCCACACAATCTAGAGGCAGGACTGAGACTCACCCACACAGATCTAGAGGCAGGACTGAGACTCACCCACACAGATCTAGAGGGAGGACTGAGACTCACCCACACAGATCTAGAGGCAGGACTGAGACTCACCCATACAGATCTAGAGGCAGGACTGAGACTCACCCACATAGCTCTAGGGCAGGACTGAGACTCACCCACATATATCTAGAGGCAGGACTGAGACTCACCCACACAGATCTAGAGGCAGGACTGAGTCTAACCCAGACAGATCTAGAGGCAGGACTGAGACTCATCCACACAATCTAGAGGCAGGACTGAGACTCACCCACACAGAACTAGAGGCAGGACTGAGACTCACCCACATAGATCTAGAGGCATGACTGAGACTCGCCCACACAGCTCTAGAGGCAGTACTGAGACTCACCCACACAGATCTAGAGGAAGGACTGAGAATCACACACATAGATCGAGAGGCAGGACTGAGACTCAACCACACAGATCTAGAGTCAAGACTGAGTCTCACCCACACAGATCTAGAGGCAGGACTGAGTCTCATCCACACAATCTAGAGGCAGGACTGAGACTCACCCACACAGATCTAGAGGCAGGACTGAGTCTCACCCACACATATCTAGAGGCAGGACTGAGACTCACCCACACAGATATAGAAGGCAGGACTGTGACTCACCCACACAGATCTAGAGGCAAGACTGAGACTCACTCACCCAAATCTAGAGGCAGGATTGAGACTCTTCCATACAGATCTAGAGGCAGGACTGAGACTTACCCACACAGAACTAGAGACAGGAATGTGACTCACCCACACAGATCTAGAGGCAAGACTCAGACTCACTCACCCAAATCTAGAGGCAGGACTGAGACTCATCCATACAGATCTAGAGGCAGGACTGAGACTTACCCACACAGAACTAGAGACAGGAATGAGACTCACCCACACAGATCTAGAGGCAGGACTGAGACTCACCCACACAGATCTAGAGGCAGGACTGAGACTCATCCACATAGCTCTAGAGGCAGGACTGAGACTCACCCACATAGATCTAGAGGCAGGACTGAGACTCACCCACACAGATCTAGAGACAGGACTGAGACTAACCCACACAGATCTAGAGGCAGGACTGAGACTCATCCACACAATCTAGAGGCAGGACAGAGACTTACCCACACAGAACTAGAGGCAGGAATGAGACTCACCCATACAGATCTAGAGGCAGGACTGAGACTCACCCACACAGATCTAGAGGCAGGACTGAGACTCACCCACACAGAACTAGAGGCAGGAATGAGACTCACCCATACAGATCTAGAGGCAGGACTGAGACTCACCCACACAGATCTAGAGGCAGGACTGAGACTTACCCACATAGATCTAGAGACAGGAATGAGACTCACCCACGCAGTTCTAGAGGCAGGACTGAGACTCACCCACACAGATCTACAGGCAGGACTGAGACTCATCCACACAATCTAGAGGCAGGACTGAGACTCACCCACACAGATCTAGAGGCAGGACTGAGACTCACCCACACAGATCTAGAGGGAGGACTGAGACTCACCCACACAGATCTAGAGGCAGGACTGAGACTCACCCATACAGATCTAGAGGCAGGACTGAGATTCACCCACACAGATCTAGAGGCATGACTGAGACTCGCCCACACAGCTCTAGAGGCAGGACAAAGACTCACCCACACAGATCTAGAGGAAGGACTGAGAATCACACACATAGATCGAGAGGCAGGACTGAGACTCAACCACACAGACCTAGAGTCAAGACTGAGTCTCACCCACACATATCTAGAGGCAGGACTGAGGATCACCCACACAGATATAGAAGGCAGGATTGTGACTCACCCACACAGATCTAGAGGCAAGACTGAGACTCATCCATACAGATCTAGAGGCAGGACTGAGACTTACCCACATAGAACTAGAGACAGGAATGAGACTCACCCACGCAGTTCTAGAGGCAGGACTGAGACTCACCCACACAGATCTACAGGCAGGACTGAGACTCATCCACATAGCTCTAGAGGCAGGACTGAGACTCACCCACATAGCTCTAGAGGCAGGACTGAGACTCACCCACATAGATCTAGAGGCAGGACTGAGACTCATCCACACAATCTAGAGGCAGGACTGAGACTCACCCACACAGATCTAGAGTCAGGACTGAGTTTCACCCACACATATCTAGAGGCAGGACTGAGACTCACCCACACAGATATAGAAGGCAGGACTGTGACTCACCCACACAGATCTAGAGGCAAGACTGAGACTCACTCACCCAAATCTAGAGGCAGGACTGAGACTCTTCCATACAGATCTAGAGGCAGGACTGAGACTTACCCACACAGAACTAGAGACAGGAATGAGACTCACCCACACAGTTCTAGAGGCAGGACTGAGACTCACCCACACAGATCTACAGGCAGGACTGAGACTTATCCACATAGCTCTAGAGGCAGGACTGAGACTCACCCACATAGCTCTAGAGGCAGGACTGAGACTCACCCACATAAATCTAGAGGCAGGACTGAGACTCACCCACACAGATCTAGAGGCAGGACTGAGTCTAACCCAGACAGATCTAGAGGCAGGACTGAGACTCACCCACACAGATCTAGAGACAGGACTGAGACTAACCCACACAGATCTAGAGGCAGGACTGAGACTCACCCACACAGATCTAGAGGGAGGACTGAGACTCACCCACACAGATCTAGAGGCAGGACTGAGATTCACCCACACAGATCTAGAGGCATGACTGAGACTCGCCCACACAGCTCTAGAGGCAGGACAAAGACTCAACCACACAGATCTAGAGTCAAGACTGAGTCTCACCCACACATATCTAGAGGCAGGACTGAGGATCACCCACACAGATATAGAAGGCAGGATTGTGACTCACCCACACAGATCTAGAGGCAAGACTGAGACTCATCCATACAGATCTAGAGGCAGGACTGAGACTTACCCACATAGAACTAGAGACAGGAATGAGACTCACCCACGCAGTTCTAGAGGCAGGACTGAGACTCACCCAAACAGATCTACAGGCAGGACTGAGACTCATCCACATAGCTCTAGAGGCAGGACTGAGACTCACCCACATAGCTCTAGAGGCAGGACTGAGACTCACCCACATAGATCTAGAGGCAGGACTGAGACTCATCCACACAATCTAGAGGCAGGACTGAGACTCACCCACACAGATCTAGAGGCAGGACTGAGACTCACCCACACAGATCTAGAGGGAGGACTGAGACTCACCCACACAGATCTAGAGGCAGGACTGAGACTCACCCATACAGATCTAGAGGCAGGACTGAGACTCACCCACATAGCTCTAGGGCAGGACTGAGACTCACCCACATATATCTAGAGGCAGGACTGAGACTCACCCACACAGATCTAGAGGCAGGACTGAGTCTAACCCAGACAGATCTAGAGGCAGGACTGAGACTCATCCACACAATCTAGAGGCAGGACTGAGACTCACCCACACAGAACTAGAGGCAGGACTGAGACTCACCCACATAGATCTAGAGGCATGACTGAGACTCGCCCACACAGCTCTAGAGGCAGTACTGAGACTCACCCACACAGATCTAGAGGAAGGACTGAGAATCACACACATAGATCGAGAGGCAGGACTGAGACTCAACCACACAGATCTAGAGTCAAGACTGAGTCTCACCCACACAGATCTAGAGGCAGGACTGAGACTCATCCACACAATCTAGAGGCAGGACTGAGACTCACCCACACAGATCTAGAGGCAGGACTGAGTCTCACCCACACATATCTAGAGGCAGGACTGAGACTCACCCACACAGATATAGAAGGCAGGACTGTGACTCACCCACACAGATCTAGAGGCAAGACTGAGACTCACTCACCCAAATCTAGAGGCAGGATTGAGACTCTTCCATACAGATCTAGATGCAGGACTGAGACTTACCCACACAGAACTAGAGACAGGAATGAGACTCACCCACACATATCTAGAGGCAGGACTGAGACTCACCCACACAGATATAGAAGGCAGGACTGTGACTCACCCACACAGATCTAGAGGCAAGACTCAGACTCACTCACCCAAATCTAGAGGCAGGACTGAGACTCATCCGTACAGATCTAGAGGCAGGACTGAGACTTACCCACACAGAACTAGAGACAGGAATGAGACTCACCCACACAGATCTAGAGGCAGGACTGAGACTCACCCACACAGATCTAGAGGCAAGACTGAGACTCATCCACATAGCTCTAGAGGCAGGACTGAGACTCACCCACATAGATCTAGAGGCAGGACTGAGACTCACCCACACAGAACTAGAGACAGGAATGAGACTCACCCACACATATCTAGAGGCAGGACTGAGACTCACCCACACAGATATAGAAGGCAGGACTGTGACTCACCCACACAGATCTAGAGGCAAGACTCAGACTCACTCACCCAAATCTAGAGGCAGGACTGAGACTCATCCGTACAGATCTAGAGGCAGGACTGAGACTTACCCACACAGAACTAGAGACAGGAATGAGACTCACCCACACAGATCTAGAGGCAGGACTGAGACTCACCCACACAGATCTAGAGGCAAGACTGAGACTCATCCACATAGCTCTAGAGGCAGGACTGAGACTCACCCACATAGATCTAGAGGCAGGACTGAGACTCACCCACACAGATCTAGAGACAGGACTGAGACTCACCCACACAGATCTAGAGGCAGGACTGAGACTCACCCACACAGATCTAGAGGGAGGACTGAGACTCACCCACACAGATCTAGAGGCAGGACTGAGACTCACCCATACAGATCTAGAGGCAGGACTGAGATTCACCCACACAGATCTAGAGGCATGACTGAGACTCGCCCACACAGCTCTAGATGCAGGACAAAGACTCACCCACACAGATCTAGAGGAAGGACTGAGAATCACACACATAGATCGAGAGGCAGGACTGAGACTCAACCACACAGACCTAGAGTCAAGACTGAGTCTCACCCACACATATCTAGAGGCAGGACTGAGGATCACCCACACAGATATAGAAGGCAGGATTGTGACTCACCCACACAGATCTAGAGGCAAGACTGAGACTCATCCATACAGATCTAGAGGCAGGACTGAGACTTACCCACATAGAAATAGAGACAGGAATGAGACTCACCCACGCAATTCTAGAGGCAGGACTGAGACTCACCCACACAGATCTACAGGCAGGACTGAGACTCATCCACATAGCTCTAGAGGCAGGACTGAGACTCACCCACATAGCTCTAGAGGCAGGACTGAGACTCACCCACATAGATCTAGAGGCAGGACTGAGACTCATCCACACAATCTAGAGGCAGGACTGAGACTCACCCACACAGATCTAGAGTCAGGACTGAGTCTCACCCACACATATCTAGAGGCAGGACTGAGACTCACCCACACAGATATAGAAGGCAGGACTGTGACTCACCCACACAGATCTAGAGGCAAGACTGAGACTCACTCACCCAAATCTAGAGGCAGGACTGAGACTCTTCCATACAGATCTAGAGGCAGGACTGAGACTTACCCACACAGAACTAGAGACAGGAATGAGACTCACCCACACAGTTCTAGAGGCAGGACTGAGACTCACCCACACAGATCTACAGGCAGGACTGAGACTTATCCACATAGCTCTAGAGGCAGGACTGAGACTCACCCACATAGCTCTAGAGGCAGGACTGAGACTCACCCACATAAATCTAGAGGCAGGACTGAGACTCACCCACACAGATCTAGAGGCAGGACTGAGTCTAACCCAGACTGATCTAGAGGCAGGACTGAGACTCATCCACACAATCTAGAGGCAGGACTGAGACTCACCCACACAGAACTAGAGGCAGGACTGAGACTCACCCACACAGATATAGAGGCAGGACTGAGACTTATCCACATAACTCTAGAGGCAGGACTGTGACTCACCCACATAGATCGAGAGGCAGGACTGAGGCTAACTCACCCAAATCTAGAGGCAGGACTGAGACTCGCCCATACAGATCTAGAGGCAGGACTGAGACTTACCCACACAGATCTAGAGGCAGGACTGAGACTCATCCACATAACTCTAGAGGCAGGACTGAGACTCGTCCACATAGCTCTCGAGGCAGGACTGAGCATCACCCACACAGATCGAGAGGCAGGACTGAGACTCACCCACACAGATCTAGAGTCAGGACTGAGATTCACCCACACAAATCTAGAGTCACGACTGAGACTCGCCCGTACAAATCTAGAGGCAGAACTGAGACTTACCCACACAGAACGAGAGGCAGGACTGAGATGCACCCACACAGATATAGAAGGCAGGACTGTGACTCAACCACACAGATCTAGAGGCAAGACTAAGACTCACTCACCCAAATCTAGAGGGAGGACTGAGACTCACCCATACAGATCTAGAGGCAAGACTGAGGCTTACCCACACAGAACTAGAGACAGGAATGAGACTCACCCACAGAGATCTAGAGGCAGGACTGAGACTCACCCACACATATCTAGAGGCAGGATTGAGACTCATACACATAGCTCTAGAGGCAGGACTGAGACTCACCCACATAGCTCTAGAGGCAGGACTGAGACTCACCCACACAGATCTAGAGGCAGGACTGAGTCTAACCCACACAGATCTATAGGCAGGACTGGGACTCATCCACACAATCTAGAGGCAGGACTGAGACTCACCCACACAGAACTAGAGGCAGGACTGAGACTCACCCACACAGATATAGAGGCAGGACTGAGATTCACCCACATAGATGTAGAGGCAGGACTGAGTCTCACACACATAGGTCTAGAGGTAGGACTGAGACTCACCCACACAGATCTAGAGGCAAGACTGAGACTCACTCATCCAAATCTAGAGGCAGGACTGAGACTCGCCCATACAGATCTAGAGGCAGGACTGAGACTTACCCACACAGAACTAGAGGCAGGAATGAGACTCACCCACACAGATCTAGAGGCAGGACTGAGACTCACCCACACAGATCTAGAGGCAGGACTGAGACTCATCCACATAGCTCTAGAGGTAGGACTGAGACTCATCCACATAGCTCTAGAGGCAGGACTGAGACTCATCCACATAGCTCTCGAGGCAGGACTGAGACTCACCCACACAGATCTATAGGCAGGACTGAGACTCACCCACACATATCTAGAGGCAGGACTGAGACTCATCCACATAGATCTAGAGGCAGGACTGAGACTCACCCACACAGATCTAGAGGCAGGACTGAGACTCATCCACATAGCGCTCGAGTCAGGACTGAGACTCACCCACACAGAACTAGAGGCAGGACTGAGACTCACCCATACAGTTCGAGAGGCAGGACTGAGACTCACCCACACAGATGTAGAAGGCAGGAATGACTCGCCCACACAGATCTAGAGGCAGGACTAAGACTCCCACACACAAATCTAGAGGCACGACTGAGACTCGCCCATACAGATCTAGAGGCAGGACTGAGACTTACCCACACAGAACTAGAGGCAGGACTGAGACTCGCCCACACAGATCTAGAGGCAGGACTGAGACTCACCCACACAGATCTAGAGACAGGACTGAAACTCATCCACATAGCTCTAGGGGTAGGACTGAGACTCACCTACACAGCTTTAGAGGCAGGACTGAGACTTACCAACACAGATCTTTAGGCAGGACTGAGACTCACCCACACATATCTAGAGGCAGGACTGAGCCTCATCCACTTAGATCTAGAGGCAGGACTGAGACTCACCCACACAGATCTAGAGGCAGGACTGAGACTCATCCACATAGCCCTCGAGTCAGGACTGAGACTCACCCACACAGAACTAGAGGCAGGACTGAGACTCATCCATACAGATCTAGAGGCAGGACTGAGACTTACCCACACAGATCTAGAGGCAGGACTGAGACTCACCCACACAGATCTAGAGGCAGGACTGAGACTCATCCACATAGCTCTAGAGGCAGGACTGAGACTCACCCACACAGATCTAGAGGCAGGACTGAGACTCACCCACACCGATCTAGAGGCATGACTGAGACTTACCTACACAGATCTAGAGGCAGGACTGAGACTCACCCACACAGATCTAGAGGCAGGACTGAGACTCATCTACATAGATCTACAGGCAGGACTGAGACTCACCCACACAGATATAGAGGCAGGACTGAGACTCGTCCACATAGCTCTCGAGGCAGGACTGAGACTCACCCACACAGATCTAGAGGCAAGACTGAGGCTAACTCACCCAAATCTAGAGGCAGGACTGAGACTCGCCCATACAGATCTAGAGGCAGGACTGAAACTTACCCACACAGAACTAGAGGCAGGACTGAGACTCACCCACACAGATCTAGAGGCAGGACTGAGACTCACCCACATAGCTCTAGAGGCCGGACTGAGACTTACCCACACAGATCTAGAGGCAGGACTGAGACTCGTCCACATAGCTCTCGAGGCAGGACTGAGACTCACCCACACAGATCGAGAGGCAGGACTGAGACTCACCCACACAGATCTAGAGTCAGGACTGAGACTCACCCACACAAATCTAGAGTCACGACTGAGACTCGCCCGTACAAATCTAGAGGCAGAACTGAGACTTACCCACACAGATATAGAGGCAGGACTGTGACTCAACCACACATATCTAGAGGCAAGACTGAGACTCGCTCACCCAAATCTAGAGGGAGGACTGAGACTCACCCATACAGATCTAGAGGCAAGACTGAGGCTTACCCACACAGAACTAGAGACAGGAATGAGACTCACCCACAGAGATCTAGAGGCAGGACTGAGACTCACCCACACATATCTAGAGGCAGGACTG
Source organism: Oncorhynchus kisutch (assembly GCF_002021735.2). Classification (NCBI taxonomy): domain Eukaryota; kingdom Metazoa; phylum Chordata; class Actinopteri; order Salmoniformes; family Salmonidae; genus Oncorhynchus; species Oncorhynchus kisutch. The sequence continues at coordinate 20,772,648 of NC_034187.2, forward strand.
AGACTCATCCACATAGCTCTAGAGGCAGGACTGAGACTCACCCACACAGATCTAGAGGCAGGACTGAGTCTAACCCACACAGATCTGTAGGCAGGACTGGGACTCATCCACACAATCTAGAGGCAGGACTGAGACTCACCCACATAGCTCTAGAGGCAGGACTGAGACTCATCCACATAGCTCTCGAGGCAGGACTGAGACTCTCCCACACAGATCTAGAGGCAGGACTGAGACTCACCCACACAAATCGAGAGGCAGGACTGAGACTCACCCACACAGATCTAGAGTCAGGACTGAGACTCACCCACACAAATCTAGAGTCACGACTGAGACTCGCCCGTACAAATCTAGAGGCAGAACTGAGACTTACCCACACAGATATAGAGGCAGGACTGTGACTCAACCACACATATCTAGAGGCAAGACTGAGACTCGCTCACCCAAATCTAGAGGGAGGACTGAGACTCACCCATACAGATCTAGAGGCAAGACTGAGGCTTACCCACACAGAACTAGAGACAGGAATGAGACTCACCCACAGAGATCTAGAGGCAGGACTGAGACTCACCCACACATATCTAGAGGCAGGACTGAGACTCATCCACATAGCTCTAGAGGCAGGACTGAGACTCACCCACACAGATCTAGAGGCAGGACTGAGTCTAACCCACACAGATCTGTAGGCAGGACTGGGACTCATCCACACAATCTAGAGGCAGGACTGAGACTCACCCACATAGCTCTAGAGGCAGGACTGAGACTCATCCACATAGCTCTCGAGGCAGGACTGAGACTCTCCCACACAGATCTAGAGGCAGGACTGAGACTCACCCACACAAATCTAGAGGCACGACTGAGACTCGCCCATACAGATATAGAGGCAGGACTGAGACTTACCCACACAGAACTAGAGGCAGGACTGAGACTCACCCACACAGATCTAGAGGCAGGACTGAGACTCACCCACACAGATCTAGAGACAGGACTGAAACTCATGCACATAGCTCTAGGGGTAGGACTGAGACTCACCTACACAGCTTTAGAGGCAGGACTGAGACTTACCCACACAGATCTACAGGCAGGACTGAGACTCACCCACACATATCTAGAGGCAGGACTGAGACTCATCCACATAGATCTAGAGGCAGGACTGAGACTCACCCACACAGATCTAGAGACAGGACTGAGACTCATCCACATAGCGCTCTAGTCAGGACTGAGACTCACCCACACAGATTGAGAGGCATGACTGAGACTTACCCACACAGAACTAGAGGCAGGACTGAGACTCACCCATACATATCTAGAGGCAGGACTGAGACTTACCCACACAGATCTAGAGGCAGGACTGAGACTCACCCACACAGATCTAGAGGCAGGACTGAGACTCACCCACATCGATCTAGAGGCATGACTGAGCCTCACCCACACAGATCTAGAGGCAGGACTGAGACTCACCCACACAGATCTAGAGGCAGGACTGAGACTCATCCACATAGATCTAGAGGCAGGACTGAGACTCACCCACACAGATATAGAGGCAGGACTGAGACTCACCCACATAGATCTAGAGGCAGGACTGAGACTCGCCCATACAGATCTCGGGGCAGGACTGAGACTTACCCACACAGAACTAGAGACAGGATTAAGACTCACCCACATAGATCTAGAGGCAGGACTGAGACTCACCCATACAGATCCCAGAGGCAGGATGGAATCTCAGACTTTTAGATTTTGTCTGAGACACTTTTTTAAGCAGGTTAAGACTCACCCAAACTCACCTTGACAGATCTAGTTTGGAAGCTCATCAGGCTCTTTGACGCAGGACTTTCAGACTCATCTAGCTCTTTGAGGCAGGACATTCAGACTCATCTAACTCTTTGACGCAGGACTTTCAGACTCATCTAGCTCTTTGAGGCAGGACATTCAGACTCATCTAGCTCTTTGAGGCAGGACATTCAGACTCATCTAGCTCTTTGAGGCAGGACATTCAGACTCATCTAGCTCTTTGAGGCAGGACATTCAGACTCATCTAGCTCTTTGAGGCAGGACATTGAGTGTGATAAAGGCACAGATATCTTTGGATAATTCTATAAAGTGGCAAATACCGGGTACAGAAGTCTTGTAGACAAAATAGCCCTAATTATTATCATTAAAAAATATATTTTTATTTGATTTAACATTTTTCCATTAAGTTGATTTCATTGTTGTTGTTTGTTTTATACCCAAATGATTTATTTGAATTATATAGGTTGTTTTAATATGTGTGATGTTGTCAGACCAACACATGACTTTGGAGATGCTTCTGTTTTCTTTCAGCCATCAATGAGTTCCCTGAGGATATCTTCACCACCTACCAACGCACAAGAGGAGCTGTGCTGCTGCACATATTTGCGGTATGTGCAGCAGGTTTACCATGTGGTTCAGTAAATCAGGCATGTGTTGAGACTGTGTGTGTGTATGTGTGTATGTGCATGCTTGCTTATATGGGGCTGGTGTGTGTGTCCATCCATGCACTAATTAGTGGACTAAAATATTACCCTGCTGTGTCCTGACCACTTCATTCAGGATAAGTTGTGCAGCTCTCTGTCTCTGACAGACAATTTTATGACAATTATAAATATTCTATCAGCCGGGTGTCGTTGTGTATGACCTGGTATCTTCCTGTCATGTGATGTCCTGGGCTGTGCTGTGAACAACACGGGTTGGTTTGGACACAGTGCCCCAGGCAGGGCCTGTCATCGCAACCTTACACAACAAAAGACACATTTATGCAGCCTCAGATGACTCTGCTCTCTCTTTGGCAGGAACAACAACGTTCTACTTTGTGAGGGCAGGATAGAGGATAGCAGGATATGTGGACAGATGTTTCTCTCTCTCTCTTTCTCTCTCTCTTTCTCTCTCTCTCTTTCCCTCTCTCTCTCAGGCCCTGTACATGTTTCTGGCCTTGGCAATCGTCTGCGATGACTACTTTGTGATGTCGTTGGAGAAGATCTGTGAGGTGGGTGAATTGGAGTCCCAATAACAACCTCCTCTAGACCATAAACCTCCTTATATAAATCATTTGAAATTCCTTATATTAAGCAAACTAGACAGCATGATTTCATAGCATTTTTTATTTATTTACGGCTAGCCAGGGGCATGCTCCAACACATACTTTACAAACAAAGCATTTGTGTTTAATGAGTCTGCCAGAGCAGAGGCAATAGGGATGACCAGGGATGTGTGTGAATTGGACCATTTTCCTGTCAAACTGTAACAAGTACTTTTGGGTGTCAGGGAAAATGTATTGAGTAAAAAGTACCTTATTTTCCCAAGGAATGTAGTGAAGTAAAAGTAAAAGTTGGCAAAAATATAAATAATACAGTGAAGCACAGATACCCCAAACAACTACTTAAGTAGTACTTTAAAGTATTGTTACTAAAGTACTTTACACCGCTGATTAATGGTTAATGTATGAGACTTCAGTATGAGACTGTGCTTATTCCCTCTGTGTGTCTGTTAGAAACTGGACCTGAGTGAAGATGTGGCAGGAGCTACGTTCATGGCTGCTGGCAGCTCAGCACCAGAGCTGTTCGCCTCGATTATAGGTGAGACGGGCTGTCTGATACTCTCACACAAACACACTTACACTGTACAATACCATTAGTAGTATATAGACTGTGTGTTCAATTCTCCACATTGAGTAGGTTTCAGATCAATGTTGTCTAATAGATGATCATATTGTGTTGATAGCTGACTCTCTCTTTACCACACTCTCTCTCTCTCTTCCTTTCTCTCTCTCTCTCTTCCTTTCTCTCTCTCTCTTCCTTTCTCTCTCTTTCTCTCCTCAAGGTGTGTTTATCACTCATGGAGATGTGGGTGTTGGAACCATAGTGGGCTCAGCAGTATTCAACATTCTATGCATCATCGGTGTGTGTGGAATCTTCGCTGGGCAGGTGTGTTTGCGTGCGTGCAATCTCCATGTGCCTCAGTCTGTATTAGTGCACACTGCCAGAAGGAGACCATTGTCTTAATCACAAATCACACATACTGCATGCTATAACACATGCTATCTTATGCCCAGTGGCGTAGTGCAGTTTTGCACCGAGCAAGAAGTCTGGGTTATTTCTATTTGTTTCCTGCCCGTGAATTTGATGGCAAATCAGTTATTTCAACATAGCTTGCTAACAATGCTAGTTAGCTAGTGTGTTTGATTTGAAAACACCAACCTGTTCTTTGGTTGTTTCTACATTCTCCTAACCCATGAGGACGACTGCATTGGATGACGAGCTGGCAGTGATGAATTCATTGCTCAGTCTGAGAATTCGACTGAAGTTTTGTGCCGCTGTCATCATTTAGTGAGTGGGAACTTCATCTCGTACAAGACCGAGTCAACGGCTATGGAGAAGTCGCAGTCAGATGGCGGGGAAGGCGAGGTGCCGGTGAGACGCCTTGAATGGCGAGCGAACTGTGCTGCCTACCTACCCCTGAAGGACCTGCTCATCTCCCCCTTGTTGACAAACCCCTCCCTCTGCTTGACTGTCACCTCGTCTGTTGGAGGCTTGAAAATCCCAAAACGTTCAATTAGCTGATAGTTGTCGTAGTCCAGACCTACTCTCTGTTATGTAGCTACATATATATACATATATATTTTATTTTCAAGCACCTTCAGATTTTTGTAATGAAAAGCTCTATATAAGCTGAATAAATAATAATAATAATTAATAGTATTATTATGAGTGTCAAGTGTCAGTAGTGCAGAGGTGAGGACAGAGTCAGGCGCAGGACACAGAACTGAGTAAAATAACATACTTTACTCTGAAAAATAATCAGCCAATAAATCCACGCAGGGATAACATACCCTAACACAAAAGACTAACACAAAACCAGGAACAATCACGCACACAACATAATGAGAAGCGGAGGGTTAAATAGGGAAATAATAATAACGTAATGGGAACCAGGTGTGTACACTCAAGACATAACAAATGGAAACAGAAACGTGGATCGGTGGCAGCTAGAAAGCCGGTGAAGACGACCGCCACCCAAACAAGGAGAGGCACCAACTTGGGCGGAAGTCGTGACAATGAGGCTGAGAGAAAACGTTGCAGTTTTAAAGCACATTTCCTGTAATTCTAAACATCTTTCTTCATGGCTTATGACGTGTTCATATGCTATCTGGGGGGGGCCCGACCTCCGGGGTACCCCAAACCCCAACCCAAATAACACATACACTATTAGATGTGTATATATAAAGTATATACAGTTGTGTACCAGACAGGTGCCCACATTATCCTAGTAAGGGTTTTAACCTAAAACAGTTAAACTGTCATCATGTTTTTAAACTGTGTTTTGTCTGTTAACTGCTACCGAGCAAAAAGCCATTCTGGCCTGGTTGCATTTAAAGTGCTGCCTGCTGCCTGCAGCCTCAAAGACTATCAACTGCTTTTGACCGGATAGAAGCACTGAGGAGTAGACTTTTGTTATTAAAAATGGCTTTGTTTTGTAGCTGCTGAAGGTTTTTAACTCGTGTACATTTTTCTAAAGGAGAACGCTAATGGTATTTGCTTCAATAGTTTGTATTAATTGTTAATTTTAATGGAACTGGTTGGGTTGCCTTAAGCTCTGTGACCCAACATCACCCTTAGTCATCTCACTACTGTATTACTGTAGCTGCGTCGTTCCACCAAATGACTGCCTTTTGCATCCCTTTGATATTTTAAGTAAAAAATGATGCACCAATATTGCACTTTAAAAGCCTGTTATATTCAATGAAGTGCCCTTTAATATAGACCACATGGAGAATTCAATAAATCAGATTTTTTTTTTTATAAAATGAATAGAATTCATTTTGCCTGCACCCGCATGCCCGACTAGCATCACCACCCTGGATGGTTCCGACCTAGAATATGTGGACGTCTATAAGTACCTAGGTGTCTGGCTAGACTGCAAACTCTCCTTCCAGACTCATATCAAACATCTCCAATCTAAAATCAAATCAAGAGTCGGCTTTCTATTCCGCAACAAAGCCTCCTTCACTCAAGCCGCCAAGCTTACCCTAGTAAAACTGACTATCCTACCGATCCTCGACTTCGGCGATGTCATCTACAAAATGGCTTCCAACACTCTACTCAGCAAACTGGATGCAGTCTATCACAGTGCCATCCGTTTTGTCACTAAAGCACCTTATACCACCCACCACTGCGACTTGTATGCTCTAGTCGGCTGGCCCTCGCTACATATTCGTCGCCAGACCCACTGGCTCCAGGTCATCTACAAGTCCATGCTAGGTAAAGCTCCGCCTTATCTCAGCTCACTGGTCACGATGGCAACACCCATCCGTAGCACTCGCTCCAGCAGGTGTATCTCACTGATCATCCCTAAAGCCAACACCTCATTTGGCCACCTTTCGTTCCAGTACAGTGCTGCCTGTGACTGGAACGAATTGCAAAAATCGCTGAAGTTGGAGACTTTTATCTCTCTCACCAACAAGTTTTCACCATCATTGTAAAGCCCTCGTTATTTTGTTACATTGACAAAGTCATTTCTTAAGATGATTATTTATTGCATGTGATTAGTGATTCATTTGAAGCTTTAAAATAAACCTTTTTACGGTCAACCCTGTTATGTGAACTGAACTCCCGTTTTAATATGGTAAACTATTCCTTTATAAATATTTCCTTCAAAAGAAACATTGAACATCTAATAGTCAAATCAAAAGAGTACTTCTACTCTTTTTCACAATTATTTTGTGTTTTGTGTTGGAAAACTGAGTGGGACGAGCATAGCACTTCAACTGTGTTACCCATAGATAGACAGGCTAGAAATTTTTTAATAATAAAACAAAATGGTGAATCTTGCATTCAATTGCCCCTCCCTGTTTCACACAACAAGGTTCCATTTCCCCAGTCACAAAGGGACTTGTGGCTGGTTTTGGCTGAAATCTTCAACCCTGTTACGGTCAACCCTGTTATTTTATTTGTCACTTAATAGGCACTTACTATAGTTGTTTTTTATTTAACCTCTTGAGATGGGAAAACATGTTTTTTATTAAGTTTAACATGTGCTCTTTATGACAGAATGTTACAACTCTTTTTCACTAAGTTACACTTCTCAAAAGGCATCAAATTGGTGGAACGACTTAGGTATTGTAGCGAGGTGTCCTTGACTTGGACAGTACCTTTGTTTCCCTTAACCTTTCAGCCTCCATAGTGCTAATGTAACCCTTTATGATATCACATATCACAGCTGAGTTGATATGTCAACATCAAGGTTACAAAGCTACACAACACTAAAATAACATGCAATCTAACCACAATGGCCAAGAGGATAGTCTATTTTCACGGTTCATGGAACAACTTGATATAGTGAATGTGCGTATTGAATATAGTGTATATGACTCTTGTTGACCTAGTTTTTAATCTAAGAACTTGCACAAAAGGAATGTGAAATCGATTTCACACTTCCTCACTCACCACCCTTTCGCTCTCTCCCTCTCTTTCTGTCTCTCTCGGTCTCTATCTGTCTCACTCCTCCTTTTGTCTTTCTCTCTCCTCTCTCTCTTTCACCCCTCTCTCAACCTTTCTCCCGCTTTATTTCTCTTTCTCCTCTCCTTTCCCACTCTCCTCCTTCTGCCTTGTTCTCTCTCTCTCATCCAGGTGGTGTACCTGACTAAGTTTGCAGTGTTCCGTGACTCGTTCTACTACACTCTGTCTGTGTTGGCATTGATTGCAGTGAGTAGCTGATCATCTCATCTCTAGTCTACTTTACATAATGAGGCCATTCAGACTGATAGAGCCCCCAGTGGCTGTTAAACCTTAATTTACTGTCTAACTGTCTAGCCCACTGGGCTAATAGAGGGTTGTGGGGAGGAGATGGTCAAGCAGCTGCTTGTGTGTGTGTGTGCGTGTGTGTTTCCTGGACTCTCTGTAATATAAAAAGAACTGGGTCCATATATATGTTTCAAGCATCTCAGAGTAGGAGTACTGATCTAGGATCAGGTCCCATCTGCCCATGTAATCCTATTCGTTGTGATCTTCAAGGCAAAAGTATGTACTGTTTAATGAATTATTTGTTTTATTAAATGTTTTCCCTCTTTCATTTTGTCAGTTCATCTATGATGAGAAGATAGTGTGGTGAGTACCCCGCTGTGTGTTTACCTTGTGTCTCAGCAGAGGGTGCATGTGTGTGTGTGTGTGCGCGCACCTGCAGACATGTGACTCTAGTCTGTCTGTCTCTGCAGGTGGGAGAGCTTAGTGCTGGTAGTGATGTACTTTGGGTACATTCTGATCATGAAGTGAGTTCCACTGGGACCTGTTCCTTCCTGCCTCAAAGACACACACACACACACACACACACACACACACACACACACACACACACACACACACACACACACACACACACACACACACACACACACACACACACACTCACACAGAGTAGAGCACCTGAGCGCACGCAACAAATAGTAAAATCCACTTATATACTCATACTTTGCACACACTAAGTTACATAAACTCTCAACTGAATATGTAAAACCTTTTCTCTTTTCTCACATCAGATTTAACACCAGCATCCAAAACTATTTCTCAGGGAAGGAAGACAAGAGCTTGGCCAACGGTAACACGGTGATCAGCAGCGAACTGGAGGATGGTAATGCTTGTTATGACAGTTACATATGGGATGATCTGTCCAAGCCGTTACTCGCTCCAGGTAAAGGTAACCAGACAGGCTGTATGGCCACCTCTCAGCCAACCCTCTGGCACTCTGACTGGCCTTCTATCAAAACAACTACTCTACTGTATCTGGTTGCTCTAGTAAATCTAGAAACTACTTTCAGACTTCCACCGACTTTCACTGTGTCTTTAACCGAGTGACTCTGAGAGCTCTCCTCTCCTGTCTGGTCAAGTAGAACCAAGCTAACCTCCCTGCTGCCGTGTGGCAGCCCTGTCGCTACTGTGTAGAAGCCTGTCTGTTTAGCCTTACTAAACCTACCTGCCTGCCGTGACCTGGCCTGTCAGATGTGAGATGTATTGCTGTGCTGTGCTGTGCTATGCTGTGCCCTGTCTCGCCCTCTTCTGCTATGTCAAGTACAGTCCATTATTCCAGAGTCACAACATGTGCATGCATCTGTAAGGGTGTGTGTTGGTGCATGTGTGTGTGGAGACATTTATATGTGTGCGTGACTGTGTGTATGGTATGTGTGTGTGCCTGTGCGTGCTTGAGTCTGTATGAGTGTGTGTGTATATGTCACACACAGTCACACACACACTGAAGGTTTTAGTCTGCCTCACTCTGATGGCTGATGTGATCTCATCTGACAGTGTCTTCAGGGGGCCTTGAACTGGGCCCAGTGGGGCCCACTCTGCTGTCACACAAACACTTTAATTACACCTCCTGACATACTGTATCCTCCGGTTGTTTCAAGTTTCAAGTTTTAATGCCACGTGCACAATTACAGTGAAATGCCTTTCTTGCAATCTCCAAACCCAACAATGCAGTAATCAATATCATTGTAGCACCAAAAATAACATATGGTAAAACAAAAACACAGGAAATAAAAATAAGAAGTAAGAAGAACACGAGAAAGTAACTAGCTGGTGTGTGTGTGTGTGTGTGTGTGTGTGTGTGTGTGTGTGTGTGTGTGTGTGTGTGTGTGTGTGTGTGTGTGTGTGTGTGTGTGTGTGTGTGTGTGAGACAGGGAGTCTGCTGATCTGGCATGTGAGTGTATTTGGCACATCTGTCTGGCCATCCTTGAAAAAGGCATGTCTTTGTGGTTGTATACAGTACTGTAAGAGTAGAACAGCATGTCATCTTCTTCGTCTTGGTTGGTGTGTACAGTTAGTCCTACTTGATGTGTCTGTCTGTGCTCTGTATCTCACCATCTCTGTGTATCTCCAGTGAAGCCCACTAAGAGGTACAGTCGTAGCTCTGTGGTGATGGTAGATGAGATTATCAACTCCAGCCCTCCTAACTACCGTTTCCCCGATGCCGGCCTGCGCATCATGATCACCAACCACTTTGGCCCCAAGACACGCCTCCGCATGGCTAGCCGCCTCATCATCAATGAGGTGGGTGAAGTCACTGGGGTCGGGGGTCCGTCAGGCTTATTGGAGAGGAGCTCAGTTAAAGTGATTTACTTAGAAGTTAAGAAAGCTCGGCTAGTTCAGTTATTTTTCTAGTGTAAATCAAATAAAATTTGATTGGTCACATACATGTTTTTAGCAGATGCTATTGCGGGTGTAGCGAAATGCTTGTGTTTCTATCTCTAACAGTGCAGTAATATCTAACAAGTAATATCTAACAATTTCACAGCAATACACACAAATATAAAGTAAATGAATGGAATGGAATTAAGAATATATAAATATTTGGATGAGCAATGTCAGAGCGGGATAGACGTCCTGGCTGATGTTTTGGTCACTTTTGAATGCTGGCGGTGTGGCGCAGGTAGTGGCTCAGGTAGTGCAGCTCATCCAGGAAGGCACATCAATGCGAGCTGTGGTTTGCTGTGTCTGTCAGCGTAGTGTCCAGAGCATGGAGGCGCTACCAGGAGACAGGCCAGTACATCAGGAGACGTGGAGAAGGCCGTAGGAGGGCAACAACCCAGCAGCAGGACCGCTACCTCCGCCTTTGTGCAAGGAGGAGCAGGAGGAGCACTGCCAGAGCCCTGCAAAATGACCTCCAGCAGGCCACAAATGTGCATGTGTCTGCTCAAACGGTCAGAAACAGACACCATGAGGGTGGTATGAGGGCCCGACGTCCACAGGTGGGGGTTGTGCTTACAGCCCAACACCGTGCAGGACGTTTGGCATTTCCAGAGAACACCAAGATTGGCAAATTCGCCACTGGCGCCCTGTGCTCTTCACAGATGAAAGCAGGTTCACACTGAGCACATGTGACAGACGTGACAGTCTGGAGACGCCGTGGAGAACGTTCTGCTGCCTGCAACATCCTCCAGCATGACCGGTTTGGCGGTGGGTCAGTCATGGTGTGGGGTGGCATTTCTTTGGGGGGCCGCACAGCCCTCCATGTGCTCGCCAGAGGTAGCCTGACTGCCATTAAGTACCGAGATGAGATCCTCAGACCCCTTGTGAGACCATATGCTGGTGCGGTTGGCCCTGGGTTCCTGCAAGACAATGCTAGACCTCATGTGGCTGGAGTGTGTCAGCAGTTCCTGCAAGAGGAAGGCATTGATGCTATGGACTGGCCAGCCCGTTCCCCAGACCTGAATCCAATTGAGCACATTTGGGACATCATGTCTCGCTCCATCCACCAACGCCACGTTGCACCACAGACTGTCCAGGAGTTGGCGGATGCTTTAGTCCAGGTCTGAGAGGAGATCCCTCAGGAGACCATCCGCCACCTCATCAGGAGCATGTCCAGGCGTTGTAGGGAGGTCATACACACTACTGAGCCTCATTTTGACTTGTTTTAAGGACATTACATCAAAGTTGGATCAGCCTGTAGTGTGGTTTCCCACTTTAATTTTGAGTGTGACTCCAAATGGTAAGTGTCCATGGATGTTGATTTAAAAACATAAACTGAACACTCAACGACTACAAAACAATAAACTACAAAACAATAAACGTGAACCTAACCGAAACAGTACCGTGTGGCGAACAAACACAGACACGGAAACAATCACCCACAAAACAGCAGTGAAACCCAGGCTATCTAAGTATGATTCTCAATCAGAGACAACTAACGACACCTGCCTCTGATTGAGAACCATACTAGGCCGAACACAGAAAAACAACCTAGAAACACAAAGCATAGAATGCCCACCCAACTCACGTCCTGACCATCTAAAACAAACAAATAACACAAGAACTAGGGTCAGAACGTGACAGTAACCCCCCCCCCCCCCCCCCCCAAGGTGCGGACTCCGGCCGCAAAACCTGAACCTATAGGGGAGGGTCTGGGTGGGCATCTGTCCGCGGTGGCGGCTCTGGTGCTGGACGTGGACCCCACTCCACCATAGTCTTAGTCCGCCTCTGTGGCCTCCTAGGAACGGCGACCCTTGCTGCCGACCCTGACCTGGGAACCCTAATAAATAGGCCCACAGGACTGAGGGACACCTCTGGACTTAACAAATTCCTCCGGACTGAGGGGCAGTGAAACCCAGGCTACCTAAGTATGATTCTCAATCAGAGACAACTAACGACACCTGCCTCTGATTGAGAACCATACTAGGCCGAACACAGAAAACCAACCTAGAAACACAAAGCAGAAAATGGCCACCCAACTCACGTCCTGACCAACTAAAACAAACAATTAACACAAGAACTAGGGTCAGAATGTGACAGATGGCTATTTAACAGTCTGATGGTCTTGAGATAGAAGCTGTTTTTCAGTCTCTCGGTCCCTGCTTTGATGCACCTGTATTGACCTCACCTTCTGGATGATAGCGAGGTGAACAGGCAGTGGCTCGGGTGGTTGTTGTCCTTGATTATCTTTATGGCCTTCCTGTGACATCGGGTGCTGTAGGTGTCCTGGAGGGCAGGTAGTTTGTCCCCAGTGATGTGTTGGGCAGACCCGACCCCACCACACTCTGGAGAGCCATGCGGTTGCGGGCGGTGCAGTTGCCGTACCAGGCGGTGATACAGCCCGACAGGGCCTTCTTCACTACACTGTCTGTGTGGGTGGACCATTTCAGTTAGTCAGTAATGTGTATGCCGAGGAACTTGGAGCTTTCCACTTTCTCCACTGCGGTCCCGTTGATGTGGATAGGGGGGTGCTCCCTCTGCTGTTTCCTGAAGTCCACGATCAGCTCCTTTGTTTTGTTGATGTTGAGAGGTTACTTTGCTGGCACCACACTCCCAGGGCCCTCACCTTACCGGTAGTAAGCTAGGTCTACTGGAGAAAAGTACATTGTAGGACGATTTACTATTGTAGAAAGCTAGGAGAGGAGTACAGCTTCAAGTGATAATTAGCCGGTGGACTGCATGCTATAATCATACTTGGCACATCATATCTAGTAGAACCAGAACTGTGTTGGTGAAAATATCCTGGGGGATATTCAGAAAACTTTACTAGCTCATAAAGTAACTGTTTACAGAGGGGAAACACATACATACATACAGATGTTGAATGTGTGTGTGTGTGTGTGTGTGTGTGTGTGTGTGTGTGTGTGAGCAGCAACAGAGGTTGGTGCAGGCATCTAACGGTGTGGACAACGTGACCATGGTGATCACAGATGGTAAACCTGAGACCTTGGAGAACGGCACTGTACCAGAGGAAAAGACTGTTGAGGAAGAGGAGGGAGAATCCCTGAATTCACCCTTCACCGTCCCTGGTGTGTGGGAGTGTGTGTGTGGTGTGGGAGTGTGTGTGTGTGTGTGCATGTATGTGTGTTATATCTTCAATTACATTGGCTGGTAAACCAATGAGCTACTTTTACACACTTTCACACCTTACTGAAACTGAACACTCACCTCCTCAGTGTACTCCATTGGTTGCAATGAAGCTGATCTGCTGTTCCTTATTCCCTCCACCAGGGGGCTGCAGGGAGACAGTGAAGTGGCTGATCTCCTGGCCCATCCTGCTGCTACTCTACTTCACTGTGCCAAACTGTGCCAAGCCTCGCTGGGAACGCTTCTTCATGCTCTCCTTCTTCCTCTCCACCGTGTGGATCGCCATCTTCTCCTACTTCATGGTCTGGATGGTGAGACACGTTGGACATTCTTTAGAACGTACATGTCACTGTCATTTTGTGTTCCAAACCAGAGTTGAAAAAGTTTGATCTTTAACCAAGGTGCAGGTTGTTTGGAAGATTTCTGTTTAATCCGTTAAATGTGTGTCTGTGTGCAGGTCACCATAATTGGCTACACTCTGGGCATCCCTGATGTGATTATGGGAATCACCTTCCTGGCAGCAGGCACCAGTGTCCCCGACTGTATTGCTAGCCTGATCGTTGCTCGACAAGGTACATCACTGCACTCTTTTTTTCCTTATCTCTGTATCACTTCAAAATCTTACAAAAAAATTGTACCAGTGTACAGTATACTGTATAGTCTGTACATAATTTTCCATATCTTTATGTCTATCCCTCTCTAGGTCTTGGGGATATGGCGGTTTCCAACACCATTGGTAGTAATGTCTTTGATATCTTGGTGGGACTGGGGCTCCCCTGGGCGATACAGACCATGGCTGTGGACTATGGTTCTGAGGTAAACAAACTCTGTCTTTACACTGTTTTCCCCCCAATGGGCCTATGTTACTACTGCTTATCAATACTTCATGCCTCTTGATCTAAAATTCTTTATTTCTCTCTCTAGGTGATGATCAATAGCAGAGGGCTGGTCTACTCTGTGGTGCTTCTTCTGGGCTCTGTGTTTCTGACAGTGAGTTAAAGGAGATGTCTCTCTCTCTCTCTTCGCTCTCTCTCTCTCTAACAGTCTGTCTCTCTATGTCTTGCAGGTTCTGGGGATCCATGTGAATCATTGGAAGTTGGACCTGAAGCTGGGTGTGTACGTGCTGGTGATGTACGTCATCTTCCTGTGTTTCTCCATCATGATCGAATACAACGTGTTCACCTTCGTCAATCTGCCAATGTGTCTGGAGCAGCTGTAGGATGGCCTACACCACCAGACAGGTGTCCCTGCTGAATTATAGACTCACATAGCCCTCTGAATCTAAACTTAGCCACTAACTACTCAATCATTTCTATCCTGAAATCCCCCCCCCCCTCACACACACAGACATACACTCCTTTTAACACCCCTTTTTCATTCCAGACGTAAATGTCTGCCCTCGCTATATCCCTTTTCCATTCCTTCACTATCTATCAACAATATAGAGAGGTAGGCTAGTGGTTAGAGTGGTGGACTAGTAACCGGAAGGTTGCAAGTTCAAACCCCCGAGCTGACAAGGTACAAATCTGCCGTTCTGCCCCTGAACAGGCAGTTAACTCACTGTTCCTAGGCCGTCATTGAAAATAAGAATTTGTTCTTAACTGACTTGCCTAGTTAAATAAAGGTTAAAAAAGATACATACATTCATTCACAATATCTTCAGTTCCCCAAACACTCCCCCTACATGTTTTTCTGCTGTCAATGAGAAGAGGAGATACCAACAGTACCGTATGGATTCTCCTTACTGACCCAGAGGAACCGAAGGCTACTCTTTGTCTTTCCCTCCAGAACCCAACTCACTGTCCAAAGGAGAGATACACAGAACCCATCTAGCTGAAACCCTCCTAGTCTTCACAACATAACCCAGGACCACCATTACACTTCCTATACTTCCGTCCTCCTCTGTTTGTATCTCATCCGGTCTCAATAAATATTTTTGGGGTCAGGCAGCTCACCGGCCTCCATCCCTACTAAAGAAAAGGACCCAAGCATTTATGAAATCTTCATTTATTGCCATTTTGATTTATTCTATTATCTTCTTCCTTTGGAAGTAAAACAAACATACATTTCATGAACATGCACTTTAGATGTTGCGCGTGAAAAGAAGTAGAGTATATATATGACATAATATATTATATTTTTCAGTGTTGCACTTCCTTTGTGTGGTTCAATAAGGAGAGAGAGGGGGAGGCAGCATGTGCCAAATCCTATCTCTCTTTCGCTGGCAGAAAGAGGGGAGTCCAGGGGAGAACCTGTCATTCTTCTGTTTCTGGACACTCCAACTGCAAGGAACTGCTGACCAAGACATTGATACGCCGTTTCCTGTGTTTGAGTGTAAGTGAAAGTAGGTGAGACATTGCAAGGAAGGGAGGAGAGTCTCCTCTATTAGTATTCAACACCACTGTGGAGAGGAGAACACATCTTGGAAGACTATGCCCCATTGGTGCTTGGTGGATGCTGATTTAACACAAAGCTCAAGTGTTCCCGAGAGAACAGGACTTGGGCCCAGCTGTTTTGGCTGAGGAAAAGCATGGATTTATTTTGGCGTGTTGATTGTTGTTCATGTTGATTTGTTTTGATTGCTTAATTGTGTGTTTGATATCTTCAGCTCCTTCAGCTTGTGTTCTGTCTGAGGCCCGATCCATCAGATACAATACAGACCCATTCAGTTTCCTCACCTCCCTGTGCTCCAGCCTGTCCGTCTCGGCGAGCTGAAGAGCTGCTGCTGATGATGGGGATCTGTGCTTCACAATGGTACACTTATTTGTGTTGTGTGTTTGTTTATATGTAAATACGACCTGTCATGCACAAGCTGAGGTTCTCTCGGTGTGAACCCAGTGCTACCTTAATTCTGCCAGTCGGGCATGGAGGGGCAAGTGGGATGCAGTTCCTGTGTAGATATTTTAAACTGCTTCTGTCTTTCCCCTACCCTGCTCCAAATACTTCTCTTCCTCCTCCTCACTTCTTTTTCTCATCCTGGCTCTCTCTCATTGTGATTTTGTCTTCTCTAAATGCACAATGGGACATTTATTTACTTCTCCTGCGGAGCAGAAGCTTAGCGTGATGGGATCACTACCCTGTCCGTCCGTCAACCTCCAAATATTGGCAGCTACGAGTTGAGTTGCCCTCCGCCCATCTGACTGACCTTGTTAAGGGTCGTGTTCATCAGGGCACACAATGGAAAACACCTTAAACCGAAAAAGTGTTTCTTATTGTTTCAGTCCGTTTTCTTCCGTTTGGTACCTAATGAACACAACCCAGTTCAGGGGTCACTATGGGAGCAGAGGGTGGCATCTGTGTCAGTGTCAGTCATGACTGGGTGTTTCAGTGTTGAAAGGTTCTGTCACTGTTGTCTGTGTTAAAAGGCAGACATTGGATGGAGTGTGTGGTATATACACTCAGTGGCTAGTTTATTAGGTACACCAATGGTTAGCTCCTACGCACAGTCACTTGGCCATGGCTTGTTATATAAAACAGGCAGACAGGCATTCAGTTACTGTTCGATTGAACGTTAAAATGGTCATAACTAGTGACCTAAGCGACTTTGAGCATGGTTCGATTGTCGGTGTCAAGTGCGCCGGTTCTGGTATCTCAGAAACGACCAGCCTCCTGGGCTTTTCACGCACGACAGTCTAGTGTTTACCGAGAATGGTGTGACAAACAAAAAACATCCAGTCAGCATCAGTCCTGTGGGCAAAAACAGCTCGTTGATGAGAAGTTGAAGGAGAATGGCAAGAATCGTGCAAGCTAACAGGTGGGCCACAAACAGACAAATAACGGCACAGTTCAACAGTGGTGTGCAGAACGGCATCTCGAATCACACAACTCTTTGGTCCTTGTCACGGATGGGCTATTGTAGAGACAACCTCACTGGGTTCTACTCTTATCAGCTAAAAACAAGAAGTGGCTCCAGTGGGCACGCGAACACCAACACTGGACAACTGAGGAGTGGAAAAACATCACCTGGTCTGACAAATCCCGGTTCCTGTTGCATCATTCTGTTGGCAGAGTCAGGATTGGATATAAGAAGCATGAGTCCATGGACTCATCCTGCCTGTTGTCAGCGGTACAGGCTGGTGGAGGTGGTGTAATGGTGTGGGGAATGTTTTCCTGACACACGTTAGGTCCCTTGATACCAATTGAGCAATGTTTCCATCCCCTGAAGAATTGAGGCTGTTCTGGAGGCAAAGGTTGTCCGACCCAGTACTAGATGGGTATAACTAATAAACTAGCCACTGAGTGTATTATATAAACACATGTATGCAATCTCAATTAAAAGAGGACCAGTTAAGGGTGGTACAGTATATTATGCATTTGAGAATTTTATTTATTTATTGAAGCTGCTGAAAGCATTTATACTATACAAGTACATGAACTTATGCATGCACAAAACACACAGACACACACACACTTGTCAAATGTTTACTCCCCATGCCCAAAGTACACATACACAAACTTTTCAAATGTTTACTCCCCATGCCCAAAGTACACATACACAAACTTTTCAAATGTTTACTCCCATGTTCACACACACATGCAATCTCATAAACACACACACACACACACACACACACACACACACACACACACACACACACACACACACACACACACACACACACACACACACACACACACACAAAATACATTTTCTTGTCTCAGTGGTAGTAGCTGGTGCATTGTTAAATGTTAAGTGATGATCTGATCTGACAGGAGTGTAATGTCAGTGTTGAACGAAAGCCAGATGAATGTTGCTACGGTCTGTTTATTATGGTCTGAGTTATGATGTCACCTACACCTTAGGTGCATGGTAAATAAACAAACAAACAAACAAAGGGCAGGCCCTAGTACTGGTCTGGGTCATGTTCATTACAGCACGCAATGGAAAACATTTTGCAATAGAAACTAAAATAATAATTTCTTATTGGACAAGAACAGATAGTCCCCTCCATGTTTCAGTCCATTTCTTAAATGTGGTGCCTAATGAACACAACCCTGGTGTGTTAAAGGCAGGTGGTATAAGACAATGGTGCCCTGCCTGTGCCCTGGATATTTGTCCATCCTCTTACAGTCTCATTGATGTCTTGTGTTTTATTCTGTACTGTATATTCTTATTGTAACCGGGATAGAAGCCTCTACTCCTGTATTTTTCGTGTGCAACTCTTAACTCCAAGAAACAAAAAAAACATTTTGAAAAATGGTCTTGGAAAAGTGGCCATATGTTTTCAAATCTCACTTGATTTATTCCATCCCTAAAACATTCTACTCATGTCATGAAAATAATATAATTTTGTGCCATGGGTTTTAGTTGTTGTTATCACATATGAACTAAGGGATATGTACATTTTTTGTAATCGTAACAATACATTTTGAAATGAATGGATGAGCAGATCTAAGTTTAAATAATTTGTCACCAGGTGGGGCTGAGGGTCTCCTGTAGGGTCATATCCATGTTGTCAGTAAACAAACAATGCACTGATGTTTATCATAGCTCTATAAGGAGTATAATATCTCACTAAATACCCACTTCTGTTGGTGAATACCTTTGTCAAAGAGAAACTTTGAGAGGAAGTCACCATTAAACTTGACTGCACTGTATGGCATGCATGAACACAACACACACACACACCTACTTTGGCTCTGTTGTTATACACACAATTGTGAGAGACTCTTAGTGAATGTTCCCTGGTTCACTGTGAGTGAAGGGTCGTAAGGTAATTCATCAAAATTGATAAAAGGTAGGCTAAAGAGTTAAATTTAAGACATTGGTGTTTAACTTGAATGTATTTGTCTTGCTATAAATGGATGTATCCAACCAATGCATTTTACTGTAAAGCAATAATCATCAAAGGATTTCAAAATATTTATGTATATTGTTAAATGAATCATGATTATCTACGAGATGGATGAGCTGGATGACACATTAAATAATAGTGTTGATACATGCCTACTTTTCTCTTTAAAATTGCTTTCTTTGATCCTACAATGTGTACTTATACTGAACAAAAATATAAATACAACATGTAAAGTGTTGGTCCCATGTTTCATTTGCTGAAATAAAAGATACCAGAAATGTTCCATACACACAAAATGCTTATTTCTCTCAAATTCTGTGCACACATGTTTTTCCATCCCTGTTAGTGAGCACTTCTCCTTTGCCAAGATAATCCATCCACCTGATAGGTGTGGCATATCAAGAAGCTGATTAAATAGCATGATCATTACACAGGTGCACCCTGCCACAGATGTCTCAAGTTGAGTGAGCATGCAATTGGCATGCTGACTGCAGGGAATGTCCACCAGAGCTGTTGCCAGAGATTTGAATGTTCATTCTCTACCATAACCCGACCTCCAACGTCTTTTTTTTTCGAAAATTAGGCTGTACGTCCAACCACACCAGCCCAGGACCTCTGGCTTCGTCTGAGACCAAGCACCTGGACAGCTGATGAAACCGAGGAGTATTTCTGTCTGTAATAAAGTACTTTTGTGGGGAAAAAGCTCATTCTGATTGGCTGGGCCTGGCTCCCAACTGGGTGGGCCTATGCCCTTCCAGGCCCATCCATTGCTGCGCACCTTCCCAGTCATGTGAAATCCATAGATTAGGGCCTAATGAATTTATTTCAATTGACTGGTTTCCTTACATGAACTGTAACTCAGTAAAATCGTTGCATTTATATTTTTGTTTAGTATATCTTATGGATGATGGATGGAATAAGTTAAAAATGCACTATGCATTAATCGCTCTGCCATTTCCTGGTTGCTCAAATTTTTATAGTTCGCCTAATTTCAGTTTATGTGGCAAAACAAGCAAGTAGAGTGTAGAGTCATTGTAATATCTAAATATATTTTACATAACGAAAATTAAAGTATTTTTAGCCATATGAAGCTGGTGCACAAAACCAAAAGTAAAAGACTAAATAACAAAACTTAAGAAGGGAAGCATATAAAAGACGCACATTGAACTGATCTACCGCTTCTTAAACTTGCTTTCAAATGAAAATTACAGATCAATTACTCACTCTTCAGTTTTGTTATGGAATTGGGTACACCGTGAGATTTCGGATCCAGTATTGCCTAGATTCTCGCGAGAAGAAAAATCAAACATGAAAACACCCAAGGTCAGTAGTCGTCACTATTTACCAGTCACAGCCATATACCCCGCCTATTTCTACACTTTCTCTTCTTAAAATTTGATTTTAAACCTAACGACACTGCTAACCTTATGCCTTACCATAACCTTAAATTAATACCAAATGTTTTGTTTAGTTTTTTAGGAATCTTTACGATTTTGACTTTGTGGCTGTGCTATCTAGTGGAAACCAAGTGCACGGACTGAGCGGAAGTATTGCCATTTGCAAGAGTATTATTTTGTTCTTCCAAATTCGCTTATGGGAATATTCATTAGCTACTACTAAAAACATTAATACCACGCATTCAGAGCGGTTTATATCAGAAATAGTTTGCTTTGCGCTTTCCACTTCCTTTCACCATGAACAGTGAAAAATCGACAAGAAGCTTATATATGTTTTCTTATCATGTGCTACCATTATTCGTAAACATACATTTATGGTATGCATAGGTTATACATGTATCATGTTAAAGAGGACGCATGCCTCCCACTTTACACTTACATAATAAACTCAAACCTCTTTGTATAATTATTACAACACTTTTCAGCCAAATTTGAATAGCATTAGCTAGCCACTCGGATGTCACAGTTTTGAATTGATCGATTACCCCCAAAGAAAGTATTTTAGATGCATTTTGAATAGGCCTGTGTGCTTTTTGCCTACCTCTCATTTCAGGTTTGAGCATGTTTCAGGCGTGGCAAGGTATAAGGTCACTCACCAACTCAATTCAACGGTATCCAGTGCAAAGACTAGTGTGTGTAAAGGCCACCACCACTAGACCGTGCTCAGGTAAGATATCCAAGTAACACCACTTCTACTTTCATCGAGTTGAATATGTTGATCACCAGAATCGATCAAATCCAATCAATAGAAAACAGACAATAGACATGTATCTTTTCAGCAAATGTCAGTTTTCTATTTTGAGGACCCAGGTCAATCATTAGTTTAGGAAGTTGATTCCATCACCTAGCTGTATGTGAATATGTAACCCATTACCTAATTCCAGCTACAGTAGTATCTCTCGCTTGCCAGACTTGAAGTCTCACATTGACTCAGTATATAAATCTGTCTGGCCAGTGTCACTACAGTAGCCTGATATCAAACCTCGTCCATTCTAAGGCTAAGCATTTGGAGGAGGCGTTTGGTCAATGAGATTAGCCTACATCTGACACCCATTGACAAAATAACCAATATAGCGCACCCTCTAGTAGACAGCAGTGAGGTGAGAGGCAACAGTAGCTGAGCCAGGTCAGTAGAGATGTCTAAGTGTCAGTCTGTTATGAGCTCTAGTGCGCTAAGGGCTCTGATCCGTAAGAAAAGCCATGGCATAGAGAACACTTCTGGACTTGCTGCAGGTAGGTATGGCATATAGCATATTTTAAACTGGGTGGTTCGAGCCCTGAATGCAGATTGGCTGACAGCCGTGGTATATCAGACAGTATACCACGGGTATGACAAAACATTTATTTTTACTTCTCTAAGTACGTTGGTAACCAGTTTATAATAGAAATTAGGCATATCGGGAGTTTGTGGTATATGGCTAATATACCACGGCTAAGGGCTGTATCCAGGCACATTTAAGAACAGCCCTTAGCCGTGGTATATTGGCCATACCACACACCCTTGTGCCTTATTGCTTAAATATCACAACAATACTGCTTGAAAAATTAACCAGCTGTATCGTCAGAGTGACGTTTACATTTAGGGCATTCAGGATGGCAACAAAGGATAAGAAAGTAACATATTGTTCTATAGACCTACAGTGCAGTACATTTTGTGTGACTACTGTCAGTTAAAATCTTTGATGTAATGGTTAATTATTGAATGCAACCTCATGCACTGAACAAGCTCAAATATTTAACTTCCTCACTTTCTCTCCCCCAGGCTTTATAGAGTGGCACACATCTGAATCAAACAATGCATTACAATTCAGTGTACAATCTGACTCAATATTCCTTTTCATCATCAACATCTGATTGACAGGCTACCAGCAGGCTAATGTGGTGATCCTCCATAAGAGCCTAGCAGATGACTTTGAGGCATTCTGCCATGCCAACCCCAGCCCCCTGCCCCTGCTGTACAGAAGTCAGCCTGGGGAGTGGGGCTGTCCACCTCTCGCTGCAGACGCAGACATCAGGTACTGACTGAAACACCCCTAACACAAAATCCGACAACCATTACAATACAAATGCAACCAAATAACATGGACACTACATAATACATGGTACCAACAAACACATCACACAATAAGCCTACAGAGACTGCACTATCTTGAATTGGTTATATTTAATGTTATTATGGGGGGTATTCCTGAATCTAGGGAGGCATTCATGTGATGCTAACTCTAGAGAGTTGTGACTTTGATGGTCATTTTTATGTCTTGAAGCAATCCCTTGACTACCCATGTGAGGTTATTTTATGTGCAAAGAAGATGTCTGTTCAGAATATAGCAGTTCAGGCCGGGCAAAGTCTACTCTGAGTGGCCATGTAGATTTAACGCTTGAGGATAATCTCTGTCTTGTATTCATGTAATTATTTCCAGGACATGACCCTGCGTTTAGGACACATTTTATAACTGAGACATTTACCCATTCATCTTCCCCCATTGTTTTCCAACCTTTCACACTGCAGTAAAGCTAGTGTTGTTGTCTGTGTGTGCAGAGACTTTCAATAAAAACAGGCTGCGTTGTGTGAATGTAGGCTCTAGTCCATGTTCTCAGGAAAGGGAACTGTGCCAGAGTATTTTCCACTGAGTTTCCACTTCCTATTCACTAGACAATGAGAGTTCTGTTTGATCAACAGTAAATAGCATTCAAACAGCTTCTCCAGTCTATTCCTAGCTCTCTTGCTGCATCTGTCTGTCTGTTTGCCTGTCTGTCTCTCTGTGTCTGTCTGTCAAGGACCCAAAGTTGCTTTACAATGATAGAACAAAAACAATCAGTAGTACAAAATCAAAAGCATTTCTATACATCTACTTTTCCAGAGTGGACTGTCCCCAGTACTGTGTGTTTAAGGATGGCCTGCTGGTATCCAGAGTGTCCAGCCTGATGTCCTACAGCGGTCAGCTCCAGGACATGGTCAGCTTCTACCTGGGCTGTAGCTTCAGCTTTGAGAGGACACTGCGGAAGGCCGGGGTCCCTGTCCGAAATGTGGAGCAGAACTGTAATGTCAGCATGTTCAGGGTGAGACTGGGAAGGAGGGTTTCTGCCAGGTAGAAATCTGGAGCGAGTCACTGTGCCAACAGAACAGAATATAGTGATTTTCCACCAAGAAGGACATTCTTTTTCACAGGCTCGTAATTACCATATTTCTGATTTGGAAACAAACATATGCATAGTTCAAGAGACAAGACATACAATATACACAATGAGTAAAGCACATCATTTAGGCCTGTTTTTTAATACACTGTCCCCTCTGCAGACATCTCTCCAGTGTAGAGGAGTGGGTCAGTTCCAGTGCCCTATGGTGGTGACTATGAGACCGGTACCTGAGGAGAAGCTGGACCTTGTGGTCCAGATCACTCACCTGACCCCTCTGGCCCATGGAGGACCCATCCACATCGGGGACCCAGGTACACAACTACAGATGAGTCCTTTGTTTGTAGAAAACCAAAAGGCCTTTTCTAGCAATTTACATCCTGTCTGAGTCTACAACATCTCATCACAGCTGTGCTGGGGATCCAGGACTTATCCAGGCCGGAGTATGGGGACCCGGTGGCCCTTGGCCCAGGAGATGTACCTGCGTTCTGGGCCTGTGGGGCCACTGGTGTGGAGGCTGTCCAGAGTTGCAGTGAGTGGCTGTCTGGTTGTAATATTTCTTACTGCACAACTGGCTAACAAGACACATATGGTGTTGGTTTCCCATTGACAAAGTATTCTTCTTCCTCCTCAGAGCCCCCACTGGCATTCACCCACTCTCCAGGCTGCATGTTCGTCACTGATCGACAGGACTCATCCGTCTTTGCGTCCACATCCACCCCTGAGCCTGACCAATGCCCTCTGACTTTCTCCATCTCCCAGCAGCCTTTGCACTTCAGTGTGGCGTCCAAGGCTGTAGTCCAGAGCATACGAGACCTGGAGAAGATCATTGGCGAGGACCCAGGGGAGAGAGGTATCCGTGCATTGTTTGTCCAGGATGAGTTGCTGAGGTCTTGCCTGTCCCTCTCCCACTCCTCATCTGTGCTCATCACTACGGGGTTCCCCACCCACTACACACACAACCCCCCTGAGGAGACAGACGGGCCCCCCGGAGCCATCGCCATAGCAGCCACCCTCCAGGCCCTCCAGAAGGAGGTTGCTATAGTGACAGATCACCGTGCCCTGGAGATGAATCAGAGGATTATGGAGGATGCAGTAAAGAAAGGTACATGATTTGGCATATGTGTACGTGTGCCCTAGCCCTGACTCTATACAGAATTCTGTCAGTTTAGCTCCATATGTTTGGCTGCCCTCTAACCTGTTTGTGTTTCTAGGTGTGATAAAGACAGCCGTACCACTGCTCAGTTACCAAGGCAACAGCCCAGACTCAGCACTGTACTTCCTGTGTCATAACGGAGACCATAAAAAGCCCAGGTGATGACCTCAGCTTTCAACACGCACACCTTTCACTCCATCCTATTCACGTGGGTCAATTTAGTATTTTGTCTGTTATGCTCAGGTTTGACCACTTGGTGGCAATAGAGCGCAGTGGCAGAGCATCTGATGGGAACTACTACAATATGAGAGGAGTGAACATCAAACACCTGGTGGACCCTATAGATGATCTATTCACCACAGCCAGCACCATCCCTGGCATCAGCACCACAGGTTGGTACAGATACTATGGAGTTTGGTATTCAGGTAGGCTACTGAAAGGTCCACCCGCTATGCACACAGATCTGTAGAATAATATGCATGTCTCAATACAGACGTGTGTGTGTGTGTGTGTGTGTGTGTGTGTGTGTGTGTGTGTGTGTGTGTGTGTGTGTGTGTGTGTGTGTGTGTGTGTGTGTGTGTGTAAATAGGGATAGGAGATGGCGGGAACGAGCTGGGCATGGGCAAGGTGAAGGAGGCAGTGAGAGAACACATGCCCAATGGGAGCCTGATAGCCTGTGACGTGGCTGCTGACTTTGCCATCACTGCAGGTTGGGAATTAATTATGTATTCATTTAGACTTTATTTATTTACGTTTCAAATCGCCTTTAGCGACCATCCTTACAGGATTATTTACTATATTATATAAAGGGTTGGGTATGTTACTTTCTAAATGTAATTTGTTACTCTCCTACCCTGATTATATTATTAGATACTGCGTTTAGATTTACAATGAGCAGATTGGAGCTCATTCTCTAGTGCCTTCTGCAGGCCAAGGTATATAACTGCAGGCAGAAGGATGGTTGTCTCAGGTTTGATCAAGGGTTGTGTATTATGAACTGCATTCCATATAGTCAGGCTGTGTGCTACTGCAGGACAGTGTCACCACCACAGACATGCTCACTGAAACAGTCAGACACGCTCTCACCAACATCCTCTCACCATGAATCAGAGGTCAGAGCAGAAGTAGTTTCTTGCGTCAGCTGACCAGAGGAGAAGAGAAACTGTCCGGTTCACCTCTGAATACACACACACACACTGAAACAGTCAGACGCTCTCACCTCAACATCCTCTCACCATGAATCAGAGGTCAGAGCAGTAGTTTCTTGCTTCAGCTGACCAGAGGAGAAGAAAAAGTGTCCGGCTCACCTCAGACAACACACACACACACACACAACAATAGAGTATTCACACAGCATTCGGTGAGTAAGATTTCCAATGAATACTTTACACACACAACACTTAAACTTAAATACTTATTATGTTGAGAAGTTTACACTCGCAGACGAGAGACAACCCACTGGGCAAAAACTGATTGAATCAACATTGTTTCAACATCCGTGCCAGCAGAATACCACCCTTCTGAAGCTAAGCAGGGTTGGTCCTGGTCAGTCCCTGGATGGGAGACCAGATGCTGCTGGAAGTTGTGTTGGACGGTCAAAAAAAATGTGCTAATGCCTCATGACAGTGATTGGGGACATTGCCCTGTGTAGGGTGCCGTCTTTAGGATGCGATGTTAAACGGGTGTCCTGACTCTGGTCAATAAAGATCCCATGGTACTTATTGTAAGAATAGGGTTGTTAACCCCGGTGTCCTGGCTAAATTCCTAATCTGACCTTCATGGCCACCTAATCATCCCCAGCTTACAATTGGCTCATTCATCCCTCTCCTCTCCCCTGTAACTATTCCCCAGTTTGTTGCTATAAATGAGAACGTGTTCTCAATCAACTTACCTGGTAAAATAAGGGTTAAATAAATGTGGTGTTGAATCAATGTGAAAAACTGCTTGGATTTGTAGAAAGTCAACAACGTAAGGGCATTTAGTATTTTTTTCACCCAACTTTTAACGATAATCCAATGACATGAAATTTTTTGTTGATTTCACCAAATGTAAATGAAAAACTAGACGTTGAACTGACATCTGCGCCCAGTGTATAACCATTTGTGTTTATCATTTAAAAAATCTCATTAGATCATGAGACAGCATCATTAAGAGGGTGTATGAGGGAGACTGAGAAAAATTGAAGTTGTAAAACTGTTTTGAATCTCATCCTGTTCTTCGTCTCTACCTGTCTCTGGGTTGTAGGAGTGTCTAACTGGGGAGGCTACGGCATGGCCTGTGCTCTATACATCCTCAGTCTCTGTCCCATCCACCAGCGGTACCTCCACAAAGGCCTGGGCCAGCCTCACCCACCTACCCAGGACCAGCACCAGGCCTGGGCTGCTAGCCTGCCCTCTGTAGCCAAGGTACGGTAGTTCCTAGATCACACTGTACAACTTAAGAACAATACATTTGACAACAACATAAGGGCAATGTTACGGTTGTGATACAAATGATAATGTTGAGTTTGTCTGCACAAAAATGTTTACACCACATGAGTTGAACTGGGCCAGGGATGTAGTCAAGGTAGGAATGTCCAGGCCCGGCTCTAGGCCAAACTAATTCTATGTCTATATGTCTCTAGGTATATCTATGCTTCATTACATGCAGATCGTAGGCATGGGGTCAGAGCAGAGGCCCTCCACTGTCACAGTGAGATCATTATAGTGAGGTGCAGATAGAGTCCCTAGAAAAAGGCCGGGCCGCCACATTCTGGCCATTTATGTATGCGTGGTGAACTCCCAGACCACTTCAGAACCCCAGCAAAGCCAATGTGTCATTAACCTATACATCTGTATACATCTCACAACGCTGGGCATCTGTTCCTAAACCTATTGAAAATAAGCAGTGTTTTAAATTAAATGGTTGGCTTGCAAAAGTATATGCCCTATCTATAGCCAAATTTGGCAATCTGTGCTGGCCCCTAGCCATAGATAAAGCATAAACTTTTGCAAGCCAACCTTTTAATTTAAAACACTGCTTATTTTCAATAGGTTTAGGAACAGATGCCCAGTGTTGTGAGATTTATACAGCACTTGACACAGATGTTTAACTCAACTAACTCACAACTAGCATTTAAGCCATCTCATAATATTCTTTACAGTACAGTATCTGTATTACAGTACTTGGGAAGCATCGAAGTGATGGTTAAACAGTGCATGAGCAGGTTGCAGTGAGACGAGCACTGTAATTCAGACCCCTTGACTTTTCCCACATTTTGTTACATTACAGTCTAATTCTAACATTGGTTAAATAAAACATCTCATCAATCTACACACAATACCCAATAATGACAAAGTGAAAACAGGTTTTTAGATTGGTTTTGCAAATGTATAAAATTTTGTAAAAAACACACGTTATTTACGTAAGTATTCAGACCCTTTGCTATAAGACTAAATTGAGCTCAGGTGCATTCTGTTTCCATTGATCATCCTTGAGATGTTTCTACAAGTTGATTGTAGTCTATCTGTGGTAAATTCAATTGATTGCCTGACATGATGACTCCTTGCTGTCCCCAGTCCACCTGGCCATGCTGCTGCTCCAGTTTCAACTTCCACCTGACTGTGCTGCTGCTCCAGTTTCAACTGTTCTGCCTTATTATTATTCGACCATGCTGGTCATTTATGAACATTTGAACATCTTGGCCATGTTCTGTTATAATCTCCACCCGGCACAGCCAGAAGAGGACTGGCCACCCCTCATAGCCTGGTTCCTCTCTAGGTTTCTTCCTAGGTATTGGCCTTTCTAGGGAGTTTTTCCTAGCCACCGTGCTTCTACACCTGCATTGCTTGCTGTTTGGGGTTTTAGGCTGGGTTTCTGTACAGCACTTTGAGATATCAGCTGATGTACGAAGGGCTATATAAATAAATTTGATTTGATTTGATGATTGCACATGTGGAAAGGAACACACCTATCTATATAAGGTCCCATAGTTGACAGTGCATGTCAGAGCAAAAAACAAAAACCAAAGGAATTGTCTGTAGAGCTCAAGATTCTCTGGTCTGATGAAACCAAGATTGAACTCCTTGGCCTGAATGCCAAGCGTCACATCTGGAAGAAACCAGGCACCACTCATCACCTGGCCAATACTATCCCTACGGTGAAGCGTGTGGTGGCAGCATCATGCTGTGGGAATGTATTTCAGTGGCAGGGACTGGGAGACTAGGATCAAGGGAAAGATTAACGGAGCAAAGTACAGAGAGATCTTTGATGAAATCTTGCTCTCAGGACCTCAGACTGGGGCAAAGGTTCACCTTACAACTTTAGGACAACGACCCTAAGCACACAGCCAAGACAAAGCAGGAATGGCTTCGGGACAAGTCTCTGAATGTCCTTGAGTGGCCCAGCCAGAACCGGACATGAACCCGATCAAACATCTCTGGAGAGACCTGAAAATAGCTGTGCAGTGACGTTCCCCATCCAACCTGACAGAGCTAGAGAGAATCTGCAGAGAAGAATGGGAGAAACTCCCCAAATACAGGTGTACCAAGCTTGTAGTGTCATACCAAAGAATACTCGAGGCTGTAATCGCTGCCAAAAGGTGCTTCAACAAAGTACTGAGTAAAGGGTCTGAATACCTATGTAAATGTTTTAGCAGTTTATTTTAAATACATTTGCAAAAATGTCTATAACCTGTTTTTGCCTTGTCATTGGGGTATTGTGTGTCAATTTTTTTATTTATTCAACCTTTATTTAACTAGGCAAGTCAGTTAAGAACAATTTCATATTTATAATGACGGCCTACACCGGCAAATGCTGGGCCAATTGTGCACCGCCCTATGGGACTCCCAATCACGGAACCAGGGTGTCTGTAGTGACGCCTCTAGCACTGAGATGCAGTGCTTTAGACCACTGCGCCACTTGGTTGCCCAGATTGAGATATAAAAAAAAAACGTAACAATATGTGAGAAAAGTCAAGGGCTCTGAATACATTCCAAATGCACTGTAGGTCAGTGTTTCCTCCAGATCCCCAGTCATTATTTATAGTTACATCAGTCGTGGTAGTGTTGCAATTAAACATATATGTGGACTTGATGGGGGTCCAGAGGACCAGTTTGAGAAACTTTCTGCTATATTTTAACCTGTGTCATCGGTCTCTGTTTGCCATGCCATAGGAGGAGGAGATGCTGTCTATCCTGGTACAACATGGTGTCCGCAGCGGAAAGACAGGAACCCTGGGCATGGAGGTGGACGGCCTGACCTTTCACCCCACACACTCTGACCTCATCAGAAAGCTCAGGGACCGCACCTCACAGAGAAAGTGAAACTACACCTTACAAACTACCACCTATGCAAGGTAGTGAACACACCACCAACCCACGCAGAGTAGTGAAAATAGCATGCCGTTGCTGTCATTCGCATCCCCTCCTCCTCCCTATCCACCACACCACCTCCCCCAACGATTGGAGATGGTCCTTGGTCAGTGACCAGGTGGAAGCACCACCCGAGCCAAAAGCTACTACACTGCAAAACCCTACACTATCTCACATCATTAATCATCTGATTGCATGGAACCTGATCACAATATTACAGTACATGGCAACCTTCCTAAAGGCTTGAGTTTGATGCTGTCATGTTTGGATCAAACCGAGAAATGAGGTGTGGAGTTGGAGGAGTTGTGAATTGCCTGCAGCTGTATATTTAATTGCTCCCGAACGTTTAGAACTTCATAAATTAAAAACCTTTATCCTTTTGTAGCTCAGTCGGTAGAGTATGGCGCTTGTACTGCCAGGGTAGGGGGTTCGATTCCCGGGCCCACCCATTCATAAAATGTATGTATGCATGACTAAGTTGCTTTGGATAAAAGTGTCTGCTACGTTGCATATATTATGTTACTATAATATTACAAGCTAAAGCCTGATATCAGACAACGCCATAAACCAAGTTGATTTTATAGCTTTGTGATCTTAATTCTATTATAAACAAGGCACTAGATTAGAACTATATACAACAGTTTTTTTGTGATATAGACCTCAAATACCACAATTCCCAACCTCTCAAATATCTTGTGTTGTTTTTTTTGTTAGTAAAATCATCTTGTGTTGATTAGTAGGACCAAATGAATATAACCAAATAGAGAATCAGTCACGCACACACAGATCCGAAGGCAGACTGCTCTCAGGGACAGTTGACTGCCTTTGTGGCACACTGCCAACTGTGCTATTCTACTAACACTTCGTCTCCAGCTTCCATATAAAAGTCAGAGGGGTCTGTGTGTTTTATACACCAGAAATACTGGCTTGGTAACTTTTTGTCTTCCTTAGCTATGAGTTGGTGAGCAAAACACTTGCTAAGAGCAGAGTACCACTGAAACCTGTGTTCTAAAAACCATCTGTAATTATTCAGAGATATTGTTTAAAGTTACTCAACACACACTGTCTTACTAATATTAATGGTGTTAATGACATTTGTATTCAAAATCATAGTCACTTGTGATTATTTTAATACACTACATAAACTGTTAAATTATGCAATACTAATTTGAAAAGTAATCAAAGTGCTGTTATCTGATTAGACGCAGAGATTCCACTGAAACATGATTTCATCTACTATCAGTGCCAGCGTGTGCCATGCTAGGGGCCACCCTCCCTAAATATCCCACCTTCTCTCTCCCTCTCTCCCTTACTTCCTCCCTCCGCAGCCAATGTCACTCACAGATCTGTCTAAAACAACCTTTCACACACACATCTTACCGTCAACACTGTTTGACAAACACATGGTATGGTTTCAGGCAACCCTGCAAAGACTGAAGACATATTGAATTCTCCAGCCAAATAATTAAATCCAACATTATGCTCCTACTCTTGCTTCTAGTCCTTATGTCACACAGTTTGTTTATCTATGGTTTTCTTATCTAACATGGATATAATAGAAAGCAATGATATTAGGTTTGACCTTTCCAAATGAAGCCCTTTCCTTCTAGGTTCAGCCAAAGTAAAGTTAGTGTCGTCCAAGGAGGCTTCTGTTGCTAGGTTAATAAACAAACCAAGGCTTTTTCTTTGCTAGCGACTGGTTACACCTGAGAATGTTTAGCATTACTCAATGATGGAATTAATGAGTTGCTTACTTGATAAAATAAATGTTAAAATGCAGAACTGAACTGTTATCTGTGGAGCTCTGGTTCAGCCCAACAAAAACAGGACGCTGACAATTAGTGTCAATTCAACTCTAGTCCCACTGAGCCGTGTGTGTGTGTATGCACGGTTCTGCTTCAAGTGTGTTTGGAGTTTGATGCATTAGTTGTGTTTGAGTGTGTAGTTCTATTTGGAACCTAATCCAACTGCCAAGGCAAAGTTAACCAACTGGGTGTTTCTGGGACAACTCCTTCACAGGTGAGAGAGATGGTCGACGTGATAGAGGAATGGCTGTAGTTGCATCTGCCTCAAACTCCTACACGGTGGCAAAAGTGTGAAAAATGAGAACACACAAGACAATTTGTTTTATGCCTAAGACATATCAGATGAGCAATCTAAATCAGATGCAAATGAATGCATCAAATCTTGGAGAAACAAATACAGGAAATCCCTCTCTTCAAGAGAACACAATCCCAGAGGAAGACACCTTAACTCTACAGAAGAATCCTGACACATTATGGCAGCATTTTAATATTGATGTTGTAAATATGAGAGATGTGCTGAGAACATTTCCAATGAGACCAAATGAAAAGAAAAACAGCAAGGGTTCATAACTTCAGCAGAAGTAGAATAAAAGTCATGTAACAGCAACTATCCTACGCAACAAGAATGCATTTCCTGCATCACTGAATACAGTGTGTCACTGCTAATGTCAAGCAAGGCCACATGGCCACAAAGCAAATCTTTCAAATAGCAAGAATTCAACAGGAGAAGAGAACATTAAACCCATGAATTGGTTAAGACATATCTACAAAAATAGACTTTGAACATTACTCAGATATATATGTTCTTGTGTGGTTAAAGTGACATGCATACATATACATACAGTATTTGATAACATTAGAGACCCTGGGCTGATAGCGACATATGAGTCAACACTATTGTTACACAGTCTCCTACTGTATGAAGTTATTCACCCATGATTTATGAGCTCTGATGTTTGCCTTACATGTTCCAATTCATCATCATCCTGAGAACAACCAGTCTATCCTTAGGAGATATACAACTGCCTCCTTCACCATTGAAAAGCCTCTTTTCCTATGTCCTTCTGCTTTGGGAAGATCTGGTACTTAAGAAAGTAAAAATACCAATGTAAGGAGGGGAAAAATGCAGCAGAAAATCTGTGCAGTGTGAAAGGTGAGAGGTCAGCTGTGCTGGTCCTCCTGTGGGTCGTTTAACCTGGAAATACTCAGGCTGTGTGGCCAGGACACAGACTGGGAAGACATGGGGATGGGAGCGTCATGGGGCTGTTCCAACTAAGACATCCTTAATAGAGGCAGGGAAGGCCCCTGGGAAAGAGAATGCGGTGGAGAACATTGTGATCGACCTATGCTCCACAAAGAAGTCAAGTAAGTCAGGACCTCTGGGGTACTACTGAGCTGGACTCCGCTGGAATAATCCACTTAAAATCTATCTTTTGGTATTTGTTTAATTGGTCCACTGTTGATAGTCATTATTGTGCCTGTCAGAAATCAAGTTTTCAAGATATAGAACTTTTAAATGATGCATAACTTTTCATACCGGCGGTATTTCTGCCTGCTTGAACGGCAATAGTTCAGATACTCAATAGAACATCACTCAGAGATGCATAAAAACAACATAACATTCAAAACGCTTAACCAATGTATGCATTTATGTGAGCTCCGCTCCACAAGTATTGGGACAGTGACACATTTGTTTGTTGTTCTGGCTCTGTACTCCAGGACTTTGGATTTGAGAGGATACAATGACTGAAGGTTAAAGAGCAGACTGTCAGCTTTAATTTGAAGGCATTTTCTTCAATTTTTTTCAGGTGAACTGTTTAGAAATTACAGCACCTTTTATACATAGTAGCCACATTTCAGACGACAAATTCACTCATATCTGTAATAAAGTAGTAAAAAGTGATGTATTTGGTCCAATATTCATAGCACATCTTTACTAGGTTAAGATTGTAACTGTATAAACTTATTTGATGCATTTGCTGTTTGTTTTGAATGTGTTTCAGATTATTTTGTGCCCAATAGAAATGAATGGTGAATAATCTGTCCTTTTGGAGTCCCTTTTATTGTAAGAATAGAATAGGATTCTTAACACTTAACATTAATGTGGATGCAACCATGATTACAGATAAACCTGAATGAATAATGAATAGAGAGAAAGTTAGAGGCATAAATATACCCCCACGACATGCTAACCTCTCACCATTACAATAACTAGGAATAGATATAGTCCTTGATTCACGCCAGACCTGTCTGCCCTTGACCAGCACAAAAACTTCCTGTGGCGTTCTGCATTAGCATCGAATAGCCCCCGTGATATGCAACTTTTCAGGGAAGTTAGGAACCAATATACACAGGCAGTTAGAAAAGCTAAGGCTAGCTTTTTCAAACAGAAATTTGCATCCTGTAGTACTAACTCAAAAAAGTTCTGGGACACTGTAAAGTCCATGGAGAATAAGAGCACCTCCTCCCAGCTGCCCACTGCTCTGAGGCTAGGAAACACTGTCACCACCGATAAATCCACTATAATTGAGAATTTCAATAAGCATTTCGCTACGGCTGGCCATGCTTTCCACATGGCTACCCCTACCCCGGTCAACTGCGTGGCACCCTCCACAGCAACCCGCCAAAGCCCCCACCATTTCTCCTTTACCCAAATCCAGATAGCCGATGTTCTGAAAGAGCTGCAAAAATCTGGACCCCTACAAATCAGCCGGGCTAGACAATCTGGACCCTCTCTTTCTAAAAGTATCTGCCAAAATTGTTGCCACCCCTATTGCTAGCTTGTTCAACCGCTCTTTCGGAACGTCTGAGATTCCCAAAGATTGGAAAGCTGCCGCGGTCATCCCCCTCTTCAAAGGGGGTGACACTCTAGACCCAGACTGTTATATACCTATATCCATCCTACCCTGTCTTTTTAAGGTCTTCGAAAGCCAAGTTAACAAACAGATCACTGACCATTTCGAATCCCACCATACCTTCTCCGCTATGCAATCTGGTTTCAGAGCTGGTCATGGGTGCACCTGAGCCACGCTCAATGTTCTAAACGACATCATAACCACCATCGATAAGAGACATTACTGTGCAGCCGTATTCATCGACCTGGCCAAGGCTTTCGACTCTGTTAATCACAACATTCTTATTGGCAGCCTTGGTTTCTCAAATGATTGCCTCGTCTGGTTTACCAACTACTTCTCTGATAGAGTTCAGTGTGTCAAATCGGAGGGCCTGTTGTCTGGCCCTCTGACCGTCTCTATGGGTGTGCCACAGGGTTCAATTCTCGGGCCGACTCTCTTTTCTGTATACATCAATGATGTTGCTCTTGCTGCTGGTGATTCTCTGATCCACCTCTACGCAGACGACACCATTCTGTATACTTCTGGCCCCTCCTTGGACACTGTTAACTAATCTCCAGACGAACTTCAATGCCATACAACTCTCCTTCCGTGGCCTCCAACTGCTCTTAAAGGCATGCTTTTCAACCGGTCGCTGCATCACTACTCTGGACGGCTCTGACTTAGAATACGTGGACAACTACAAATACCTGGGTGTCTGGTTAGACTGTAAACTCTCCTTCCAGACTCACATTAAGCATCTCCAATCCAAAATTAAATCTAGAATCGGCTTCCTATATATACAAGGCATCCTTCACTCATGCTGCCAAACATACCCTCGTAAAACTGACCATCCTACCGATCCTCGACTTCGGTGATGTCATCTATAAAATAGCCTCCAACACTCTACTCAACAAACTGGATGCAGTCTATCACAGTGCCATCCGTTTTGTCACCAAATCCTCATACACTACCCACCATTGCGACCTGTACGCTCTCGTTGGTTGGCCCTCGCTTCATACTCGTCGCCAAACCCACTGGCTACAGGTTATCTACAAGTCTCTGCTAGGTAAAGCCCCGCCTTATCTCAGCTCACTGGTCACCATAGCAGCACCCACTCGTAGCAAGCGCTTCAGCAGGTATATCTCACTGGTCACCCCCAAAGCCAATTCCTCCTTTGGTCATCTTTCCTTCCAGTTCTCTGCTGCCCATGACTGGAACGAATTGCAAAAATCTCTGAAGCTGGAGACTCACATCTCTCTCACTAGCTTTAAGCACCAGCTGTCAGAGCAGTTTACAGATCACTGCACCTGTACTTAGCCTATCTGTAAACAGCCCATCTATCTACCTACCTACCTCATCCTCATACTGGTATTTATTTATTTTTCTCCTTTGCACCCCAGTATCTCTACCTGCACATTCATCTTCTTCCGATCTACCATTCCAGTGTTTAATTGCTATATTGTAATTACTTCGCCACCATGGCCTATTTATTTCCTTATCTTACCTCATTTGCACTCACTGTATATAGACTTTTTGTTTTCTTTTGTTCTACTGTATTATTGACTGTATGTTTTGTTTATTCCATGTATAACTCTGTGTTGTTGTATGTGTCGAATTGCTACGCTTTATCCAGGTCGCAGTTGCAATTGAGAACTTGTTCTCAACTAGCCTACCTGGTTAAATAAAGGTGAAATAAAATAAATAAAAATAAACTGGGGAGGTTATCATTTTTGGTGGGGTATGACATAAAATCCAAAGTGCTGAATTATAGAAATTGTCACTGCCCCAATACATTTGGAGCTCACTGTTTGTATGTATTTTTGTTTATGCTCTACACACAGTGTCATTTATGAGTCTGAGCTAAGTTGAGGAATCCTTTACATACCCCTGAAATGGGAGCGATTCACAGATATTGAGCAGCAAGAATCTAACCCAAGAATCGTAGAGGACCTACGATAGAGATATATTAGGTCACGTGTTGATATGTCTGATCTGTGCTGATAGGTATGAAGTCAGTCACTCCTGAAATCACCGTCTGGGATTTGAAACCCTGAGAATTAATATTAAATAATGTGATGAGAGATAGAAACAAAATGTTACAGGAAGACATTTGCTAGCCTATATAGAGTTAGTTTTGAGTTCAAAACTATCTCAAAAGAAAGCATTGTAAAAATTAAAAACAAAAAACATTACCTTAAAACACTCTTGTAGCACTGCTATAACACTTTTTTAAATGACATTTTATTGCAGAATGTTCCATGCCACTGTCAGTATCTTTTCCACCATCCCTCTTATCCAAATCTGGTTCCAGCTCCTAGACTACTATTCAAGCATCTTTAGGTCTTTCCAAAGAACTTTATAAAATCCATGTATTATTTATATTACTGCTAGATCATCTGGTTCTGTGTCAGCGGTGTGATGGTTGTTGTCCCCTTCTCGTTGGAGGTGGCCACCTCGTTGGAGTCTGTCCCCGTGGTGGTGGCGGTAACAGGGCTATGCTGTCCCCTGTGGCAGCTGCAGCAGAGGGCCTGGGTACAGGCCTCCTGGGCCTGCTGGATCCCCTGCTGGGCGCTCTCACTGACGAAGCAGTACAGCGCCGGGTCAGCCACACAGTTGAAGCTGGTGAGCAGCAGGGAGAAGTGATAGTAGTTGAAGATACTGATGATGAAGGGGCAGTCCCTCTCAAAGACTGTACGCAGCAGCAGGAACACGTGGTACGGAGAGAAACATACCAGGAATATGACAATGGTGCTGGTCACCAGGTTCTTGATGCGGGTCTTCTGGGCGCTCTGAGTGCCAGTGCTCTTCCTGACTGCCCGTAGGACTCTGAAATACGACACGGAAAGGATGCCCAGGGGGAACAGGAAACCAACGGAGAAACGGTAGTAGTTAATTGGATACTCCCATGGTTGCATGGGGTAGTGCTCAAAGCAAACCGATTGGTTGGTGCGGTCAGTGCTTAGTTCCTTGTGTCTAAAAAAGACCACGCCCACGGCAATCTCTTTCAGCCAGATGAACGCGCTGGCCAATGTAGCTGCCCGCATGCTCCGGAATGCTGTGAAGTGGAACGGGTACACCACGGCCAGGTAACGGTCTATAGAGATACAACATAAGAACCCTATACTAATATAGATGTTTTCATAGAGCAGGAAGCCACACAGTTGGCACAGCCACTCCGTTTGGCTCCAGTCATCTCCCTGGAAGATGTACTGCAGCCAGAGAGGCAACGAGGCCAGGTAGAGGAGGTCCGACATGGTCAGGTTGAGCAGGTAGACCCCCAGCTCGTTCTTGGCTCTCAGCTGCAGCCAGGCGTGGTAGAGGGAGAAGGCATTGGTGGGCACGCCGATCAGAAGGACCAGGATGTAGGCTCCAGAGAACAGGTATTGGTGGATCTCATGGCTGATGGTGCAGTTAATGTAGTCCGACTCAACCTTAAACATGTTCATCGTCATGCCAGACATGGCCCAAATGCCATGTTCCTTTCTGTTAGTAGTAGCACCCACACACTACCAGGCTGTGAGACCCATGGTTAGGTTGACTCAACACAAAGGCCATGTCTCCAACTCAGCTCTGGAAGAGAAAAAAAAAATCAAGTCAATGTCCTGAAATGAAAATACATACGATAGAGTAATCTGATAGAATGATATATTTAGACATGGACTAAGAACAAGGCTTCACCAGCAGACTGTGACAATCTTAACTCAACTGGAAATAGCAATGGCCACTCACATCTTGAAATAACATACCAGTATGTTACAGTTGCAACTATTGGCAAGTTTTACTCATAAGTGTCATCTTTACTTTATTATAAAAGTGTGCAAAAAAACATTGGCAGTAGACACATACTACTCTCACTGCAGTATTCAGACAGGAAATCTATTTGTGTTTGGAATCAGGGTGAAGTTACTACTTCATGTGCATCAAATGGCATACCGCCCCAACAGATCCCCAGATGACCCAATCTCTACTGCACTCCACACTGCCCTTTCCCACCTGGACAAAAGGAACACCTATGTGAGAATGCTATTCATTGACCACAGCTCAGTGTTCAACACCATAGTGCCCATGAGGCTCATCACGAAGCTAAGGACCCTGGGACTAAACACCTCCCTCTGCAACTGAATCCTGGACTTCCTGACGGGCCGCCCCCAGGTGGTAAGTGTAGGCAACAACACATCTGCCACGCTGATCCTCAACACTAGGGCCCCTCGGGTGTGTACTTAGTCCCCTCCTGTACTCCCTGTTCACCCACGACTGAGTGGCCAAACATGACCCCAACACCATCACCATTAAGTTTGCTACAACAGTGGTAGGCCTGATCCCCGACAACGATGAGACGGCCTATAGGGAGGTCAGAGAACTGGCAGTGTGGTGCCAGGACAACAACCTCTCCCTCAATGTGAGCAAGACTAAGTAGCTGATCATGGACTACAGGTAAAGGCAGGCCCGAACACGCCCCCATTAACATCAACGGGGCTGTAGTGGAGCAGGTTGAGAGTTTCAAGTTCCTTGGTGTCCACATCACCAACTATCTATCATGGTCCAAACACACCAAGACTGTCGTGAAGAGGGCACAACAAAACCTTTTCCCCCTCAGGAGACTGAAAAGATTTGGCATGGGTCCCCAGATCTTCAAAAAGTTCTACAGCTGCACCATCGAGAGCATCCTGACCGGTTGCATCGCCGCCTGCTATGGCAACTGCTCTGTATCTGACTAAGGCTCTAGAGAGGGTAGTGTGTACAGCCCAGTACATCACTCGGGCCAAGCTTCCTGCCATCCAGGACCTATAAAATAGGCGGTGTCAGAGGAAAGCCCATAAAATTATCAGAGACTGCAGTCACCCAAGTCATAGACTTTTTGCCAAGTCAAGGACCCAAAGGCTCCTTAACAGCTTCTACCCCTTATGGCTTATAAGACTGCTGAACAACAAATAAAATGGCCAACAAACAATTACATTGACACCCCACCTCCATTTGTTTTGTACACTGCTGCTACTCGCTGTTTATTATCTATGCATTGTCACTTCACCCCTACCTACATGTACAAATTGTCATGTAGGTCATATTGTCATATTGTCATGTTAGTGTTACTTTTTAATTTAGTTTATTTGGTAAATATTTTCTTAACTCTTCTTGAACTGCATTGAGGGCTTGTAAGTAAGCATTTCACGGTAAGGTCTACACTTGACGCATGTGACAAATAAAGTTTGAGTTGATCACCATAGCATCTCTCTTTCTGCTGTGTGTGTTTTGTGTTCCCCCCACAACTCCAGACCTCCAATTAGAGTGATTTTCCTGTGCTCCTGTGAGGGACATCGGGAGGACTGAGGAGATCAGGGAACAGTTTCCCCACTTTCTCTGACTAGGGTTATGTCCTGATTTGCCAACCATCTGAAGTGTGCACTTGCACACTTTCATGCATTAATTTAGCAATGGAGGAAACTGCCTCCTGCCAATTCTTACACAAATTCTATGCAAGTGCACACTTCAAGAGAAGGGTGGAGAATTCAGACATAGCCTAGCCCTCCACAACAGGCCTGCAGGACAGAGAAGAGATCAAGATAACATCGTCCCAGTCATGACTTCACAGCCATATGCTC
Source organism: Oncorhynchus kisutch (assembly GCF_002021735.2). Lineage (NCBI taxonomy): Eukaryota > Metazoa > Chordata > Actinopteri > Salmoniformes > Salmonidae > Oncorhynchus > Oncorhynchus kisutch. Next base: position 20,813,121 of record NC_034187.2, read on the forward strand.
TTTTGTAAAAAATAAATAATTAACCTCAATGATAAGCCTATTGAAATCAAATTAAATTATACCTGTGTAGTAACGTTGTAATTACACAAGTAACATTGTAAAATAATTCATTTCGTGACCATGATTAAAATACAGGGCATTGCTGTGTTCAGGCATGATGAATCCCACACACTAGCTCATGTGATTTCCCTAGAGCTTTTGCTGTTCTATGTGAAATTAGATCTGGATCATCACACAGGCAGACACAGCCAGGTGAGGTCTGCGCTCTACTAGCTGGCCTGGCCTACATAGGTATCGATTGGCCAGGCCTTGCTACCAGTGAGCCTGCCAACAGCCCTATGCATGTAACCATGGCAACCTAAACTGGAACTACTGAGGCTGTATATCAGAAATACAAGACAGTCAATACAGAGGGAAGACAGCACGGTGACCATGGAAACAGGACACGCAAAATAATTGATTAAACTTTTATAGCACTACTCATTACATAATCTCAAAGCACTTTAAAGCAACACAAAATACATGTTCCCAAGGTGTACTGTACTCATGCCTGGAGTAGTAACATGTGCTGCTGAAGAACAAGGAGCTCTCATCTCAAATCAACATTATGATAATCAAGAATGTAGTGATGAAATATTAAAATGCATCATTACCCTCACAGGTCCTTCCTACTTTGTGATAATATTCCATAATGAAAATATCCATCAGAGTTACTCTGCTCTTACATTTGTTCTCATAACATGTCTGAATAGGCCCATCTGCAGATGGAGATATAAGTCAACACAAAACCATAAACCATCACAACTGATACTGATGAGTGTAGGAAGGGGTGTGTTCAGTAGGCATCAAATGTTTTGAAGCAGAGTGAAAAAGGGCGGTACTAACTGCAATTATCCAATTACAAACACACGTTTGTTTTTTGATGTAAAATGTTTAATGGTCCAATAAAGAACATTAGCTACTGATTGATATTGGATTAGGATTTCAAGTATGAATATGTTAGATCAATAACAGAATACCCCCTGTCCTTTCTGCAGGACGTGGCTGAATTTATGTTATGGTCATAAAGAGAACTGTGTAGGTCAGACTATTGAAAGACTGGACAATCTGACATTTTCCCCCACAAATATTTTCTTTAAAATTAACATATGAAATATATATTTTTGACAGACTAAAGTATCAGCTATTACACCATGTAACACCACAACCTCATTCTTTACTTTTTTCATAAAATGCAACTAACTGGATTTCTCTCAACTCCGTCAGACACCAGAAAAGGCATTTCATTTTTACAATTATTGCCCAACAAGTGTTTAAAGGCCTTGTTTGTTTAATTCTAACAGATTATTTAAATACGTAATACAAATCTCCAAAATGTATTTTTGTTTTATAGCACTATTAAATGCTACAGGACATGTTTTTCTAGATTTAGAAAACAAAACATTTAAAGCAAGCATTATACCTTAGGTCTAGCACATCAAATACTTCAATAGTTTAAGCATCAGAACAGTACTTCAAATATTTTTCCTGAATATTGACCCCCCCCCCCCCCCCCCTAAAAAAATTATAATAATCTTAAAGGGGTTAGCCATCAGTGAAGGAGTTGACAATCCACTGACAGAGTTGATAAGATACTCAAAACAGACATATTTTTGCCTCTAAAAATGAAAGTTGAATACAAACATTTGTAAAATATGGAAAAGTATTCACATGAAAATCCCTTATAAACATTATCAGAACTATCAGCACTCTTAATGAGTTGATGTTAGACAAAAATCTGACAGTTGATGTCTTACAGTGTTGACAAATAAAACGTGTCTTTATTCAAATGGAATACAAAGTAGCGATTGTTTTTCCTCAGTTGCTTTATAACTCTAAAACCGAATTAAATGTGGCAGTGGAGATTCCAATATTTGTTTAAGTCTATCAAAAGTAGAGAACTTTACAGACCATGGGTTGTCTTTTTGCACTAAACTCAGCAAAAAAATAAACGTCCTCTCACTGTCAACTGCGTTTATTTTCAGCAAACTCAACATGTGTAAATATTTGTATGAACATAACTAGATTCAACAACTGAGACATAAACTGAACAAGTTCCACAGACATGTGACTAACAGAAATGGAATAATGTGTCCCTGAACAAAGGGGGGGAGCAAAATCAAAAGTAACAGTCAGTATCTGATGTGGCCACCAGCTGCATTAAGTGCTTGAGTGCATCTCCTCCTCATGGACTGCACCAGATTTGCCAGTTCTTGCTGTGAGATGTTACCCCACTCTTCCACCGAGGCACCTGCAAGTTTCCAGACATTTCTGGGGGGAATGGCCCTAGCCCTCACCCTCTGATCCAACAGGTCCCGGGCGTGCTCAATGGGATTGAGATCCGGGCTCTTCGCTGGCCATGGCAGAACATTGACATTCCTGTCTTGCAGGAAATCACGCACAGAATGAGCAGTATGGCTGGTGGCATTGTCATGCTGGAGGGTCATGTCAGGATGAGCCTACAGGAAGGGTACCACATGAGGGAGGAGGATGTCTTCCCTGTAAAGCATAGCATTGAGATTGCCTGTAATGACAACAAGCTCAGTCTGATGATGCTGTGACACACCGCCCCAGACCATAACGGACCCTCCACCTCCAAATCGATCCCGCTCCAGAGTACAGGCCTCGGTGTAACGCTCATTCCTTCGACGATAAACGCAAATCCGACCATCACCCCAGGTGAGACAAAACCGCGACTCGTCAGTGAAGAACACTTTTTGCAGGTCCTGTCTGGTCCAGCGACGGTTTTGTGCCCATAGGCGACGTTGTTGCCGGTGATGTCTGATGAGGACCTGCCTTACTACAACAGGCCTACAAGCCTTCAGTCTAGTCTCTCTCAGCCTATTGAGGAAAGTCTGAGCACTGATGGAAGGATTGTGTGTTCCTGGTGTAACTCGGCAGTTGTTGTTGCCATCCTGTATCAGCACCGCAGGTGTGATGTTCGGATGTACCGATCCTGTGCAGGTGGTGTTACACATGGTCTGCCACTGCGAGGATGATCAGCTGTCCGTCCTGTCTCCCTGTAGAGCTGTCTTAGGTGTCTCACAGTATGGACATTGCAATGTATTGCCCTGACCACATCTGCAGTCCGCATGCCTCCTTGCAGCATGCCTAAGGCACGTTCACGCAGATGAGCAGGGACCCTGGGCATCTTTCTTTGGGTGTTTTTCAGAGTCAGTAGAAAGGCCTCTTTAGTGTCCTAAGTTTTCATAACTGTGACCTTAATTGCCTACCGTCTGTAAGCTGTTAGTGTCTTAACGAACGTTCCACAGGTGCATGTTCATTAATTGTTTATGGTTCATTGAAAAAGCATGAGAAACAGTGTTTAAATACTTCACAATGAAGATCTTTGAAGTTATTTGGATTTTTACTAATTATCTTTGAAAGACAGGGTCCTGCAAAAGGGACGTTTCTTTTTTTTGCTGAGTTTATGGTATAGCTGACCCTGCTCATGTATTATTCATTGAGGATGCTAGACAAATCTAACGGAGTTGACCACATTTTGGAATAAATATTCTTTGAATTCAGATAGGGCTATTGCAAGAAACTACATAAGATCCTTTTTCACTTAATATCCATTTGGAGAGTTTGAAATTGGGATCCTTTGCTCCGGTCAATGTCATTTCCAGTCATAGAGCCGACATGGAATTTAATAAGTATTTAGAAAATTCACAGAACAAATATTTTTCCTGATAACATGTTGGTAAATGTAAATTTTAATCTCAAATAATGCTACAAAATCTATAATAAAGGTTTCCCTGCCAGACAAGCAAGAACCACCCAGGTACATATCCTAACTTTCTCCACCAGTGCCGGTGTTGTGCCGAAAAGCTCCCCCTTCCAGAATTCTCCTCCCCTTCGCGTGAACGCGCACACACTCAATTCTTCATTGCTGCGACTTGCTTGAAGGGGGGACTAATGCGAAGGGAGGGGGGATTCTGGCAGGGGGGAGCTTTTCGGGACAATAAAGACTGCAGACCACAATCATTACAGCACAATTAGCAGGAATCAGACCTTGGAGGTAATGTCTAACTGAAAAGCACTCCTGTGCTGTGAGTCAGCCATGAGTATAGAGATCCAATTCATGTCGGTTTAATTTCAGCAGTATCTAATCGGCTTTCCAAAGAGCCACTTGCTTGAGGCAAGTGTGTTTGTGTTTGTGTGTGTGTGTGTGTGTGTGTGTGTGTGAGTGACTAAATCCGAACCAGTTCATAGCTCAATGCCAGTCAACCTATTCAGTCATAGACCAATCATTCATAGACCAATGCACCGGAGACGAAGACTGGCACCCTGAGGGCATTACTTGGCCCATTTAGAAAAACTTCAAGTCACTGGGGGGACCACAAAAAGAATGCATTGGCACATTGACTTGTCCTCTTACGTTTGACTTCCTACTTCTTGTCCTAAACGCCCATAGAATAATTATTCCACCATACTCACTTGCAGAGGTATTGGACAATGACAACTTGGACAGTGTAATATTTTAAAAGCTAGAAAAATGGATATTACCCACTTAACAATATAGACAAACCTTTCCAAACCTTGCACCTGTTATCGCATTGGTCTCCAAGCTGAAATCTGTCCACAATATATATACTCTGGCTAAATACTGTCCACAACACAGCATTCTGTTTTTTTCTTTTTTCAGTATAGCCTACATGATGTTTAATAAGATAGTTGCATTAGAATAAGCTAAAATTGTATTCTATAATATACACAATTCAGGCTACTTCCCTCAGACAAACACTGGAAGGCCTATTGTATAATTGCAATAGCACAGCATTTAGTAATTATTTGCAAAGATGGTCATTTGAAACATTAGTTTTAAAAACCAATTAGAGCTACCAAGGCTTATATATATATATATATATATATATATATAGAGAGAGAGAGAGAGAGAGAGAGAGAGGCTATTTTTTTATACATAGAATGAGTCTGTGGGACAATGGACAAGGTTTAGAATATATAGTTGACTAAATAAAGCACGTGTTTGCATTATTATAAAGATAGGATAAATCAAATAAAAATACGTTTACCTTATCTGCTCCTCTTGTAAAAGGCTGGGTGCGCGCTGTCTGATGGTGAGTCCATAGGTTTCTCCGTAGCAACTCCGTCAGTGCTCTGAAGAAAGAATCGCTATTTTTTTACTAACACGAAAGTAACGCTGCTGTACCACACAAGTGTGCCACTGAGGAACGTGAGGCAGGTGGTCCCAATGTGTTTCCCTCAGCGCCACAGAACAGTTTCCCGATAAATGTGTGGGAGGTGAGTAAAATATATATCAAAAGCACACTTTCATGATAAGAATGCTCGTTGCTCCACTGCAGGACATCTTGAACTGCATCTGTCACTCATCGCGTGAGTGAATTCCCTGTCCTCCTCCTTCCAGTAAACTACACTCCTACTGTCTCTATTCATGCGATAAATGCTGGGACTGACACTCTAATAATATTTTAGCAGTTGCATTGGTGTGGGTAATGCCATCACGTATTACCCTGACTATTGTCACACAGTAACATAAATTGGCCTACAAAGACAGCCAGGAGAAACTACATTTTACAAAACTTTATTGAAAAAGGTTTCAATTGTTTTTGGACAAAAAAGGTCTATGCATCTTCATTAACCTATGAAAACAAATCACAAACATCTGCAATATTTAAATTTCAGTATCTTTGCACGTTTGTAGGTCTGTCATAACTAGTCATTTTTTAGTAGTGTTTGGTCACGATTATCAAACTCCAATCTCTAACCTACTGTACAGTATACACAGAACCGACGTACCAGTCGGACAAAACACATGGTGATGGAACAGGTATTGTGCATAGAAAAGAGAGGCAAGAAAGGAGGATACCTAGTCAGTTCCACAACTGAATGGATTCACCCGAAATGTGTCTTCCACATTTAACTCTGAATCAGAGAGGTGCCATCCATGTCATCAGCGCCCGAGGAGCAGTTGTTGTTGTTAGTTAACTGCCTTGCTCAAGGGCAGAACGGTAGATTTGTCCACCTTGCCGGCTCGGGGATTCAAACCAGCAACCTTCCAGTTACTGGCTCAACGCTCTTAACTGCTAGGCTACCTGACTAGGCCTGTGTGTGATCCACAGCAAACAGATGATATTCCTCTTGGGAATGCCAATCATGCCAACCTTTGATCAATCTGTTTGGTATCTGAATAGAACAAGTTGAAGGAAGATTTGAGTGACAAATATTTTCATGCTCTATCTACTACATAATGTTTACATATCTTACAGTATATACAGTTGAAGTCGGAATTTTACATACACAGCCAAATACATTTCAACTCAAAAATTAAAAAGTAAAAATTCCCTGTCTTAGGTCAGTTAGGATCACCACTTTATTTTAAGAATGTGAAATATTAGAATAATAGTAGTGATTTATTTCAGCTTTATTTCTTTCATCACATTCCCAGTGGGTCAGAAGTTTACATACACTCAATTAGCATTTGGTAGCATTGCCTTTAAATTGTTTTGGGTCAAACATTTGGGGTAGCCTTCCACAAGCTTCCCACAATAAGTTGGGTGAATCGTGGCCCATTCCTCCTGACAGAGCTGGTGTAACTGAGTCATGTTTGTAGGCCTCCTTGCTCGCCCACGCCTTTTCTATTTTGCCCAAACATTTTCTATGGGATTCTCCACCTCTGGAGAACATTTCACATATCATTTTTTAATTCTTCAACCTGAACAATGTCTCTGAAACTCTCATTTATCTTTCTTAATTTCTCTCTGTCCATCATCACCATTATGTCAATCATCTCCAAATCTCTGTCTTTCTTCATCTTAAACTCACTCAATCCTTTCCTCCAGAAATGGTCCCCTCTTGCTACAAAAAGCCCTGATTTGTCTCTCTTCATGAGTTGGTCAGTCTGGTGTTCCCTCCCTCTATGGTATATCTGCCTGTTTCGGTCCTGCCTCGCGTACACAAAAACAGATATGGGATGAATTACATGCTCCCCACAAGCCAGTTTCACTTTGAGATGAGATATACGCAAAAGCCCATAGTTTGGGTCACCCACAGACGCAACAGAAAACAGCATGTTCCAGTAATGTGTCACTGAGGCTGTGTTGAGATAAACAATCTGTCCTCAAGCTCCTAAAGATGGAGGACAGACTTTACCATGCAATTACTCTGGGAGTGGTCTTTCCCCAAAATGTTAGTTTTTCAGATTCAGAATAGAACTCATTGGACAGGGCCAGACCCAGTGTGCTGTGCATACAGTGCACATAGAGCAACCAATGTTGTCCAATAGCAACGAATGTATTTTTCTTTTCTTTTTTTCTCTCTAGTGCTTTTGCTTTCCTCAAAGCATTCCTGTACATGTTAATGTAACTGCGGCACTGGCGGTCCCAAGTACCATGCCCACGTGTTGGTCATGCAAATCAAATCAACCATATGTTGCCAGCTGGGTACAGCGCCTTGTGGTGTGTCTCTTTGGGGTAGAATTTCCTTTATGAAGCGTTAAAAGCAGCTAGGAAGTTTCAAATGGTCAGAAACAGAAAGGACGTGGTCCAGTACAGTGAGGACCAGCCTAGCTGTGCCAGAACAGTCATCCTGTGGTTTAGCAGGAAGAAAAGTTTTTGTACAGTACTGAGGCCTGCCACTACAATAACGGCTCCTAGACACAGCCGTACTCATACCATACAGTCTGAGGGTCATTGTTGGGGTCTGGGGAGGCAGAGGTGCTCATGGGGTGCTCCTCTGTGCTGCAGCTCAGCCCCCCTCCTCCTCCCCCCACCTCTGGTTTCTTCAGCAGCGGGCAGTCAGCCTGGAGCCTCGCATCCCCCTCCTGTGGTTCCTCCAGCGTCAGAGCCGGCGCTGCCCTCAACATGGCAACTTCCCCACAGTGGTTCTTCTGGTGGGTGGGCTGTTCTTGTGGCTGCAGTCCGGAGCTGGGGCTGTTGTTCCTGGGGGTGGAGCCTGGTGTTGTTCTCCCTGCGTAGCACTTGGGCTGCAGGGACAGGGAGGAGGAGTGGTGCTGGGGAGGGGCCAGGTTGAGAGGTTCCTCTTTGGGTGGAGCCAGAGACAGTCTGCGGGGGTCGATGTCCAAGGGTCCTGCTAACCTGGCAGACTGGGGGCGCTCCCTGGCCGTGGCTCCAGCCCCAGGCCTCCTGACCACCCCATCCCCACCACCTCGGCTGGGCGAGCCTCCTGCCTCCATGTCTGGCCGGTAGCTACCTGGACCATTGGAGCGCAGCAGGTCAGCAGAGGCCAGGCTGAAGGTCCGAGACAAACTGCTGCTGCCCAGACCTCCTCCATAGGGTGCAAAGGGTCCCAGGGGTAAAGGCCACCCCCCTGTCCCTAACCCGTTGCTGGTCTGGTTGGGTAGGGTCTGTGACTGGGACTGGGGCATGGAGGTGGATCCCTCTTGTAGCAGGACACTGGGCTTGACACACTGGTCTGGTTTGTAGGTCCTGCCTGGCCCCTCACCAGCCCGGTGGAGGTCTGTGTCTCTCTTCACAGTGGGCGTAACATAGCTGGTGGGGGTCTTGGCTCCATCTCTCAGAGGAGAGGGCCGACAAAGGGTGGATCTCTCTCTCTGTTCTAATGGGTTGAAGTAGTCCGCCACCAGATCTTCCCGACTGCCTGACAGCACCTGAGGGGAGGGAGAAGGGAGACAGAAACAGTACGTAGACAGGTTCACCAAGGAAATAAACCCTCATCACCCAGGGAGGGAGTCCATCCACAGCTATAACTCTCCATGCTCAAATCCTGGATTACTGTACAGACAACATCAGACTGACCCCATCAGTGTTTGTTTAGATGGTGTCCGTTAAACAGCATTAAAGATTCCCCGGCTCACTGCTCGCAGGGATAACAGCCAATTAGACGATAAGAAAACTAATTTAAGAAATCCTTTTATAAACAAGGTGAAGTATTGATTTGGTCTCACCTACCTGCACCATTAAGAATACAGGGACTGAGGGGCCTCCTGGGTGGCGCAGTGGTCTAAGGCACTGCATCGCAGTGCTAGCTGTGCCACCAGAGATTCTGGGTTCGAGAGATTCTGGGCTCATGGGGCGACGCACAATTGGCCCAGCGTCGTCTGGGGTTAGGGAGGGTTTGGCCGGCAGGGATATCCTTGTCTCATCGCGCACTAGCGACTCCTGTGGCAGGCTGGGCACAGTGCACGCTGACCAGGTCGCTAGGTGTTTCCTCCGACACATTGGTGCGGCTGGCTTCCGGGTCGGATGTGCGTTGTGTCAAGAAGCAGTGTGGTTTGGTTGGGTTGTGTTTCAGAGGACCTCTCAACATTCACCTCTCCCGAGTCCGTATGGGAGTTGCAGCGATGAGACAAGACAGTAACTACTACTAATTGGGGAGAAAAAGGGGTAAAAAATAAATAAATAAAAATGCAGGGACTGTGAGGTAACGCCACTGCTCAGGTATCAATCAATACAGCACTTTGGGAACACCACTTTTGGAACAATGGGAGTGTTTAGGCATCAACAGTGCTCAATCAAATTTAGTTAAGCGTCTTAATTAGTTTTAGTGTTTTAAGTGGTTAGAGGGGCACAAAACAATCAGATTGGTCAATGCATTCAGAGAGATAGAAAGATAGCAAGGCGTTGAAATCTCTTTCTCAAGGGGCTTTATTGGCATGGGAAATGTTTACATTGCCAAAGCAAGTGAAATAGATCAACAAAAGTGAAATAAACAATAAAAATGAACAGTAAACATTACTCACAAGTTTCAAAAGAATAAAGACATTTCAAATGTCATTTTATGTCTATATACAGGGTTGTAACGATGTGCAAATACAGTACCAGTCAAACGTTTGGACACATCTACTCATTCAAGGGTTTTTCTTTATTTAAAAAAAATTCTACATTGTAGAATAATAGTGAAGACATGAAATAACACCTATGGAATCATGTAGTAACCAAAAAAGGTGTTCAACAAATACAAATATATTTTATATTTGAGATTCTTCAAAGTAGCCACCCTTTGCCTCGATGACATCTTTGCACACTCTTGGCACTCAACCAGCTTCACCTGGAATCCTTTTCCAACAGTCTTGAAGGAGTTTCCACATATGTTGAGAACTTGTTGGCTGGGTGATTGTGGAGGCCAGGTCATCTGATGCAGCACTCCATCACTCTCCTTCTTGATCAAATAGCCCTGACACAGGCTGGAGGTGTGTTGGGTCATTGTCCTGTTGAAAAACAAATGATAGTCCCACTAAGCCCAACCCAGATGGGATAGCGTAACGCTGCGGAATGCTGTGGTAGCCATGCTGGTTAAGTGTGCCTTGAATTCTAAATAAATCACAGACAGCACCATCACACCTCATCCATGCTTCACGGTGGCAACCACACATGGAGATCATCCGTTCACCTACTCTGCTTCTCACAAAGACATGGCAGTTGGATCCAAAAATCTCAAATTTGGACTCATTCGACCAAAGAAAAGATTTCCACTGGTCAAATGTCCATTGCTCGTGTTTCTTGGCCCAAGCAAGTCTCTTCTTATTATTGGTATCCTTTAGTAGTGGTTCCTTTACAGCAATCCAACCATGAAGGCCTCTGAACAGTTGATGTTTAGATGTGTCTGCTACTTGAACTCTGAAGCATTTATTTGGGCTGCAATTTCTGAGGCCGGTAACGCTAATGAACTTATCCTCTGCAGCAGAGTCCTCATGAGAGCCAGTTACATCATAGCACTTGATAGTTTCTTAAAGTGCAGTTGCAAAAACGTTCAAAGTCTTTGACATTTTCAAGATTGACTGACCTTCATGTCTTAAAGTAATGATGGTCTGTCATTTCTCTTTGCTTAATTGAGCTGTCCTTGCATTAATATGGACTTGGTCTTTTACCAAATAGGCCCATCTTCTGTATACCACCCCTACCTTGTCCCAACACAACTGATTGGCTCAAACGCATTCAGGAAAGACATTCCACAAATGAACTTTAAACAAGGCACACCTGTTAATTGAAATGCATTCCAGGACTACCTCATGACACTGGTTGAGAGAATGACAAGAGTGTGCAAAGCTGTCAAGGCAAAGGGTGGCTACTTTGAAGAATATCAAATATAAATATATTTTGATTTGTTTAACACTTTTTTGGTTCCTACATGATTCCATATGTGTTATTTCATAGTTGTGATGTCTTCACTATTATTCTATAACGGTAGATAATAGTAAAAAAAAAATATCTAAACTTGAAAGAGTAGGTGTTGTCCAAACGTTTGACTGGTAATGTAGTTAAAGTACAAAAGGGAAAATCAATAAATATGGGTTGTATTTCCAAAGGTGTTTGTTCTTCACTGGTTGCCCTTTACGTGTGGCAACAGGTCAAATCTTGCTGCTGTAATTGCACACTGTGGTATTTCATCCAATAGATATGGGAGTTTATCAAAATTGGATTTGTTTTCAAATTCTTTGTGGGTCTGTGTAATCTGAGGGAAATGTGTGTCTAATATGGTCATGTATTTGGCAGGAGGTTAGGAAGTGCAGCTCAGTTTCCGCCTCATTTTGTGGGCAGTGTGCACATAGCCGGTCTCCTCTTGAGAGCCAGGTCTGCCTACTGCGGCCTTTCTCAATAGCAAGGCTATGCTCACTGAGTCTATACATAGTCAAAGATTTCCCTAATTTTGTGTCAGTCAGTGGTTAGGTATTCTGCTACTGTGTACTCTCTGTTTAGGGCCAAATAGCATTCTAGTTTGTGCAGATATTTTGTTAATTCTTTCCAATGTGTCAAGTAATTATTTATTTTTTCTCATGATTTGGTTGGGTCTAATTGTGTTGCTGTCCTGGGGCTCTGTGGGGTCGGTTGGGGAAAGAGCCCCAGGACTAGCTTGCTTAGGGGACTCTTCTCCAGGTTCAACTCTCTGTAGGTGATGGCTTTGTTACGGAAGGTTTGGAATTAGCTTCCTTTTAGGTGGTTATAGAATTTAATGGTTATTTTCTGGATTTTGATCATTAGGTGGTATTGGTCCAACTCTGCTCTGCATACATTATTTGGTGTTTTACGTTGTACACAGAGGATATTTTAGCAGAATTCTGCATGCAGTCTTAATTTGGTGTTCGTCCCAATTAGTGAATTCTTGGTTGGTGAGCGAACACCAGACCTCACAACCATAACGGGCATTGGGTTCCATAACTGATTCAAGTATTTTTAGCCAGATCCTAATTGGTATGTGAAATTTGATGTTTCTTTTGATGGCATAGAAGTATTGTTTTAGTGATTAACCATAGTGAAAGCGTAGGCTCAGGTTCAGGGTCTCTATGTTTTTGGTTGGATAAGTTTCTCAATTTCTTTTAGGGTTTTGCATACGTCACAAACCATTTGTCATTGTTCATTTTCTTAGGTTGTCTGCTTGACATTTTTAGATTTAATAGGGAAGCTGAGAGATCAAACATACTGTTTAGGCTTTCTACTGTTCTAAGTTTACACCTTCACTATTACAGTAAAACATTTTGTCCAGGAAGTTTTGTCCAAACCCTTTATCCATCTCCCCATGACAGATTATCTCTCTATGCTTACAGTGGTTGGCACATATGTGTGTGTCAATGCTTACAGTGGGTGGTGACAGGGTGTTGCTCTCTTCCAGGAACTCTTCCAAGGTGACCATCTCGCTGCCAGGGGAGGAGGTCCGGTGGCTGCCAGGCCGGGGTGCACTCCTCTGGACCGGGGTGTCGTAAGGGACAATGGCGCTCCAGGGGAGGGTCAGGGAGTGGGACACGTCGTGACTAAGGCCCACTACGTCATCACTGGACAGACTGGCAGAACGGTCCTGCAGGTGCTCCAGGGAATCTGGGTGGACAGAGGGAGGTAGAGGTAGATAACTGCCGAAAATGACTTCATTAAGTCCGTAGATGGGGATAGTACCAAAAAGCAGGCTAAAATAGCAGTTGGAGATATGCTTAGTGTAACATCAGGTCTGGTATAGAAAGCAAAGATTGTTAAAAATAAAAATATCTATTGAATTAAAAAAAGATCTATCTATTGATCTATTGAATTAAAAATAAAAATATCTATCTATTGAATAGGTACTTTGCAGGGTTTGCAGATAGGAATAGATGCTGGTTGTACCTTTGCAGTTGACAGGGGAGTTGCTGCTGGAGGTGTTGCGGCTGAGCTCAGCAGAGCCTGGTCGATAACCTGCAGAGAAAGAGATGGAGGGGACTACATTTTCACTATGGTCAGAGAGGTAAGGGAGAGAAAGAATGAATAAGAAAAAAAGAGATTGAGCAAGAATGAAAGAAACCTAGTGAGAGGGACACAGAGCCGTCTGAACATGTATTGATCATCCTTGTTCTTTACCTGCGTTTCCATGGACAAGATGAGCATCAGGGGAGTGAACCCGAGAGTCGTCCTCATAGATGAAACCTGCAGAGGACACAGACAGGAAAGGGGGAAGTGAGAGTTACTCATTCACGTCATCACACATTTATAGAGCGATAAAGGTACGTGTTATGAGTCATTGGTCTTAACAGACATTTCCCCACAACTTTACCACATCATTGCACCAACGTCTCTTATTAACTGTTCCTGTCCCACTTTACAACTGAAAGTGTGCAGACTGAAAGGTCAGGTAGTGTAAAGGGCGATTAAGGGTCATCTCCAAGCTGTAGGAAAAAAACTAAAATGTATTTAAACACAGTAGGAAGTGATCCACCTGTATTTCAAGTATAGCTCATAAATTTAAAGATTTTCATTTTACATGAGCATAGCCATAAGCTTATGTCTCTCCACACGCTTCAACCCTATATGACAGCCTATAGATAAACTATAGATAGTCGACTTAGTATCTACATACTGAATCCAAATGTTGCTCCTGTATAATATCATGTAGAAACTGGCTCTGCAAGATGATGTAGTCTAAAACCACAAGGCTCCTTCCTGTAAGTGTTTGTGTATCTATTCCCCAGTTGATGGGACAAGGTTCTGAGATTCGACCAGAAGGTTTCAAGAAAAGTAAACAAACTTTCCATTAGACCGCGACTGTGATTATTGACTGAGGACAGCAGAATTATTCCATTAGAAAGCACTGAACACTGATTGTCAGCCAGATTTTTCAGCACTGTGTAAACAATTCATTCTGGGGGATTAGGGATTTAAGTCACCTGTTTGGTGTTATTCTAGAACACCAGCTAGGTTTCTATCCAATTGGCGACAGAATGTCATGCAAATATTAAAAAAAGATGCGCATTTCCAAAGGGGTTTCCATCAAACTGACTTGTTGCAAATAAAATGCTGTGCGTGAATACGTAGTGCACATACAAATCACTTTTGTGATGAAGTTTCCATGTACTGAATAATGTTTATTTAACCCTTATTTGACCAGGTAAATGAGAACACGTTCTCACGTTCTCACAGCAACAACCTGGGTAATGGTTACAGAGAACAAGGGGCATTAAAGCAGAAGTTCAATGTGTTTCCAATTGCATTTTCAACTCTCGCAATGGTTTTGTTACACAATCGGTTGCAGTAAAATTGCAAACTTGCCCAATCTGCCACAAAACTGTGTATGGAAACCTGGTTAATGACTTTAAGTAGAGGCTGAAGCAAATTTGTTTCATGACATAGAACGGACATAATGCGGGCCTATACTATGTCATGGTCATTGAAGATGGCAGTGCATGGGCATTGGGCCCACTGTACCTTTGAGCCTGCGTCCAGGCCTGGAGCTGGGTGTCAGGCCTGAGTTGGAGGTGTGGTTGGCGGGGATGGAGTGAGCAGCAGCCCCCCCTAGCTCCACACCTCTCCGTCTGGCGTACAGCTCCTCAGTGCCATTCACACCCTCACTGCTGCCCCCTGAAGCACGGAATAGCTCCCTGCCTCTGGACACTCCACTGTCGTTTAGTGCTAGGGAAACAAATAACAGAGTATCTATGATGGTACCACATCCTTCCAAACAAACCCCATTCTGGACACAGCAGACGCATTTGAGCTGGAGGCTGCTGGACAGTGGACACAGTTAGGGCAGGTGGACTATACATCTGTTAAAGCAGAGAAGGGTTACCGTCAGCAAAAGCTTTCTAAGGGAACAAGTTAACTCCTGGCCTTTGGCGTGTTTATTACGGTACACTGATATACAGTAGTCTCAATTATCACTTCTTCAGTCAGACCTTTCCAAATGACAAGGTACGTACACCAATGGTTTTCAGAGGCATTTTGGACCTACCAATGTTGCTATCCGATTAGTCATAACGAAAGAATAATAGGCTAAATCCAATTTTAGTTATTCAGGCTGAACCTTGGCCTGCTGAGACAGAGTAGAACACTGACAGTTCTACTTCAACAGGAAGTGAAGGCCTTGGCAGTTACCTGTCTGATTCGATCTCAGAAGAGAGAGAAAGAACACCAACTACTTCTCTGACAAAGTTCAGTGTGTCAAATCGGAGGGCCTGTTATCCGGACCTCTGGCAGTTCCTATGGGGGTGCCACAGGGTTCAATTCTCGGGCTGACTCTCTTCTCTGTATACATCAATGATGTCGCACTTGCTGCTGGTGATTCTCTGATCCACCTCTACGCAGACGACACCATTCTGGATACTTCTGGCCCTTCTTTGGACGCTGTGTTAACTAACCTCCAGACGAGCTTCAATGCCATACAACACTCCTTCCGTGGCCTCCAACTGCTCTTAAATGCAAGTAAAACTAAATGCATGCTCTTCAACCGGTCGCTGCCCGCACCTGCCCACCCATCCAGCATCACTACTCTGGACGGTTTGGACTTAGAATATGTAGACAACTACGAATAACTACCTGTCTGGTTCGACTGTAAATCCCTAAGTGGTATTTATATCACTCTGGGGGGGGAAAGCAGAAATCCTTTGAACAGCAGTAAATATTGCAGATTGCCCCATTAAGTAATTCTCCTCGCAACATTCCTCCACCCATGTGGAACATGGGATTGATACTGCCTGCCAGATTAAGAGACAGAGCAGACAGATTAACTGCCTTTATTGGGATGGTAGGCATCGCTCTTCCCAGTTGCCCACTTTACATGATTAAACATATCAGGTGACACACAGATATCTCATTCTCACAGAAGTAGGGAGGTGATGGGAGGAAAGCTTGATAAGTGTGTATGTGTGCATTACGACATCTGTTTTCTGTAAGGAAATAATGACAGAGGGCCAAAAAGTAAAGATGTTACAGATAAAAGATGGGGTTAAATAAAGAGCAATGAGTGAAGATGGTGGTGTTATAAAGAGGAATGAGTGAAGATGGTGGTGTAATAAAGAGCAATGAGTGAAGATGGTGGTGTAATAAAGAGCAATGAGTGAAGATGGTGGTGTTATAAAGAGGAATGAGTGAAGATGGTGGTGTTATAAAGAGCAATGAGTGAAGATGGTGGTGTTATAAAGAGGAATGAGTGAAGATGGTGGTGTTATAAAGAGCAATGAGTGAAGATGGTGGTGTTATAAAGAGGAATGAGTGAAGATGGTGGTGTTATAAAGAGGAATGAGTGAAGATGGTGGTGTAATAAAGAGCAATGAGTGAAGATGGTGGTGTTATAAAGAGCAATGAGCGAAGATGGTGGTGTTATAAAGAGGAATGAGTGAAGATGGTGGTGTTATAAATAGGAATGAGTGAAGATGGTGGTGTTATAAATAGGAATGAGTGAAGATGGTGGTGTAATAAATAGGAATGAGTGAAGATGGTGGTGTAATAAAGAGGAATGAGTGAAGATGGTGGTGTTATAAAGAGGAATGAGTGAAGATGGTGGTGTTATAAAGAGGAATGAGTGAAGATGGTGGTGTTATAAATAGGAATGAGTGAAGATGGTGGTGTAATAAATAGGAATGAGTGAAGATGGTGGTGTAATAAAGAGGAATGAGTGAAGATGGTGGTGTTATAAAGAGCAATGAGTGAAGATGGTGGTGTAATAAAGAGCAATGAGTGAAGATGGTGGTGTTATGAAGAGGAATGAGTGAAGATGGTGGTGTTATAAAGAGGAATGAGTGACGATGGTGGTGTTATGAAGAGGAATGAGTGAAGATGGTGGTGTTATAAATAGGAATGAGTGAAGATGGTGGTGTAATAAAGAGGAATGAGTGAAGATGGTGGTGTTATAAAGAGGAATGAGTGAAGATGGTGGTGTTATAAAGAGGAATGAGTGAAGATGGTGGTGTTATAAAGAGCAATGAGTGAAGATGGTGGTGTAATAAAGAGCAATGAGTGAAGATGGTGGTGTTATAAAGAGGAATGAGTGAAGATGGTGGTGTAATAAAGAGGAATGAGTGAAGATGGTGGTGTTATAAAGAGCAATGAGTGAAGATGGTGGTGTAATAAAGAGGAATGAGTGAAGATGGTGGTGTTATAAAGAGGAATGAGTGAAGATGGTGGTGTTATAAATAGGAATGAGTGAAGATGGTGGTGTTATAAAGAGCAATGAGTGAAGATGGCGGTGTAATAAAGAGGAATGGGTGAAGATGGTGGTGTTATAAAGAGGAATGAGTGAAGATGGTGGTGTTATAAAGAGGAATGAGTGAAGATGGTGGTGTTATAAAGAGGAATGAGTGAAGATGGTGGTGTAATAAAGAGCAATGAGTGAAGATGGTGGTGTTATAAAGAGCAATGAGCGAAGATGGTGGTGTTATAAAGAGGAATGAGTGAAGATGGTGGTGTTATAAATAGGAATGAGTGAAGATGGTGGTGTTATAAATAGGAATGAGTGAAGATGGTGGTGTAATAAATAGGAATGAGTGAAGATGGTGGTGTAATAAAGAGGAATGAGTGAAGATGGTGGTGTTATAAAGAGGAATGAGTGAAGATGGTGGTGTTATAAAGAGGAATGAGTGAAGATGGTGGTGTTATAAATAGGAATGAGTGAAGATGGTGGTGTAATAAAGAGGAATGAGTGAAGATGGTGGTGTTATAAATAGGAATGAGTGAAGATGGTGGTGTAATAAAGAGGAATGAGTGAAGATGGTGGTGTTATAAAGAGGAATGAGTGAAGATGGTGGTGTTATAAATAGGAATGAGTGAAGATGGTGGTGTTATAAAGAGGAATGAGTGAAGATGGTGGTGTTATAAAGAGCAATGAGTGAAGATGGTGGTGTAATAAAGAGCAATGAGTGAAGATGGTGGTGTTATGAAGAGGAATGAGTGAAGATGGTGGTGTTATAAAGAGGAATGAGTGAAGATGGTGGTGTTATGAAGAGGAATGAGTGAAGATGGTGGTGTTATAAATAGGAATGAGTGAAGATGGTGGTGTAATAAAGAGGAATGAGTGAAGATGGTGGTGTTATAAAGAGGAATGAGTGAAGATGGTGGTGTTATAAAGAGGAATGAGTGAAGATGGTGGTGTTATAAAGAGCAATGAGTGAAGATGGTGGTGTAATAAAGAGCAATGAGTGAAGATGGTGGTGTTATAAAGAGGAATGAGTGAAGATGGTGGTGTTATAAAGAGGAATGAGTGAAGATGGTGGTGTTATAAAGAGGAATGAGTGAAGATGGTGGTGTTATAAAGAGGAATGAGTGAAGATGGTGGTGTTATAAAGAGCAATGAGTGAAGATGGTGGTGTTATAAATAGGAATGAGTGAAGATGGTGGTGTTATAAATAGGAATGAGTGAAGATGGTGGTGTTATAAAGAGCAATGAGTGAAGATGATGGTGTTATAAATAGGAATGAGTGAAGATGGTGGTGTTATAAATAGGAATGAGTGAAGATGGTGGTGTTATAAAGAGCAATGAGTGAAGATGGTGGTGTTATAAATAGGAATGAGTGAAGATGGTGGTGTTATAAATAGGAATGAGTGAAGATGGTGGTGTTATAAATAGGAATGAGTGAAGATGGTGGTGTTATAAAGAGCAATGAGTGAAGATGGTGGTGTTATAAATAGGAATGAGTGAAGATGGTGGTGTTATAAATAGGAATGAGTGAAGATGGTGGTGTTATAAAGAGCAATGAGTGAAGATGGTGGTGTTATAAAGAGGAATGAGTGAAGATGGTGGTGTTATAAAGAGGAATGAGTGAAGATGGTGGTGTTATAAAGAGGAATGGGTGAAGATGGTGGTGTTATAAATAGGAATGAGTGAAGATGGTGGTGTTATAAAGAGCAATGAGTGAAGATGGTGGTGTTATGAAGAGGAATGAGTGAAGATGGTGGTGTTATGAAGAGGAATGAGTGAAGATGGTGGTGTTATAAAGAGGAATGAGTGAAGATGGTGGTGTTATAAAGAGGAATGGGTGAAGATGGTGGTGTTATAAATAGGAATGAGTGAAGATGGTGGTGTTATAAAGAGCAATGAGTGAAGATGGTGGTGTTATGAAGAGGAATGAGTGAAGATGGTGGTGTTATAAAGAGGAATGAGTGAAGATGGTGGTGTTATAAAGATGAATGGGTGAAGATGGTGGTGTTATAAAGAGCAATGAGTGAAGATGGTGGTGTTATAAAGAGGAATGAGTGAAGATGGTGGTGTTATAAAGAGGAATGGGTGAAGATGGTGGTGTTATAAATAGGAATGAGTGAAGATGGTGGTGTTATAAAGAGCAATGAGTGAAGATGGTGGTGTTATAAAGAGGAATGAGTGAAGATGGTGGTGTAATAAAGAGGATTGAGTGAAGATGGTGGTGTTATAAAGAGGAATGAGTGAAGATGGTGGTGTTATAAAGAGGAATGAGTGAAGAGGGTGGTGTTATAAAGAGGAATGGGTGAAGATGGTGGTGTAATAAAGAGGAATGGGTGAAGATGGTGGTGTAATAAAGAGGAATGGGTGAAGATGGTGGTGTTATAAAGAGGAATGAGTGAAGATGGTGGTGTTATGAAGAGGAATGAGTGAAGATGGTGGTGTTATGAAGAGGAATGGGTGAAGATGGTGGTGTAATAAAGAGGAATGGGTGAAGATGGTGGTGTAATAAAGAGCAATGAGTGAAGATGGTGGTGTTATAAAGAGGAATGAGTGAAGATGGTGGTGTTATAAAGAGGAATGAGTGAAGATGGTGGTGTTATAAAGATGAATGAGTGAAGATGGTGGTGTAATAAAGAGGATTGAGTGAAGATGGTGGTGTTATAAAGAGGAATGAGTGAAGATGGTGGTGTTATAAAGAGGAATGAGTGAAGAGGGTGGTGTTATAAAGAGGAATGGGTGAAGATGGTGGTGTAATAAAGAGGAATGGGTGAAGATGGTGGTGTAATAAAGAGGAATGGGTGAAGATGGTGGTGTAATAAAGAGTGAAGATGGTAGTGTAATAAATAGGAATGAGTGAAGATGGTAGTGTAATAAAGAGGAATGGGTGAAGATGGTGGTGTTATAAAGAGGAATGAGTGAAGATGGTGGTGTTATAAAGAGAAATGAGTGAAGATGGTGGTGTTATGAAGAGGAATGGGTGAAGATGGTTGTGTAATAAAGAGGAATGAGTGAAGATGGTGGTGTAATAAAGAGGAATGAGTGAAGATGGTGGTGTAATAAAGAGGAATGGGTGAAGATGGTGGTGTAATAAAGAGGAATGGGTGAAGATGGTGGTGTAATAAAGAGGAATGGGTGAAGATGGTGGTGTAATAAAGAGGAATGGGTGAAGATGGTGGTGTAATAAAGAGTGAAGATGGTGGTGTTAGAACTGTCCAATGATGGGCAGGAGGGGCTCGGTGGTGCAGGTGGGGATGTCAGAGGAGGACCAGAAGCGAAGGCGTCTAGAGTGAGAACGTTGTGAGGGAGGCGTCTTGGGAACCTTCTCCTGGCTCTTTGTCCTCAGAAAGCCAAACCGCTTGGCTGCAGTGACAGGGGGTACTGCTGGCAGGACTGTGGGTAATGCTGGCAGGGCTGGGGCAAGGAATGGGGGTACTGAACAGGAGGGGGTTATGTTTTACATACAATGACAAAGAGAAGAGGGAGAAAGAGATTCAGTGAAAGTAGTTAAGTGCATTATATAAATGAACAGGGCCCGAAATTGCCCAACAAAGATGACGAGATAAACTATTAAAATGTTTAGTCATGCAACAGATCCCCATTGAACTAGTAGAGAATGAAGAACAGACATCAAAAAAACAAAGGCAAGATGAGTTTGAGGGGGAAGACATTTTAGATTTTGTGTAGCTAGTTTACAGCTACCTCTTGTGGAAAAAAAGAGGACTTGTAGAACTGTAGGGCCGGGGCAACTTCCATTATTCAGGGATAGAACTACCCTGGATGAGTAGACATCCCCTCTGTCTGTCTTACCTCTGCTGGAGTATGTGGGGGTGGGGGTGAGGGCAGGGAAGTGTCCCTGTCCAAGGTGGTTCTCTTCCAGAGAGTGGTTCCATACAGAGTCCAGGCTGAGGCAGGACTGGCGGGGGGGCAGTGGAAGGGGAGGCGTGGGGGGGATGTCAGGGAAGTCCAAGGTGGGAGGTTCGGGCAGGGGAATGTCAGGGGTGCTCCGCACCCTCTCCCTGGAGCTGTCCTGTCTGTTCTTGGGCTTGATGAGTTTGGCCAGAGCCTTGGCCCCGGCCCAATGGTTCCTCCTGACAGACACAGACAAAAAGGAAATCACAGTTACACTCAGACATCCATCTAACATAAGCCCATAGGTCACACTGGCGTAGTGGAAACCCCTGCAGCAAAGCTATCACCTCATCCTCGACAGACGAAACACCATGGCAGGTGGAAGCTAGTCGGTCTACTGATACAGTACTAGCAGCCTGCCAGTCCCGTCAGAGACGTCATTGCCAGGCCAGGGCAGTGAGATAACCCCCTCCTGTTCAGTACCCCCATTCCTTGCCCCAGCCCTGCCAGCAGTACCCACAGTCCTGCCTTGTTCCTCCTTTTCTTCCACCTCTCAAGAATAGTGCCAGCCCTCCTCCTCCTCCTCTCCCAGAAAACCAGGCTGATGACTACCAGAGGCCCAGCGGCACTCATGAGAGCGACCCCCTTCTGTGAACACTGGTAAGCCTACGAGTGATGAGAAAGATCACCCCGGCAGCGTGGAGTCCAAGTTCCAATGTGCAATATTAATAAAATACCTGCTAAATACTGTAAATACAGAAGCTATAGATAGGCTAGTAGGCTAGACTACATTGTCTACATAATGAAACAATCCATAGTAAGCTATTGTTTTGATGGTGGACTGATTGTATTTGGCATTAATAGACAGGTTTTATGCAGCACAAACGTTCTATCCAAACTGTGAGAGCACGAGGACAGCTAAGGAAGGCTATAGGCATACAGGACAATTGGGCAGGAGGGTTTACTGACCATGTGACCTGACCAGGAAAAACTCTGGGCTCTAGGGCTTGCTAATGGAGCCATTTGTCATCCTATTCATAGTTCATTGACTAAGCTACATTATTAGCAAATCAAAATGTAACCGTACTAACTTTTTAGGAGATGGATCATAAAACTTGTACTGATCCATGATCTTCTCCTCCAGTTTCTCCTTCTGCCTCCGGAGCGAGTTCAACTTGTCACTGGAAACACAGGAGTTGTTAGATTTATTTATGACATTCAATTATCAAAATGACTTTCCTCTATATACCTGCATGTGAACACACACACACACACACACACACACACACACACACACACACACACACACACACACACACACACACACACCCACACCCACACCCACACCCACACACACACCTACTTACATGTACTGTTTCTGCTCTTCGTGGTAGAGCTCCTTGCTCTCCATGGTTCTCTCCAGCAGGGTCTGGTTCTGTTGGCTCAACATCTGGATCTGACTCAGTAGGTGGTGGTTCTCCTCCTCCAGGTTCCCCTTCAGACGGGTCAGCAGCTGGAGACAGAACACATAGAGATACACACTGTTGCTAAAACTGCAGCATGTACATGTGTCACTACAATTCAATTGCATTATATTCAACTTTAGAAATGCACTAAACATTTCATATGGTTTAAGTCAATGGTAACACTGACCCAGATAAAGTTGTATATTAAAGATTAGGACACAAATTAAGCCTACTTCTGGACAAAACTGCACTTTCAAGTCTTTAAAGCATAAAAGCTGTATGTGCAGTAGCTGATTTCAGTCCCCGAGTGTCAGTGGTCTGTGTACCTCACAGTGGTTGTCCAGCTTGGTCATGGAGATGTCCAGGCCTTGGTGCTGCTCCTTCATCGAGTTGTATCTGGCTTGCCAGCGGTTCACCTCCAGCTGAGCTCTGTTCAGTCGGGTCTTCAACTCCTTGGTCTGCACCTGCAGCCCGTCATACTCCGCACACAGTTGGGAGTGAGTCTGTGTCAACCTACAGGGTATGTCAAGAGACAGTATGAAGAGACATATGAGGTCCTGGTGCTTTGCAAAATAAATCACTCTTCAAAAGCCTAATTTTAGGATCAGATCGTCAGTTTTGTAGGTAGTTAATTTTGTTCGATTTTTGCGTTGAGTTCAGCCATACTGATTGTTTCAGCCCATTCACAGGCCTTTCCACTTGGCAACAAGAGTTTTATCTGATTGTAGTGTTACATGACACGTGGTAGTGTGTGAATACGGAGCAAGATAAGGAGAAAGTCAGCCATTACAGTATGTAACCACCAGAGGGTACCAGCGTCAGGCTGTACTCTACCAGTTTTTCTGCTGCACTCATATTTTCCATTGGAAACACAGTTCTCTACATTTTAGTCATTTAGCACACTCTTATTCAGAGCGACTTAGAGCATCAATTAGAATAATGTGCCTTGCTCAAGTGCACATTTCTTCACCCAGCCGGCTTTGTGGATTCAAACCAGTGACCTTTCAGTTGCTGGCCCAATGCTCTTAACCACTAGGCTATCTTCATTCTCTCCCATATGGTGACGTTTGTAAAGCTGGAGTTAGTAGGTGTGGTTGTATAGAGGTGCTGCTGTGCTGACTGAGCTCACCGGTCCAACTCCCCCCTCAGACTCTGGTTCTCCCCCAGAATCAGCGCATTTTTGTGGATCTCCTCTCTTACACTCTCCCTCTCCTTCTGAAGGGTGGACTCCACTGCCTCCATGGCATCTTTCTGCTTCAGCAGCACTATGTACCTGCACAGACAGACACGGAGACTGGGTCAAAGATAGAACCTCCACAGCAGTCACATAAACAGATATATGGTGCCCAGTTAACTGTCCCCTGGTTGTGTGTTGTGTTACATCTAAAATAGGCCATGGTGATCCCATCCCTTATAGATTCCTAATGATCACCAAACCACCTAACCTCTTTACACTCAATAAGAAAGAAACAACAACAGCAATGTTAGATTGGACAAGAGTTGGTTGGAAAAGTCATGAGATATTGAGCGCCTGTGACATGGTGGTGGTTTGTTCTAAGAGCTTCCATGATCACAGACCTTGGCTATCCCATCAGGGTCGTTTCATTCATTTTCACCAAATGAAGAAGAAAAACTCCGAAACAGGGAGGGACTACCACAACCTGTCCAATGACCACTAATTTTAGTTCTGTTAAAAAACATTTGGCTACAGCGTGCCCTAACGAAAACACAAGCAAGGGCTTTGAGGCACATATGGACCAGCTAACATTCCAGCTGATTAGGCCCTTGACAGTACAGCAGGCAGACTCTTCTAATCCGTGGGCCTCAACCCCAGGCCCTTACTCCATTGTTCATTAACGAAAGAAGGGTAGGAGGAGAGATTATTAGTCAGCCAGATCAGCCAGCCAGTCCACAGTGCCTCTCACATCACTCCATTTAAACTGAACTGACGGTAAGGTTCACAATAGAGTACCACAGTATGAGTCATAATACCCATAAAACCTAGCGTTCAAACAGGAAAATGGTTCCATTTGCTTTTCCACCATTCATTTTTCCCATAGGGGATTTTAGAAACACTTCAAATAAGGGCTGTGTTTTGTGTAGGCTTACCCTGGCATGATGTTTTGTTTGATAACCATGTAAATCTCTCTAGGACAAGGTGACTTTTATCAATATATTTGCATTTACCCCCCCAAAATGAAACGCTAATTAGCTGCTAATGTGGCTATCATAAAGAACTACAAATACCATGATGATTTGGACAAGACTGCTGAATCAAGTCTAAAGTAAGAATATCTGGATTAACTATCTAATGTTAGCTAAATGTAGTAATGAATAAATTGTCTAAATGTCTTTAAAATAGACAATTCTGTGAACAGTCGTGTGCAAGTTTTAAATAGACACAATACCTGTTAAGAAATGGTGTCAGCTACAGATTACATGCAGGTGCTTGCAGTGATTTGTAGTTTTGCATTTTCGAATCTGAGAGTAAATAGAGCTGAATATATTGATAAAAGTCATCTTGGCCTACGCCAGGGTAAGCCTACACAAAACGCAGCCCTTATATTAAGTGTTTCTAAAATTCCCCGTGGGAAAAAATTAATGGTGGAAAAATGATTGGAACCAGTTGCCTGTTTGACCGCTAGGTTTTATGGGTATTATGACTCCACCACTGTGGGGCTCTATAGGATAATCTTTCCAGTACAGGAGGGACGGTGGAAAAACAAGGCTGTGTGCAGAAAAACAAGAGAACAGTTTCCATAGAAGAGGGTGATATCTGAAACCACTAGTGTGTGTGTGACCCATTTCAGTCTGACCCATATGTGTGCAATCGCGTAGTGTGTGAGGTGTAAATAAATGTAACGAAAAGGATTTATTCTTGATTTATTGCCTTTTTTATCCTTTTGTCCAGCATCCCAGAGTCGCCTCTTCACTGTTGACGTTGAGACTGGTGTTTTGTGGGTACTATTTAATGAAGCTGCCAGTTGAGGACTTGTGAGGCGTCTGTTTCTCAAACTAGACACTAAGTTTAGAGTACTTGTCCTCTTGCTCAGTTGTGCACCGGGGCCTCCCACTCATTTCTACGTGACCCCAAACTTTGAATGGTAGTGTATATAAATAAATGTGTGTGCCCAGTGGTTTGTGCCTAGTGGTGTGTGTAACCCTTGTGAGTGTGTGTGTGTATGTATGTATGTGTGTTCTGTGTGTGGCCCACTTGTTCTCCAGTGCACGGTGCTCCTTCTCCAGAGCTCTCTGGTTGCCCTTCAGGGCGGCGTGTTGGGTGATGAGCTGCTCGTACTCCGCCGCCTGTCTCTCGTGAACGCTCAGCAAGCGCTCGTGGTCCTGCAGCACGCCCTCCCTACCCACCCACGCTTCCTCCCGCTGCCGCTGCCACGCCTCCGACTCGCTCTCCAGAGCCCCCACCTGGCCCTGCAGTACGGCATTCTGGGCCATGAGAGATGCACTCTGGCAGTTGAGGGTGGAGTTCTCCACCTAACGGAAGGATACAAAGGAAGAGTATCACTTTATTAAACCCATTAAGATGTTGTCTGCGTCAGCTGGCATTCAAACACACCACAGAGGTATAATTCTCAGATTATCACAACATCTCCATTTACTTCATCTCAAATTGGTCATCCTAGAACATCTACATAGGCAACAACTGACACAGCTACTCTAAGAATGCAAACAAGGGGGTGAAAAACAAAAACAACCACCAGACCACCACACAGCCAAGCTCAGAGCGAGAAGCACAGTAGCATGTTGGAGTAGAGCCACTGTAGTATGTATTTTAGTACCTGTAGTTTGGCTGTCTGTTTGTGCAGGAAGGTGTTGTGCTGCTGCAGTGCTACAGCCTGCCCCTGTAGGGCCACATTCTGGGCATTCAGCTGGCTGTTCTGGTTGTCTAGCTGTCTCAGCTGATCTTTCAGTAGGTGCTTCTCTGTCTGCAAGGTTGCTTTCTGAAAGGAAAGAGGGAAGTGGGTAAGATTATACATGGACAAGACACCGAGTGTACAAAATGTTAAGAACGCCTTTCTAATATCGAGTTGCAGCCCCCCGAGGCTGTTCCCCCTCAGAACAGCCTCAATTCGTCGGGGTATGTACTCTATAAGGTGTCGAAAGCGTTCCACGGGGACGCTGGCACAAGTTGACGCCAATGTTTCCCACAGTTGTGTCACATTCGCTTGATGTCCTTTGGGTGGTTGGACCATTCTTAATACACATGTGAAACGGTTGAGCGTGAAAAACCCAGCAGCGTTGCAGTTCTTGACACAAACCGGGGAGCCTGGCACCTACTACCATACCGTGTTTAAAGGCACTTTAAAAATATTTTGTCTTGCCCACACAATCCATGTCTCAATTGTTACAAGGCTTAAAAATCCTTCCTTAACCGGTCTCTTGGTCAGTCATGGAAAGAGCAGAGATGCTTAATGTTTTGTACACTCAGTGTATACCATTTGTATAACAGTTTGCCACATGCTTATGCCAGTATGTTTTGACAGACTGTACTTGTTGTTTAGCTACTCATGTTCTAAGCATTCACAGCCATTACTGAGGAATCCTCACCCAAATCTCAATCAAACATTCAAACCTTGCCTTTAATTGAATCCTATCCTTAATCACCCATTCTATCCCTATAAAAAGAACACCACTCACGTTCTTCTCTATGTCGATGAGGCGATCCTTGAATTTGAGGAGCTCTGCGGTGGCCTCTCTCGTCACTGTCTCCCACTTCTCCTGACCCTGGCTGTGGCCCTGGACCTGACCCTGAACTGCAGCCTGCAGTGTGGAGCTGTGTGAGTGGGTCTCCTCCTCCTGCCTCTGTCTCAGAGCCTCCAGAGTCTTCTTCAACTGATCACCACAGACAGCACAGAGGTCAACCGTGTGGGGGGAAAAAAGATTATAAGTGAACAAGTTACAGTGGGGCAAAAAATAATTTAGTCAGCCACCAATAGTGCAAGTTCTCCTACTTAAAAAGATGAGAGAGGCCTGTAATTTTCATCATAGGTACACTTCAACTATGACAGACAAAATGAGGAAAGAAAATCCAGAAAATCACATTGTAGGATTTTTAATGAATTTTTTTACAAATTATGGTGGAAAATAAGTATTTGGTCAATTCCTCCATGCAGATCTCCTCTAGAGCAGTGATGTTTTGGGGCTGTTGCTGGACAACACGGACTTTCAATTCCCTCCAAAGATTTTCTATGGGGTTGAGATCTGGAGACTGGCTAGGCCACTCCAGGACCTTGAAATGCTTCTTACGCAGCCACTCCTTCGTTGCCCGGGCGGTGTGTTTGGGATCATTGTCATGCTGAAAGACCCAGCCACGTTTCATCTTCAATGCCTTGCTGATGGAATGAGGTTTTCACTCAATCTCACGATACATGGCCCTATTCATTCTTTCCTTTACACGGATCAGTCGTCCTGGTCCCTTTGCAGAAAAACAGCCCCAAAGCATGATGTTTCCACCCCCATGCTTCACAGTAGGTATGGTGTTCTTTGGATGCAACTCAGCATTCTTTGTCCTCCAAACACGACGAGTTGAGTTTTTACCCAAAAGTTATATTTTGGTTTCATCTGACCATAATGACATTCTCCCAATCTTCTTCTGGATCATCCAAATGCTCTCTAGCAAACTTCAGACGGGCCTGGACATGTACTGGCTTAAGCAGGGGGACACGTCTGGCACTGCAGGATTTGAGTCCCTGGCGGTATAGTGTGTTACTGATGGTAGGCTTTGGTCCCAGCTCTCTGCAGGTCATTCACTAGGTCCCCCTGTGTGGTTCTGGGATTTTTGCTCACTGTTCTTGTGATCATTTTGACCCCACGGGGTGAGATCTTGCGTGGAGCCCCAGATCGAGGGAGATTATCAGTGGTCTTGTATGTCTTCCATTTCCTAATATTTGCTCCCACAGTTGATTTCTTCAAACCAAGCTGCTTACCTATTGCAGATTCAGTCTTCTCAGCCTAGTGCAGGTCTACAATTTTGTTTCTGGTGTCCTTTGACAGCTCTTTGGTCTTGGCCATAGTGGAGTTTGGAGTGTGACTGTTTGAGGTTGTGGACAATACTGATAACAAGTTCAAACAGGTGCCATTAATACAGGTAACCAGTGGAGAACAGAGGAGCCTCTTAAAAAAGAAGTTACAGGTCTGTGAGAGCCAGAAATCTTGCTTGTTTGTAGGTGACCAAATACTTATTTACCACCATAATTTGCAAATAAATTCATTAAAAATCCTACAGTGTGATTTTCTGGATTTTTTTTCTCATTTTGTCTGTCATAGTTGAAGTGTACTTATGATGTAAATTACAGGCCTCTCTCATCTTTTTAAGTGGGAGAACATGCACAATTGGTGGCTGACTAAATACTTTTTTGCCCCACTGTACATAAGAGAGTAGAAGTAAGAGTGAAAGTGTGTGTGTGTGTGTGTGCAAGAGTATGATTAGTAGAGAATGTGTGTGCTTCAAATATGTAGGTGTGTGTGTTTCTGTGTGAATGAAAGAGGTGTATAGGTACGTACGGTGCTGAGTTCAGTGCGCAGCTGCTGATTAAGACTACTAGACTCCTCCAGTCGAGACTCCAGACCATGAATCTTCTCCTCACGGATCTCCAGAGTCTTCTTCAGCGTTGACTCGATCTTACTCTCCAAGATCTTGTACTTACTGTGACAGGCATACAGTATGTCTAAATGTCATATCAAGTCCAATAGACAGTCCCAGACACAAATTACTTCATTGATTAAAATTCATCAGGAATGTGGTGCTTTTATTTAGGTGCCATGATCAAACAATGGAAATTCCTGCAGAACGATGCAAATTAACATACATACATACACTAATGACGCTGAATGTACCATTTATTTGAGCTTATTTCTTCTAATATCAAGAGTGAGACTATGTGTGGCAGATAAATCCTGTACTTAGAAAAGACTAGAGGAATACTATGGGATATTGAATTTGTGACAAAGGTTTGCTTGCTGAGGTCATGTTTAAAGTTTTACAACCATATGACTTTCATCCGTACTAGCGTTGGGCTAAGACAAATATGAGGGGAAAAAACTGGAAAACCCTTGCCAAGAGGTGGAACACAATATCACCATGAGCGTGCAGTGCACACATGAGATTACTAAGCGGTGTTAGAATGTAACTCAGGGTAGTGAATTTATTTGAGGTTAACTGATTAGTGGCAGCTTTGGTTTCATTGAACACAAATAGCTGGAGAAGGAATGTCTTTGCTTTGTAATCCAACTCCTCTGGGTAACACTCGCTTGGGTCTCTAACTCTCTACCTCTTAACACATCCTCAGATACTCTTAAGAAAAACCCTCAAGAAGATGCCCTACTTTGGGGTAATACAAGTCTTTTAAAAAGTGTCTTATTTCGTAGTTCAGGAGTGTACAGTACAGCTATTCCCACAGTGCTGTCCTGCTGTGCTCGCCTCATCCGACCTGGGGTTCAAATAGTATTCATTTTCTGTCAAATATTTTAGCTGCGCTTGATTGAACTTGTCTGGTACAATTGAACCAATGGAATAGTCCTAAAAGTATAAAACCTCACCCATCTGGCATTCTAGGCAGGCTCAAACAAACACTCCAATTATTTGAAAAAAAAAGAACATTACTTGAACACAGGTCTGGTGCTCACTGTGACTTGACTGTATGCTACCTTACCCGGCAGGACTAGATTCTCTGTTTTCCAGGGAAAATTTAACTGCTGCAAGCCACACAGGAATGGAAACCATCTTTCCCCTGTAATTTTGCTATTCCCCAAACAGTCTTAGAAATTGGTTATAATAGAACACTGCACATGTGCCCCTGTAGTTATTCTGACCACCTTTAGAAAGGAGTATTCAGGGACGTGCACACACACACACACCAGTAGAAATAGACAGCCAAAATAAAATATGGAGAAATAAAGCCGGAGATAAATAGAGATTAAACACTTTCAACACACTTTTGAACATAAACCCGGACTCACCCACTATACCTGGCACAGGAAGTAGGTAGGTAGGAAGGTTGGGCAGCAACCACTAAAGCAAATAACACTGGCTTAACATGAAAATACCCTTTTCTTTGAGCTTTACAAAACCCAACATGACCCCTGTTCCTCATCCAAAGTGGACATTGGGAACACATATTTTCACAAGGGGCCAAGAAGCATTTCAGCACACACGCACATGCAATAGATTACAAAAATACCTACTACAAAATACTCAAAAACACTAATTTCTCATGTAAAAAAATATTACAAAATGGCTGCAGTTTTATGAGGGTAGGATATTGAGGCCTACACGTGGTTATGTGCCTGAGACAATGGTAGTGTGGTGGCATACTGGGACAGTGTAGATCTAAAGAATTTGGTAGTATGATACCGGTCGAGGCTCACATCCATGGTGCTTGCCTACGAAGCAGCAAGGGGAACTGCCCCTCCCTACCTTCAGGCTATGCTCAAACCCTACATCCCAACTCGAGCACGTTCTGCTGCCACTGGTCTCTTGCCCCTCCCCCAAAATAAAAAAAAATACATGTCTTTCCCCATCGTAACTTCGCTAAGGAATTTATTATTATTATAATTTTTTTACTTACAATCGCAACTGTAAGTCGCTTTGGATAAGAGTGTCTGCTAAATGACTAAAATGTAAAATGATGCATTCTGGTATATCAGTGGAGGCTCCTCTGAGGAGGAAGGGGAGGACCATCCTCAGTGAATTTCATAAAAATAGTTTAAAAAAATAAAATTCCTTTTTAGATAAAACTATACTAAATATAAACACAAAACCAAAAAATGGATTAAAACACTATTTTGCAATGAAGGTCTAAAGTAGCTTCAACAGCGCTCTGTAGGGTAGCACCATGGTGTAGCCGGAGGACAGCTACCTTCCGTCCTCCTCTGGGTATATTGACTTCAATACAAAACCTAGGAGGTTCATGGTTCTCAACCCCTTCCATAGACTAACACAGTAATTATGACACCTTCCAGATGAGGTCCTCCAACCTATCAAAGCTTTTGCAGCATGAACTGACATGTTGTCCACCCAATCAAAGGATCAGAGAATAAACCTAGTACTGAAAGCATAAGCTACAGCTAGCTAGCACTGCAGTGAACAAAATGTGGTGAGTAATTGACTCAGCGAAAGACAATAGTTAAACAGTTTTGAACAAATCAATTTCTTCCAAAATAAAGGAGAAGCAAGACAGTAATTTTTCATGTTCAGTTTCACTTACTTAGCTAGCAAATGCAGCTCGCTAGTTTATCCTACTCAAACACCCTGCTCAAATAGAATTAGCTAGCTGTCTATGACTAAACAACAACACTGGAACTCTTCCAAGTCAAGGAATGCTTTTGGTTTTACTCATTTATTGCCACCGGGGCCCACTGGTGTAAGTACTAAACTGCTTACTGACTATACACTAACGTTACTACATGATTGTAGCTATGTTGACTATGACATGACTTTAGCTAATATGGTGACAACGATGTAGGCTGTGTGTAGCGGTTATGATATGGTTTGGCTTGGAAAGTTTTTTTGCCTGGTCACATACAGCTGATGTGTTGTGCATTGAAGTCCACAAGTGAAGGGAAAAGGTGAGAGGAGGAGAGCAGACAGATGCAAGAAGGAGTGCGTATAGATGCGAGAAGCTGATCCTCTGTTCAAACCACCACCCAGGACAATGGAGCTAATTCCAGTAGGCGATCCAAAACAACGACACCGCAGAAGGGGAAGAAAAAGCGGCCACCTGGCCAGGCTCCGTAAGACGTGCACATCGCACACCGCTCCCGAGTATACTACCAGCCAATGTCCAGTCTCTTGACAACCAGGTAGACAAAATCCAAGCAAGGGTTGCCTTCCAGAGAGACATCAGAGATGATGACATTCTGTTTCACAGGATATGTTGTCAGAATCAGTTCAGCCACCAGGCTTCTCCATGCATCATGCCGACACAGATGAACCCCTCTCTGGGAAGAGGAAGAGCGGAGGTGTATGAATATTACACAACCCATGATGTAATAACAACCTACAGGAACTCAAGTCCTTCTGCTCACCCGATCTAGAATTCCTTACAATCAAGTGCCGGTCATTTTACCTACCAAGAGAATTCTTGTCAATTATAGTCACAGATGTGTACATTCCCCCTCAAGCAGACACCAAGATGGCCATCAAGGAACTTCACCGGACTATATGCAAACTGGAAACCATACATCCTGAGGCTGCATTTATTGTAGCTGGGGATTTTAACAAAGCAAATTTGAGAACATTTCTATCTAAATTCTTCAAGCATATTGATTGCCCTACGGGCAACACCCTCAACCACTGCTATTCCAACTTCCGTGATGCATACAAAGCCCTCCCCCGCCCTCCTTTCGGAAATCCGACCACGACGCCATCTTGCTCCTTACGTCTTATAGGCAAAAACTCAAACAGGATGTACAGTGAGGGAAAAAAGTATTTGATCCCCTGCTTATAAATTGATTTGCATTTTAATGAGGGAAATAAGTATTTGATCCCTCTGAAAAACATGACATAGTACTTGGTGGCAAAACATGACATAGTACTTGGTGGCAAAACCCTTGTTGGCAATCACAGAGATCAGACGTTTCTTGTAGTTGGCCACCAGGTTTGCACACATCTCAGGAGGGATTTTGTCCCACTCCTCTTTGCAGATCTTCTCCAAGTCATAAAGGTTTCGAGGCTGACGTTTGGCAACTCGAACCTTCAGCTCCCTCCACAGATATTCTATGGGATTAAGGTCTGGAGACTGGCTAGGCCACTCCAGGACCTTAATGTGCTTCTTCTTGAGCCACTCCTGGATATCAACCACCCGAGCCACTGCCTGTTCACACCGCTACTATCCAGAAGGCAAGGTCAGTACAGGTGCATCAAAGCTGGGACCGAGAGACTGAAAAACATCTTCTGTCACAAGGCCATCAGAATGTTAAACAGCGGTCACTAACTCAGAGAGGCTGCTGCCTACATTGAGACCCAATCACTGGCCACTAACTAAAAACGAGTCACTTTATACAATGCGCTCTAAATAATGCCACTTTAATAATGTTTACATATCTTACAGTATATAGAGTTGAAGTCGGAAGTTTACATACACCTCAGGCAAATACATTTAAACTCAGTTCTTCACAATTCCTGTAATTTAATCCTAGTACAAATTCCCTGTGTTAGGTCAGTTAGGATCACCACTTTATTTTAAGAATGTGAAATGTCAGAATAATAGTAGAGATAATTATTTATTTCAGCTTTTATTTATTTCATCACATTCCCAGTGGGTCAGAATTTACATACACTCAATTACTATTTGGTAGCATTGTCTTTAAATTGTTTAACTTGGGTCAAACGTTGCGGGTAGCCTTCCCACAATAAGTTGGGTGAATTTTGGCCCATTCCTCCTGACAGAGCTGGTGTAACTGAGTCAGGTTTGTAGGCCTCCTTGCTCGCACACGCTTTTTCAGTTCTGCCAACAAATTTTCTATAGGATTGAGGTCAGTGCTTTGTGATGGCCACACCAATACCTTTACTTTTTTGTTGTGAAGCCATTTTGCCACAACTTTGGAAGTATGCTTGTGGTCATTGTCCATTTGGAAGACCCATTTGAGACTAAGCTTTAACTTCCTGACTGATGTCTTGAGATGTTGCTTCAATATATCCACATCATTTCCTCATCTCATAATGCCATCTGTTTTGTGAAGTGCACCAGTCTCTCCTGCAGCAAAGCACCCCAACAACATGATGCTGCCACCCCCATGCTTCACGGTTGGGAGTGCGATGTTCGGCTTGCAACCCTCCCCCTTTTTCCTCCAAACGTAACGATGGTCATTATGGCCAAGCAATTCTATTTTTGTTTCATCAGACCAGAGAACATTTCTCCAAAAGGTACGATTTTTGTCCCCATGTGCAATTGCAAACCGTAGTCAGGCTTTTTTTGGCGGTTTTGGAGCAGTGGCTTCTTCCCTGCTGAGAGGCCTTTCAGGTTATTTCGATATAGGACTCGTTTTACTGTGGATATATATACTTTTGTACCTGTTTGGTCGATGGTGGCCTGTTTCTGCAGCTCCTTGTTCTGAATCGCCAGCTCTTTGACCATCCCAGCCACCTCCTTTAACCTCTCCAGCTCCTTCTCCTTGGTGATGCCCTCCTTCTCTAATGAGGCAAGCTTTAGAGCACTCTCCTCCAGCACCTCTTCCTTCACTTCCAGCTGCTGCCATAAACGTTGCGCCTCCTTCTCCAGCTGCTTCCTCTCCTTAAAATCAATTCCGTTCAATTTAGTTGAATTACATTTGTATTATCCCAACAAGGAAGTTCATTGTGCAGCCAGGAGGGCGTAATACTACACAACTACAGTATACATGTAGCATACAAACACAGACGTACCTTCTCTGACTGGCCCAGCTCCTGTTCCAGCCCCCTCTTCTCCTTCTCCACCACCTCCAGGCGTTTCCCCGCCAGGCGCACCTCTTCCAGCTCCCGTCTCAGAACCCCGGTCTCAGTCTCCGCCTGCCTCAGCTCCCTCACCAGCCCCTGGATCTTAGTGGAACTGTTCTCCAGGCTCTGCTGTAACCTCTGGTTTTCCTGGCCCAGGCTGCCGATGCTCAGCTCCAGCCGCTCCGCCCTATTCCTCTGGGACCGCAGCTCCTCCACAGAGCGGGTCAGATCCTCCCTCTCCCTCTCCAGCTCCCTGTTCTCCTGCTGGAGCTGGGCCAGGCGAACGGCAGCTGGCCGGAGGGACTCCACGGTACGGCGGAGCTCCAGGTTCTCCTCGTACAAGAGGCTTTGGTCATTCTCCAGTGTGGCCAGGCGCAGGCTCACGTTCTGGGTTGTATCCACCTGCTTCTTCAGCCTCCGGTTGTCCTGCTCCAGGCTGGTGTTGTCTCTCTCCAGGGCCTCAGCCCGGTCACATGTGATCTTCAGGGAGGCCACCTACGTTTACATTTACAGTAGTCAGGCTTTTTTTGGCGGTTTTGGAGCAGTGGCTTCTTCCCTGCTGAGAGGCCTTTCAGGTTATTTCGATATAGGACTCGTTTTACTGTGGATATATATACTTTTGTACCTGTTTCCTCCAGCATCTTCACAAGGTCCTTTGCTGTTGTTCTGGGATTGAGTTGCACTTTTTGCACCAAAGTAGGTTCATCTCTAGGAGACAGAACACCTCTCCTTCCTGAGCGGGATGACGGCTGCGTGGTCCCATGGTGTTTATTCTTGCGTACTATTGTTTGTACAGATGAACGTGGTACCTTCAGGCATTTGGAAATTGCTCCCAAGGATGAACCAGACTTGTGGAGGTCTACAATTGTTCTTCTGAGGTCTTCGCTGATTTCTTTTGATTTTCCCATGATGTCAAGCAAAGAGGCACTGAGTTTGAAGGTAGGCCTTGAAATACATCCACAGGTACATCTCCAATTGACTCAAATGATGCCAATTAGCCTATCGGAAGCTTCTAAAGCCATGACATTTTTTTCTGGAATTTCCCAAGCTGTTTAAAGGCCCAGTAAACTTAGTGTATGTAAACTTCTGAGCCACTGGAATTGTGATACAGTGAATAAGTGAAATAATCTGTCTGTAAACAATTGTTGAAAAAATGACTTGTGTCATGCACAAAGTAAATGTCCTAACCGCCTTGCCAAAACTATAGTTTGTTAACAAGAAATGTGTGGAGTGGTTGAAAAACGAGTTTTAATGACTCCAACCTAAGTGTATGTAAACTTCCGACTTCAACTGTACATGTGATATGACTAATTTATTTTATACCATCTATTGCACCTTGCCTATGATGCTCGGCCATCGCTCATCCATATACTTACATGTACATATTCTCATTCGCCCCTTTAGATTTGTGTGTAGTTGTTAGGTTATTACTGCATTGTTGGAACTAGAAGCACAAGCATTGCTACACTCACATTAACATCTGCTAACCATGTGTATGTGACAAATAAAATTATATTTGAATACAACTTGGCTGCTATGAAAGTTAACTGTGTTTACGCGTGATCAGGGGTGTATTCTTTCTGCAGATTCTGTTGAAAAACGTTTCTTAACACGGAAGCAAATGGAACAAAACGGGAATAAACATACCTGAATTTGTCTAATAGAAACTCTTGTTTGCAACTGTTGGACTAATAATTACACTCTATATAGACTAGATGCAGGCATGAGTGCGCATGGCGGTATTGAATATCACCGTGTGTCCCATGTGTCCCTGTCTGTCACCTCAAATTTGTTTCTCGATCTGTGTGCACCTACGTTGTAAACTTTCATTCATAGGCTAGGTTGTAGCAACCTCATGATGGGCATAGGGAAAATTTGAGCATCATGAACCTCTCTGTTACGTAGAACTGGTTGAATGGAATATGAATGACAGTGATCCAATATGTTGTAATAGAAATAAGACTATGCTCATGAAAAAAAAATCTTCGTCTTCCCTCATCTTAAACGACACTGACCGCCACTGTGGTAGATATATTGTAGAAAATCTGGTAGTGTGATGCATGCTGGTAGTGTAAAGCTACTTACTTCTCTTCACAGCTGTTCTCCCCCTGCAGTAGTTTCTCTCTGTTGAGGCCAATCTTCTCCAGCTCGTGGCTCAGTATCTCCAATTCGTTCCACTGCTGCTGCACCTTCAGCTTCTCATTCACCAGGTCCTGGACAGGACACACAATAAAACCCTGACTCTATTGACCTGTCTACCAAACAGTCAGACACACTGAGAAATCTGACTGGCTATAGGTACTTAGCAACTCTGCCCAGTGTCGGCAGTTATCTTGTCGTTGTTCATATAGAAGAGTTTGACCTCAGATTTGCTTAGGTTAATACTCCAGGCCACAATGTGGCACTAGCTTGTTTGGCTTACGCCTGCTACAGCTGATGTTAAGTTAACTATCAACCTACGCTAATTTTGTTGCTAGCCAGCTAGAATTTGTAGTAAGCCCTTGTTGATACAAACCAGATGGCCACAACTAGAGTAGCTAGCAAAATTATAATTAAATCACAATGATTGTTTTTTGACTGAAGTAGCTGCCTGTTAGCTGCCGAGAGTCGGTGGAATAGCTAGCCAGCGATGTTGTGCTAAATGGCAATGCTAACATTAGCTAGAAAGCAGACTGACACTGGCAGTATGGGGAATAGTGAATTAAATGATTTCTTCATCATCTTGCTAACAGTAGATAGCTAGCTTGGTAGAGCATTTAGTGTTGTGTGCATTGTGCTGCACCGAACACTCCATTCATTTCATATGAAGTGTGTGTGACTGCTTAGCTCAGTTAGCAAGCTAACTAATGAGCAGGTGCTTATTATCAAACTGAACCTTACAAAAAAATACTTCAAGCACAAAACTTCAAGCATAAAAGATGTAAAGACTCTCTCTAGATAAAACATTTTATTATGCAGCTTTATTGTTGTAGTTACAATTCTGATGAAAAGGTGGTGGAGTACACCTGGGCTTTACTGCAGCTTCAAAACTGCTATCTTTTTTTTGTTAGGCTTCCCTAGGTGTGTCCTAATTTTGTGCTCTCTGATTGGCTCAAAGTCAAGTTCTCGGCCACTGACGAGCATTGTGATTCTACAAGTAGAAACGGCAGGTTTTCACTGTCATTATAGGGTATTGTGTGTAGATTGATGAGTATTATTATTTAT
Organism: Oncorhynchus kisutch; assembly: GCF_002021735.2. Taxonomy (NCBI): domain Eukaryota; kingdom Metazoa; phylum Chordata; class Actinopteri; order Salmoniformes; family Salmonidae; genus Oncorhynchus; species Oncorhynchus kisutch. Next base: position 20,851,440 of record NC_034187.2, read on the forward strand.
ATTTTTTACACATTTTAGAATAAGGCTGTAACATAACAAAATGTGGAAAAAGGGAAGGGGTCTGAATGCACTGTATATGCCTCAGCCTACTAATTATAAAAATGTAAAATAGGCCCTTTTATATAAAAAGTAAATATACCCTAGACTATAATTGTGACTTAGTAGGCCGCATGTCCTTCACCCAGCTTCATGGTTTGAACAATATGCATAATTCCAGTCCAATATAATACAATAAAGTACGGTAATAAAGTCCCACAAAAAGATTAGCCTACTGGAGCTAGTTTAATTTATTTACCCAAGAGAGCATAGCTATGTCTATGGGCGTTTATGTTTTCTGTCGTGCGTAATGTGCCGTAAACTATACACTGAGTGAACAAAACATTAAGAACACCTGCTCTTTCCATGACAAACTGACCAGGTGAATCCAGGTCAAAGCTATGATCCCTTACTGATGTAACTTATTAAATCCGCTTGGGCTCATAAAATGTCCTTAATGTATGGCACATCAGGCTCAGGTAGTATATTTATATGCTTTAGAATGACATTTCTTGTTAGGGTGGTAAATACCGGAATACACAGGGAAAAAAGGGATTTATTCTTGGGATGTAACATTTGTAAAATACATTTGAAAATATTCAACCCTAGTATGGTACACCTAGCACTTCAACCTATTGTACATTATCCTCCAACCTCTTCCCCATACATGCCTCTCGGAGTGTGGCCAGGGTTCTCTTGTCGATGGTGGCCTGTTTCTGCAGCTCCTTGTTCTGAATCGCCAGCTCTTTGACCATCCCAGCCACCTCCTTTAACCTCTCCAGCTCCTTCTCCTTGGTGATGCCCTCCTTCTCTAATGAGGCAAGCTTTAGAGCACTCTCCTCCAGCACCTCTTCCTTCACTTCCAGCTGCTGCCATAAACGTTGCGCCTCCTTCTCCAGCTGCTTCCTCTCCTTAAAATCAATTCCGTTCAATTTAGTTGAATTACATTTGTATTATCCCAACAAGGAAGTTCATTGTGCAGCCAGGAGGGCGTAATACTACACAACTACAGTATACATGTAGCATACAAACACAGACGTACCTTCTCTGACTGGCCCAGCTCCTGTTCCAGCCCCCTCTTCTCCTTCTCCACCACCTCCAGGCGTTTCCCCGCCAGGCGCACCTCTTCCAGCTCCCGTCTCAGAACCCCGGTCTCAGTCTCCGCCTGCCTCAGCTCCCTCACCAGCCCCTGGATCTTAGTGGAACTGTTCTCCAGGCTCTGCTGTAACCTCTGGTTTTCCTGGCCCAGGCTGCCGATGCTCAGCTCCAGCCGCTCCGCCCTATTCCTCTGGGACCGCAGCTCCTCCACAGAGCGGGTCAGATCCTCCCTCTCCCTCTCCAGCTCCCTGTTCTCCTGCTGGAGCTGGGCCAGGCGAACGGCAGCTGGCCGGAGGGACTCCACGGTACGGCGGAGCTCCAGGTTCTCCTCGTACAAGAGGCTTTGGTCATTCTCCAGTGTGGCCAGGCGCAGGCTCACGTTCTGGGTTGTATCCACCTGCTTCTTCAGCCTCCGGTTGTCCTGCTCCAGGCTGGTGTTGTCTCTCTCCAGGGCCTCAGCCCGGTCACATGTGATCTTCAGGGAGGCCACCTACGTTTACATTTACAGTTCAGGCATTGCAACGATCGTAATATGTAGTCGTTTTAATTACCTAAGTTGAATGCACTGATTGCAACTCACAATTACTGCAAGTAAAACATAAAAAAATAGCTGCAAATATTGGCGAAACAAGTGCAAGACCTCCCTCACCTCCCTCTGCAGCTGCTCCTTGCTCCTTTCCAGATGTGTTGTCTCCCTCTCCAGCTCCTCCCCCCTCTCCCTCAGTGTCTCCAGCTCCTTGGTGGCCTGCTTGCCCTGGGCTTCTAGCCGGGCCAGCTTGGTTCCGGTGTTGCTGATGGTCTGGTGGAGGACGCGGTTCTCTGTCTCCACCTCCCTGAATCGGGCCTCGCTGTCAACTTGGGCGTGCTGATGCAGGGAACTCACCGCCTGACTCAGGTGCTCCTTCTCCTGCTCCAGCTCTGAGATCTGGGGAACACAATAAAAGACAGTCAGGTGGCAAAATGAGGACATAAGAGGGACCACTGAGGACAACATGCCACAGACAGTTAGGACCCGGAATTTTTCCTCCGGGCCATGAAATGGTGCATTTAGCATGTGTAAAGGTAGAAGTACACTTTGCGCCTGTCTGTTCTTGTCTGCCTGTAGTCTCTCCAGAGTCTTCTCCAGTTTCTGCTCGTCTTTGAGCAGGTCTTCTTCCAGACCCTCCATGTCCTGGGTGGTCTGCTTCTCCTGGTCCAGCAGGGTCTGCATACGCTCCAGCTATAGAAGACACAAAATGGATGACAATCATGATAGAAACCACAGACAAAATAGATTCAATTCATCAATCAACATCAAAGACGTCATAAATATGAAAGCTCAATATGTCAGAAGTATGTGTGAGAGATATGTACATTCAAAACGTCCCAACCAGTGCTGGGACAATGACATATACTATGAATAGAGAAAGATAGCACTCAGTATATGCTGCTCTGCTCCCACCCTCATTCAGTTAACTGCACCACAATACATACTGCAATGCATTCTGCTGACTCTCTATATAGGGCATGTGGGACTAGCATAGTATGCCACAACACAGACTGCCATTCTATAAAGCATGTGGGACCAGCATAAAGTAGCATCTGTCAAATCAGTGTGTACAGTACCTTTTTGCTAAGGCCCTGGTTCTCTCTCTCCAACTCCATGGTGTTTAGCTGGTCCTTCTCCAGACTTAGTGAAGCCTCTCTGAGCTCCTGGATGGTGCTCTGCAGACCCTGGTTCACCTTCTCCAGCTTCAGCAGACGGCTCGACGCAGACTCGTTCAGCTCAAACACAAACGACTTGTGCACTGCACGGGAGGGAAGAGAGGGGTGCTTGTTCAGTTCTGTTTGTGAATACCTTTTCTCCTATTTAAAAAAAACTGTCTGGCATCTTATATTTGGAGATGTTCTGTGCATGTGATCATGGTATACAGTTTGTTGACAGAAGAGTGACCAATGCTTTGTGATTAATGTAAAACTGAGGCAGATGCAGAGTAATTTTATCACCAAAATATATTTAGTCACTTTATCACCAAAATATATGAAGTCATTTTATCACCAAAATATATGAATATATGGTCTGTCTTTTCAGCCCTTTTTCATCCAAAAATGCCATCAACAGCTAACGGAAGAGGATTAATATGGGCTCTCTGCAGTGTGTGTGTGTGTCCCCTTACTGTCGTTGTCGTCGTTGTTCTTGGCCAGCTGCTCCAGTTCCCAGCCCAGGTGGGCAGACTCGTTCATGCTCTGTTTCTGAGAGATCTCCAGCAGCATGTTCTCCTCTATCAACCCCTCCAGGTGCTTCTTATCTGTGTCCCGGTCCTGAGAGGGACAGCAGAGTGGGCCAGACACACACATATCCTTTTCACACTATTGTGCCAACCCTGACCATATTGTGTTAGTGTTCAAATATTTTCTTGTCACATTTTCAATTCCAGAATAGGTCCAGCAATTACGGTGGATGTGTAACTCAGTATTGTCAAAAGGGCAAAGCCACACACAGACCGCGTGATCCAGTCAATGATAGACACCAGGTTAAATTTTCTTACCATCTCCACGTCGTGTAGTTTGGAGCGTAGCTGCAGGTTCTCCTTCTCCAGCTCATGTAGTTTGTCACAACGCCTCCTGGAGGCTCCCAGCTGCTCCTCCAGCAGGGTTTTGGTCTCCATCAGAGTGGCGTTATCTTCTCTCAGCTCCTGTAGACACATTTAATACAGACAGACACAGTGAGATGGAAACAGAGGGACATATACAGCGTGTTTTAGGAGATCGGCCTGAGTAATACGCTGTGCAGATTTGCTCATTTTGATCACATAATGAGTAGTTAATTGGGGATGCAAAGTGATTCGTAGATCAGTGATTCCACTGCAATGTAGCCGATCTCAAACAAGCACACAGTAAGATGGAGTGTGTGAAATATAATGAGTCAGAGGCTGAGATGGAGACAGAGGGACATAGTGATTCAGAGGCCTGCCACTGACAGCTGTGGAGACCCATGCCTGGACAAACCCATAAAACCCTGGGCCTGGTCATTCTGCTGATCAGGAGATGCCATTGTTCCCCTGTGAAAGAGACAGCAGGGGTTCTAGTCAATGTTGTAGTCATGTAGTGGAACTAATTTGACCCAGAGACATGAAAGACGTGCTGCTAAGGTTTATGCACCACCAATCTCCTCATCCTGTACTCAGTGTGTCTAATGTGTCTTGACAGATGAGATAGGCTAAACATGTGGATGTGTGTTGATAATGACAAAATAATATGTTGTCCCTTTCAAACAAAAGGTGCATGAACAGTGGAGCATGCTGAAGATATGATACTTTTATTATTAAACCCAACTCGTTTTGGCAAATTCCTTCACCAGGTTCTTTTCCTTAAATGGACAGTATTATTTGATTTCAGGTGTCATTAAATTGATGGTGAGTCACAACGTTTATTCAATGAGATTGAATGATCAGTGTGAATCACCTCGACTCGTGTCTTGTAGAAGTGGACGTCGTGTAGCCTCTCCTTGCAGCGGCTCAACTCTGTGTCCAGTCTGTCCACCTTGGCTGCCTTCTCCCTCAGAGCGTCCACTTCATCCCTGTACGCACGCACCGACCTCGCCTCTGCAAGTAACTGCATGTTCTGCACAAGTCACAAACACACACAATGGAGCTGGTCTCCGAATGGCACACACACAACACTATGGACTAGATGTGATCTGCAGCGAGGTTATGACAAAACTAGTTATGAAATCTTTCTATTTTAGAATTTGCTGGTCTCATGGGAATATCTTAAAATGGTACTGTCTTTCATAATGTGACATCAGAATATTCACAGGAGACATTTTTTGCTGAAGACAGAATAAATGTGACATGCTTTCTAGCATGTAATTTGTGGTCAAGATTTGAAATGTCTGGGAACCATTTTTCCTGACTGGAAAAAGAGGGTAACGTTGGGTCTCAGAGCATGTTTGTGAGCAAGAGAAACCGGGGGAGAGAGTAAGAGGGAAAGAAACAGGGAGAGCATGAGAAGGAGATAAACAGGCAAAGAGAGTGAGGAGAAGAAAGAGGGGGAGTGTGAGGGGGACACAGGGAAGCCAAAGTGAAAGAGGAAATCTGCACCTCCTGCTTGAGTTTCTGCATCTCTAGATCCAGCCTCTCCACCTCATGTTTGTTATCCATCAGCTGCTCAGTCTTCTCCTCCCTGGGAGAGACACAACATACATTAGGTTGGCAAATAAATTTGTTCAGACAAATCTACATTGTAATTAAAGAGGGCTTATAGTAAAACTTGAGCTAAAATCTTGGAAAATAATTTGTCTAAATAAAACAAATATGTTAAATGCCAAAATATCCCAAAATCTAGCCTCTAGCATCTAACTCTAGCCTGTCAAGGTAGAGATTTCCTTCTCCTGACTCACAGTTCCTGTCGCGAGCGTCTCAGTTTGGCTTTAGTGTCAGCCAGCTCCACAGCCAGATGCTGCCGGTCCTCTTTGGACAGCCGGCAGATAGGTCCTCCCAGGCCCAGGTCGGTCCTCTCAGGGTTGGGGTAACCCAGGTGGTTAGAGGGCTGCTGGGACTGGAGGTAGTCCCTCTCTTGGGTCAGCTCCACGATCGCCTGGAGGAGGGTGGAGAAGAACTCTGTCAGCCTATTGGCTGTGTGTAAAAAGAACACAAATCAAGTCTGAATGACATACATATATATATTCATTAGGTACATATAAATGTACAGCTGCATCATATACTTTTAAAGGTATTGTGAGTAATACAGTTGATTTTAAAAGTCGTAATTGGGTGCGTCTTCAATACCAACCTCTGCACATTCATCTCTTTCATCTATGAGTTTGCGGAGGTGCAGGGCCATGTTTCTGGACAGGGGGTCCAGCTCCTCAGTGGGCATATCTGGCAGCTCCAGCCACTGCAAGTCCAACACATTCTCCTGGTTTTGGGTCACCTGAAGGGGTAGACAGACAATATCACTACACAGCGCTCTCTTGTATTTCTTTGGCTGTGCAGTGTAACATAACAATATTGCCTAAATAAATATATTACTGTAGCCCTAGGAATGAGACTTGAATGTGTCAGTATATGAAGACGCGCATACATAAATGTGAGAAAAAGATTCACTATAAAAAAGTGGACTGACATGCATGAACATCTGTGTCTAAATGTCAATGGGACACTGTTGGAGAGTAGGCCTAGAATTAATACCTTTATGTGTCTTTACTTTACTAGATATATTTGACAGCGACCGTGCACATAAATCAATATTTCTGTAAATGTGCAAGATGCCTAATTTTAATCTGTATTTTCAAGCGTACAGTGGGGCAAAAAAGTTTTTAGTCAGCCACCAATTGTGCAAGTTCTCCCACTTAAAAAGATGAGAGAGGCCTGTAATTTTCATCATAGGTACACTTCAACTATGACAGTCATAATGAGAAAAAAAAATCCAGAAAATCACTGTAGGATTTTTTATGAATTTATTTGCAAATTATGGTGGTAAATAAGTATTTGGTCACGTACAAACAAGCAAGATTTCTGGCTCTCACAGACCTGTAACTTCTTCTTTAAGAGGCTCCTCTTGTCCTCCACTTGTTACCTGCATTAATGGCACCTGTTTGAACTTGTTATCAGTATAAAAGACACCTGTCCACAACCTCAAACAGTCACACTCGAAACTCCACTATGGCGAAGACCAAAGAGCTGTCAAAGGACACCAGAAACAAAATTGTAGACCTGCACCAGACTGGGAAGACTGAATCTGCAATAGGTAAGCAGCTTGGTTTGAAGAAATCAACTGTGGGAGCAATTATTAGGAAATGGAAGACATACAAAACCACTGATAATCTCCCTCAATCTGGGGCCCCACGCAAGATCTCACCCCGTGGGGTCAAAATTATCACAAGAACAGTGAGCAAAAATCCCAGAACCACACGGGGGGACCTAGTGAATGACCTGCAGAGAGCTGGGACCAAAGTAACAAAGCCTACCATCAGTAACACACTACGCCGCCAGGGACTCAAATCCTGCAGTGCCAGACATGTCCCCCTGCTTAACCCAGTACATGTCCATTCCTGTCTGAAGTTTGCTAGAGAGCATTTGGATGATCCAGAAGAAGATTGGGAGAATGTCATATGGTCAGATGAAACCAAAATATAACTTTTGGGTAAAAACTCAACTCGTCGTGTTTGGAGGACAAAGAATGCTGAGTTGCATCCAAAGAACACCATACCTACTGTGAAGCATTGGGGTGGAAACATCATGCTTTGGGGCTGTTTTTCTGCAAAGGGACCAGGACGACTGATCCGTGTAAAGGAAAGAATGAATGGGGCCATGTACCGTGAGATTTTGAGTGAAAACCTCCTTCCATCAGCAAGGGCATTGAAGATGAAACGTGGCTGGGTCTTTCAGCATGACAAACACACCGCCCGGGCAACGAAGGAGTGGCTTCGTAAGAAGCATTTCAAGGTCCTGGAGTGGCCTAGCCAGTCTCCAGATCTCAACCCCATAGAAAATCTTCGGAGGGAGTTGAAAGTCCATGTTGCCCAGCAACAGCCCCAAAACATCACTGCTCTAGAGGAGATCTGCATGGAGGAATGGGCCAAAATACCAGCAACAGTGTGTGAAAACCTTGTGAAGACTTACAGAAAACGTTTGACCTCTGTCATTGCCAACAAAGGGTATATAACAAAGTATTGAGATGAACTTTTGTTATTGACCAAATACTTATTTTCCAACATAATTTGCAAATAAATTCATATAAAATTCTACAATGTGATTTTCAGATTTTTTTTTCTCATTTTGTCTGTCATAGTTGAAGTGTACCTATGATGAAAATTACAGGCCTCTCATCTTTTTAAGTGGGAGAACTTGCACAATTGGTGGCTGACTAAATACTTTTTTGCCCCACTGTATCTGAAGATAATGTGAGAAAAATAATCACTATAAAAAAGGAATTGCTGATGCGCATGAACATGTGTGCCTGCTTTGACGTGAACACACCTACACCTGTACTACTCACCTCTTGAATGTGGGAGACGATGGCTGCCTGCCTCTCAATGTCGAGCAGTTTGATCTTCTCAATTATCTCTTCTTTCCTCTCACACTGCAGAGAGAAACAATGACAGACACTTCTATTAGATATCTATAGGTACTATAAACTATCAGAAACATATTCTGATTCAGACTTGGTTATCCCATTCTCTACGGAACACAAAGACTGGCTGTGTGAATGGTCATAATTACATATAAGCCAGATGAAAAGGTTTAAATCGTGTAGAAATACTGTATAGAGTAACGTGGAGAACCTGAGGCAGCACGTGTCTAATTGTCAGCTTAGGGCTTGTTGTTGGACTCAGGTCATTTTCATTCAACGGATAGAAAAAAAACTGGGTTAGTGCAATTACAAGATGCATAGATAACACATTGACCCTTCGATTGTGGTTTAAATCCCATCCATTTTATCACCAAAGCCCCATCTACTACCCACCACTGTGACCTGTATGCTGGCCCTCACTACATATCCGTCGCCATACCCACTGGCTCCAGGTCATCTATAAGTCTTTGCTAGGTAAAGCCCCGCCTTAGCTCACTGGTCACCATAGCAACATCCACCCGTAGCACGTGCTCCAGCAGGTATATTGCACTGGTCAACCCCAAAGCCAACACTTCCTTTGGCTGCCTTTCCTTCCAGTTCTCTGCTGACAATGACTGGAACGAATTGCAAAAATCTCTGAAGCTGGAGTCTTATATCAACCTCTTACTAACTTTAAGCATCAGCTGTCAGAGCAGCTTTCCGATCACTGTACTTGTACACAGCCAATCTGTAAATGGCACACCCGACTACCTCATCCCCATATTATTACTTACCCTCTTGCTCTTCTTCACCCCAGTATCTCTACGTGCACATCATCTGCACATCCCTCCAGTATTAATGCTAAATTGTAATTATTTGCGCCTGTAGGCCCTATTTATTGCCTACCTCCCTATGTTTGCACACACTGTACATCGATTTTATTACATCTATTTTTCTTTTCTTGTGTGTTATTGACTGTACATTTGTTTATGTGTAACTCTGTGTTTTTGTTTTTGTCACACTGCTTTATCTTGGCCAGTTCCCAGTTGTAAATGAGAACTTGTTCTCAATTGGCCAACCTGGTTAAATAAAGGCGATTTTTTTTTTTTACTTACATAATGTATTCCATCTATGCCTGACATTGACATTTTTTGATTGTATCATGATTAGAAAAAAATTACTGAGGACATTTCATCAACTATTCAAATTGAGCGAGAGGCCAGGGGATTGGGAGGGAAAGAAAACAATAGCCTCTGGTGCCGGCACGGGTCGGTGGTCCCTGTCCTGCACCATTTAACCATTTATATCTCAGAGCCTCTGCCATGCTCTATGGTTTTGGTGCTACATTGGACATGTCGATTTCAAAGAGAAATTCATCTCAAACATTTGAGTGCCATATTGAGCTTGCCCGAGGACTGTGCCAGGTGGGTGGGCTTTGCATTTTGTCAGACTATTGCATTGCACCAGACAAGCTCAATCAAGGACATCTAAAGTATTTGAAAGAATTGGAATACTATTTGAGTCCAGATCTGCCCGTCTCAATTAGTGTGTATTGTGTTACCTGCACAGCACAGCCTAGGATCAACAGCAGCAGTCTCTTCACCTCTTCCATGCTCTTGCCTGTTGAAGAGAAAGATTAAGACATACAGTGCCTTGCGAAAGTATTCGGCCCCCTTGAACTTTGCGACCTTTTGCCACATTTCAGGCTTCAAACATAAAGATATAAAACTGTATTTGTTTGTGAAGAATCAACAAGTGGGACACAATCATGAAGTGGAATGACATTTATTGGATATTTCAAACTTTTTTAACAAATCAAAAACTGAAAAATTGGGCGCATTTTCTTTTAGCAGATTGATTTTGAGCTCAGATTCGATTTTGGTTTAAATCCCACAGGTAGGCAGCAAATCCCAAATTACAGCTTTCTGGGTCTCTCCCATCCCCCAGTTCTTACACTAATGGGCTGAAGGATCTCTTCCATCCCTGTTGGTTTGGTTAGGAGCAATCAGTCAGTGGGTCAATCATTAAATCAGCCTCAGCTCAGGGTTATGTTTGGGTGTTTTTGTGGATGTAGCAAGCCTTTATGTTTGAAGTTTCAAGTTAAGTTCACAAGTACAGTGAAATTCCTTTAATGCAAGCTCCAACCCAACAAAGCAGTAATCAATATAGCAAAAAAAATACCAAGGTAGAACAAAAACACAGAGGATATAAAAAGAAGTACAGGAAAAAGTAAGACACTATACACAGGGTCAGTTCCAATACAATACTTACAATGTGCAGGGATACTGGAGTATAGGGGTAAGGGATCAGGATACATGATAAACAGAGTAGAAGGAGCTTAAATTATGATTGTATGCACGCATGTGTGTAGAGACAGAATAAATGTGGGTACATGTTATGTGTGTTGGCTTGTCAGTGTGTGTCAATGTGTACAGTCCTGTGAGTGTGCATAGAGATGGTGCAAAAATAAAATACAAGGGTCAATTCAACATAGTCCATGTAGCCATTCTGTTAGCTATTTAGCAGTATTATGACTCAGGGATAGAAGCTGTTCAGTAGCCTGTTGGTGTCAGACTTGATGAACCAGTACCGCTTCCTGTGCGGAAGCGCTATATATATATTTTTAAAGATACATATGATTTACAAAAGCCTTTACTGCTTCATTTTGTACAAGGTTTGTATGGGATCAGCTGTGTGTGTGTGTCCCCTTGCCTGGAGGGAACTCCTAAAAAGCTGGATCAGAACTCTGGGGGAAAGGGCAACAAGGTTACCATGGAGACCATGTCTGAGACCCAGCCCTGCCCTTATTCCATTGAGACCAACTAAAAAGACAAGCAAGGTATACACATAGGCAGGCAGTGGTGTCGCCCTGAGAGGAGCTTTTCACTGTTTCTACAATCTACACTGCACATGGGAACTACACTGAACACGGGAACTCATTGAAAAGCTAACTTCCAAAGGCCATTCCATACAAACATAACACAACACATCCATCCACAAACAATAATATGAACACATACCCTATTAAGCACTATTCAGATTAAGTTCACATACCAAGGCTGGCTTACAGCAAAAGCCTCCCAACAACCCCAACACTCCCATTCGTAGATCACTATTGTTCTTGACTGCTAAACACATTTTCATATAAGGGCCAATCAAAGGCCTAGATCTAGTTCAATTGGCACCCGGTAGGAAAATAAAATCTGCCAAATCTGTCCTGATAAAAAAAATGAGTTATTTTTGTGTTTGACAAACAGTTGCAGGAAACATGCAAAACAAGCATGTGCGTGGCAGGGTAGCAGCAGGGTAGCAGTAGGGTAGCAGCCCAACCCATGGAAGGCCTAGCCACTGGGAGGAGAAGGCACAACAGTTTGTCTGGCGGTGAAGCAAAAAAAACATGAGAATGAGCCAGTTTAAGATGGCATCATCCTGGAGATATTTTATCTCTTGCCAGCACAGTCACAAATGCCATGGAAATAACTTGTCTGGTGATCCTTTTATTAATTTATGCATAGACTACAGCACTGTACTGCATAAATTATACTGAACATAAATATAAATGCAACATGTAAAGTGTTGGTCCCATGTTTCACGAGTTGAAATAGAAGATCCCAGATTTTTTCCATACGCACAAAAAGCTTATTTAGCTCAAATTTTGGGCACAAGTTGTTTACATCCCTGTAAGTGAACATTTCTCCTTTGTCAAGTTGAGTGAGCGTGCAATTGGCATACTGACTGCAGGAATGTCCACCAGAGCTGTTGCCAGATAATTTAATGTTAATTTCTCTATCATGAGCCACCTCCAATGTCATTTTAGAGAATTTGTGAGTACATCCAACCGGCCTCACAACCGCAGACAATCTGTAACCACGCCCACCCCGGACCTCCACATCCGGATTCTTCATCTGTAGGATCGCCTGAGACCAGTCATCCTGACAGCTGATGAAACTAAGGAGTATTTCTCTCTGTAATAATGCTCCTTTGTGGGGAAAAACTAATTCTGATTGGCTGGGCCTGGCTCCCCAGTGGGTGGAACTGGCTCCAAAGTGAGTGGGCCTATGCCTTCCCTTAAGTATACAGTATGCAGTGCCTATGTCTTGAGGACAGCGGGCCTCTGTATCTTCCCTCTCCTCACCCACTATATCAGGTCTGACCCTCTCCATAGCCCCAAACATACAGCTAGCCATATCAGGTGTGACCCTGAGAGGTTGTCGACACCAGGCCGGAGGCCCCACACACTCAGCACTCTCCATGGTTTGATTAGCCTCCTACATGCAGACAGACAGGCTGCAGGGTTCCAATGGGCCTTTTCCTGTCTTTCCCACTTCCTGACTGACCCCAGAAAAGGGCCACAACATGTGCATCCTTCCCACCCAACAGAGAACATGCCCTCATACAGTACAGTAGATGAACTGGCCTGTGATGACAAGGGGATATGTAAGGTAGGTTTTTAACAACTTGTTAGTATGTAGGGGACAATGTAAGCACATGTTGTGAATCTTGCACTAGCTAGCTAGCCAACTGGATTGAGGTGTAGCTACCTGAGACTAGTTGTGCGTTTGGGAAAAAGAGACTGAGCACCACAGTACCTGAGAGGGGGTCCTTAGCCATGGTCAGCACATTAGGCAGGGTCATCAGGATGAGCTGCTGGAGACTGTCCTGAAATCACAGAGGAGAACATAAGAGGTTAACTAACAGAAGTACCAGAGGAATGAAACAATAGCAGCAGACGTCCTGTGTGCCAGCCTACTTGCCACCATGCACCAAAGCCCCAGACTCCAGCCAGAACAGAACAGGAAACTTCCACTGGCGTGAATATGGAGGACGAGGTCACTTACAAACCTCGGGAAACATGCAATAACAGACAATCTTGATGGAAATTAGCCCGTTTTCAGCTGGTGGAGAACGCTTGGAGATGAGGGGAGTTCACACAGCAATCAATGCAGTGCCCAGCTGTAACCCTCTCCTCGTGACAAAAGATTGTTATTGTAGCCTAGTGTTCAGCCAAACACATTCACAGAGACCTTTTGGTAAGTTGACTGAGAACACATTCTCATTTATAGCAATGACCTAGGGAATAGTTACAGGGGAGAGGAGAGGAGATGAATGAGCTGGGGATGATTAGGTGGCCATGATGGTATGAAGGCCAGATTGGGAATTTAGCCAGGACACCGGGGTTAACATTCCCTCTTACGATAAGTGCCATGGGATCTTTACGAGACGTGTTTCTACCATCATGTGCATTAGTAGCACAATTTCTAACTTATTTGCATTCGTTGTTACTTACACTTATATGTTGACTTCTCCTTTGATGTTGTTTTTAAGTTTTCGCAGACTTTTCTTAGCGGATGTACAATTGTCGCAAATTTAATTTGGGGAAATTTCAGGCCCCGGAGTGAACATGATTATACACTGGCAAAGCTGACTAACAACGAGGGCTGAGGGTGAGAACTGACACCAAATCAGCAGTACCTAGTCACAGAAGTTGGCCTATGACATCACTCCTTTTCTTTCCCTCCTTTCCCCTCCAGACTCTGGAAGAATTAGATCTGAAAGGCCTTGGGTAGAATCAAAGGTGCTGCCCCCCCCCTTCAAAAGAAGAGAGGGGCCTCCTGTATAGAGGGGCTGGGTGGTGTTGTGATGACCACACTCCCTCCCTCCCTGCTATTCCAGCAGACCCTTGGCAGAGGACCTGGCCTAGCTACAGCTCTATTGTTAGGTGAAACCTGTTGAACATTCCATTTGTTACCCTTGTCATCATGAGAAGCCTCTAAAACAAAAACCTTCTCCATTTCAAATGCTCTGGACTAAAAACCAGGACCTAGAAACCAAGCGCAGAACAAAGCGGTCTAACTAGAGGTAGACGATTATGATTTTCGACGCCGATACCGATTATTGGAGGACCAAAAAAAGACGAGATATATATATATATATATATATATATGTGTGTAATAATTACAATTACAACAATAATGAATGAACTATGAACACTTATTTTAACGTAATATAATACATCAATAAAATCGATTTATTCTGAAATAAATAATGAAACATGTTCAATTTGGTTTAAATAATGCAAAAACACAGTGTTGGAGAAGAAAGTAAAAGTGCAATATGTGCCATGTAAAAAACCTAACGTTTAAGTTCCTTTCTCAGAACATGAGAACATATGAAAGCTGGGGGTTCCTTTTAACATGAGTCTTCAATATTCCCAGTTAAGAAGTTTTAGGTTGTAGTTATTATAGGACCATTTCTCTCTATACCATTTGTATTTCATAGACCTTTGACGATTGGATGTTTTTATAGGCATTACAGTATTGCCAGTCTAATCTTGGGAGTTGATAGGCTTGAAGTCATAAACAGCACTGTGGTGGTCAAGCATTGCGAAGAGCTGCTGGCAAACGCAGGAAAGTGCTGTTTGAATGAATGCTTACGAGCCTGCTGCTGCCTACCACCTCTCAGTCAGACTGCTCTATCAAATATCAAATCGTAGACTTAATTATAATATAATAAAAACACACAGAAATACGAGCCTTAGGTCATTAATATGGTTAAATCCAGAAACGTTCATTTAGAAAACAAAATGTTTATTCTTTCAGTGAAATACGGAAGTGTTCCGTATTTTATCGAACGGGTGGCATCCCTAAGTCTAAATATTGCTGTTACATTGCACAACCTTCAATGTTACGTCATAATTATGTAAAATTCTGGCAAATTAATTATGGTCTTTGTTAGGAAGAAATGGTCTTCACACAGTTCGCAACGAGCCAGGTGACACAAACTGCTGCAAGTGACACAATTTCAGGCACCGCATTGATTATATGCAACGCAGGACAAGCTAGTTAAACTGGTAATATCATCAACCATGTGTACTGTAGTTAATTAGTGATTATGTTTAGATAGTTTTTTATAAGATAAGTTTAATGCTAGCTAGCAACTTACCATGGCTCCTTGCTGCCTGCACTCGCGTAACAGGTGGTCAACCTGCCACGCAGTCTCCTCGTGGATTGCAATATAATCAGCATCCAAAAATGCAGATTAACGATTGTTATGAAAACTTGAAATCAGCCATTCGGATTAATCAGTCGACCTCTAGGTCTAACTGTATGCTAGAGTTCTCATTTTACACTAATAGCACCTTAGAGATGTCATGAGAATAAAAAGACAGGTGTGACTTTCCTTAGCTAAGGTTACATGGTTGTTGTGAAAATCTAAGGCCGGGGTGCATATTTGGAGATTTACCAATAACTTTTTCAATAGTTAAGGCTTACAACATTACATCTTAATAGTAAGTATACATAACAGCCAAATCAACTGAGTGAGCCTGTTACGAACAGACACTTGGGTTGAGGGGGGTGGTCACAGTAAATAAACATGGTACATCTGGACTGGATCCTCTGATTCAGAGGGGTTGGGTTAAATGCGGAAGACATTTCAGTTGAAGGAATTCAGTTGTACAATTGACTAGGTATCCCCCTTTCCTATGGCCATAAAACATAACGACTAACTGTGTCTGACTAGAGGACCTCATACGTCTGTTACACCTCATCAATACTCCAACATGGCTTATGGCTTATAAAACACCTTTTAATAGAATGGTACTTTAATTGAATGGTACTTAACTAAATCATTTTAGGGAAGCAACAACAATGTCCAATTACCAGCTCTTTGTCATGTGGATAGCACTGGGGATTTGTGGAGGTGTTAAAGGGTGTTACAGGCTTCATGTTTCAGTGGACAGGTGATCGTAGAGAGGAACATGAGGGGGAATGACAGCTCTGATACAGGCTGCTTATCAGTTTACCCTCTGGAGGACAGGCCAGTGAGGACTAGCCAACACCGGAAGTAGTTGCAGGTGTTGGCTATGATGCATATCTAAATATACGGAACAAAAATATAAAACGCAAATAAAATAAAGATAAAATACCCCTGAAAATGTCCATAAAAAAAGCTTATTTCTCTCAAATTGTGTTTACATCCCTGTTAGTGAGCATTTCTCCTTTGCCAAGATAATCCATCCACCTGACAGATGTGGCATAACGAAGTTCAACAGCATCATTACACAGGTGCACCTTGTGCCGGGGACAATAAAAAGCCTACACTAAAATGTGCTGTTTTGTCACACAACCCAATGCCACAAAAATATAAAGTTGAGGGAGAGTGCAACTGGCATGCTGACTGCAGGAATGTCCACTAGAGCTGTTGCCAGAGAATTTAATGTTCATTTCTCTACCATAAGCCGCTTCCTCCAACATCATTTAATAGAATTTGGCAGTACTTCCAACCAACCACGCCAGTCTAGGACCTCCACATCCAGCTTCTTCACCTGCTGAAGGGGGACGACGACTCATTCTGATTTGCTGGGCCTGGCTCCGAAGTGGGTGGGCCTGTGTCCTCCCAAGCCCACCATTGGCTGTGCTCCTGCCCAGCCATTTGAAGTCAATAGATTAGGGCATCATTTATTTATTTGGCTTGACTGATGTCCTTCTATGAACTGTAAAATCTTTGAAATTGTTGCATGCGTTTGTATTTTTGTTCAGTATAGTTCTTCCCTAACTCTCTCCCTGTTTACATCCAAAATGGAACCCAGGCACTGGTCAAAAGTAGTGGACTATAAAGCAAATAGGGTGTCATTTGGGAAGCACTCTCTTTGCCTGGTCAACTCCTGCAGTCAGCCAGTCCCAACCATCAGCATAATAGGAGAAACCAAACCAGAGTAAATTAAACTTGACAGCAGCCTGGCAGATGATGCCTCTAAGGCTATAAGTAACCAAAGAGCACATCTCCATTTTGTTTCTCCAGTACTGACTGGCTCATTAGGCACCAAACTGAAAAAACAAGGAGGGGGAAAACCCCACATTTTCATTTTATTGTTTAAAATATTTTGCTATGGTGGACTTAACTGAACATTACCCTGTGGTATTAGCCATGTTAGTAGAAAACAACATTCTAACTGCCTGAGACACACTAATACACTAACAAAAAGAGGTCAATTTTACATTATTGATGAATTTCAGCCTTCAGGTAAGGTCATGTTCAGGTACAAGAGTCACATATCTCCTATTCTATCCACTTTTCCATTACCCACCTAACATTGACACAAATATGTTCTTTGCTGACCTCATACCATCGTGTGTGATGCAGTAGGTAGGAACGTCCCATGACAACACCCATTTCCACTCTCAAATCTACCCTTGATTAAACAGGGAAGTGGGAAGGGGAAACAAATTACTATCATCAGCAGCAGCAGCTCATTAACAATCTGGAAACATCGTTGGGAGGAATGGCTACTGTTAGGTCAGAAGGTCAAAGTAAGACCTCACTGGCAAGAAATGTTGGACATTTCCCTTTGATGTCAGGGTCCATTTCCTCTTCCTCTGTTGCTATGCAGAACACTGCAATCTAGGAAACCCATAGAAATGAATTTTTATTTGGTTTGCCAGACCTCTAGCTTGATGTTCTTTGGTGAGAGATACGTCTGTTCACATTAAGCTCAGAGAGAAGCTGTAGATCACAGGGTACTACCTACACTATATAAAGCGGTACATTCTGAGAGACGGGGGATTGGGAATAACTGCCTGTGAAGATATACTGTACAGAAAACAGACAGAACAGAGGAGACAGAGACATGGAGGAAAGACAGTGATCATTAATTGCAAAGACAAAGAAGCTAAAATAAGAAGCAACATAGCTATTATATTTCTCATTCAACAATGGATTGAACAAATGATCACATACACATGGTTAATAGATGTTAATGCGAGTATAGCGTAATGCTTCTGCTTTTAGTTCCGACAGTGCAGTAATATCTAACAACTCCCCAACAGCTACCTAATACACACAAATCTAAAAGGGGTGAATGAGAATATGTATATGTAAGGAAACGCATGAGCGATGGTCAAGCGGCAAGGTGCAATAGATGTTATAAAATAGTATATACACGTGATATGAGTAATGTAAGATATATAAACATTATTATAGTGGTATTATTTAGAGTGAACTGAGGGGCGGCAGGGTAGCCTAGTGGTTAGAGTGTTGGACTAGTAACCGAAAGGTTGCAAGTTCGAATCCCCAAGCTGACAAGGTACAAATCTGTCGTTCTGCCCCTGAACAGGCAGTTAACCCACTGTTCCTAGGCAGTCATTGAAAATAAGAATTTTTTCTTAACTGACTTGCCTAGTAAAATAAAAAATAAATAAAAATAAGCTTTTTTTCAATCTCTCGGTCTCAGCATTGATGTACCTGTACCGACCTCACCTTCTGGACGATAGCGGTGTGAACAGGCAGTGGCTCGGTGGTTGATGTCCTTGATCTTTTTGGCATTCCTGTGACATTGAGTGCTGTAGGGGTCATGGAGGGCAGGTAGTTTGCCCCCGGTGATGCGTTGTGCAGACCGCACCACCATGCGGTAGAGCCATGCGGTTGAGGGCTGTGCAGTTGCCGTACAGGCTGTGACACAGCCCAACAGGATGCTCTCGATTGTGCATCTGTAAAAGTTTGTCAGGGTTTTGACAAGCCACATTTCTTCAGCCTCCTCTTCACCACACTGCCTGTGTGGATGGACAATTTCAGTTTGTCTGTGATGTGTAAGCCAAGGAACTTAACTTTACACCTTCTCCACTGCTGTCCCTTCGATATGGATAGGGGGTGCTCCCTCTGCTGTTTTCTGAAGTCCACGGTCATCTCCTTTGTTTTGTTGAGGTTGAGTGCGAGGTTGTTTTCCTGACACCACACTCCGAGTTCCCTCACCTCCTCCCTGTAGGATGTCTTGTCGTTGTTGGTGATCAAGCCCACTACTGTTGTGTCATCTGCAAACTTGATGATTGACTTGGAGGCGTACATGGCCATGCAGTCGTGGGTGAACAGGGAGTACAGGAGGGGGCTGAGCACGCACCCTTGTGGGGCCCCAGTGTTGAGGGTCAGCGAAGTGGAGATGTTTCCTACCTTCACCACCTAGGGGCGGTCCGTCAAAGTCCAAGATCCAGTTGCACAGAGCCGGGTTGAGACCCAGAGCCTCCAGCTTGATGATGAGCTTGGAGGGTACTATGGTGTTGAATGCTGAGCTGTAGTCATTGAGGGTGCAGTTGCACCCCTAAAAACTAAAAACATTTCTCATAAGAAACTAGCTCCCTGGTACACAGAAAATACCCGAGCTCTGACGCAAGCTTCCAGAAAATTGGAACGGAAATGGCGCCACACCAAACTGGAAGTCTTCCGACTAGCTTGGAAAGACAGTACTGTGCAGTATCGAAGAGCCCTTACTGCTGCTCGATCATCCTATTTTCCCAACTTAATTGAGGAAAATAAGAACAATCCTTTTTTCGCAAAGCTAACTAAAAAGCAGCATTCCCCAAGAGAGGATGGCTTTCACTTCAGCAGTAATAAATTCATGAACTTCTTTGAGGAAAAGATCATGATTATTAGAAAGCAAATTACGGACTCCTCTTTAAATCTGCGTATTCCTTCAAAGCTCAGTTGTCCTGAGTCTGCACAACTCTGCCAGGACCTAGGATCAAGAGAGACGCTCAAGTGTTTTAGTACTATATCTCTTGACACAATGATGAAAATAATCATGGCCTCTAAACCTTCAAGCTGCATTCTGGACCCTATTCCAACTAAACTACTGAAAGAGCTGCTTCCTGTGCTTGGCCCTCCTATGTTGAACATAATAAACGGCTCTCTATCCACTGGATGTGTACCAAACTCACTAAAAGTGCCAGTAATAGAGCCTCTCTTGAAAAAGCCAAACCTTGACCCAGAAAATATAAAAACTAAATTGGCCTATATCGAATCTTCCATTCCTCTCCAAAATTTTAGAAAAGGCTGTTGCGCAACAACTCACTGCCTTCCTGAAGACAAACAATGTATACAAAATGCTTCAGTCTGGTTTTAGACCCCATCATAGCACTGAGACTGCACTTGTGACTGCACTTGTGGTAAATGACCTTTTAATGGCATCAGACCGAGGCTCTGCATCTGTCCTCGTGCTCCTAGACCTTAGTGCTGCTTTTGATACCATCGATCACCACATTCTTTTGGAGAGATTGGAAACCCAAATTGGTCTACACAGACAAGTTCTGGCCTGGTTTAGATCTTATCTGTCGGAAAGATATCAGTTTGTCTCTGTGAATGGTTTGTCCTCTGACAAATCAACTGTAAATTTCGGTGTTCCTCAAGGTTCTGTTTTAGGACCACCATAGTTTTCACTATATATTTTTACCTCTTGGGGATGTCATTCAAACACATAATGTTAACTTTCACTGCTATGCGGATGACACACAGCTGTACATTTCAATGAAACATGGTGAAGCCCCAAAATTGCCCTCGCTAGAAGCATGTGTTTCAGACATAAGGAAGTGGATGGCTGCAAACTTTCTACTTTTAAACTCGGACAAAACAGAGATGCTTGTTCTAGGTCCCAAGAAACAAAGAGAGGTTGTACAGTTGTCTCAAATAAAACTGTGAAGGACCTCGGCGTTACTCTGGACCCTGATCTCTCTTTTGAAGAACATATCAAGACTGTTTCAAGGACAGCTTTTTTCCATCTACGTAACATTGCAAAAATCTGAAACTTTGTCCAAAAATACAGAAAAATGTATCCATGCTTTTGTCACTTCTAGGTTAGACTACTGCAATGCTCTACTTTCCGTCTACCCGGATAAAGCACTAAATAAACTTCAGTTAGTCCTAAATACGGCTGCTAGAATCTTGACTAGAACCAAAAAATTTGATCATATTACTCGAGTGCTAGCCTCCCTACACTGGCTTCCTGTCAAGGCAAGAGCTGATTTCAAGGTTTTACTGCTAACCTACAAAGCATTACATGGGCTTGCTCCTACCTATCTCTCTGATTTGGTCCTGCCGTACATACTTACACGTACGCTACGGTCACAACACGCAGGCCTCCTAATTGTCCCTAGAATTTCTAAGCAAACAGCTGGAGGCAGGGCTTTCTCCTATAGAGCTCCATTTTTATGGAATGGTCTGCCTACCCATGTGAGAGACGCAAACTCGGTCTCAACCTTTAAGTCTTTACTGAAGACTCATCTCTTCAGTGGGTCATATTATTGAGTGTAGTCTGGCCCAGGAGTGTGAAGGTGAACGGAAAGGCTCTGGAGCAACGAACCGCCCTTGCTGTCCCTGCCTGGCCAGTTCCCATCTTTTTTTGGGGGGGGGATTCTCTGCCTCTAACCCTATTACAGGGGCTGAGTCACTGGCTTACTAGGGCTCTTTCATACCGTCCCTAGGAGGGGTGCGTCACTTCAGTGGGTTGAGTCACTGATGTGATCTTCCTGTCTGGGTTGGCGCCCCCCCTTGGGTTGTGCCGTGGCGGAAATCTTTGTGGGCTATACTCGGCCTTGTCTCAGGATGGTAAGTTGGTGGTTGAAGATATCCCTCTAGTGGTGTGGGGGCTGTGCTTTGGCAAAGTGGGTGGGGTTATATCCTTCCTGTTTGGCCCTGTCCGGGGGTGTCATCGGATGGGGCCACAGTGTCTCCTGACCCCTCCTGTCTCAGCCTCCAGTATTTATGCTGCAGTAGTTTGTGTCGGTGGGCTAGGGTCAGTTTGTTATATCTGGAGTACTTCTCCTGTCCTATCCGGTGTCCTGTGTGAATTTAAGTATGCTCTCTCTAATTCTCTCTTTCTTTCTCTCTCTCGGAGGACCTGAGCCCTAGGACCATGCCTCAGGACTACCTGACATGATGACTCCTGGCTGTCCCCAGTCCACCTGGCCGTGCTGCTGCTCCAGTTTCAACTGTTCTGCCTGTGATTATTATTATTTGACCATGCTGGTCATTTGTGAACATTTGAACATCTTGGCCATGTTCTGTTATAATCTCCACCTGGCACAGCCAGAAGAGGACTGGCCACCCCACATAGCCTGGTTCCTCTCTAGGTTTCTTCCTAGGTTTTGGCCTTTCTAGGGAGTTTTTCCTAGCCACCGTGCTTCTACACCTGCATTGCTTGCTGTTTGGGTTTTAGGCTGGGTTTCTGTACAGCACTTTGAGATATCAGCTGATGTACGAAGGGCTATATAAATAAATTTGACTTGATTTGATTGAACAGCATTCTTACACAGGTATTCGTTTTATCCAGATGGGATAGGGCAGTGTGCAGTGTGATGGCGAATGCGTCATCTGTGGACCTGTTGGGGCGGTATGCAAATTGAAGTGGGTCTAGGGTTGCCGGTAAGGTGGAGGTGATATCATCCTTGACTAGTCTCAAAGCACTTCATGACGACAGAGGTGAATGCTACAGAGCTGTAGTCATTTGGTTCAGTTAGCTTTGCCTTCTTGGGTACAGAAACAATGGTAGCCATCTTAAAGCGGGGACAGCAGACTGGGATAGGGAGCGATTGAATATGCCTGTAAACACACCAGCCAGCTGGTTTGCACATGCTCTGAGGACGCAGCTAGGGATGCCATCTGGGCCAGCAGCCTAGCGAGGGTGAACACGTTTAAATGTTCAACTCCCGTCGGCCACAGAGGAGGTGGGGGGGGGGGGGGGGGGGCAGTCATTGTCAGCAAGCCGCGACGGGGGCACTGTATTCTCCTCAAAGCAGGCTAAGGTGGTGTTTAGTTTGTCTGGAAGCTTGATGTCCGTGTTCGTGACGGGGCTGTTTTTATTTTTGTAGTCCGTAACAGCCCCGTTACCCTGCCACATCTACAGTTAACTAATATGTCTCTTTTCTGTGTTAAAGACATCTTTATGTGGCCATCATAAACTAAGAGGAGTGTTTTACTAGCTGAAGATGTATTGATATGTGTCTATATAGCACTGCTGGCCAAGTCTTCCCAGCTTCTCAGGCACATGACATCAAACACAAGGCTGACTGGGCGGTTCACCACACTTCTCTTTGTAACCAATTAATCTATAGTCATTCATAAATAAGTGTCAAAAGTGTATTTTTGGCCGTCAGCCATATTTCAAAGCCCAGACTGCATATTGGCCTCTTGCCCAAGAACTGTTGCAAGGACACCACAGCTGACAAAGAACACGACTGAAGCAATGTCTGAGACCCCATAAATAACACTGTGTGTGTGTGTGATCCCTCAGAGACAATACACCAACCACTAGGCCTATTAACTCTCCATTCAGTGTGAGTGCAACAGCATGTTGAAAGATGCATTGAAAGAATGCCAAGAGTGTGCAAAGCTGTTATCAAGGCAAAACCACAGCTGACAAAGAACACGACTGAAGCAATGTCTGAGACCCCATAAATAACACTGTGTGTGTGTGTGATCCCTCAGAGACAATACACCAACCACTAGGCCTATTAACTCTCCATTCAGTGTGAGTGCAACAGCATGTTGAAAGATGCATTGAAAGAATGCCAAGAGTGTGCAAAGGCAATTTTATTTTATTTAATCTAATCTTTATTTAATTAGGCAAGACAGCTAAGAACAAATTCTTATTTACAATGACGGCCTACCCTGGCCATGCCCTAACCCGGACAATGCTGGGCCAATTGTGCGTCGCCCTATGGGGCTCCCAATCACGCAAAGGGTGGCTACACTGAAGAACATAAAATAAAATATATTTATTTGCTTAACACTTTTTTGGTTACTACATGATTCTGTATGTGTTATTACATAGCTTTGAAGTCTTCACTATTATTTTACAATGTAGAAAATGGTAAAAATAAAGAAAAGCCATTGAATGAGTAGGTGTGTTCAAACTTTTGACGAGTACTGTATATGCATCTTAGCTCTAACTGCAGGACTCAGAAACCACTGAAATGAGCAAGGGTGTACAGAATGTTCAATACGATATGATTTCCCACAGTCAAAGTCCTGGAATAAGAGCTAAAATGCTAATAGTTGTTTAAACCTGAGAATTCTAAAATAGTTTCGAAGAATAAAAATGTAATTACAAAGTCTTTGCATTGGTATTCAGCTCCCTGAATCAATCTACACTGAACAAAAATATAAATGCAACAATTTAAAAGATTTGTGAGTTACAGTTCATAAGGAAATTAGTCAATTGAAATAAATGAGGGATTTCACATGACTGGGAACACATATGCATCTGTTGGTCACAGATACACACCCCAAAAAAGGTAGGGGCGTGGAAAAGAAAACCAGTCATTATCTGGTGTGACCATCACTTGCCTCATGTAGCACGACATCTCCTTCACATAGAGTTGATCAGGCTGTTGATTGTGGCCTGTGGAATGTTGTCCCACTCCTCTTCAATAGCTGTGCGAAGTTGCTGGATATTGGCGGGAAGAGGAACACGCTGTCGTACGCGTCGATCCAGAGCACCCCAAACGGGCTAAATGGGTGAAATGTCTGATGAGTATGCAGGCCATAGAAGAACTGGGCCATTTCAACTTTCAGGAATTGTGAACAGATCCTTGCAACATGGGGCTGTGCATTTTCATGCTGAAACTTGAGGTGATGACGGCGGATGAATGGCATGACTATGGGCCTCAGGACCTTGTCACGGTATCTCTGCGCATTCAAATTGCTATCGATAAAATGCATTCACGTTGGTTGTCCCTCCATGCCTGCCCATACCATAATTCCACCTCCACCATGGGACACTTTCACATCAGCAAACCGCTCGCCAACACGACGCCATTCACACTGTCTGCCATCTGCCCGGTACAGTTGAAACCGGGATTCATCAGTGAAGAGCAGACTTCTCCAGCGTGCCAGTGGCCATCAAAGGTGAGAATATGCCCACTGAAATCGGTTGCAGAACTGCAGTCAGGTCAAGACCCTGGTGAGGACGACGCGCACGCAGACAAGGTTCCCTGAGACGGTTTCTGACAGTTTGTGCAGAAATTCTTTGGTTGTGCAATCCCACAGTTTCATCAGCTGTCCAGCTGCCTGGTCTCAGACAATCCTGCAGGTGAAGAGGCCAGATGTGGAGGCCCTAGGCTGGCGTGGTTACACATGGTCTGCGGTTGTAAGGCCAGTTCTCTAAAACGACATTGGAGGCAGCTTATGGTAGAGAAATTAACATTATGTTATCTGACAACAGCTCTGGTGGACATTCCTGAAGGCAGCATGCCAATTGCACGCAGGCTCACTCAACTTCAGGCATTGTGTTGTGACAAAACTGCACATTTTAGAGTGGCCTTTTATTGTCCCCAGCAAAAGGGGCTCCCATGTAATGATCGTGCTGTTTAGTCAGCTTCTTGATGCACAGCATAATTATTAACTTGACCATGCTTAAAACGTTTTTGGGATAGGGGGCAGCATTTTCACTTTTGGATGAATAGCGTGCCCAGAGTGAACTGCCTCCTACACTGTCCCAGATGCGAATATATGAAGATTCTTAGTAGTATTGGATAGAAAACACTCTGAAGTTTCTAAAACTGTTTGAATGATGTCTGTGAGTATAACAGAACTCATATGGCAGGCGGAAACCTGAGAAATATCCAACCAGGAAGTGGGAAATCTGAGGTTTGTAATTTTTCAAAGCTTGGCCTACCCGAATACACAGTGTCTATGGGGTCAAGTTACACTTCCTACCACTAGATGTCAACCATCTTTAGAAACTTGTTTCAGGCTTCTTCTATAAAGGAGGGGGGAATGTGAGCTGAATGAGTCATGGGTCTGGCAGAGTGTCTCAGGCTCGTGATGCGCACTCCCGACAGAGTTAGCTCTCAATCCATAAATTGCAAATAAATTCATAAAAAATCCTACAATGTGATTTTCTGGATTTTTTTTCTAATTTTGTCTGTCATAGTTGAAGTGTACCTATGATGAAAACGAGTGTTGCTTTATTTTTTATTTCACCTTTATTTAACCAGGTAGGCAAGTTGAGAACAAGTTCTTATTTACAATTGCGACCTGGCCATGATAAAGTAAAGCAGTTCGACACATACAACAACACAGAGTTACACATGGAGTAAAACAAAAATACAGTCAATAATACAGTAGAAAAATAAGTCTATATACAATGTGAGCAAGTGAGGTGAGATAAGGGAGGTAAAGGCAAAAAAGGCTATGGTGGCAAAGTAAATACAATATAGCAAGTAAAACACTGGAATGGTTGATTTGCAGTGGAAGAAAAAGCAGAGATATAAATAATGGGGTGCAAAGGAGCAAAATAAATAAATAAATACAGTAGGGAAAGAGGTAGTTGTTTGGGCTAAATTATAGATGGGCTATGTACAGGTGCAGTAATCTGTGAGCTGCTCTGACAGCTGGTGCTTAAAGCTAGTGAGGGAGATACGTGTTTCCAGTTTCAGTGATTTTTGTAGTTCGTTCCAGTCATTGGCTGCGGAGAACTGGATGGAGAGGCAGCCAAAGGAAGAATTGTTTTTGGGGGTGACCAGAGAGATAAGGGGGGACTTTACCTAGCAGGGTCTTGTAGATGACCTGGAGCCAGAGGGTTTTGCGACGAGTATGAAGCGAGGGCCAGCCAACGAGAGTGTTGACTGTGTTGTCGCAGTGGTGGATAGTATATGGGTCTTTGGTGACAAAATGGATGGCACTGTGATAGACTGCATCCAATTTATTGAGTAGGGTATTGGAGGCTATTTTGTATATGACATCGCCGATGTCGAGGATCGGTAGGATGGTCAGTTTTACAAGGGTATGTTTGGCAGCATGAGTGAAGGATGCTTTGTTACGAAATAGGATGCCAATTCAAGACTTAACTTTGGATTGGAAATGTTTGATGTGAGTCTGGAAGGAGAGTTTACAGTCTAACCAGACACCTAGGTATTTGTAGGTATTCTAAGTCAGATCCATTCAGAGTAGTGATGTTGGACAGGCGGGCAGGTGCAGGCAGCGATCGGTGGAAGAGCATGCATTTAGTTTTACATGTATTTAAGAGCAATTGGAGGCCATGGAAGGAGAGTTGAATGGCAGTGAAGCTCGCCTGGAGGGTTGTTAACACAGTGTCCAAAGAAGGGCCAGAAGTATACAGAATGGTGTCGTCTGCGTAGAGGTGGATCAGAGACTCACCAGCAGCAAGAGCGACATCATTGATGTATACAGAGAAGAGAGTCGGTCCAAGAATTAAACCCTGTGGCACCCCTATATGCCAGATAACAGGCCCTCCGATTTGACACACTAAACTCTATCAGAGAAGTAGTTGGTGAACCAGGCGAGGCAGTCATTTGAGAAACCAAGGCTGTCGAGTCTGCCGATGAGGATGTGGTGATTGACAGGGTCGAAAGCCTTGGCCAGGTCAATGAATACGGCTGCACAGTATAGTTTCTTATCGATGGCGGTTAAGATATCGTTCAGGACCTTGAGCGTTGCTGAGGTGCACCCATGACCAGCTCTGAAACCAGATTGCATAGCGGAGAAGGTATGGTGGGATTCGAAATGGTTGGTAATCTGTTTGTTGACTTGGCTTTCAAAGACCTTAGAAAGGCAGGGTAGGATAGATATAGGTCTGTAGCAGTTTTGGTCAAGAGTCCCCCCCCCCCCCCCCCCCGCAGCTGCATTCCAATCTTTGGGAATCTCAGACGACACGAAAGAGAGCTTGCACAGGCTAGTAATAAGGGTGGCAACAATTTCGGTAGATAATTTTAGAACGAAAGGGTCCAGATTGTCTTGCCCGGCTGATTTGTAGGGGTCCAGATTTTGCAGCTCTTTCAGAACATCAGCTGACTGGATTCGGGAGAAGGAGAAATGTGGAAGGCTTGGGCGAGTTGCTGTGGGGGGTGCAGTTCTGTTGACCGGGGTAGGGGTAGGCAGGTGGAAAGCATGGCCAGCCATAGAAAAAATGCTTATTGAAATTCTCAATTATAGTGGATTTATCGGTGGTGACAGTGTTTCCTATCTTCAGTGCAGTGGGCAGCTGGGAGGAGGTGTTCTTATTCTCCATGGACTTTACAGTGTCCCAGAACTTATTTGAGTTTGTGTTGCAGGAAGCAAATTTCTGCTTGAAAAAGCTAGCCTTTGCTTTTCTAACTGCCTGTCTATATTGGTTTCTAGCTTCCCTGAAAAGTTGCAAATCACGGGGACTGTTCGATGCTAATGCAGAACGCCATAGGATGTTTTTGTGTTGGTTAAGGGCAGTCAGGTCTGGAGAGAACCAAGGGCTATATCTGTTCCTGGTTATAAATTTAGCAGTATGCTTAGGGTCATTGTCCTGCTGGAAGGTGAACCTACAGTGCCTTGCGAAAGTATTCGGCCCCCTTGAACTTTGCGACCTTTTGCCACATTTCAGGCTTCAAACATAAAGATATAAAACAGCATTTTTTTGTGAAGAATCAACAACAAGTGGGACACAATCATGAAGTGGAACGACATTTATTGGATATTTCAAACTTTTTTAACAAATCAAAAACGGAAAAATTGGGCGTGCAAAATTATTCAGCCCCTTTACTTTCAGTCCAGCAAACTCTCTCCAGAAGTTCAGTGAGGATCTCTGAATGATCCAATGTTGACCTAAATTACTAATGATGATAAATACAATCCACCTGTGTGTAATCAAGTCTCCGTATAAATGCACCTGCACTGTGATAGTCTCAGAGGTCCGTTAAAAGTGCAGAGAGCATCATGAAGAACAAGGAACACACCAGGCATGTTCGAGATACTGTTGTGAAGAAGTTTAAAGCCGGATTTGGATACAAAAAGATTCCCAAGCTTTAAACATCCCAAGGAGCACAGTTTTTTATAACCCAACCCTGATCTGTACTTCCCAACTTTGTCCCTGATCTGTTTGGAGAGCCCCTTGGTCTTCATGGTGCATCTTGCTTGGTGGTGCCCCTTGATTAGTGGTGTTGCAGACTCTGGGGACTTTCAGAACAGGTGAGATCATGTGACAGATCATGTGACACTTAAAAGTCCACCTGTGTGCAATCTAACAAATGCTGTGACTTCTGAAGGTAATTGGTTACACAAGATATTATATACATATATACATATGCACGCACAGCTTGTCCGTTTAAAAAAATAAAAAATACAAATTGAAACAAGTATTTTTATTTTATTTCACGTCACCAATTTGAACTATTTTGTGTATGTCCATTACATACAATCCATTTAAATTACAGGTTGTAATGCAACAAAATAGGAAAAACGCCAAGGGGGATGAATACTTTTGCAAGGCACTATAGCGTCATACCCAAGAAGACTCAAGGCTGTAATCACTGCCAAAAGGTGCTTCAACAAAGTAGACTAAAGGATCTGAATACTTATGTAAATGTGAAATACATTTTTTTTATAGATTTGCAAAATTGTTTAATAACCTGTTTATGCTTTGTCATTATGGGGCATTGTGTGTAGATTGATGAGGAAAAACAATGTAATACATTTTACAATAAGGCTGTAACGTAACAAAATGTGGAAAAAGTTAAGGGGTCTGATAAATGTGCCCATTTGGGGATCTGATAGTATTTCTGATTGGCTTAACGCAGCACCTCTAATGAGCTGTGGAGCTTCTCCAAGTAATGTTTTCACCTCATCCATCAAGCAAATTAAGTCTGTTTATACATCCATGGAGAATGACAAAAAAACAAAAAAAAGAACTGTCCAGCTCTCTCCCTTTCGATAAGCACTCAGCGTGAAAAGGGAGACATGTCATGCTCTGATCCGGTGGAAATGTCAGAAAGATTACTTCTTATCCCTTGCGCAAATAGCCTAGAGCTTTGTCTGTCCCAAGCTCACTGGCATGGGAAACTCTGAAGGCCCAGAATATTTCATACAATGTTACAAGATTGCTAGAGCAAGCTTTCGCCAGACTCAAATTAATAGTTGATACAATGTTTCAAGTTTGTTGCAGACAGGGCTTGTGTAGCCAATGTGATTTATAGGATATTTATTTTTTAAATCAGGAAATGTTCATCCTACAGGCTTCAATGTTTTTATTTGTTGGTTTTATGTAGTCTATTTTTATATAGTTTGCAATATAAGTTCATTTTTAGGTTTGTATCATTGTCATTTAGATATAATTTTGATTAACCACATGACCACGATTGAGATATGAAAACATTATAAACTGGCAAGCAGATCAATAGAAATGGTAAGATAAATTGGCATTCCACATGAGAAAGGACTCCTCGTGTAGCCTATTACCGGTAACTTCAGGAGAGTAAAGCCAGATTCTGAGAAAGCCAGTAGGAGTGGATGTTGGATGGTCGGGTCAGGTAAAGTTTTTTTTCTTCTTGTTATCTTGATCTCAGGCTCCCTTGACTCATGTGTCTTATTTCATCACAGTGCGCTTAAAGCATCAGACAAGCTCAATGCATATATAGTTGATTTTAGGGTGTGTATATGAAAACATTTCGACCAAGATTTTCATTTAGGCGGGGACAGCCCTAGATGTGTTAAGCCAAACTTTACTCCATAAGTAAATTTAGGCTTGCATAAACAAAGGAGCTGAGTACTTATGCAACGACTCGATTTTAGTTGTTCTTTAAAGAAAATCTTAAATATAAAAAAAAGATTCTTCCAATTGACAGAGTATTTACTGTAAATTGCTGACAAATCCATCCAAATCCGTCAATCCATTTGAATCCCACTTTGTAACACAAAATGTAAAGAAATCCAAGGGTTCTGCACTATACTGTAGACAAATAGATAACTGAAGCACAAATGCATGCACGCTCAGAGATGAACAGCTCATGAGCTTCACCAACAGCAGATTTCAATTTAACATGGAAAATAAATGTGTTTATGCAACAAATAATAGTGCATTGTGTCAATTAGTTTCTCTAATCAAACCCGAATTGTTTCAAACTAAAACGTATCGTTCCTAAATCATATCGGAGCCATTGTAGTGGGGCAAAAAAGTATTTAGTCAGCCACCAATTGTGCAAGTTCTCCCACTTAAAAAGATGAGGCCTGTAATTTTCATCATAGGTACACTTCAAATATGACAGACAAAATGAGAAAAAAATCCAGAAAAATCACATTGTAAGATTTTTAATGAATTTATTTGCAAATTATGGTAGAAAATAAGTATTTGGTCAAAAACAAAAGTTTATCTCAATACTTTGTTATATACCCTTTGTTGGCAATGACAGAGGTCAAATGTTTTCTGTAAGTCTTCACAAGGATTTCACACACTGTTGCTGGTATTTTGGCCCATTCCTCCATGCAGATCTCCTTTAGAGCAGTGATGTTTTGGGGCTGTTGCTAGGCAACACGGACTTTCAACTCCCTCCAAAGATTTTCTATGGGGTTGAGATCTGGAGACTGGCTAGGCCACTCCAGGACCTTGAAATGCTTCTTACAAAGCCACTCCTTTGTTGCCCGGGCGGTGTGTTTGGGATCATTGTCATGCTGAAAGACATAGCCACGTTTCATCTTCAATGCCCTTGCTGATGGAAGGAGGTTTTCACAAAAAATCTCACGATACATGGCCCCATTCATTCTTTCCTTTACACGGATCAGTCGTCCTGGTCCCTTTGCAGAAAAACAGCCCCAAAGCATGATGTTTCCACCCCCATGCTTCACAGTAGGTATGGTGTTGAGTTTTTACCAAAAAGTTATATTTTGGTTTCATCTGACCATATGACATTCTCCCAATCTTCTTCTGGATCATCCAAATGCTCTCTAGCAAACTTCAGACGGGCCTGGACATGTACTGGCTTAAGCAGGGGGACACGTCTGGCACTGCAGGATTTGAGTCCCTGGCGGCATAGTGTGTTACTGATGGTAGGCTTTGTTACTTTGGTCCCAGCTCTCTGCAGGTCATTCACTAGGTCCCCCCGTGTGGTTCTGGGATTTTTGCTCACCGTTCTTGTGATCATTTTGACCCCACGGGGTGAGATCTTGCGTGGAGCCCCAGATCGAGGGAGATTATCAGTGGTCTTGTATCTTCCATTTCCTAATAATTGCTCCCACAGTTGATTTCTTCAAACCAAGCTGCTTACCTATTGCAGATTCAGTCTTCACAGCCTGGTGCAGGTCTACAATTTTGTTTCTGGTGTCCTTTGACAGCTCTTTGGTCTTGGCCATAGTGGAGTTTGGAGTGTGACTGAGGTTGTGGACAGGTGTCTTTTATACTGATAACAAGTTCAAACAGGTGCCATTAATACAGGTAACGAGCGGAGGACAGAGGAGCCTCTTAAAGAAGAAGTTACAGGTCTGTGAGAGCCAGAAATCTTGCTTGTTTGTAGGTGACCAAATACTTATTTTCCACAATAATTTGCAAATAAATTCATTAAAAATCATACAATGTGATTTTCTGGATTTCTTTTCTCATTTTTCCGTCATAGTTGAAGTGACCCCACGGGGTGATGAAAATTACAGGCCACTCATCTTTTTAAGTGGGAGAACTTGCACAATTGCTGGCTGACTAAATACTTTTTTGCCCCACTGTATCTAGATACTTATCAAAATGTTTTGAAAGGGAAATATGTAGGTAGGAACATCCTTTAAGAGCCATTTCCACTCTCAAATCTACCTTTGTTGTAAAGAGGGAAGTAGGGAGGAGAAACAAATTACATCTGCAGATCAGTTACATTCTGGAAACATCGTTGGGAGGAATGGCTATGAAGAACTTAGGTCAGAAGGTCAAAGTATGACCTCACTGGCAAGAAATGTTGGACATTTCCCTTTGATGTCAGGGTCCATTTCATCTTCCTCTGTTGCTATGCAGAACACTGCAATCTAGGAAACCCAAAGAAATGCATTTTTGTTTGGTTTGATAGAATTCTGGCTTAATGTGTTTTGGTGAGCGATACGTCTGTTCACATTAAGCTCAGAGAGGAGATGTAGACCGAGTGTTTCAAATTCAACATCATTAGGGTAAGATGACTTACCACTACAGATAAAAATGAAAGGTATATAAGAATCTCCATCACAGATAAAAGGAGAGTGAGGAGTGCTCCAGCCACACCTCCCCCCCCCTCACCAAGATCAAGGAGACAACAGAGGCAGGCTGGGTAGTTCTGCTCCGCTCCAGCGCTGGGCTCAACACAGTAACGTCAATCAGAGCATTCCCACAGGCCACACAGCCCTCAGTTGGCCACCCTCTCCCCCATCAGCACAGACCATGGAAACAGCAGGACTCCTGCTTCCATCCACTCTGCCTGGGCTGCTTCAAAGCACCACTTCTATACATACTAATTTGAGTAATTGGGCGAAAGCAGAGACAATTCTCATTCAACAGACATTTAAGTATTACCCTTAAAATACAGAAATTCCCTTCCCCATTCTATTCCAACTTATTGTAGGTGTTCAGTGTAAAAAAAAAAAGGGCTGTATATACAGAGCTCAATGAGCAGGTATTATCAGAGGTGAAACCCCTAAACAGTTTTCCAGAGGAGAAGGCAAAACTAGTCTATAGTAAACATTGCTGCTGCTGTTGTGTTAGGGGAGCCCTTCAGTGTTCTGCTCTTGTACTATGGGATGAGGCCCCACAGGCACATAGAAGTCTGCTAGCAGCTAGTCCTGAGCACCAGACTTCTGCAATAGCCTGGGGACACAGCCTCACAGCTAGAGGCCCTTGAAGGTGTCACAGCTATGAACAGTCTGGCGATATGCCCAACCAGCACCCTGCGCCCAACTGCTGCCACCCTACCTACCTACCTACCCACCCACCTACCTACCTACATACATAAACAAACAGCAGACAGATGGAGGATATTACCAGGCTATACTGGAAACAGAAGACCTCACAGGGAAACACACACTGGCTACCTGGGTTGTTTTTGTCACATTAGAATGAGAACAATTAATGAAGCATGCTAAAAAGGTCCAGGTCCCTCAATATGATTCAGGTTTTATTCTGAAATGTGCAAAATATTCTGTATAAAGATGTAATGAAATCAAATTGTATTTGTCATATGCGCCGAATACAATGTGAAATGCGACCGATTAATCGAGAATGACCGATTAATTAGAGCCGATTTCAAGTTTTCATAACAATTGGAAATCGGTCATTTGGGATTTTTTAATTTTTATTTATTTTTACCCCCTTTTCTCCCCAATTTCGTGGTATCCAATTGTTTGTAATTACTATCTTGTCTCATCTCTACAACTCCCGTACGGGCTCGGGAGAGACGAAGGTCGAAAGCCATGCGTCCTCCGAAACACAACCCAACCAAGCCGCACTGCTTCTTAATTAACACAGCGCGCATCCAACCCGGAAGCCAGCCGCACCAATGTGCCGGAGGATAGACCGTGCACCTGGCGACCTTGGTTAGCGTGCACTGCGCCCGGCCCTCCACAGGAGTCGCTGGTGTGCGATGAGACAAGGATATCCCTACCGGCCAAACCCTCTGTCACGTTCTGACCATCGTTCGTATGTGTTTTCCTTGTTTTAGTGTTGGTCAGGACGTGAGCTGGGTGGGCATTCTATGTTTGGCCTGATATGGTTCTCAATCAGAGGCAGGTGTTAGTCATTGTCTCTGATTGGGAACCATATTTAGGTAGCCTGTTTTGTGTTGGGTTTTGTGGGGGATTGTTCCTGTCTCTGTGTTTGCACCAGATAGGACTGTTTAGGTTTTCACTTTTCTTGTTTTGTTTTGTTTAGTCTGTTCATGTATAGTCGTCTTCATTAAAAACATGAATAACCACCACGCTGCATTTTGGTCCGCCTCTACTTCACCTAAGGAAAACCTCTACAGAATCACCCACCAACCAAGGACCAAGCGGCGTGGTAAACAGAGGCAGCAGCAACAGCAGAAACAGGAGAAGTGACAGGTGCAGCAGGAGCAACAGCAGCAGCAGCAAAGGCAGTAGCAGGAGAAGCAACAGAGGCAGCAGCAGCAGCACCAGTGGGAGAGGCTGCACTATTTGGAGAAATGGACTTGGGAGGAGATCCTTGACGGGAAAGGACCCTGGGCAGAGCCAGGGGAATATTGCCGCCCCAAAGCCGAGCTGGAGGCAGCGAAGGCAGAGAGGCGGCATTATGAGGAGCTAGCATGGCAGAGCGGCTGGAAGCCCGAGAGGCACCCCCAAAAAGGTATTGGGGGGGAACAGGGAGAGTGTGGCAGAGTCAGGAGCCAGACCTGAGCCAACTCCCCCTGTTTACCGTAAGGAGCCATGGATGTCATCGGAGCTATCGGCGAAGCTGAGGGCTGAGTCTGAGAGGGTCGAGGAGTTATTGGACAGAATGGAGGAGAGTGAACGGATGAGAGATGAGGAGACACTCGAGGAGGTGTTAATAGAATTGGGGGAGTGTGAAGAGAGAGAGCAGTTGATTTGGCGTAGTATGCAAGGCATTCGCCCTGAGGTGTGTGTCCCCAGCCCGGTACCACCAGTGCCGGCACCCCGCACCAGGCTGTCTCTCCGTCCCATCAACACAGGTGTTCCCGCCTGTCCGGCGCTGCCAGAGCTCCCGCTCCTCAGTCGAGGTACCAGCGCTCCTCAGTCCAGAGGCACCAGCGCTCCTCAGTCCAGAGGTGCCAGAGCCCCTCATTCCAGAGGTGCCAGAGCCCCTCATTCCAGAGGCGCCAGAGCTCCTCAGTCCAGCACTGCCAGAGCCTTCCTCTCCAGCGCCGTCTGAGCTACCCGTCTGCCCAGCGCCGCCAGTCTGCCCAGCGCCGCCAGTCTGCCCAGAGCCGCCAGCGCCGCCAGTCTGCCCAGCGCCGCCAGCACCGCCAGTCTGCCCAGCGCCGCCAGTCTGCCCAGCGCCGCCAGTCTGCCCAGCGCCGCCAGTCAGCCAGTCTGCCCAGCGCCGCCAGTCAGCCAGTCTGCCCAGCGCCGCCAGTCAGCCAGGAACCGCCAGTCAGCCAGGATCTGCCGGTACCGCCAGTCAGCCAGGATCTGCCGGAACCGCCAGTCAGCCAGGATCTGCCGGAACCGCCAGTCAGCCAGGATCTGCCGGTACCGCCAGTCAGCCAGGATCTGCCGGAACCGCCAGTCAGCCAGGATCTGCCGGAACCGCCAGTCAGCCAGGATCTGCCGGAACCGCCAGTCAGCCAGGATCTGCCGGAACTGCCAGTCTGCCAGGATCCGCCAGTCTGCCAGGATCCGCCAGTCTGCCAGGATCCGCCAGTCTGCCAGGATTTTCCAGATCCACCAGTCAGCCAGGATCCGCCAGTCAGTCAGGATCCGCCAGTCAGCCAGGATCCGCCAGAACTGCCAGTCAGCCGGGATCCGCCAGTCAGCCGGGATCCGCCAGTCAGCCGGGATCCGCCAGTCAGCCGGGATCCACCAGTCAGCCAGGATCCGCCAGTCAGCCAGGGTCTGCCAGTCAGCCAGGGTCCGCCATTCAGCCAGGATCTGCCAGTCAGCCAGGATCTGCCGGAACCACCAGCCAGCCAGGATCTGCTAGAGCCATCAACCTGCAGGAGCTCCCTCTCAGTCCCTAGCTTCCTCTCAGTCCCTAGCTTCCTCTCAGTCCAGAGCTTCCTCTCAGTCCAGAGCTTCCTCTCAGTCCAGAGCTTCCTCTCAGTCCAGAGCTTCCTCTCAGTCCAGAGCTTCCTCTCAGTCCCGAGCTTCCCCTCAGTCCCGAGCTACCCCTCAGTCCCGAGCTACCCCTCAGTCCCGAGCTACCCCTCAGTCCCGAGCTACCCCTCAGTCCAGTGGGGCCCGTTGTTAGGTTTCCTAGGCCAAGGTTAGCGGCGACGGTCGCCACTCAAGGGACGCTAAGGAGGTGGACTAAGACAATTATGGAGTGGGGTCCACGTCCAGCGCCAGAGCCGCCACCGCGGACAGATGCCCACCCACCCAGACCCTCAACCTAATGGTATAGGTTGTGCATTCGGAGACCGCACCTTGGGGGGGGGGGGGGGGGGGGGGGGGGGGGGTTCTGTCACGTTCTGACCATCGTTCGTATGTGTTTTCCTTGTTTTAGTGTTGGTCAGGACGTGAGCTGGGTGGGCATTCTATGTTGTGTGTCTGGTTTGTCTATTTCTATGTTTCGTTCTCAATTAGAGGCAGGTGTTAGTCATTGTCTCTGATTGGGAACCATATTTAGGTAGCCTGTTTTGTGTTGGGTTTTGTGGGGGATTGTTCCTGTCTCTGTGTTTGCACCAGATAGGACTGTTTAGGTTTTCACTTTTCTTGTTTTGTTTAGTCTGTTCATGTATAGTCGTCTTTATTAAAAACATGAATAACCACCACGCTGCATTTTGGTCCGCCTCTACTTCACCTAAGGAAAACCGTTACACCCTCCCTAACCTGGACGATGCTAGGCCAATTGTGCGTCGCCACACGGACCTCCCGGTCACGGCCGGCTGCGACAGAGCCTGGGCGGGAACCAAGAGTCTCTGATGGCACAGCAAGCGCTGCGATGCAGTAGACCACTACGCCACCCGGGAGGCCCACCTGTATTTAATCTTTATTTAACTAGGGAAGTCAGTTAAGAACACATTCTTATTTTCAATGATGGCCTAGGAACAGTGGGTTATCTGCCTTGTTCAGGGGCAGAACGACAGATTTTTACCTTGTCAGCTCAGGGATTCAATCTTGCAACCTTACGGTTAACTAGTTCAACGCTCTAACCACCTGCCTCACGAGGAGCCCATCTGTTACGCGAATGCAGTAAGAAGCCAATGTAAGTTGCTAGCTAGCATTAAACTTACTCAATCATAATCACTAGTTATACACATGGTTGATGATATTACTAGTTTATCTAGCGTGTCCTGTGTTGTGTATAATCGATGCAGTGCGCATTCGCGAAAAAGGACCATCGTCGCTCCAACGTGTACCTAACCATAAACACCAATGCCTTTCTTAAAATCGATACGCAGAAGTATATATTTTTAAACCTGCATATTTAGCTCAAATAAATCCAGGTTAGCAGGCAATATTAACCAGGTGAAATTGTGTCACTTCTCTTGCGTTCATTGCACGCAGAGTCAGGGTATATGCAACAATTTGGGCCGCCTGGCTCATTGCGAACTAATTTGCCAGAATGTTACGTAATTATGATATAACATTGAAGGTTGTGCAATGTAACAGGAATATTTAGACTGATGGATGCCACCCGTGAGATAAAATACAGAACCGTTCCGTATTTCACTGAAAGAATAAACGTTTTGCTTTCAAAATGATAGTTTCCGGATTTAACCATATTAATGACCTAAGGCTCGTATTTCTGTGTTTATTATATTATTATTAAGTCTATGATTTGATAGAGCAGTCTGACTGAGCGGTGGTAGGCAGCAGCAGGCTCGTAAACAATCATTCAAACAGCACTTTTGTGCGTTTTGCCAGCAGGTCTACCGTTTATGACTTCAAGCCTATCAACTCCCGAGACTAGGCTGGTGTAACGATGTGATTGGCTAGCTAGTAAGTGGGGTGCGCGCTAATAGTGTTTTAAACGTCACTCACTCTGAGACTTGGAGTAGTTGTTCCCCTTGCTCTGCAAGGGCCACGGCTTTTGTGGAGCGATCGGTAACGCTGCTTCGATGGTGGCTGTTGTCGTTGTGTTCCTGGTTCGAGCCCAGGTAGGAGCGAGGAGAGGTACAAAGGCTATACTGTTACACTGGCAATACTAAAGTGCCTATAAAAACATCCAGTAGTCAAAGGTATAGTCAAAGGTATACAAATTGTATAGAGAGAAATTGTCCTATAATTCCTATAACAACTACAACCTAAAACTTCTTACATGGGAATATTGAAGACTCATGTTAAACGTTAGCTTTCTTACATGGCACATATTGCACTTTTACTTTCTTCTCCAACACTTTGTTTTTGCATTATTTAAACCAAATTGAACATGTTTCATTATTTATTTGAGGCTAAATTGATTTTATTGATGTATTATATTAAGTTAAAATAACTGTTCATTCAGTATTTTTGTAATTGTCATTATTACAAATACATTTAAAAAATCGTCAGAATAATCAGTATCGGCTTTTTTTGTCCTCCAATAATCGGTATCGGTGTTGAAAAATCATAAATCGGTCGACCTCTATTACTTACAAGCCCTTAAAACCAACGATGCAGAAAATAGAGTTAAGAAAATATTTACTAAATAAACTTAAGTAAAAAATAAATAAAAAGTAAGAATAAAATTACAACAATGAGGCTATATAACAGGGGGTACCGGTACCGAGTCAATGTGTGGGGGTACAGGTTAGTCAAGGTCATTTGTACATGTAGGTAGGGGTAACGTGACCATGCATAGATAATAAACTGCGGGAAGTAGCAGCAGTACAGGGGGAGCTCAATGTAAATAGTCCGGGGGGGCATTTGATTAATGGTTCAGCAGTCGTATGGCTTTGGGGTAGAAGCTGTTAAGGAGTCTTTTGGACCTCGACTTGGTGCTCTGGTACTGCTTTTTATTTTATTTCACCTTTATTTAACCAGGTAGGCTAGTTGAGAACAAGTTCTCATTTGCAACTGCGGCCTGGCCAAGATAAAGCATAGCAGTGTGAACAGACAACACAGAGTTACACATGGAGTAAACAATTAACAAGTCAATAACACAGTAGGAAAAAAAGGGGAGTCTATATACATTGTGTGCAAAAGGCATGAGGTAGGCGAATAATTACAATTTTGCAGATTAACACTGGAGTGATAAGTGATCAGATGGTCATGTACAGGTAGAGATATTGGTGTGCAAAAGAGCAGAAAAGTAAATAAATAAAAACAGTATGGGGATGAGGTAGGTAACAATGGGTGGGCTATTTACCGATAGACTATGTACAGCTGCAGCAATCGGTTAGCTGCTCAGATAGCAGATGTTTGAAGTTGGTGAGGGAGATAAAAGTCTCCAACTTCAGCGATTTTTGCCATTCGTTCCAGTCACAGCAGAGAACTGGAACGAAAGGCAGCCAAATGAGGTGTTGGCTTTAGGGATGATCAGTGAGATACACCTGCTGGAGAGCGTGCTACGGATGGGTGTTGCCATCGTGACCAGTGAACTGAGATAAGGCGGAGCTTTACCTAGCATGGACTTGTAGATGACCTGGAGCCAGTGGGTCTGGCGACGAATATGTAGCGAGGGCCAGCCGACTAGAGCATACAGGTCGCAGTGGTGGGTGGTATAAGGTGCTTTAGTGACAAAATGGATGGCACTGTGATAAACTGCATCCAGTTTGCTGAGTAGAGTGTTGGAAGCAATTTTGTAGATGACATCGCCGAAGTCGAGGATCGGTAGGATAGTCAGTTTTACTAGGGTAAGTTTGGCGGCGTGAGTGAAGGAGGCTTTGTTGTGGAATAGAAAGCCGACTCTAGATTTGATTTTCGATTGGAGATGTTTGATATGAGTCTGGAAGGAGAGTTTACAGTCTTGCCAGACACCTAGGATTTCTGTGCGGTAGCAGAGAGAACATATACTAGTCCATGACTAGGTTGACTGGAGTTTGACCATTTTTGGGGCCTTCCTCTGACACCGCCTAGTATATAGGTCCTCAGGGTTGTATATAATTTCAGAGAAGACTGTTTGTGTGAACAATGTAAAAAGGAAAAATAAACAAAAAGGAGATTAAGAATGCTACATAAATGTTTTGATCCAGGTATTGGGTGAGTGGATGAAGTCATCATGTTCAGTAAAATCACAGAGACTGGATTAACACCCATAGTAGAACAGATCAGTCTGGTGAGGATTCCAATATATTAGATGTACCAGTGACCCATTTAGAGAAAACACCCTACACCCCCTTTGGTCTGACCTCTGATCCAGGCTAGGATCAATAACACAATCACCAGCTATGCACACTCACTGGTGGAGCTCAATCGCATGGGCTGAGTGTGTGTTTGTGTGTGTGTGAGAGAGGGCAAAGAGAGAAACCACTATTCAAATCCCCCCCATGTTCAAGGCCCATCCACCTTGCTAACTGTCCCACTGCACAATATTCTCTGTTGGGTAAACACCCACCATTCCCTTCCCAGAACTGACTACACATCTGTGAGCAGTAAGCACTCACCCATACAACACTTCTGTATGTACACATTTTAACATCGATATTCTGTGAATGCTTCTGAAATAATACAGAAAGCTTCTCTCTGCAGTGCACTGAGCATTCCATCAGCAGAGCTTCAGTGGCTGTGTGATCAAAGCTTCACAATTCTGACCACACCGTACTGAATTAGTTCTCTCCTGGGATCCTCTGTCTAGTCTATAGGTATCTCACCAACCACAGGGTACTACCTACACTATATAAAGTGGTACATTCTGTACTAGCAGCTTCATTAAATAGTACCCGCAAAACACCAGTCTCAACGTCAACAGTGAAGAGGCGACTTCGGGATGCTGGCCTTCTAGGCAGAGTTCCTCTGTCCAGTGTCTCTGTTCTTTTGCCCATCTTAATCTTTTCTTTTTATTGGCCAGTCTGAAATATGGCTTTTTCTTTGAAACTCTGCGCAGAAGGCCAGCATCCCGGAGTCGCCTCTTCACTGTTGATGTTGAGACGTGTTTTGCCGGGACTATTTAATAAAGCTGCAAGTTGAGGACTTGTGAGGCATCTGGTTCTCAAACTAGACTCTAATGTACTTATCCTCTTGCTCAGTTGTGCACCGGAGCCTCCAACTCCTCTTTCTACTCTGGTTAGGGCCAGTTTGCACTGTTCTGTGAAGGAAGTAGTACACAGCTTTGTACCAGATCTTCAGTTTCTTGGCAATTTCTCACATGGAATATCCTTCATTTCTCAGAACAAGAATAGACTGACGAGTTTCAGAAGAAAGGCCTTTGTTTCTGGTCATTTTGAGCCTGTAATTGAACCCACAAATGCTGTTGCTACAGATACTCAACTAATCTAATGAAGGCCAGTTGATTTGCTTCTTTAAATCAGCACAACCATTTTCAGGTGTGCTAACATAATTGCAAAATAGTTTTGTAATGATCAAATTAGCCTTTTAAAATTATAAACCTAGCTAACACAATGTGCCATTGGAACACAGGAGTGATGGTTGCTGATAAATCTGCCGTTGCAAGCTACAATAGTCATTTACAACATTAACAATGTTTACACTACATTTATGATCAATTTGATGAAATTTTAAATGGACAAAAATGTTTGCTTTTCTTTCAAAAACAAGGACATTTAAGTGACCCCAAACTTTTGAACGGTAGTGTATATATCATAAATTGTCCATAAATCTGAATAGAAAAATTGAAATATGATTTTCAGGCGATATCGCCCAGCCCTAGTGTGTGTGTACACTCCTGTGTGTGTGTGGACACTCCTGTGTGTGTGTGTGCGTGTGTGAGAGAGAGATCCCTCAGAGCCCGAAACACCCACCACTAGGTCTACCAATTCACCATTCAGAGTGAATGCTACAGCAGGCTGGAAAAAGGCATTCCTGCCTCCATGTTAACCCCACCCCCACTACTCTTCTCTCCTTTATTGACAGAGTGATGACACCTCCCCTGAACTCCCACTCCCCTCACCCTTTCCCAAACCCCCACTGTCCATTTAAGGGATGTAGTCTTGTGGAAACATACCCTTCCCAGCTGTTCCACTCTCCTTTGCTAGGAGATAGGGCTGAGGCTGACTAAGACAGGGTGACATGACCAAGCCCTTATGAGTGGGGAGTGTGGAGGTCTGGGAGCCGGGATTTTTATTTTATTTTAATTTCACCTTTATTTAACCAGGTAGGCTAGTTGAGAACAAGTTCTCATTTGCAACTGCGACATGGCCAAGATAAAGCATATAAATTCAACACATACAACACAGAGTTACACATGGAATAAACAAAACAGTCAAAAATATAGTAGAACAAAAGAAAACAAAAAGTCTATATATAGTGAGTGCAAATGAGGTAAGATAAGGGAGTTAAGGCAATGAATAGGCCATGATGGCAGAGTAATTACAATATAGCAGTTAAAACACTGGAATGGTAGATGTGCAGAAGAGACTGTCAAGTCTGCCAATAAGAATGTGGTGATTGACAGAGTCGAAAGCCTTGGCCAGGTCAATGAATACGGCTGCACAGTAATGTATTTTATCGATGGAGGTTATGATGTCGTTTAGGACCTTGAGCGTGGCTGAGGTGCACCCATGACCAGCTCTGAAACCAGATTGCATAGCGGAGAATGTACGGTGGGATTCGAAATGGTCGGTAATCTGTTTGTTAACTTGGCTTTCGAAGACCTTAGAAATACAGGGTAGGATAGATATAGGTCTGTAGCAGTTTGGGTCGAGAGTATCTCCCCCTTTGAAGAGGGGGTGACCGAGGCAGCTTTCCAATCTTTGGGTATCTCAGACGATACGAAAGAGAGGTTGAACAGGCTATTAATAGGGGTTGCAACAATTTCGGCAGATCATTTTAGAAAGAGAGGGTCCAGATTATCTAGCCCGGCTGATTTGTAGGGGTCCAGATTTTGCAGCTCTTTCAGAACATCAGCTATCTGAATTTGGGTAAAGGAGAAATGGTGGGGGTGTTGGCGGGTTGCTGTCGAGGGTGCCACGCAGTTGACCGGGGTAGGGGTAGCCAGGTGGAAAGTATGGCCACCCGTAGAGAAATGCTTATTGAAATTCTCAATTATAGTGGATTTATCAGTAGTGACAGTGTTTCCTAGCCTCAGAGCAGTGGGCAGCTGGGAGGAGGTGCTCTTATTCTCCATGGACTTCAGTGTCCCAGAACCTTTTGAGTTAGTACTACAGGATGCAAATTTCTGTTTGAAAAAGCTAGCCTTAGCTTTCCTAACTGCCTGTGTATATTTGTTCCTAACTTCCCTGAAAAGTTGCATATCACGGGGGCTGTTCGATGCTAATGCAGAACGCCACAGGATGTTTTTGTGCTGGTCAAGGGCAGACAGGTCTGGAATGAACCAAGGACTATATCTATTCCTCGTTCTACATTTTTTGTATTGGGCATGCTTGTTTAAGATGGTGAGGAAGGCACTTTTAAAGAATAGCCAGGCATCATGTACTGACGGGATGAGGTCAATGTCATTCCAGGATACCCCGGCCAGGTCGATTAGAAAGGCCTGCTCGCAGAAGTGTTTCGGCAGCGTTTGACAGTGATGAGGAGTGGTCGTTTGGTCGCAGACCCATTACGGGTGCAGGAAATGAGGCAGTGATCACTGAGATCTTGATTGAAAACAGCAGAGGTGTATTTGGAAGGCGAGTTAGTTAGGATGACATCAATGAGGGTGCCCGTTGTCGTGTCTTTACTATCATTAAATTGAAGACTTCGTTTTTATCAAAGATTCTCTGTAATTAGTATTACGCGA
The DNA here is from genome assembly GCF_002021735.2 of Oncorhynchus kisutch. Classification (NCBI taxonomy): domain Eukaryota; kingdom Metazoa; phylum Chordata; class Actinopteri; order Salmoniformes; family Salmonidae; genus Oncorhynchus; species Oncorhynchus kisutch. The sequence goes on from NC_034187.2 coordinate 20,895,550, forward strand.
TCAAACTGATTAATCATGTAACCGTAATTAACTAGGAAGTCGGGGCACCAAGGAAAATATTCAGATTACAAAGTTATCATTTCCTAAAATAACTTTTCAGATATTTTCATATCTGATCCTTAGTTTTCTGATTAATTAATGATTTACTTTACCTCACGTTAGTCTCATTCCAAACGTGGTAAATTGTTGGTCATCTGCACGAACCCAGTCATCCATACATCAATTGTCTTAAATTATTTATTTACTACTAACTAAGTAATTCACAGAAATGCATAAACAAATAAACAAGGTAAATATGGTTACAAGAAATGATAGGGGAATGTGCCCTAGTGGGCTAAACCGGCATCGCGGCTTGGTGGACAGAAGGGGGAGTCAGCTGAGTAGTCACTACAGAGTGATAATTATAACAATTGAAATGCTAATCCTTTGCACATGAACTCTCACTCATTCGGGAACAATTGCAATCCATATATATTTATGCTCAGTGTGTCGTCTTGATCGCTGTTGAAAAGTTTGTTTCTGTTGGAGAGTTTTGTCCTCTCTCTCTCCCTCTGTCTTGGTTAGAGGGGATAGTTCAGAGTGACATTCATTCATTCATTTGTTATAAAATAGATGTTTCGGCAATTGTCGTTCTTCGCGTTCAATGATATAGAATTCCTAGCAGCAGACTAGTAATTAATATCAAAGACTTGTTCTTATTCTGTCGGTGTCGATAGTCTAAGAGTTTAACCACGTGGTATGGTTAAAAGATTCAGCAATGGTCTACAACCTTTGTACTCCCGTGATTGAGAGAAACATGGGCTGGTGATAATTTCTCAAAGTTAGGTTTTATTCGGAATTGCAGAAAAGGGGCTGTCCCAGGATGCCTGACCTAACTGGGCTCAGGGGCGGTCCCCTGATTTAGTTAAACTCAAAAGGGAATTGGAGTTTCCTTCATTAAACAGTCCAAAATCACATTGTAAAATTGTGTAAATAGTATCATACTCACTCATTCATCTTATACAACAATTAGATGTAAACCTCATATCTGAGGCTATTATATAAACAGCGGTATGGTAATGTGGCCACACCGTCTCCCATGAGCTTCCCCAAATTGTAACAAACGGTCCAGTTCGTAGCTGGATTCTTCACTGATCTTTTATACTTTCTCCGGAACATGAAATTTGTTCGGACCTCAAGTTATGTGAGGTGGAAGAAATTCCTTTGTTCTCTATGAAAATTCACTCAGTCTCTTATACTGTGTGGCCATGAGGCAGGGTCTTCTCCTCAGGAATTTACGGCCTCTCTCTGACCACAGCAGCCTAGTTGAAGGAGGCAGAGGGAGGCAGGGAGAGGGGGATTGGGCTTGCTGTACCCAAAGAGGGCAACGTCATGACACCGTGCTTACCGATTTGGAGTTGTACTTGGTAGGTTCATTGCTAAATTTGTGTGAGATTGAGGGCATCAATGATGAGTATGAGATGGGATGAGTATGGGATGAGGGTGAGACTAGAGCTGACAGGGGTGGGTGGCATGATGACCAAGCCCCTCTGAGGGTACAAGCAGGGCTCTCCCACACACCCATGTTCCTACAGCCTTGTGGCAGCCAGGCTGCTGATATTCATGCCTGGATCACTGCTTCTATTGCCTTGTGGCAGAAGACCCATTTGAAGATCTATGAACACAGGAAGCAGTCACTTTTCCACAGGATGTGTGGAAGACCGTACTGATGTGCTAAGCCTTCTTCCAATTTCCCTAACGTCAGTCTAATGTTTGGAACCAATGTCACAGAGGACATGTTGGCAGCAAATGTTGTGCTAAAGTAAAACAGATGCCTCTCCAAGACAGTTAAATAACAGACATGGCAGAACCGTCCCATATGGCAATTAAACTGTGGAGCCACGCAGACAGACGTCGCCCACTTAGCAATCTGGAGCAAAGACAAAGAGTGAGATCACTGAGATACCACACTAGACCGCCCACCCAGCCATACAATCAAAAACACACTGGCTGCCTGTGGCCTGAAATAACTTGGACAATAACTCACTCAGTCAGGATGTGGACTGGCTGAATCTAGACTAGAGGATGTTCTTCATGTGTCTCACATGCAAACCTCAACAGCCATGTTGCGTGCGCGAGCATTGCAAAATAAAAGCACACATAAGTAAAATTTCGCTCATGTGTGTGAAGTAGCGTCTGCATAGCCAAGACCTAAAACAGCCTCATTGGATATGGAAAATACAAATCCACATGGATGCTTGAAAGATAAACAAGGAGCTATTTCTTAAAGACAGTTAATTAACTAGGTTTCCCTTTTTATTTGCGGATTAATCATCTGAGTAGAGAAAACACACGATTTTTTATGACTCCGGTTAAAAATTCTACAAATAACTAGGGAAGGGAGTTTGAAATAATTTCACTATTCAAATAGTATCATACATTTTTGTAGGATATCTGGACATTCAAAATACATGTGCCTTTTTAAAACATACGTTTTTAACCTGATCACAGCTGCACGAGGGAGAGGCTGGTACTCTATTGCTGCAGCTCTCATCTGTGTGATCAGATGGAGGGAGACCTCAGCCACAGTCATAACAGTGTTGACTGGAGTAGCCTAGAGAAGCTAGCTAGGCTTTGAGGCCACATGCTGTGCTTTCTCCCCAACCCCATTTAGTTGTAGCCAACTCTTCCTTTTAAAACTTTTAAATCCATCATTTTATTCCATCTTGCATTGCATTAGTGAACTCTCACTCCACTTGATACACATTGAGCCGCTTTGATTGGCCAACATTACTCAATTAATTATTTGAAATGTCATGGAACATCATTGTATGTAACAGTGTCACATGGATATTTTAATGTAACAATTTTACAAAGAACCAGCTAAAAATAGGACCACATGCATGGCAGGTAGAATAACAACCCAGGACAAACTAGCTAGTTAGTTCCATTTCAAATCAAATCAAATGTTATTTGTCACATACACATGGTTAGCAGATGTTAATGCGAGTGTAGCGAAATGCTTGTGCTTCTAGTTCCGACAATGCAGTAATAACCAACAAGTAATCTAACTAACAATTCCCAAAAAAACGACTGTCTTATACACAGTGTAAGGGGATAAAGAATATGTACATAAAGATATATGAATGAGTGATGGTACAGAGCAGCATAGGCAAGATACAGTAGATGGTATCGAGTACAGTATATACATATGGGATGAGTATGTGAACAAAGTGGCATAGTTAAAATGGCTAGTATTACATGTATTACATAAGGATGCAGTAGATGATATAGAGTACAGTATATACAGTGCCTTGCGAAAGTATTCGGCCTCCTTGAACTTTGAGACCTGTTGCCACATTTCAGGCTTCAAACATAAAGATATAAAACTGTATTTTTTTGTGAAGAATCAACAAGTGGGACACAATCATGATGTGGAACGACATTTATTGGTTATTTCAAACTTTAACAAATCAAAAACTGAAAAATTGGGCGTGCAAAATTATTCAGCCCCTTTACTCTCAGTGCAGCAAACTCTCTCCAGAAGTTCAGTGAGGATCTCTGAATGATCCAATGTTGACCTAAATGACTAATGATGATAAATACAATCCACCTGTGTGTAATCAAGTCTCCGTATAAATGCACCTGCACTGTGATAGTCTCAGAGGTCCGTTAAAAGCGCAGAGAGCATCATGAAGAACAAGGAACACACCAGGCAGGTCCGAGATACTGTTGTGAAGAAGTTTAAAGCCGGATTTGGATACAAAAAGATTTCCCAAGCTTTAAACATCCCAAGGAGCACTGTGCAAGTGATAATATTGAAATGGAAGGAGTATCAGACCACTGCAAATCTACCAAGACCTGGCCGTCCCTCTAAACTTTCAGCTCATACAAGGAGAAGACTGATCAGAGATGCAGCCAAGAGGCCCATGATCACTCTGGATGAACTGCAGAGATCTACAGCTGAGGTGGGAGACTCTGTCCATAGGACAACAATCAATCGTATATTGCACAAATCTGGCCTTTGTGGAAGAGTGGCAAGAAGAAAGCCATTTCTTAAAGATATCCATAAAAAGTGTTGTTTAAAGTTTGCCACAAGCCACCTGGGAGACACACCAAACATGTGGAAGAAGGTGCTCTGGTCAGATGAAACCAAAATTGAACTTTTTGGCAACAATGCAAAACGTTATGTTTGGCGTAAAAGCAACACAGCTCATCACCCTGAACACACCATCCCCACTGTCAAACATGGTGGTGGCAGCATCATGGTTTGGGCCTGCTTTTCTTCAGCAGGGACAGGGAAGATGGTTAAAATTGATGGGAAGATGGATGGAGCCAAATACAGGACCATTCTGGAAGAAAACCTGATGGAGTCTGCAAAAGACCTGAGACTGGGACGGAGATTTGTCTTCCAACAAGACAATGATCCAAAACATAAAGCAAAATCTACAATGGAATGGTTCAAAAATAAACATATCCAGGTGTTAGAATGGCCAAGTCAAAGTCCAGACCTGAATCCAATCGAGAATCTGTGGAAAGAACTGAAAACTGCTGTTCACAAATGCTCTCCATCCAACCTCACTGAGGTCGAGCTGTTTTGCAAGGAGGAATGGGATAAATTTCAGTCTCTCGATGTGCAAAACTGATAGAGACATACCCCAAGCGACTTACAGCTGTAATCGCAGCAATAGGTGGCGCTACAAAGTATTAACTTAAGGGGGCTGAATCATTTTGCACGCACGCCCAATTGTTCCGTTTTTTATTTATAAAAAAAGTTTGAAATATCCAATAAATGTTGTTCCACTTCATGATTGTGTCCCACTTGTTGTTGATTCTTCACAAAAAAATACAGTTTTATATCTTTATGTTTGAAGCCTGAAATGTGGCAAAAGGTCGCAAAGTTCAAGGGGGCCGAATACTTTCGCAAGGCACTGTATGTATACATATGAGATGAATAATGTAGGGTATGTAAACATTATATTAGGTAGCATTGTTTAAGTGGCTAGTGATATATTTTACATCATTTCCCATCAATTCCCATTATTAAAGTGGCTGGAGTTGAGTCAGTGTGTTGGCAGCAGCCACTCAATGTTAGTGGTGGCTGTTTAACAGTCTGATGGCCTTGAGATAGAAGCTGTTCAGTCTCTCGGTCCCAGCTTTGATGCACCTGTACTGACCTCGCCTTCTGGATGATAGCGGGGTGAACAGGCAGTGGCTCGGGTGGTTGTTGTCCTTGATGATCTTTATGCCTTCCTGTGACATCGGGTGGTGTAGGTGTCCTGGAGGGCAGGTAGTTTGCCCCCGGTGATGCGTTGTGCAGACCTCACTACTCTCTGGAGAGCCTTACGGTTGTGGGCGGAGCAGTTGCCGTACCAGGCGGTGATACAGCCCGCCAGGATGCTCTCGTTTCTATGAGTGTCTGTGTTTCCACCTGCCCCTAAATTAATATAGTTGCTTTCGATATTTTAACCTGTGTGTCATGATCGATCTAGGGTGGATAGACAAAATCCATTTGCGAGCAATGGCGTACGCACGATCATGGCCCGTGTAGTCAGCATGTCAGACCTGGGGTTCTTTATACATGTCGGATCAGACTTGAGCCTCATAACTATCTAGAGAGTGTTCTCCGTGTCTCCCAGACTGATGATGGAGCATCATTACAGAGATCACCATAAATGACTTGGATTAGTGTCTTGGAAACAATGGAAAAAATCTCAAATGCATACTTCTCGCATCCTCTCCTTAAAACCCATTGGATGAGAAAGCCAGAGGTCTCTCCCCTGACCACCTTCTCCAATGGGTTTTGAGGAGGAGGAGAGGAAGCAAGGAGGATGAAATCGAGATTCTCCCACACGACCCAAGAACCTCATTCATCAGTTTCACACAGAGACAAAACTGTCTTTAAAACCAACCAGTTACCGCACAGAATGCAGCTTGTGCATTCTGTGACGACCCTCCCACTCTGTCTGCCATATTCTCTCTCTTTGCTCTTGTTTTCCTTATTAGGCTGTCGGTGGGCGGAGCAGGGAGGGTCATCAGCGAAATGGGACACAGGTGTGTCCTGGGATAAATACACCTCTTCCCCATTCATTGAGGTGACTCTCTCCATGCAGACGCACTTATTTTGGTTGTGGCATTTTTTTTTCTTTTTCTCTCGCTTGGGCACCTTTCAACACCCCTCATTATCACATCTGTGTGTGCAATCACTCACTTACACTACATTCACCATTGTTTATAGGTCACTTCAGTTATTAAATATTTTTTGTTATTCCTTTTTTCAAGCCGGTTTGTGACAATTCACTTTGTCATATGACTACATTGGCCGGAAGAGGAGAACCAAGAGTGACACCAGGGTGTGAGACGGAGTTGTAACTCATAGGAAAGCAGGTGAAGTTTGAAGGGCACAAGAGGGTGTGTGGTGTGAATCCTGAGTGGATGCAGGGCAAGGAGTGGGAGATGTGTAGAAACCTGCTTTGGGTAATCTAAGTGTGCTGTGCCACTTTGCAGGATGGGGCCGAGCTTCCAGAAGTTCCATGACATGTTGTAGGCTGAATGCAAACACTAAAGTGACAGTGTGAAATATGAATGTCCTACAAATCTTTTGTCGCTGATCAATTTTGTATCTTCTCTCGGTCTCTAATACTTGTTATATTCACTGAATTGTTGTCAAAAGTAGGCTACTATTTAAACATTTTGTCAGGCCTCATCTGTATTTTTTTTAAAGTCTCTGAATAAGTAGCATTTTTATGTTAACTTCTTGGGGTAGGGGGCAGTATTGGGTAGATTGGATGAAAAACGTGCCCAAATTAAGCTGCCTGCTACTCAGCCGTAAAAGCTAGAATATGCATATAATTAGTACATTTGGATAGAGAACACTCTGAAGATTCTAACACTGTTTGAATGATGTCTGTATAACAGAACTCAGGCAAAAACCTGAGAAAAAAAATCCAACCAGGAAGTGGGAAATCTAAGGTTTGTAGTCAGCCCCCATTGAAGATTCACTTCCCAAGGCTTCCACTTGATGTCAACAGTATTTAGAACCTGTTTTGAGGATTCTACTCTAAAGGTGGGGCTCATAAAGGCTCTGAGTGAGTGGTCTGGCAGAGTGCCACAGCCTCGGTATGGCGCGCTCATGTGACAAAGTAGCTACCTACATTCCACTTAATTTGTACTGACCAAGGAATTGTCCGGTTGGAACATTAATGAAGTTTTATGTTAAAAACATCCTAAAGATTGATTCCATACTTAGTTTGGCATGTTTCTACGGGCTGTAATGGAACTTTTTGAACTTTTCGTCCGACGTTCAGCGCGACCTGAACGCACTTTTGGATTTGTTTACCAAACGCTCTAACAAAAGAAGATATTTGGACATAACTGATGGACATTATCAAACAAATCAAACATTTATGGTGGAACTGGGATTCCTGGGAGTGCATTCTGATGAAGATCAAAGGTAAGTGAATATTTAAAATGCTATTTCTGAGTAATGTTGACTACCCAATATGGCGGGTATCTTTTTGGCTGCTTTGTTGTCTAAAGGCTGTACTCAAGATTATTGCATGGTTTGCTTTCTCCGTAAAGTAAAAAAAAATCTGACACAGCGGTTGCATTAAGGAGAAGTTTATCTAAAGTTCCATGTATAATAGTCGTATCTTTATCAATGTTTATTATGAGTATTTCTGTAAATTGATGTGGCTCTCTGCAATATCACCACATGTTTTAGAACTACTGAACGTAACACGCCAATGTAAACTCAGATTATTTTTATATTAATAGGAACTTTATCAAACATATATGTATTGTGTAACACAAAGTCCTATGAGTGTCATCTGATGAAGACCAAAGGTTAGTGATCAATTTTCTCTTTCTGCTTTTTGTGACTCCTCTCTTTGGCTGGAAAAGAATGACTTTTTCTGTGGCTTGGTGGTGACAATTGTTTGTGGTGCTTTCGCTGTAAATCCTTTTTGAAATCAGACAGTGTGGCTGGATTAACAAGAATGTTATCTTTAAAATGGTGTAAAATACTTGTATGCTTGAGGAATTTTAATTATGACGTTTTTGTTGTTTTGAATTTGGCGCCCTGCACTTTCACTGGCTGTTCCGGGGGGGGGGGGGGGGGGTTCCGCTAGCCAGTCCTAGACAGGTTAAAGACGTAAGTATCGTTGTCACAAAGTCTACTTTGTGTGGGTTTTGAAATACTTCCTGAATATTGTCCTCTGGTCACATTTTGGATAATAATACAAAAATAATGTAAATATTTACAAGTATAATTATACTTAGTGCAATTTAGTCAAATTTACTACAATTTAAATACTGTAGGGTTGAGTGTTTGTGTCTACACAATGGAAGGCTAAATTAGTTACTCCTGTTGGCATGAATGTGGTGTCATTAAGAGGTTGTGCTCTTAAACTAAGTTAGCTAAAAAAAACATTTTGTTTAAGATTTGTTTAAGACTACCAAGAAACACCCTGTGTGACCCTGATTTATCCCACGCTGGTCAGGCACTCTCCCTCTCGCAGACAAACGTCAGAACGGTCAATTAAACACTAGGACTCGTAATCTATGGCATGTTTTTGTGTTTCCCATGGCAGCAGTCTCAGGAGGGCGGTGTCCTGTACTCTGGGTGAGGAGACATTCAGGCTTCAGGAGGTAAGCGAGCAAGAAGAAGGGAAGAGGGGTGTGTTAGGTAGAAGAAAATCCAGTGGCTCTTGTCCTGGACTCTAGAGCTTTACAGATGTTTTGCTAACAGTGAGCAGGTTGAGAAACTGAACACAGCTGGGAACTGGGAAAGCAAGCCAGGTGGGCACCTGCAAAAAAGGAGAGAGGAAGGTAGTGTAGAGCCAGGAGGCCACCTCAGGGATGCCCCTCCCTCTGCCCCAAACCGAGCTGCAATGCAGAGCAACACACTCCATACTGCACCAAGCTACAGCCAGACAAGCCAAAAACCATCTGCCTAATGCATTTGCTGGCTAGGCTGTTTGCATAAGATGAATGCCTGTGCCATTAGTAGGTCCATTTGCATGTTGATATGAGCATAACATACACACCAACCTACACACAGCACAGGGGATATATAAACTCAGCAAAAAAAAATCCTCACTGTCAACTGCATTTATTTTCAGCAAACTCAACATGTGTAAGTATTTGTATGAACATAAGATCCAACAACAGACAAACTGAACAAGTTCCACAAACATGTGACTAACAGAAATGGGATAATGTGTCCCTGAACAAAGGGGGGGGGGGGGGGGGGGGGGTCAAAATCAAAAGTCAGTAAGTAGCCACCAGCTGCATTAAGTACTGCAGTACATCTCCTCATCGACTGCACCAGATTTGCCAGCTCTTGCTGTGAGATGTTACACCACTCTTCCACCAAGGCACCTGCAAGTTCCCTGACATTTCTGGGGGGGAATGGCCCTAGCCCTCACCCTCCGATCCAACAGGTCCCAGACGTGCTCAATGGGATTGAGATCCGGGCTCTTCGGTGGCCATGGCAAAATTGATATTCCTGTCTTGCAGGAAATCACGCACAGAACAAGCAGTATGGCTGGTGGCATTGTCATGCTGGAGGGTCATGTTAGGATGAGCCTGCAGGAAGGGTACCACATGAGGGAGGAGGATGTCTTCCCTGTAACGCACAGCGTTGAGATTGCCTGCAATGACAACAAGCTCAGTCCGATAATGCTGTGGCACACCGCCCCAGACCATGACGGACCCTCCACCTCCAAATCGATCCCGCTCCAGAGTACAGGCCACGGTGTAACGCTCATTCCCTTCGACGATAAATGCAAATCTGTCCATCACCACTTGTGAGACAAACCGCGACTCGTCAGTGAAGAGCCAGCAAAGGTGGGTTTGTGCCCATAGGCGACGTTGTTGCCGGTGATGTCTGGTGAGGACCTGCCTTACAACAGGCCTACAAGCCCTCAGTCCAGCCTCTCTCAGCCTTTTGCTGACAGTCTGAGCACTGATGGAAGGATTGTGTATTCCTGGTGTTACTCGGGCAGTTGTTGTTGCCATCCTGTATCTGTACCGCAGGTGTGATGTTCAGATGTACCGATCCTGTGCAGGTGGTGTTACACATGGTCTGCCACTGCGAGGACGATCAGCTGTCCGTTCTGTCTCCCCATAGCCCTGTCTTAGGCGTCTCACAGTACGGACATAGCAATTTATTGCCCTGGCCACATCTGCAGTCCTCATGCCTCAGGCACGTTCAAGCAGATTAGCAGGGACCCTGGGCATCTTTCATTTGGTGTTTTTCAGTCAGTAGAAAGACCTCTTTAGTGTCCTAAGTTTTCATAACTGTGACCTTAATTGCCTGTAAGCTGTTCGTGTCTTAACGACCATTCCACAGGTGCATGTTCATTAATTGTTTATGGTTCATTTGAACAAGAATGGGAAACCATGTATAAACCCTTTACAATGAAGATCTGTGAAGTTAATGGAATTTTTACAAAATATCTTTGAAAGACAGGGTACTGAAAAAGGGCTGTTTCTTTTTTGCTGAGTTTATTTGGTACAAATCATTCCTTAAGTTCTAGCTGAATTTGGTATTGAATGGTGTGGCTGTTGAACAAGTTCAGGAGACTAAATTACTTAGCGTTACTTTCGATGGTCAAACATATATAGATTCAATGGTTATAAAGATGGGGAGAGGTATAGCCATAATTAAGAGATGCTCTGCTTTTTTTGACACTACACTGCAAAAAGCAAGTTCTGCAGGCTCTAGTTTTGTCTAATCTTGATATTGTCCAGTCTTGTGGTCAAGTGCTGCAAGGAAAGACTTAATTAAGCTGCAGCTGGCCCAGAACAGAGCGGCACGTTTTTTCCTTAATTGTAATCAGAGGGCTGATATAAATACTATGCATGCCAGTCTCTCTTTGCTAAGAGTTGATGAGACTGACTGCATCACTACTTTTTATAAGAAACTGTTAAATCCCAAATTGTTTGCATAGTCAACTTACAAAGACTTATCCAACCATCTTTTCAGTCCCCAAATCCAGACCAAATTCACGAAAGCGTACAGTATTATATAGAGCCCTTATTGCATGGAATATCCGTCCATCTAATTTCTCAAATTACCAGCAAACCTGGTTTAAAAAAACAGACAAAGCAACACCTCGCAGCACAACGCCTCTCCCCTGCTTGACCTAGATAGTTTGTGTATGCATTGATGTAGGCAACATGTGCCTTAAAGAGCCGGTCTTTGAGCGGCTCTTATCTATTGATGTTCTGTATTATGTTTTGTGTGGACCCCAGGAAGAGTAGCTGCTGCTTTTGCAACAGCTAATGGGGATCCTAATCAAATACCCCGCACACTGACTCGGTACCGGTACCCCCTGTATATAGCCTCGTTACTTTTTATCAGGTATTTATTTTATTAGGTAAATATTTGAATTCTTCTTGAATTGAGCTGTTGGTTAAGGGCTTGTAAGAATTTAACGGTAAGCTCTACACTTGTTGCGCATGTGACAAAGTTTGATTTGATAAGTCAAATTATGGAGTCATGTTACAGTGAGGGGGCACTGCCTGACTCTCCAGACAATAGCTGGGGTGAGTATGAGGGAACCAAAAAATGCTGTGTTCCCATTGTCTGTGTTCTGGTAGGTCACTTTATGGTGCTGCACAGAGTGTAATTTGGGAGCTAATCTAATTTGGGGAGAGAATAGAAGGGGTGAGTCAGGGTGACAGACACAGATGATCCCTGTGAGTGAGTAGGGGCCCTGCCTGCTGTCATCATAATATCTTCACATCCCTGTCTCCCATTTCTGGATGGAATTGAGGCACCAACAGCCCAGTCTGGGTGGCTTAAGCAAGGAAATGTGAGACAGACGTTAGCCTGGATTTAGGTCTAAACCTATGCTGTATTAGATTTGGCAGTTATTGTTAATCCTGGATGGGATGCCAGAAGGAGGACCCCACTCCTTGCCACACGCACAAATACAGTCACATTCATTCTACACACAGACACACACACACACACACACACACACGGCTGGCCTTTTAAACTGGTGTTTTAAGCGTATCATCAATCCTTACGGTGCATAGCTTAAAGCATTTATAACAGCATAGGATTCTAGATGAAAGGGAAAGATACTACTTTTTGGTCATGTTGCCAGGTCACCACCACTTGTAGTGTATGGTTAGGGGTTGGTGTGAGGGAATGTAACACTGCCTTCTAGGCCATGCTTTCTATAAGCATGTCAGACGGAAGCTGTGTTTGGTAAAGCTGTGAAACAGTTTTCAGTTCAACTCAAACTAGGCTCATTATCAAATAAATGTCCTATGTGACTAATACACATGCACACATACCTGCACACACACAAGATTGGTGCCTTGGATTTCTGGTTAACAAACAACCTCAATAGAGAAGTGATAGGTTGTTGAGAGATTAGTCATTATACTGCCCTCCTACCAATATCCTTCACAACTGAGGAGTGATCTAATCTGCATCCCAAATAGCACACTGTTCCCTACATAGGGCTCTGGTCAAAAGTAGTGCACTATAGGGGAATAGGGTGCCATATGGGACTCAGGCATTATATTACTTTACTTAGCAACTGTAACCCTGCCTGTTACAGCCACTAACTGTTTCTCTCAGACGGTGGCACACATACAAAAGGCCATTCTGCAGTGACCATTTCTTATCTACCCAGGCCTTCTGGGCATGCGCTTGTGTGGTCAGATCATTGTCCAGACCTCACTGAACTAACACAGGCACCCTAAGGTGATAAATGGGGGGGATGGAAGAAGAGCGGCCTGCAACCAGAGAGCTGCATGATCATTCCATGGTAATTTTCTATGTAGTGTGCTGATTGCCATAGATAAATCAATGTCAGGGTCAATATAGAATCATGGTAAAGCACAATCAGATCTGTGTGACGTATGATGGGAACCTGAGGTTAAAAGTTCAATTAGGTTGTTTCTGTTCACTTGGAGCTGTGTCCTGTCCTCTACTCTGCCTTATCTAACTGCGTAAACACAAAAACAGGTAACATCACTTTTGCACAGCTGGCATTTACTTATATTGCCTTGGCTCCGAGTCAGAGCAGGTCCACTAAAGTCATGGTGCAGTGAAACATGGGTGCCGAACCACCTAGAAAAGTCTGAGCCTTTAGGGTAAAACATTGGGGTAAATCCTCAGTGGAAATGTATCAACAAAAGGGAGTTAACGGAGTTTGTGTGAAAGCAGATAAGGCAGAGTAGAGGACAGGACACGACTGGGACCAATTTAAGATTAGTCATCTGAAACTTATGGAGAGATGCATCACGAGCACACTCACAGAGGAGGCTGTGATGGCTGTTAAAACAAGAACCTTGTCCTCACCCACCTGAATGAGGGGAGATTAGGCGTTCGTGTATCAGGGACGGCGTGAGCCAGTACAGGACTGGAGTGACTTATACCAAGAGTGTGCAAAGGGTGGCTACCTTGAAGAAACTCAAATATAAAAGTTTGATTTTAACCTTTTTTTGGTTACTACATGATTCCATTTCATAGTTTTGATGTCTTCACTATTATTCTACAATGTAGAAAATAGTCAAACGAAAATGTTTTTATTTTTTATGGAATGAGTAGGTGAGTCCAAACTTGACTGGTACTCTATACTAAATAATGTGACCAGTATTGAAACGGGCAGGGGGGGGGGGGGATGTATTGGTCCCATGTTTCAATGAGCTGAAATAAAAGATCCCCAAAATGTTCCATATGCACAACAACCTATGTGCACAACTTTGTTTACATCCCTGTTAGTGAGTATGTCTCCTTTGCCAAGATATTCCATCCACCTAATAGGTGTGGCATATCAAAAGCTGATTAAAATGGCATGATCCTTACACAGGTGCAACTTGTGCTGGGGACAATAAAAGGCTACTAAAATGTACAGTTTTGTTACAACACAATGCCACAGATGTGTCAAGTGAGGGAGCATGCAATTGGCATGCTGACTGGAGGAATGTCCATCAAAGCTGTTGCCAGAGAACTCAATCTTACTTTCTCTATCAATATTATTAGCAGTACGTCCAACTGGCCTCACAACCACATCAGCCCTGGAAATCCACATCATGTGTGGGATGCTCTGGAGTGACGTGTATGACAGCGTGTTCCAGTTCCGGCCAATATCCATCAGCTTGGCTCAGCCATTGAAGTTCTGGACAACATTCCACAGACCACAATCAACAGCTTGATCTACTCTATGCGAAGGAGATGTGTCGCACTGCTTAAGGAAAATAGTGTTCATACCAGATTAGGACTGCTTTTCTGGTCCACGTCCTACTTTTTTAAAGGTATCTGTGACCAACAGATGCATATCTGTATTCCCAGTCATGTGAAATCTATAGATTATGGCCTAATGAATTTATTTAAATTGACTGGTTTCCTTAAATGAACTAATATTTTTGTTCAGTGTAGTTGGGAAACCGAGGAGACAAAAGGAGGAATGCTGTTGAGAGGTCAACCAAGAACCAAATGGGTCCCTCTTCTCTGCCTCACTGTGTGTGTGTGTTGTTGGGGAATAATCAGAATTGGTTGGTAACATAGGTAAGATGTTTTATATTCATCATATGTTTGTAAGTTACTTTCATCAGAATGTTATTTTTGTATAATACTGTGGCGGGGTTGCAGTATCTGTTCTATGTCAAGACTAAGTTGCTTGGGCCGGAGAGAGGGGAGAGGTCAAGCGTGTATCTCTTGGCTCCACAATGTCTGTGTGCCAGTCAGTGTGTCTCTGTGATCTTATCAAGATAGGATCGATTTGATATATGCTTGTTGATATGGAGGATTGGTTTATGGTTCTGAGTTTGAGAAAATAACAGTTTAGGAGACAAAGCTGAACGATTTATTATGTCTATGCTGTCTGACTATGTGTGTTTTTTACTATTAAAGGATCTCAGCTGCAATGTGTGAGGGACTCTCAGAGAATTCATTGATAGACACTGAATTGATCTGAGAGTCACAGGGTTGTGATAGAGCTCATATAATTAAAGATGGACTTTGATAACTAACTCTGACTTGTGTGTGGTTTGCTCTCATGATTTGGTAAATAGAGGAAATTTTCACGACAGTGTGTAGTGGATTTCACCCACTTAACTACAGTGGACAGAAAGTGTAAGCCTTTCCTCGGGAGGACTAGCAATCATGATTCATAATGAAAGTACTTGTCTTCTCCATCTGAAGATGGAGAGAGAAGGCCTTTCCTCACACTTTCACTTTTTTAAGATTACTTTAATTACAGGTCATGAGTGAAACAGACTACCATTGTTTTCAGTTATGCAAAGATTTCTGATGTAGGCTAATTTTCATTAATGACGGACCTACCCGCCACAAATATTGCAAACATTTCAACATCTTCAGTCATGAAAACACATTGATTTTAGTAGTTGTTTGAGAATCGAGAAATCACTGGAAGGACAGCAGACAAAACAATAAGGAGAGAAAGCGATTCCTCCAGGGATAACTACCACACCTCAGTAGCCAGGCCTAATCCCCATGATCAGGACGCACACACACACCGCTGTCTGATCACCAAGACCACACACACCTCCTGACTCTACCCGTGGACAAGGTGTAAGTGAGTGAGTAAGCAGCTATACTTTCAGTTTGATATGGTGAGCACCATTTCAAAGTGATCGGGAAAAAAGGAAAGGTGCGTGAGGTGAGTGGGAGGGAAGTGGAGAGAGAGAACTGGGCTCACCTGGTAGTAGTTCTTGACGTGCCTGATCACAATGTTGAGGTTCTGGATTCGTAGGTTCACATCATTGTTCACATTCTTATTCACTCTCTGGTTGGTGGGGCTGGGGTCTCTGGATAAGACGAGACAAGAAATTACATGACAACCTCATAACAACTTTTTTAAACACAAAAACAAACTACAGGATTTTCCTTATTTTGGCTCTCGGAGTGTGGTGTCAGGAAAATAACCTCACACTCAACGTCAACAAAACGAGATGATCGTGGACTTCAGGAAACAGCAGAGGGAGCACCCCCCTATCCACATCGACGAGACAATAGTGGAGAGGGTAGTAAGTTAAGTTCCTCGGCGTACACATCAAGGACAAACTGAATTGGTCCACCCACACAGACAGCGTGGTGAAGAAGGCGCAGCAGCACCTCTTCAAACTCAGGAGGGTGAAGAAATTCGGCTTGTCTCCAAAAGCACTCAAACTTTTACAGATGCACAATCGAGAGCATCCTGTCGGGCTGTATCACCGCCTGGTACGGCAACAGCTCTTCCCACAACTGTAAGTCTCTCCAGAGGGTAGTGAGTAGAGGTCGACCGATTAAATCGGAATGGGCGATTAATTAGGGCCGATTTCAAGGATTCATAATCTGTAATTTTGGATGCCGATTTCGCCGATTTAAAAAAAAGAAATTGACACCTTCATTTAATCTTTATTTAACTAAGCAAGTCAGTTAAGAACACATTCTTATTTTCAATGATGGCCTAGGAACGGTGGGTTAACTGCCTTGTTCAGGGGCAGAACGACAGATTTTTACCTTGTCAGCTCAGGGATTACATTTTCCAGTCCAACGCTCTAACCACCTGCCTCACGAGTAGCCCGCCTGTTACACGAATGCAGTAAGAAGCCAAGGTAAGTTGTTAGCTAGTGTCATGACGTTGGCCTGGGGGGCGGGTAGGTTTATGACAGTCATAAATACCTCTTCCCCCCTTTTTCCTCTCTACCCTACTGAGGTTACATTTGCAAAACCCTTGGTTAACATAGAGATTCTGGGAACATGAGTAGGTGGGGGGAAATGAACTATATTCTGGTAATCCGAACAATTGAACATATGCGGTGGTACTTAATGAATATGATGTCAGTTCGGTTGTCATCGGAGACATTCTCATCAATGTTAAGATGACAAACTCTACAGTGGAAAGTCTACACATCAGAGTTATCAGATTCACATGAAATTTTTCAATTTAAATGTTTGAATATGAAATTATTTGTGATGGGATGAAATGTGATTTTAGCTTCTAAAATGTGAGATGTGGGTATTCATAAGTTAGGGCTACTCACTCAGTGACCCGCACACGTGAAGAGAGAGGTTGTAAACTATGAAACACACCCCTTTTCTCCCTTCCTATATAAAGCCTTGAAGACAACATAACTTCCTGTTCAGGGGATGTAGGACGATGGTCCCATGTCAGAATGGTTCAGATAATAACTACAGAACGAAGCCAACCTCAGCGTGAGCTTTGGTTGCATATGGTATGAACCTTGAACTCTTATTCACTACAGAAGTGATACCTCCTAGCTGCTGAGTTAGCAAACGCAGGTTAGGAAGGAACAGACAGAGTATCCCGTCTACCACACAACGACGTTACTATAATGTATCCAATTGACCAGAGACATTCTTCAAAGGACTTTGTTGGGCAACACCGGCCTTCCATCTACCACCAACCTACCGAAGTGCAGCTCAGAGTAAATATTTATTGCATTTTCCTTTTCCAAATGGGCGGTAATTTAGAATGCATAAGATACTGTATTTATGATAGCACAGCTTCGCCTTTGTTCCTTCACTCAACCCAGCCCCTTTTCTTTTGTGTAACAAGCTGTCATATCTGTTTCGCCCGCTAGGGACGTTTTCCTTTATGACGTCATTTGTAATCAAGTTACGATTTAATTATGTGTATGTGTAATTCTGTGTGATTAGTTAGGTATTTAGTAAATAAATAATTAAACCCAATTTTGTATTGCTGATTCAAATTGTTAGCCAGGGTTCGTGCAGATAACTAAGATTTTACAACTTTCAGATGACACTGAAGTAAGATGACGATTGATATTGACTGCTATTGATGTAAAATATTACTAAGTCTTTAAGAGTTTATTCGGAAGATAACAGCTCTATAAATATTATTTTGTGGTGCCCGACTCTCTAGTTAATTACATTTACATGATTAGCTCAATCAGGTGATTATTATTTTATAGAATAGCATGTCATATCACTTAATCCGGCATAGCCAAAGACACGACACTAGCATTAAACTTAATCATAATCACTAATTATAACTACACATGGTTGATGATATTACTAGTTATCTAGCGTGTCCTACGTTGCAATTTTTTGTAATCTTTATCCAACTAGGCAAGTCAGTTAAAAACAAATTCTTATTTTCAATGACGGCCTAGGAACAGTGGGTTAACTGCCTGTTCAGGGGCAGAACGCCAGATTTGTACCTTGTCAGCTCGGGATTTCAACTTGCAACCTTCCGGTTACTAGTCCAACGCTCTAACCACTAGGCTACCCTGCCGCATATAAATCGATGCAGTGCGCATTCGCGAAAAAGGACTGTTGTTGCTCCAACGTGTACCTAACCATAAACATCAGTCTTTCTTAAAAACAATACACAGAAGCATATATTTTAAAACCTGCATATTTAGCTAAAAGAAATCCAGGTTAGCAGGCAATATTAACTTATCTTGCGTTCATTGCACGCAGAGTCAGGGTATATGCAACAGTTTGGGCCGCCTGGCTCATTGCGAACTAATTTGCCAGAATTTTACGTAATTATGACATAACATTGAAGGTTGTGCAATCTAACAGGAATATTTAGACTGATGGATGCCACCAGTTAGATAAAATACGGAACGGTTCCGTATTCCACTGAAAGAATAAATGTTTTATTTTCAAGATGATAGTTTCCGGATTCGACCATATTAATGACCTAAGGCTCGTATTTCTGTGTTTTATTATGTTATAATTAAGTCTATGATTTCATAGAGCAGTCTGACAGCGATGGTAGGCACCAGCAGTCTCATAAGCATTCATTCAAACAGCACTTTCGTGCGTTTTGTCAGCAGCTCTGCTGTTTATGACTTCAAGCCTATCAACTCCGGAGATTAGGCTGGTAATGATGTGAAATGGCTAGCTAGTTAGCGGGGTACGCGCTAATAGCGTTTTAAGCGTCACTCGCTCTGAGACTTGGAGTAGTTGTTCCCCTTGCTCTGCATGGGTAACGCTGCTTCGAGGGTGGCTGTTGTCGATGTGTGCCTGGTTCGAGCCCAGGTAGGAGCGAGGAGAGGGACGGAAGCTATACTGTTACACTGGCAATACTAAAGTGCCTATAAGAACATCCAATAGTGAAAGGTATATGAAATACAAATGGTAGAGAGAGAAATAGTCCTATAATAACTACAACCTAAAACTTCTTACCTGGGAATATTGAAGACGCATTTTAAAAGGAACCACCAGCTTTCATAGGTTCTCATGTTCTGAGCAAGGAACTGAAACGTTAGCTTTCTTACATGGCACATATTTTACATGGAACACGTTGCACTTTTACTTTCTTCTCCAACACTTTGTTTTTGCATTATTTAAACCAAATTGAACAGGTTTCATTATTTACTTGAGGCTAAATTGATTGTATTGATGTATTATATTAAGTTAAAATAAGTGTTCATTCAGTATTGTTGTAATTGTCATTATTACAAATAAATAAATAAAAATAGTCCGACTAATCAGAAGGGTCCATTTCAGACGGCACCCCGGTTCCTGGCTAGGCTGGGCTGCATGGAGGGCCTGCTCTGGATAGGCGTTGTTTGTGCCAACCTAATTTACATATGTTTTGTGGGCACACCATACAAAGACTGCCAAGCTTGGCCCAGTATGTCTCTGAAAGGGCTCTAGTTTAAAAACAAGGAACAGTTTTTTTATTCAGGTCAACTTGTGCACCGCTTGCCTTTAGTTGTACCTTTACAGCCTTCTCTGACATGACCCATGCCCATTTCCAGTTCCCACTGGGCGGCTGGGAAGCAGCACAAGGTCTGTATCCAAAACGCCCCTCAGAGTAGGAGGGCTGATCTAGGTTCAGTGCTCCCCTGTCAATCTAATCTTATGTATTATCTAGAAGGTAAAGCAGATCCTATATCAGCAATACTAGAACACAGGCCCAAAGCATGCTTGAGTAGTGGAGAAACATTCCCATGACGAATAGAATATATCTGTAAGAGTCAGAGGGATCTTTAACCACATACAGTATACACGCTCATGTACATTTAAAGCTGAGAACATCGACACACATAGGTCTGTGTACACATAGGAAATCCATAAGATTGCATGTTGCCATGCAGCAGGGCAGGCTATAGCAATAGCCCTGTGGCTGATTATGGAGTCTGATGAGGTCGGGTGGGTAATGAGAATAGGCAGAGGGGCAGTGTGTGTGTGTGGAGTGAGTTTTGCTGCTGGAAATGCTGGCCTTGAGGATTCCAGCTCTCCACTCATCTGTGGAATAGGTTTAATGTAAACAGCTCCGACACCTGTGTGCGTTCGCCAGAGACCAGAGAGGAACTAGGCTATACACGGAGCATTAAAAACTTTGTCACCACTGCTCTTTCCATGACAGCTTTCACCTGGTCAGTCTATGATCCCTTATTGATGTCACTTGTAAATCCCCTTCAAATCAGTGTAGATGAAGGGGAGCAGACAGGTTAAATAAGGATTTTTAAGCCTTGAGACAATTGAGGGGGCCTCTCCGGTTAGCACAGCTGGGAACAACACAAAGGGACAGACACTAGGCATGAGAAGAGAATGGAGGGAAAGAAGAGAGAAGAGAATGTGGGAAAGAAAAGAGTAATTAAAATAGAGAGAAGAGAGAAGTGGTAGCACATGTCAGAAACCATCACTTGAATTAGTCAAACTAAACAAATGAGCACATAATTGGAATATAACTGTTGAACTTGATTACTTTAAAGTATGTCAATGAAGTAAAGAGTGTCAACACTAAAGAACTTGGTTTATGTGATGGAAGCATACCGAACAACACAAATACACCTGCACTTCAAGACGTCAAATGGGAAACAAGACATCTGTCAAGCTGTTCAATGCAATAGTTCAAGAGAACAGTAGAGTCAGACCTTCTGGATTTACTTTCTCACAGGTTGAATGAAGCTTCTATGACACAGTCACAGCATTACAGGGAGTTTCTACACAAAGTGTGAATGTTCACTGACTGCACAGGCTCAGCCTGCAATTCAGAGTAGGCATACATAGCTACCCTTTGATGTTACAGAGCACAGGATGTGGTTCAAAACCCTGAGACCTGTGACGGGTTTGGAGAAAGCCCGAGCCATATAATTTTGTCAGAATGTCTGGGCAGTCGTTTTGCCAGAAAAGCAGCCATTTCGGTGTCAGAGCAGACTCTCTATCACATAATCATTATGTGAAAAATAATACATACTTCAATATATTCACATACATTTCCCCCAGCAGTGAGATGGTTGTTTTCAGTAGACAGACAATTCATCGCTGAGCTCAAAAGTTCTGACGCTGCGAGGGCCTCCTAGTCCTAACCAAACAGACAGAAACTAAATCAATATACCTAAAAATGACAAAATAAACTGTAAAAAATCAGTGTTGTAAAAATACTTTAAAGTACTACTTAAGTATTTTTGGAGGGTTACTATTTATATTTTTGACCACTTTTACTCCACAATATTCCTAAGGAAAATAAATATACTTGCTACTCCATATATTTTCCCTGACACCCAAAAGTACTCGTTACATTTAGAATGCTTAGCAGGACAGGAAAATTGTCTAATTCACACACTTAAAGAGAAAATCTGTGGTCATCCTTACTGCATCTGATCTGGCGGACACAAATGCTTTGTTTGTAAATTATGTCTGAAGTTTGGGGTGTGCCCCTGGCTATCCTAAATGTAATTTAAAAAATAGTTCCATCTTGTTTGCTTAATATAAGGAATTTCAAATTATTTATACTTTTGATACTTAAGTATTTTTAAAACCAAATACTTTTTTATTTGGACTCCAGTAGGATTTTACTGGGTAACTTTCACTTGAGAGATTTTCTATTAAGGCATCTTTACTTTTATTCAAGTATGGAAAAGGTACCTAATTTTCACCACTGGTAGAAATGATAATGGGCTTATATTCATACTATAACTCCACTATCATTTCTAAACAGCTTCATTTTCATAAACATTTCAACACATTTTCTTCCATCAGTTTCTTGACAATCCAACTAGACTAGACTGTCAGGAAGCATAAAAAAAAAAAATACAGATAGAGGGCCTATATTTTGCCAATTTTTAGTTCAACCTTCTGGACCACGTTGAAGACCAAATGTGGCCCGTGGGGGAAAATGAGTTAGACACCCCTGATCTAGAGCAAGAGAGGCACAGACACACACAGAGACAGACAGAGAGAAAGAAAGAGAGACTTTAGGATCACATTGACTCATGAGGGGCAGGAAAGGAGGTAAAGGAGTGAGTGAGAGTCCAGTCAGTGAGCCATGAAGGCATGGGAAAGGTTTCTGAACAGTCAGATACCAGGGGAAGCCATGCCATGATGAACACAGTCAGATACCAGGGGAAGCCATGCCATGATGAACACAGTCAGATACCAGGGGTAGCCATGCCATGATGAACACAGTCAGATACCAGGGGAAGCCATGCCAGGATGAACACAGTCAGATACCAGGGGAAGCCATGCCATGATGAACACAGTCAGATACCAGGGGAAGCCATGCCAGGATGAACACAGTCAGATACCAGGGGAAGCCATGCCATGATGAACACAGTCAGATACCAGGGGAAGCCATGCCATGATGAACACAGTCAGATACCAGGGGAAGCCATGCCATGATGAACACAGTCAGATACCAGGGGAAGCCATGCCAGGATGTGGTTACGAAAGGAGGTAGATTGAGGCCACACACTCACATGTGTGTCATGATTTTGTGCAGGAAGACCCCATCCACCAGATCCATAAACATAGAGAGCTTGTCCTCTGAGCCAGAGCCCAGTGGTCCAAAGGTCTTCACCTGCAGAGAGGGAGGAGAGAGGGAAGACAGGAATAGATTACTAAGAGCTCAGCTCAACTATGAAGAGATGGGTCACATCTGGTTGTTAGTACTTTCCGTTTCCAAGAATACAGACATTTCCTGCTCTGACAGCCATCAATGCAAGTTCAATACCCTCTATCTGTCAAAGACTGAGCATGTAAAGATATTTAAACTGTAGCTATAGGAGCCAGGAGGTACTGTAGGTGGGAAAGGGGACACCTAGTCAGTTGCACAATTGAATGCATTCAACCCAAATGTGTCTTCTTTAACTCAACACCTCTGAATCAGAGAGGTGCGGGTTGTTGCCTTAAATCGACATCCACGTCATCACCGCCTGGGGAGCAGTTCTTGTTGGGGGTTACTTCCTTTGCTGGCTCGGGGGTTTGAACTAGGGATGCACGACGATATTAGCTAAAAACACCAACATCGGCACAATGTCTAGTTTAACGGCGATGTGCAAAACTGATGTCAAAGCTGACGTGCATACCTATATATAATGTAGGTTCATGATGTAGTGACACCACATAAAATGTAGCACTACACTTACAACACAGCATTCCTAACCTAGCCCACAATGTCTGCTGTATGGATCGACCAGTCAACAACTCGAGCAGTCATTTGAAAGAGTAAGAACATTTCAGCAAGACAACTCAAAGGCAAAATCCATTAACACCAAGACAATGGAATTCATTGCCCTTGACAATCAACCATTCTCTGTCTTGGGTGACGTTGGCTTTCGCCAACTGGTCGAGCACCAGTACACAGTTGCCCTTCCGGAGTTACACAGTAATAGCGTCACTGCTATCAGCTTCATGACTGACATTTGGACCAGCGATATCAGCCCCATGAGCATGCCGAGTCTGACAGCACAGTGGGTCGTCAAGGATTTCGTACTGAGGAAGGTAGTATTGCATGCTCATGAATGTGCTGGTTGCCATACCGCTGCTGCTATTTCAACAGCATTTGAGAACATGTTTGAAACATGAACACACTAGCTAGCTTCATTCGAACAACTGACTTGAGAAATGAGCTCATGAGCTGCGCCTGCAGCAGACGTGATACCCTCTGTCATGGCATTGAAACGCCTGCTCAACAAAACTGCCGACACAGGCTGTGAACAAGCGATTCAGGGGTATTCTCCCCTTTCTGTGTCACCACTAGAGGTAGACCGATTAATCAGAATGGCCGACTAATTAGGACCGATTTCAAGTTTTCATAACAATTGGAAATCTGTATTTTTGTACACCGATTTTTACACCTTTATTTAACTAGGCAAGTCAGTTAAGAACAGATTCTTATTTTCAATGATGGCCTAGGAACGGTGGGTTAACTGCCTTGTTCAGGGGCAGAACGACACATTTTTACCTTGTCAGCTCGGGGATTCAATCTTGCAACCTTACAGTTAACTAGTCCAACACTAACCACCTGATTACATTGCACTCCACGAGGTGACTGCCTGTTACGTGAATGCAGTAAGAAGCCGAGGTAAGTTGCTAGCTAGCATTAAACTTATCTTATAAAAAACAATCAATCATAATCACTAGTTAACTACACATGGTTGATGATATTACTAGTTTATCTAGCGTGTCCTGCGTTGCATATAATCGATGCGGTGCGTATTCGTGAAAAAGGACCGTCTTGCTCCAATGTGTACCCAACCATAAACATCAACGTCTTTCTTCAAATCAATACACAAGTATATATTTTTAAAACCTGCATATTTAGTTAATATTGCCTGCTAACCTGGCTCGTTGCGAACTCTGTGAAGACTATTTCTTCCTAACAAAAGACAGCCAACTTCGCCAAACGGGGGATGTATTAACAAAAGCGCATTTGCGAAAAAAGCACTATCGTTGCACGACTGTACCTAACAATAAACATCAATGCCTTTCTTAAAATCAATACACAGAAGTATATATTTTTAAACCTGTATATTTTGCTAAAAGAAATCCAGGTTAGCAGGCAATATTAACCAGGTGAAATTGTGTCACTTCTCTTGCGTTCATTGCACGCAGAGTCAGTGTATATGCAACAGTTTGGGCTGCCTAATTTGCCAGAATTTTACGTAATTATGACATAACATTGAAGGTTGTGCAATGTACCAGGAATATTTAGACTTATGGATGCCACCCGTTAGATAAAACACGGAACGTTTCCGTATTTCACTGAAAGAATAAACGTCTTGTTTTCGAGATGGTATTTTCCGGATTTGACCATATTAATGACCTAAGGCTCATATTTCTGTGTGTTATCATGTTATAACTAAGTCTATGATTTGATAGAGCAGTCTGACTGTGCGGTGGTAGGCACCAGCAGGCTCATAAGCATTCATTCAAACAGCACTTTCGTGCGTTTTGCCAGCAGCTCGTCGCTGTGCTTCAAGCATGGAGCTGTTTATGACTTCAAGCATATCAACTCCCGAGATTAGGCTAGTGTAACGATGTGATGTGAAATGGCTAGCTAGTTAGCGGGGTGCGCGGTAATAGCGTTTCAAACGTCACTCGCTCTGAGACCTGGAGTAGTTATTCCCCTTGCTCTGCAAGGGTAACGCTGCTTCGAGGGTCCCTGTTGTCAATGTGTTCCTGGTTCGAGCCCAGGTAGGGGCGATGAGAGGGACGGAAGCTGTACTGTTACACTGGCAATACTAAAGTGCCTATAAGAACATCCAATAGTCAAAAGGTATCTGGAATACAAATCATATAGAGATAAATTGTCCTATAATTCCTACAACCTAAAACTTCTTACCTGGGAATATTGAAGATGTTAAAAGGAACCACCAGCTTTCATGTGTTCTCATGTTCTGAGCAAGGAACTGAAACGTTAGATATTTTTTTGGTCCTCCAGTAAATCGGTATCGGCTTGGAAAATCATAATCGGTCCACCTCTACTAGAGGTAATGGCCAATTAATTAGGGCCGATTTCAAGTTTTCATTATTGGAAATCGGTATTTTTGGGGGCTGATTTCCGATTATTTTATTTTTTTCATGTTTAAAAATATAAATTTTTTATACCTTTTATTTAACTAGGCAAGTCAGTTAAGAAAACATTCTTATTGTGGGTTAACTGCCTTCTTCAGGGGCAGAACGACAGATTTTCACCTTGTCAGCTCAAGGGTTTCAATCTTGCAACCGCACAGTTAACTAGTCCAACGCTCTAACCATTGCACTCCGAGTAGCCTGCCTGTTACACGAATGCAGTAGAAGCCAAGGTAAATTGCTAGCTAGCATTAAACTTATCTTATAAAAAACAATCAATCATAATCACTAGTTATAACTACTAATCCAGTTTAGCAGGCAATATTAACCAGGTGAAATTGTGTAATTTCTCTTGCGTTCATTGCACGCAGAGTCATGGTATATGCAACAGTTTGGGCTGCCTGGCTCACTGCGAACTAATTTGCCAGAATTTTACATAATTATGACATACATTGAAGGTTGTGCAATGTAACAAGAATATTTAGACTTTGGGATGCCACCCGTTAGATAAAATACAGAACGGTTCCGTATTTCACTGAAATAATAAATGTTTTGTTTGTTTTCGAAATGATAGTTTCCAGATTCGATCATATTAATGAACAAAGGCTCGTATTTCTGTGTGTTATTATGTTATAATTAAGTCTATGATTTGATAGAGCAGTCTGACTGAGCAGCAGCAGGCCCGTAATCATTCATTCAAACAGCACTTTTGTGCGTTTTGCCAGCAGCTCTTCGCAAGCACAGCACTGTTAATGACTTAAAGCCTATCAGCCTAATGGCTGGTGTAACCAATGTGAAATGGCTAGCTAGTTAGCTGGGTGTGCGCTAATACTGTTTCAAATGTCACTCGCTTTTAGATTTGGAGTAGTTATTCCCCTTGCGCTGCAAGGGCCGCGGCTTTTGTGGAGCGATGGGTAACGATGCTTCGAGTGTGGCTGTTGTCGATGTGTTCCTGGTTCGAGCCCAGGTAGGGGCGAGGAGGGGGACGGAAGCTATACTGTTACACTGGCAATACTATAGTGCCTATAAGAACATCCAATAGTCAAAGGTATATGAAATACAAATGGTATAGAGAGAAATTGTCCTATAAATACTAAATTAACTACAACCTAAAACCTCTTACCTTGGAATATTGAAGTCTCATATGAAAGTTGTTGGTTCCTTTTAACATGTTCTCATGTTCTGAGCAAGGAACTTAAACTTTAGCTTTTTTACATTGCACATATTTTACATGGCACATGTTACTTTCTTCTCCAACACTTTGTTTTTGCATTATTTAAACCAAATTTAACATTTCATTATTTATTTGAGGCTAAATTGATTTTATTGATGTTTTATATTAAGTTAAAATAAGTGTTAATTCAGTATTGTTGTAATTGTCATTATTACAAATAAAATAAATGTAAAAAAGCAACATAAAAAAATATATATTTACAAATTGGCCGATTCATCGGTATCGGCTTTTTTGGTCCTCCAATAATCGGTATCGAAAAATCATAATCGGTCGACCTCTAGTCACCAACCATGCTCGATGCTAGGTACAAGGACCACTACTTTGATGCAGACAAGAAACGGGGTTTATGTGAAATGTTACATACACAGCTGGACAAGATGGAAACAGACACAGTGACAGTGTGCATCAAGGAAGAGAGGCCACGGACAGACAGAGCAGAAACTTCACTGCTTTACATGTATGATGAAATCCTGGTTGAGAATGAAAAGACTGAACAAACGAACAACGAAACAGCAAGCAAGTAGTGAAAGAAATAGGTTTTGATTATGTTTTACTGGTAATGTAAATGCAGACAAAATAACTTTTGGTCAGTGGGGTGTGTAACCTTTTAACTAGGCAAGTCCGTTAAGAACAAAATCTTATTTACAATGTTGGCCTACCCCAGCCGAAACCCGGATGATGCTGGGCCAATAGTGCACCGCCCTACAGGACTCCCATTCATGGATGGATGTGATACAGCCTGATTTCGAACCAGGGACTGTAGTGGTGCCTCTTGCACTGAGATGCAGTGCCTTAGACTGCTGCGTCCATGTGTGTGTTTGAACTATTTAACTGTACTAGAAAGCTTAAAAGGCCGCTAAAATATCATTATTGACCAAAAATGTAACATCGGTGCATCACCAGTTTGAACCAGCGACCTTTTGGTTACTGGCCCACGCTCTTAACTGCTATGCTACCTGCCGCCCCTGAATCTGCTTATCAGTCTAAGGTGGGTTAGGGCTAGCAGAAAGGATGCCAGAGCCCAGTGAGAGAACACAAAGACCATAGGAGAGCAAGTTAGAGAGGAAAAAGCAGCCGCCAGTCCAGTTGACTTGCCAAACAGGAGGGTCCAGCCAGGGGAAGTACTGCAGGTTTCCCTGATCACCACTTGCTGCCATTACCCTGGGCCGTTCAAATATTGCTGTAGGCCTGCCATTACACTGGTCTACTCAAATGATGCACTCTCCCACCATAGCCTGGTGCCATTCTATATGTGCTAAAAGCATAGCCTGGGGCCATGGTGTATTGTACTGTAGTCGTTGACTGTCATACATGTGCTTTAGCCATAGCCTGGTGGCACAGTGAAACCCTTTGTGCTGTAGCCAACACTCCTACCATTGTCTGTCGTGCCATGTATCCACGTTGCTTCATGTGGCCATGCCATGTATTCACGTGGCTTACCAGTCAAAAGTTAGGACACACCTACTCATTCAAGGGTTTTTCTTTATTTCTACATTGTAGAATAATAGTGAAGACATCAAAACTGAAATAACACATATGGAGTAGTATATCATGTAGTAACCAAAGTGTTAAATCCAAACATATTTTATCAAATCTAATTTTTATTTGTCACATGCACATGGTTAGCAGATGTTAATGCGAGTGTAGCGAAATGCTTGTGCTTCTAGTTCCAACTATGCAGTAATATCTAACAAGTAATCTAACTATTTTATATATTATTCAAAGTAGCCACCCTTTGCCTTGACAGCTTTGCACACTCTTGGCATTCTCTCAACCAGCTTTACCTGGCTTTTACAAGAGTCTTGAAGGAGTTCCCACATATGCTGAGCACTTCTTGGCTGCTTTTCCTTCACTGCGGTCCAACTCATCCCAAACCATCTAAATTTCATTGAGATTGAGGGATTGTGGAGGCCAGGTCATCTGATACAGCACTCCATCACTCTCCTTCTTGGACAAATAGCCCTTACACAGCCTGGAGGTGGTAGCCATGCTGGTTAAGGATGCCTTGAATTCTAAATAAATCACTGACAGTGTCACCAGCAAAGCACCCCCACAGCACCACACCTCCTCCTCCATGCTTCATGGTGAGAACCACACATGCAGAGAACATCAGTTCACCTACAAGACATGGCGGTTGGAACCAAAAATCTCAAATTTGGACTCATCAGACCAAGGACAGACTGTTGAGATGTGTCGGTTACTTGAACTCTGTGAAGCATTTATTTGGGCTGCAATCTGAGGTGCAGTTAACTCTAATGAATTCATCCTCTGCAGCAGAGGTAACTATGGGTCTTCTGTTCCTGTGGCGGTTCTCATGAGAGCCAGTTTCATCATAGCTCTTGATGGTTTTTGCAACTGCACAAACTGACTGACCTTCATGTCTTAAAGTAATGGACTGTCGTTTCTAAGTTTATTTGGAGCTGTTCTTGCCATAAAATGGACTCGGTCTTTTACCAAATAGGGCCATCTTCTGTATACCAACCCTACCTTGTCACAACACAACTGATTGCCTCAAAGACATTGAGGAAAGAAATTCCACAAATGTACTTTTAAACAAGGCACACATGTTAATTTAAATGCATTCCAGGTGACTACCTCATGAAGCTGGTTGAGAGAATGCCAAGAGTGTGCAAAGCTGTCAAAGTAAAGCGTGGCTACCTTGAAAAATCTCAACTATAAATATATTTAGATTTGTTTACCACTTTTTGGGTTATACATGGTTCCATATGCATGATTTCATAGTTGATGTCTTCACTATTATTCTACAATGTAGAAAATAGTAAAAATAAAGAAAAACCCTGGAATGAGGTGTCCAAACTTTTGACTGGTACTGTTTATTGAAAGCAGTGGTTTCAACACAGGTGTTGTTAATTAAGCAATTCATGTCCAATCATGCTTATGGTCATGTATAAAAATGCCCAGTTGCTCATTCTTTTGGCTTCCATGACTAGTAGATATCAGTGACTTTGAAAGAGGGGTCTCAAACGAGGATAGGGTGTTTAAAGTGTGTGTCAGTCACCAGATCTCAACCCAACTGAAATGGGAGATTATGGATCAGTGCTTGATATAGCGTTTTCCACCACCATATGATGGAATTTCTCGTGGAATAATGGTAACGCATCCCATCAGTTACTCTGCTACTGTATGTGAGAAACAGAAAAACGAAACATAAGTGAAACATATCACCAGGACTGGTTTAGGAGACGGACCCGTTCAAAATGTAATACATTGGCTAACATTAGGTTACTAGGACACACCAACACAGCGGAATTATTCTCAGCCATGGATCACTTGCTCTGAGTGCACTACATTTAGTCTAGGTTACTTACCCACACCACGAGCGAGGTATCCATGAAGTTTTCCATCAACTCTGACACTGTAATATCCATTTTAAGAAACTTCACACGTTCCCTCCCAGTTCTTAAATCCTAAAATTAGTGGTCACCGCCCAAGCGTTCGCAGTAACTCAATATTCTTCTCATGGGACCTTGCATGCCTGGTCAAGACGGAACAATGCCGTGAGACATCGAAGATAAGCCGAACGTTGTTGGGGCTCTACCCATAACAAATCATCACGGCGATATATAGTTTCCCATGACCGAAAAAAATACTGTGCATGTCACAGTCTTTCAGAATGTAGATGGCGTTTTCGAAGTTCATCTTACACAGTAATAAAAGCAGAACGAAGTAAACCCGTTCACACCTGCATCAACACTTGTTTCACACACAGCGAATCCTAACTAGTGGGCACATCAACCAACTATGAATAGCGCACTTCAGTGACAGCATGGATAGCCAATCAAATATGGTATACGACCCCAAACAAAGAACAGCCAATCCACGACCCCAGAAAACTGAACAAAACATTAAATAATTTAAATTGCCCAAGAGTACTCTCCACTGTCCAGAACTAATAACTGCAGTTATTGGCTATTGAGAATGGGAAACACTCTTTTCATTACACTTCGGTACAGAAGTTACTTTTTCGTAGCAGGCTAGGTGACTGAGGTTAAGGTTAGAAAATGCTCTCATAACCTGCTACGAAAATCCCAGAAGAGTGTGTCCCTCCCTATTAAGTGTCCCTAATGTGAAAATGTCAAGCAGAGGCTCTGGTAGAAATTTGGCGTCATTCATTTTCAAAAATGTAGGTGTATCACAGCAGCAAAATAATAAATGAAGGGTACACAAGACTTTTGATTCCATAACAGTGACAAAAGAACATACTGTAAACGTTCATTCTTTCCCAGACATATTTTAGGAAAACCATTTTCAAAATGGAACACGTGGTAAAATAGCAGAATGGGACCTTGCACATAAGGAGATAAACTTATTGGATGGTACAGAAGAAAAAAATGTATTGGGTGAGTACATAAAACCATAAT
Organism: Oncorhynchus kisutch; assembly: GCF_002021735.2. Classification (NCBI taxonomy): domain Eukaryota; kingdom Metazoa; phylum Chordata; class Actinopteri; order Salmoniformes; family Salmonidae; genus Oncorhynchus; species Oncorhynchus kisutch. The sequence continues at coordinate 20,926,919 of NC_034187.2, forward strand.
TTAGTCAACCTACCAGAATCCAAGTGGAAGCACTGCTGCTATACTTTCATGTGGTGTCCATAGTGGATCTCACTGTTCAGAGGTTAACATGTCAGCTAGTTTAGTAGAGCAGTGCCACTTGGTAAGCAGTCAGTCTTATCAATAGACAATCAAATAGAAAACAAGGAAAAGAGTTGCACTTTTACACTCACATTATTTAAAGCAGTTCTCATGTATTAAACAATGGAGATACAATGTGACTTTCTTTTTTCTATTTTACAATATTTACATTTTGTTTTCATTATATTTAATTATAAACCAAAGTATGTGTATATATATATATATATATATATATATACACACACACAGTACCAGTAAAACATTTCGACACACCTACTCATTCATGGGTTTTTCTTTATTTTTACTATTTTCTACATTGTAGATTAATAGTGAAGACATCAAACTATGAAATAATACATATGGATTCATGTAGTAACCAAAAGTGTTTAAAAAATATATATATATATATATACACACAGCTCAAATAAACTAGGAGAAACGACAGTCCATTACTTTAAGACATGACGGTCAGTTTGTGCAGTTGCAAAAATCATCAAGCGCTATGATGAAACGTTCTCTCATGGGGACCGCCAAAGGAAGGGAAGGCCCAGAGTTACCTCTGCTGCAGAGGATAAAATCATTAGAGTTAGCTGCACCTACAATTGCAGCCCAAATAAATGCATCAGAGGTCAAGTAACAGACAACTCAACATCAACTGTTCAGAGGAGACTGCATGAATCAGGTTGAATTGCTGAAAAGAGACCACTATTAAAGGAGACCAATAAAAAGAAGAGACATGGCTGGGCCAAGAAACACAAGCAATGGACATTAGACCAGTGGAAATCTGTCCTTTGGTCTGATGAGTCCAAATTTGAGATTTTTGGTTCCAACCGCTGTGTCATTGTGAGACACAGAATAGGTGAACCGATGATCTCTGCATGTGTGGTTCTCACAGTGAAGCATGGAGGAGGAGATGTGATGGTGTGGGGGTGCTTTGCTGGTGACACTGAGTTATTTAGAATTCAAGGCACATTTAACCAGCATATGACTACCATCTCCAGGCTGTGTAAGGGCTTATTAACCAAGAAGGGGTGATGGGGTGCTGCATCAGATGACCTGGCCTCCACAGTCACCTGACCTCAACCGAAATGAGATGGTATGGGATGATTTGGCCCGCAGTGAAGGAAAAGCAGTCAACAAGTGCTCAGCATATGTGGGAACTCCTTCAAGACTGTTGGAAAAGCATTCCAGGTGAAGCTGGTTGAGAGAATGCCAAGAGTGTGCAAAGCTGTCATCAAGACAAAAGGTATTTTGATATGTTTAACACTTTTTTGGTAACTACATGAATCCATATGTGTTATTTCATCATTTTGATGTCTTCACTATTATTCTAAACTCAGCAAAAAAAGAAACAGCGCTTTTTCAGCACCCTGTGGAACGGTCGTTAAGCACCTGTGGAACGGTTGTTAAGACACTAACAGCTTACAGACAGTAGGCAATTAAGGTCACAGTTATGAAAACTTAGGACGCTAAAAGAGGCCTTTCTACTGACTGAAAAACACAAAAGGAAAGATGCCCATCTGCTCATCTGTGTGAACGTGCCTTAGGCATGCTGCAAGGAGGCATGAGGACTGCAGATGTGGCCAGGGCAATAAATTGCAATATCCGTACTGTGGGACGCCTAAGACAGCATTACAGGAAGACAGGACGGACAGATGATCGTCCTCGCAGTGGCAGACCACGTGTAACAACACCTGCACAGGATCGGTACATCTGAACATCACACCTGCGGGACAGGTACAGGATGGCAACAACAACTGCCCGAGTTGCACCAGGGACGCACAATCCCTCCATCAGTGCTCAGACTGTCCGCAATAGGCTGAGAGAGGCTGGACTGAGGGCTTGTAGGCCTGTTGTAAGGCAGGTCCTCACCAGACATCACCGGCAACAACGTCGCCTATGGGCACAAACCCACCGTCAGTGGACCCGACAGGATTGGCAAAAAGTGCTCTTCACTGACGAGTCGCGGTTTGTCTCCCTAGGGGTGATGGTCAGATTCGCATTTATCGTCGAAGGGAATGAGTGTAACACCGAGGCCTGTACTCTGGAGCAGATGGATTTGGAGGTGGAGGGTCCGTCATGGTCTGGGGCGTTATGTCACCGCATTATCGGACTGAGCTGGTTGTCATTACAGACAAACTCAACGCTGTGCGTTACAGGGAAGACATCCTCCTCCCTCATGTGGTACCCTTCCTGCAGGCTCATCCTGACATGACCCTCCAGTATGGAAATGCCACCAGCTATACTGCTCGTTCTGTGTGTGATTTCCTGCAAGACAGGAATGTCAGTGTTCTGCCATGGCGAGCGAAGAGCCCGGATCTCAATCCCATTGAGCACGTCTGGGACTTGTTGGATCAGAGGGTGAGGGCCAGGGCCATTCCCCCCAGAAATGTTTGGGAACTTGCAGGTGCCTTGGTGGAAGAGTGGGGTAACATCTCACACCAAGAACTGGCAAATCTGGCAAATCTGGTGCAGTCCATAAGGAGGAGATGCACTGCAGTACTTAATGCAGTTGGTGGCCACACCAGATACTGACTGTTTCTTTTGATTTTGACCCCCCCCCCCATTATTCCATTTATGTTAATCACATGTCTGTGGAACTTTTCATTTTATGTCTCAGTTGTTGAATTTTGTTATGTTCATACAAATATTTACTGAAAATAAACACAGTTGACATATCTTTTTTTGCTGAGTTTAAAATGTAGATTAGAGTCAAAATAAAGAAAATCCATTGAATGAGTTGGTGTCCACATTTTTTATAGTTTTTGGTAATTCTATTCTATATATTGTATGACAAGACATGACATAGACAGGAACACTTAACATTACATAGTCTCTCGTGTCAGTTTAACGAGTAGCTGATTTGGTTATGGGTGTTGGGATTACCTGGGATAACAATAATAGATCATATTCAACATAATATTTTTAACAACCACACAACCACTTACCAACAATTCTACATATATACACACTGACACACATTCACACACATACAAGCACTCACCTACTTGCGTACACACCTACATACTGTACATCCACAGTTCAGTTTTTTCCCTCTGCTATGGCTTTTTCTAGTTGTAGATAATATAACATCACACCCCAGTTCAATGTATGGGGCTAAGTTAATTTCAGGTTTTGGACTATGATTATTGACTAAACAAAGACAATTAAATGTTGTCTTGGAAAAGACATGAATAAGGTTTTAGTGTTACTCTAAGTTATTTTTTAAAATAAACGTAATAAAAGTTGTGAGTGCTGGGGTGACTGAAGGCTTTACATGCTTGATAATCCTCTCCTACGGCCAGAGCAGTGTTAAAGGCTTCTTCTATCGTGTACTCTCTGAATTGGTTAGTTTACATGACGCAGTGATGGTATCTCTGATGTTTTCGCTGGTGAACTTTGAGCATACTTAATTGAGAGATACTCACCCAACAGGAGTAAGGGCTTTTCTCCAGTATGTATTCACATATGTTTTTTCAGGCTACACTGTATTGATAAACTCACCCCACAGATAGAACAGGAGTAAGGTTTCTCTCTAGTTTGTATTCACTGATGATTCTTCAGGCTAGACAGTTTTGAGAAACTGTTCCCACAGTCAAAGCAGGAGTTGGGTTTCTCTCCAGTATGTATTCGCTGATGTATTTGCAGGCTAGACTGGTGAAAGTATCTCCTCCCACAGTCAGAGCAGGAGTAAAGTCTATCTCTCAGATGAGAATCTTCGAGTACTCCAGGCAAAGCTATGGTGAACAAAACAAATGTAACATTTTGTTGGCAAATTAAAATACTATCATAATGCGATAATATCTACCTCTAACAATAAAATGGGGATATAGTAATTTGGTCAAACTATTTACCCCCTCTTGTTATTAAGGCCTGCTCTTTCCTTGATAAACAGGTTTCCCTCTTCCTCTTCAGCTTTAATAACGTTCAGCCCCAGAATTTGAATGCAGTCTTCCAGCTTCACCGATGCCATCTCTGGATCCCGCAGTGCACACTGGGCTCCACTCTTACAATCAGGACCCAATAGGTGTGGGTGTGGGAGGAGAGCAGCAGGCTGAGTTTGTCCTCAGCACCCTACACCTGGATTTAATTTAATTTATTTTGCGTAGCAGACATATACAAGAATATGTACAATGTGGACACAGAGGATATGACTTGAAAGTAATTGCACATCATACCAATCCTTCAAATAAATACACCTGACCAGAAGTAGGGTGCACAAGGGGCAGTGGAGTGGTTTCTCTTACTTGGACAACCTTGTCCAAATGAAAATCTTTGCCTGCTTTTTAAAGCTATTTGACTTTTTCTTTGCTTGATTTCCAAGGGAAGGCTATTCCATAGACAAATGCCTGTATGGAAAAATGTCCTCCTCGCAGTACTGTTTACTCTTGGGATTTTGCAAGACATAACACTAGCTCTGATATTGTGACTGTGTTGGTTATAGACCATATCCATGTGGTTTTTCATGTAACCTGGGGCACAATCATTTAAGATGTCAAACATATGATTAAGTTTAAGTTGGTCCACTCTGGATTCCAAAGGCAACAAGCCCACTCCACGGAACTCCTGTACCCCTATGTGGGTCCTATGGAAGATATTCAGCATTTACCTGATAACATTACTTTGCATGACCTGAATTCTTTTTTTCAGCTTTTTTGAAAGCCCACTATACCAGCAGAGCAAGCATAATCAAAATTACACTGAATCAAGGTTGAGACAAGAAGTTTTTTATCTGAACTTTTTAAAATTAATGTTAAAATATCTAGTGTTACGATATAAACATTTCAATTTGTTTAGAAAGAACTTTAGCAGCAGTCAGGTCTCCATAAAGGGATTGATCAAGGGACACACCACGATAAGATACACTTATTTTAGATTCAATCTCTTTGCCTGCACAGTTCACCATTATCTTGTCAGCCCAAAGCAACTACGTTTTGTTCCAAACAAAATCGATTCAGTTTTTCCCAAATGTAGTGATAATTTGTTGTCAGACAACCAATCTCTAACTAAATGCAATACCTTACTCAGGGTCTCCTCTGCCTAAACTGTATCCTTCCCTGATACTAGTAAGGCTGAATCATCAGCATAAAGCAAGAGTTTGCACTTTACTGTATCTGGCATATCAGTAACGTATATAAGAAATAAGAGGCCCTAATGCGGTAGTCCACAGGATATTTCTTTGGCCTCTGACAGAATATCACCAACATTACAAACTTGTGTTCTGTTGGTCAGATAAGACCTAAACCAATTCACTGCTACATCATTTAGACCCATGCATTTCAGTTTCACCAGGAGATTATCATGGTCCAGTGTCAAAAGCTTACTGCAATTCTAACATGACCATACCTGTATAGTTCCACTTCTCACTTTCTTGATTAATGTGGTCAGAAAGGTGGATAAGGCAAGTATCAGTGAAATGAGCTGTTCTAAAGTGAGATTGTAGTTCATAAGGAAGTTTGTGCTCAAGAAGGTATCCCTCAAGTTGATTAAAAACGAATCTCTCAACAACTTTGGATAAGGTGCTGAGGATTGACACAGGCCTGTAGTTTCCTACATTTGTTTTACTGCTCTTCTTGTGGAGTGGAACCACCCAGGCTATTTTGAGATCCTTGTGAAATGCACCACTACTAATAGAAAGGTCTACTATATGCGTTATCATTTTAGCAGTGAAGAGTGTATCATATTAACCACATTAACATCCACAGTTTTCTTGCGCGTAAAATCATACCGTATAAAAAATAAATCAATGCAGCTGTGATGGAAACAGGAGGTTTCTGTACAATTTTATGGATGCAGACAGATCATTTGTTAATTTGACATGATGGGATCGTTTTGTATCGGTAAAATATATTATGTGAGAAATGGCGGTGGAAACGCCTTTATGTGCACATACTGATATAATAATCATCATATCGAAGCAAATTTGGAGTGACGCAATGATGTGGTGTGTGGTCCTCCCACTATGACTAGGGAAACCATGCAGATTATTAGGCTTCTGGAAGTCCTAGACACATCACTACTGACTGATAGCCAATAGTGATAAGTAGCTTCTTCTTCTTCTTCTTCTTCTTCTTCTTCTTCTTCTTCTTCTTTGGAGTTTAACAGCAGTTGGAATTTGATATGTTGCTTTACTGCCCCCAACTGGACTATAATATAAATCCATTATGCTTTGTGATACAAAATGGGAAAAGGAAAAACTAAACAAAAACACAAAATAAAACCTAAACCTAACCTAACCACCTGGCACGTTCTGACCTTAGTTCCTTTTTTATGTCTCTATTTTGGTTTGGTCAGGGCGTGAGTTGGGGTGGGCATTCTATGTTTTGGTTCTGTGTATTATATTTCTAGGTGTTTGGCCTGGTATGGTTCCCAATCAGAGGCAGCTGTCAATCGTTGTCTCTGATTGAGAACCATACTTAGGCAGCCTGTTTTCCCACTATGGGTTTTGGGTAGTTGTTTTCCGTTTCAGTGTTTGCACCATACGCGACTGATTGTCTCAGCCTCCAGTATTTATGCTGCAGTAGTTTATGTGTCGGGGGGCTGGGGTCAGTTTGTTATATCTGGAGTACTTCTCCTGTCCTATTCGGTGTCCTGTGTGAATCTAAGTGTGCGTTCTCTAATTCTCTCCTTCTCTCTTTCTTTCTCTCTCTCGGAGGACCTGAGCCCTAGGACCATGCCCCAGGACTACCTGACATGATGACTCCTTGCTGTCCCCAGTCCACCTGGCCATGCTGCTGTTCCAGTTTCAACTGACCTGAGCCCTAGGACCATGCCCCAGGACTACCTGACATGATGACTCCTTGCTGTCCCCAGTCTACCTGGCCATGCTGCTGCTCCAGTTTCAACTTCCACCTGACTGTGCTGCTGCTCTAGTTTCAACTGTTCTGCCTTATTATTATTCGACCATGCTGGTCATTTATGAACATTGAACATCTTGACCATGTTCTGTTATAATCTCCACCCGGCACAGCCAGAAGAGGACTGGCCACCCCACATAGCCTGGTTCCTCTCTAGGTTTCTTCCTAGGTATTGGCCTTTCTAGGGAGTTTTTCCTAGCCACTGTGCTTCTCCACCTGCATTGCTTGCTGTTTGGGGTTTTAGGCTGGGTTTCTGTACAGCACTTTGAGATATCAGCTGATGTACGAAGGGCTATATAAATAAATTTGATTTGATTTGATTTGATTCGGTTTTCATTTATTCTCTTGTATTTAGTGTTCAGTTAATTAAAGGAAATATGAACATGTACCACACTGCGCTTTGGTCAACCCCTTCTTCCTCAGACGAACATCGTTACACCACCACACCAAAGGACTGGGAAGATGGGACACCACCACTCAACACACCCTGTAATTCTTCTGAAGTCAAATCCTGTATACCCAAATACTGCTCTGCAGCTGCCACCACAACATCTATTTTCTTTCTGTGGTACAGTTGATCACCATTGCTGTAAACGCTAAGAAGCCAACCTTACTGAACCATAGATCACTCCTGTGCTGGCACAGATCTACTACTCACAGGGATCCTCTCCGGGAACCCTCACCCTCACCCTTGACCCTACTCTTTCTTCACTTCTTCAGTATACGACACCTACTGCACTACTCTGACTCTAGACACCTCAACCTGCCTCTCTTGCATCGGACACACCCGATCCCCGGCAACATGGGCACCCCTACAGTTAACACACACTTTATCCACCGAAACGACACAACCCTCTATCCCATGCCCCCCTGTACACTTCCCACATCTTGGAATCTCCCTCCTACAAACTGCTATGACCATAAATGTTGCACCTGAAACAGCACAGTGGATTCGGTACAAAAGTTCTAACAATAAGTAACACTGTATTTCATTTTCAAGACATTTGCAAAAAAAATCTAAAAACGTAGTCGCTAGTCATTATGGGGTGTTGTGTGTAGATGGGTGAGAAGAAAAATACATGTAATCTATTTGAATTGGTATCCACAAGTTCATCTGACTCTGGGGAAGTAGATAAACGGCTTAATTTCAAAAATCCCAAAGTATCTCTTTAATAGAGAGAAGTCTCAAATATCCCTTTCATTTGTATCCTCTGTAGCTTTAGAATTGAGGCAAAGTTGGTTCCCGTTTAAGTCACGGCTTTGGCCATGTTCGCTTGTGTAGAAGAAATTGGTCCGTGAATGCTCTGAGTACACGTCCTGATAATCTGGCCCTTGTGAATGTTGACCTGTTAAAAAGTCTTGCTCAAATCGGCTACAGAGAGCGTGATAACACAGTCATCTGGAACAGCTGGTGCTCTCATGCATGCTTCAGTGTTGCTTGCCTCGAAGCGAGCATAAAAGGCATTTAGCTCATCTAGTAGGCTCATGTCACTAGGCAGCTCACGGCTGGGTTTCCCTTTGTAGTCCTTAACAGTTTCCAAGCCCTGCCACATCTGATGAGCGTCAGAGCCGGTGTAGTAGGATTCAATCTTAGTCCTGTATTGACGCTTTGCCTGTTTAATGGTTCGTCTGAGTGCGCAGCGGGATTTCTTATAAGCGTTCGGATTAGTGTCCCACTCCTTGAAAGCGGCAGCTCTAGCCTTTAGCTCGTGCGGATGTTGCCTGCAATCCATGGCTTCTGGTTGGGATATATACGTACGGTCACTGTGGGGACGACGTCGTCAATGCACTTATTGATAAAGCCGGTGACGGAGGTGGCATACTCCTCAATGCCAAATGATGAATCTCGGAACATATTCCATTCTGTGCTAGCCAAACAGTCCGGTAGCGTAGCATTCCACGTCATCGGACCACTTCTGTATTGAGCGAGTCACTGGTACTTCCTGCTTTAGATTGGGCTTTTAAGCAGGAATCAAGAGGATAGAATTATGGTCAGAGTTGCGAAATGAAGAGCTTTGTATGCGTCTCTGTTTGTGGAGTAAATGTGGTCTAGAGTTTTTTCTTCTTCTCTGGTTGCACATTTGACATGCTGGTAGAAATGAGGTAAAACGGATTTAAGTTTACCTGCATTAAAGCCCCCGGGCCTCTAGGAGTGCAGCATCTAGATGAGCATTTTCTTGTTTACTTATCCTCAGAAATTCTTCTGTGTGCAATTTTAAGAGGACATATCTGGTGTATAAAAGGCAATTAATTGTTTATTTACATGAAGATTGACCACGAATATTGCCATTTTTCCATTAACTGTAATTGGGGATCCTGTTTTTTGCTAACAATGCCCACAGTACTCCGGTCGGCCGTGAACTTCCGTGGCTACGATGAGAGGGCGCAGTCATTCTCCCCTGACACACACATACAGACTAGAGGTCACTAATCCGTAGTTTGGATTGTGTCACTCTGCCTGACACTGCCACACTGTAACGAAAACGCTGAGAGTCGAGAGGCAGGTGAAACATTTAATAAAACAACAAGCATGGAACAAGACAATATAACAGTAGTGTCTTTGCGTAAACACAGGACCAATACTAACTGGGGAGGGACCTAAGGGAGTGCCAGAGTTAATAAGTGAGGTAATGGAGGATGTGCAGGTGCGCATAATGAAAGATGCCAGGTATTTTGGTATTTTATTAGGATCCCCATTAGCTGTTGCAAAAGCAGCAGCTACTCTTCCTGGGGTCCACACAAAACATGAAACATAATACAGAATGACATAATACAGAACATCAATAAACAAGAACAGCTCGAAGACAGAACTACATACATGCTTTAAAAAGGCAAACATAGCCTACATATCAATGCATACACACAAACTATCTAGGTCAAATAGGGGAGAGGTGTTGTGCCACAAGGTGTTGCTTTATCTGTTTTTTGAAACCAGGTTTGCTTTTTATTTGAGCAATATGAGATGGAAGGAAGTTCCACACAATTAGGGCTCTATATAATACTGTACGCTTTCTTGAATTTGTTCGGGATTTGGAGACTGTGAAAAGACCCCTGGTGGCATGTCTGGTGGGATAAGTGTGTGTGTCAGAGCTGTGTGTAAGTTGACTATGCAAACAATTAGGGATTTTCAACACATTAATGTTTCTTACAAAAAGAAGATGTTGCAGTCAGTCTCTCCTCAACTCTTAGCCAAGAGAGACTGGCATGCATAGTCTTTTTTATCAGCCCTCTGATTACAATTAAGGAAAAAATGTGCCGCTCTGTTCTGGGCCAGCTGCAGCTTAATTAAGTCTTTCCTTGCAGTACTGGACCACAAGACTGGACAATATCAAGATTAGACAAAACTAGAGCCTGCATAACTTACTTTTTGGAGTGTGGTGTCAAAAAAAACAGAGCATCTCTTTATTACGGCCAGACCTCTCCCCATCTTTATAACCATTGAATCTATATGTTTTTCAACTCTCTAGAGACAGCAGGTGCGATAGAGACACTGAATGATCGACTATGAAAAGCCAACTGACATTTACTCCTGAAGTGCTGACCTGTTGCACCCTCTACAACCATGACCCTGCTTGTCATCTATGAACATTTGAATATCTTGGCCATGTTCTGTTATAATCTCCACCCGGCACAGCAAGAAGAGGACTGGCCACCCCTCATAGCCTGGTTCCTCTCTAGGTTTCTTCCTAGGTTCTGCGTTTCTAGGGAGTTTTTCCTAGCCGTGCTTCTACACCTGCATTGCTTGCTGTTTGGGGTTTTAGGCTGGGTATCTGTACAGCACTTTGTGACATCAGCTGATGTAAGAAGGGCTTTATAAATACATTTGATTGATTGATTGATTGAATAGCGTTTCAGAGAAAACCAAGAGGATTGGAAGAAAGACAGATGGAAAGCAACCGAATTCCGCCAATTCTTATTATACACAAGCCCTATCATGTTGCAAGACATCCTTTCCTCCTCTCACTACAGCAACTTCTTGACTCTTTCCATTGCCATGTACTTGATGCTCTGCTCTGCCTTGTGCTGTTACTATGTATTGATATGAATCTATCTATTGATAAGATTAAACATTGACACTGTCTCCAACACATTTTGACCATGATGACATTGTCCTACAGGAGATGTTTAACAAGGTCCCTAGTAACTATCTATAACCTTTCCCTACTCTCATGCGGTGCGGCTTTTCACTCTTCCTCATGGACCTGTGACAGGTAGCCCTCACGGTGATTTTGACTGTCAATGTATCTTTGCTAGATACTGTGTAGAAGACATGAATAACAATTATTTTTAGCTAGCAAATATAGCTAGCAAGCATAACTTAACCAAGCTAACAAAAATACACACATTCTCAGGAAGATTTTGTCAACGTTATGTAATTTACGAAGTAACTAGCTAGCTACAGTTAATACTTAAATTAGCTAGCTAATATGACTGTAGCTAGCTAACTTTATATCTGTCACTGACTTGGTACTCACCTTTCTATATACATCTTGAACTCCTTTCCATTCTTGCTAGCTGGAATCTCGGAGGCTGATTAACCGATTCGATGTACATCATTAAAATTCATTTGAGGCAAGTCCTGAAGACACCTAGTAAAAAACTGTGACATTGTGGTAGTAATGTTATATTGTCGATAACAACTAGACTGACTTCCGTTCTATATTATGCGCCACTGGAAATTGCCATACCAGTAGGAAGTGTGTTTAGAACGTTCGATTATGGAATGTGCATAAGAGCTATTGGAACCATTTCCATGTTTGACCTCTAGGTATTATGGGTATTATGACACCTCTAATGTGGGGCTCTATGGCACTGCCAGTGCTCTCACAAAACCCATTGTGGGACAGATACAATGATGCGATGTCTATTTAAGTCTATGCGTTGGACTGACTGGAAAGGAACAATCTTGAAAATCGTCCTCTTGCCATTTTGTTTTTGTATTATGCTAAAGAAGACAAAGTAAAACATCTCGGCTTGCATCACCTAGCGGTGGAAATAAGAAAGACACGCGGGCCCTTTGCGACAGACTCGACTGCTGGGACGACCTGTCCACAAGGGGTTTCAGGAGAAAGGAGTGAATGTGACGATGGAACAGGAGACTACTTCTGGAAATGCTCCGCAGAAGAAACCATTTTGTCTCATAGTGCTTCGTATGGCGGTGTCTGGAAAAAAAACTGTTGTGCAGGTAACCTAAATCTAGCTAACATTGGTTGCGTTAGCTTTGGGACACATCGGGATTTGTGTATGGTTTAACTCCAACCAATACACAGACTCCCAAAGCTAACCAGTAACTTTACGTTGCATATGTGGGTTATGTAAACTCAACCAAACTAAGCATAATTGCATATTTATTTTGTAGTTAGGCAGTTTGGTAAAGAAACTGTAAATTAGCAAAGTCACAGCCAATGTTTCTTCTAAGCAACGCAATGTCAGAGCGCAAGGGAGTAGATTTCTATTGGCGGGTAGCCCAGGAGCGGTCTGTCAATCACCCGCAAATGAATGCGCTTTTCTGATCAGAGTCGCGCGTGTGGATTTTTGTTGATATTCTTTGCTAGTTAGCGAGTTATTAGCCCAGTTATAGATAAGTAGAGGTCAAAAATGAGGATTTACTGCTTCCTACAAGAACACAAAACGCGTAGGCAAAATTTCAAGCTGTCTTTGAAAAGCAAGTCAGGTAAAAAGCTTGTCTTAATTAAAGGGGCAGTGTTGTATTTTGAGACTGGCTTGAATATGCAAATAAGTTCCATTGGTTTTGTTGGTAGGCCTAAATTATGCTCAAATAGCCACAATAGTATTGGCTACTGTCTAAAACTGTAAGGGTACATTCTCAGTGTTCACTGTAAACACACATGAGAACTTGCACAAAATTCTCACAACTTTCAGGTTTCCGCTCACAAGACCTTAAATTTGCTCAGTGCCCCCCAAAATTACATTGGTAACGGCCATCTTATAGCTAACTTAGCTAGCTATGCTAGCTCTGACTCTGTTAATGTTTCTTCTCAGCGACTCACTGCCCATCTTCACACCACGAAGTCTCTTCCATATATTATCAACCTAGACCCTGCCGTGCACGAAGTCCCTTTCCCTACCAACATCGGTAAGAAATCATCATGACCACCACCGTGCATATAGGTGCTTTTAACAACGCGGAATATTAAAATAACTACTCTAGTGTTCGTTGCACTAAAACAGTATATGGGAAGTCATAAGTTAAATACAATTACATTTCAACTTACTGTGCTTCTGGGCAGGATTGTTGTTCATGACAGGAACATTTTGTCTCAATTTCCCCTGCCATAATGACCAACAGTCCTTCCCACAGGCAGAGTAAGTTGAAATGTATTTAACATCTGGCTTCTCACTGACTGTTTTTTTGCCCCAAAATACAATTTTAGCAATGGTAGTATATGTAAATATACCCGCATTGCTAAAAGCACCTACCCTGCATAATGTGTGGCACTGTCATCATGTCGATAATGCCAATCATTTATTGAATGTTCAGAAAAGTCCGTTTCCTGGATGTTCTGTTCATAGAATTCAATCATTATAATTATGTTGGTCTACCCACTGCCTTATTTTATTATTAGCTACCGTAGCTAATAAGTTACAGAAAACTCCTTCTTGTCCCTTTGTAGATATCTGTGACACAGTGAATTACAAAGAAGTCATGGAGCAATATGGCCTGGGTCCCAAGGATGAATGGTCACGTCATTGAATCTCTTCGCTACAAGATTGGATCAGGTAGGCTAACTCACTTTCTGCTCACAACAGAATAGGATGTGTATTTGTTTGATACATTGACTGTCCAATAGATGTCACCATTGTTATTACTTGTCCAATGTGGGCTGCATAAATCACATTCTCCACGTTTTGCAGCCTCAGGTCATGAAATTCATTGGGAAGAACAATACAATAATGAGTAATTATATATATTTTTCTCTGAAAGTTAGCTGATGACCTGGTAACCATAGAAGAAGAATAGTACTTAGTACAGCATTGCACTGTTCTGGTGTTTCTCTACTAGGGCTGGGTAATATGGCCTAAAAATCATCCCTAGCTTTGTTGTACAGTCAAAGGTAAAATACACTGAATTTAAAACAGTCAGCAATAATCTAATGAATTTAGGGCTTGTGAAATTATACCAAAGCTTTCCACAACCATAAGACCCACTAATAATTTAAATATTTTATCAAAATACTTGATCCTGTTTTTTGCAATAATCATTGATCTGGTTTGTTGTCAATGAAAATGCCCTTTTTGTTCAATTTAACCAGAACCATGTATAATGCACCTTAACTTCTTGTAGCAGGCATTGTATATGAGACTTGTGTTAATTTTATATAATCTCACAATCCCATGTGCTAGTGAGTAGCCAGCTAATCTCAATATTTCAAGTGTAGCAAACTTGGTTCTATTTCCTCGCTAACGAGGCAGAACAGTTTAGTTATTATGAACACACCCTTCTGTCCGTTTCCAACTGTTTGATCTGCTTTACTTTTTAGATTTGTGTGTATTGTTAGATGTTACTGCACTGTGGGAGCTAGAAACACAAGCATTTCGCTACACCCTCACTAACATCAGCTAAATATGTGTATGTGACCAATACAATTATTTGATTTGGATATTGCGCAAAAACATACATTTTAATAAATCAAATTAATTTGAGAAATCGCCCAGCCCCAGTACCTACCTGTCCAAACCATTGACGTTTGTGGTGGCCCTGGTAATGTGTTGGGCAGACAACACCACCCTCTGGAGAGGCCTGCAGTTGCGGGTGGTGCAGTTGCGGGTGGTGCAGTTGCGGGTGGTGCAGTTGCCCTACCAGGCGGTGATACAGCCGACAGGATGCGCTCAATGGTGTATCTGTAAAAGTTTGAGGGTCTTATGGGCCAAGCTGAATTTCTTCAGCCTCCTGAGGTTAAAGAGGCACTGTTGCGCCTTTTTCACCACACTGTCTTTGTGGGTAGACCATTTCAGATTGTCAGTGATGTGTACGCCAAGGAACTTGAAGCTGTTCACCTTCTCCACTGCGGCCCTGTCAATGTGGATGGGGGTGTACTCCCTCTGCTGTCTCCTGAAGTCTACGATCACTTCTTTAGTTTTGTTGAGGGAGAGGTTATTTTTCTGTCACCACTCTGCCATGGGCCTCACCTCCTTCCTGTAGGCTGTCTTGTTGTTGGTGATCAAGCCTACCACTGTTGTAACATCTGCAAACTTGATGATTGAGTTGGAGGCATGCATAGCCACGCAGTCATGGGTGAACAGGGAGCACAGGAGGGGGCTGATGGATGCACCCTTTTGGGGTCCTTATGTTGAGTATCAGCGAAGTGGAGGTGTTGTTTCCTGCCTTCGCCACCTGGGGGAGGGCCGTCAGGAAGTCCAGGTCCCAGTTGCACAAGTCGGGGTTCAGACCCCGGGCCCTGAGCTTAATGATGAGCTTGGATGGTACTATGGTGACAAAGGCTCAGCTGTAGTCAATGAACAGCATTCTTACCAGATGGTTAGGGCAGTGTGTGGAGCGATTGCATCATCCGTGGATGTATTGGGGCGGTATCAAAATTGTAGTGAGTCTAGGGTGTCTGGTAAGCTGGAGGTGATATGATCCTTAACTAGCCTCTCAAAGCAATAGTAATTTAGATGTTACTTTTGCTTTCTTGGGTACAGGAACAATGGTGGACATCTTTACGCAGGTGTGGACAGCAGACTGGGATAGGGCGAAAACGCGGGATGCCGTCTGAGGTGGCAGCCTTGCGAGGGTTAACACGCTTACATGTCTTACTCATGTTGACCACGAAGAACGAGAGCTCCAAGTCCTCGGGAGCGACCCACGTCTGTGGCACTGTGTTATCCTCAAAGCGGGCGAAGAAGGTGTTTTACTTGTCTGAGAGTACGGCGTCGGTGTCTGCGACGTGGCTGGTTCCCTTTGTAATCTGGGATTGTCTGGAGTCCCTGCCAATTACAGTGGCTCTTCCTGTAAAAGTTGTGTCATACTGCAGCACACCTTGTGGGCTGCCACAGAATTCTAATTGTCAGCCATTGTTACCATTTGCTAGTTAGTGCTAGTTTGACCACCAGAGTGCATCTTTGAGAACCATTTGATAGCCTTCAATATTGGATGTACTAGAGAATTTTACTTACAACCTCATGCTAATCACATTAGCCTACATTAGCTCAACTGTCCCACGGGGGACCCACCGATCCTGTAGAGGTTTTAACAAAATTACCTTTCCAATTCCTTTTAGAGTTTGGGATTTTCAGATGTGTGCTTTTCGTGTCATTTTTCATAAAATCCAGATTTAAGTGTAACTTTTGACTGATGCCTTTAGTGAGAGGTCTATAATGCTTTAATATTTAATCATTTCTGCTGTCCAAATTCAAATCTAAGGGGCATTTTTTGCACCATTATTAGTTAGTTTGAACTTGCAGACGGGCACTAAGAACAGCGGAAACGTTTCCCTAGTCAGCACCATTATTAGTGTTGCTCTGTGCTACCCAGTGGGGCCGATGATGCAATCCCCCTTCCTTCCCCATGGGCTAAATCAGTCTTCTGTGGACTGTCCCGTGCCCCCTGCCCTCATGCCTTGAACCTCGTGCGCCCACCACAATCTCAGTGGATAAAGCTGGAAAATTACAAGGCAATCCCATTGTGCGCCACTCAGGAGCCATGATCAATATGACCAATATATATTGTCCTGCTAATAGCCAATTCTAGAAACGTTGATTGCAGTATTCACAGCCTGCTACGCTTGTGAAAAACAGGGTTAATAATATATCTGTGAGAATATCTAAGGGACTTTTATATAATTCTAAATGAATTAATAATAATAATTGCTTTGTTTAAAAAATAACTATTTTGGAGATGTATTTAGTTTTCAAAGTATCTAAAGTGAGCGAGGAAAAATGACTGCGCCATCAACTTGATTATTTAGCAGACCTCACATGCTTATATTCAGTCTACACATTTTAAGAATATCATGGAATAATTGAACATTTTAGTTTCTCTTAGAATAAAAACCTTAGTGTAACAGCCATTTTAGTTAGTAATACAAAAATAAGTGGCATGTAAATTCTTACACATTTGTTCTAAATTCAATCACCTTCATCCTCATCATTCCATTAATTGAAATTCAATTTTGAAGTCGTCCACAATTATAAGTTTAAGATGGTTTATACTATGGATAATTTAGCTATTTGAATTATAGGACACCCTTTAGGTATAAAAAAATATATTATTATTTTATAAAAGTATTGAAAAAATGTGTTTTTACTACTATTAGCCCAGAGAAACGCTTTGAATAACACATTCATAGATGGAAAAAAGAGAATAAAAAAATAAATCACAAGAAACAAGGTTTTGAAGTGTTTGTCCTTGTGGGGGTCGTAGAGCAGAACGGCGACGACTATCATGTTCTCCATTCCATAGAGCTGTTGTAATAGTTCAGACATGACAGACGTTTTTGTGAGAAGACTGTTTTTAGGATGTCTCGTGGTCTGACAAACACCGCTCTAGCTCTGCCACCTTTCACCACAGATGTGGTAGTGCAACATTGGAGAATCCGGTGGATTGAGACACTGTATCTAGGTTAAACTGGCGGATATTGATGGGGATTTCTTTATTACTTAGATTGATGCACCGGTGCGTTAGTCGACTCTAGGGGGTTAAATGCGGTGGTTCACGCTTTCAGTTTTGCACAAATGCTGCCATCTACCCATGGTTTTTGGTTTGGATAGGTTTTAATTGTCACAGTGGAAACAACATCCACTATACACTTCCTGATGAATTCAGAGGCGACCTGGAACATATCCCAGTCCTTTTGTTTTGATCAATCTTAACTTCTTGGCACACCCATCACGTTAGCGGGCTCATTTTCGTCAACATCCACTCAATTGCAGAGCGCCAAATTCAAATTAAATTACAAAAGTGCAATATAGAAAAACACAGCGTAGCTTGTTGTTAATCCACCTGGTGTGTCAGATTTAAAAAAAGCTTTACAGCAAAAGCTATCCAAGCGTTTATTGTTAGGACATCTCTCTCAGCAGACAAAACATTACAAACAGCTAGCAGCAAAGTAGATTGGTCACGAAAGTCAGAAAAGCAATGAAATTAATCGCTTACCTTTGATCTTCGGATGTTTGCACTCACGAGACTCCCAGTTACACAAATGTTCCTTTTGTTCGATAAAGATTATTTTTATATCCAAAAACCTCCATTTGGTTGGCGCGTTTTGTTCAGAGATCCACAGGCTCGTGCAGGTCATGACGGGCAGATGAAAATTCCAAATAGTATCCGTCAAGTTCGTAGAAACATGTCAAACGTTATTTATAATCAATCCTCAGGTTGTTTTTACAATAAATAATCGCTAATATTTCAACCTGCCCGTAGCTTTTTCAATAGGAGAGCGAGAGAAAATGTCTGCTCCAAGCTGTTGCGCATGCAAAACTCTGCTGGCACCCAGCCATCCACTGACATGATGTGATCGTTCTCGCTCATTTTTCAGAATAAAAGCCTGAAACTGTCTAAAGACTGTTAACAACATGTGGAAGCCATAGAGAAAGGAATCTGGTTGATATCCCTTTAAATGGAGGGGAGGCATGCAATGGAACAGGGAGATTCGTTTCACTTAGGCACTTCCTGGTTGGATTTTCCTCAGGTTTTCGCCTGCAGTATCAGTTCTGTTATACTCACAGACAATATTTTGACAGTTTTGGAAACTTTAGAGTGTTTTCTAATTATATGCATATTCTAGATTCTGGGCCTGAGAAATAGGCAGTTTCATTTGGGTACGTTTTTCATCCAAACATCAAAATACTGCCCCCTACACTCAACAGGTTTAAGGCATGGATTCCAATTGGTCAGACCAGTGCGGAATAGACCTTAGCACAGATACTTCCCCCAACCCCTCTTTTATGCTACTGCTACTCTCTGTTCATCATAAATGCATAGTTACTTTAACCATATCTACATGTACATACTACCTCAATCAACCCGACTAACCGGTGTCTGTATGTAGCCTCGCTACAAGGGCGGCGGAAAGGCCTTGTAGCCATCATTAAGGGAGAGTAACAATGGTCGGGAGTTTTTGAAGCATGAGTACTACAGGCCAATGTGTTGATAGAACTTTGGTAGTGTTTTCCTCAGATTTGCTTTGTTAGTCATCAGCTGTAATTCATGCAGCCTCAGGATATGTGGTTTCCTGGCTGCACAAAGTCCAGTGTAGTTTCTTGAGCCATCATGGTATCTGCTTGAGGGGGAATATACACGGCTATGACGATGACCGAAGATAATTCTCTCTGGATTATTATTTAATAATACAGTAAATCTCTAAATGTGCTGGACTGAACACAGTGTTGTATGATTCCAGCCCAGACCGCAAATGCGGAAGTGCAATTTTGGTGGATGCGCTGGATTGAGAAGCATCCAATCTAAAAAAAAAAACGAGACGACGCTGGGCCAATTGTGCGCAGCCCTATGGGACTCCCAATCACGGCCGGATGTGATGCAGCCTGGATTCGAACCAGGTGACGCCTCTTGTACTGAGATGCAGTGTAGACCACTGCGCCACTCGGGAGCACGTAAATTAATGGATTTGTAGTGGGATTTTTTTATGCTAATTAGATTTCCACGGTGAGCAGACATAACCCGAATGAGTCGATGTCCCGCCCCCATAAAAATATACCTGTTTAAGATAGAGATATCTGGTTTCAATCCACCACATCCTCTTCATCTGCAGTGAAAGGTGGCAGAGCTTCAGCGGTGTTTGTCAGACCATGAGACTCTCATGTGTTCTCCGTTTCACCCTACGACCCCCACGTCTGAGGTCGGTACCACCGATCTGCCAACTTCTGTCTGTAGCATTCGAACAGTTTGGGCTACTCACTAACATTACCCCGCTGTGGAAAGGTGAGACTCTCATTGTTTTTCTCTAGGACACCCACAGGCCTCACAAGACCCGTCTGACCCCGGTACCAGTTGAAGAAAATGAATAAGTACAGTACCAGTCAAAAGTTTGGACACACCTACTCATTTCAGGGTTTTTCTTTATTTTTACTATTTTCTACATTGTAAAATAATAGTGAAGACATCCAAACTATGAAGTAACACATGGAATCAAATAGGGACCAAGAAAGTGTTAAACAAATAAATATATTTTAGATTCTTCAAAGCAGCCACCCTTTGCCTTTGATAGCTTTTCACACTCTTGGCATTCTCTAGGAAAAATAAAGAAAAACCCTGGAATGAGTAGGCGTGTACTGTATAATAGAGACTGTTCAGTGCCAAAAGTAAAATGGATTTTATATATTTTTTTATGCGTAACTATTGTTTCCTGATCTTTGCCTGATCTTCCTGATCTTTGCTCTCTATCCCAGATATAAGACAGACACTTCCTTTTGATTTTTTTGGGGGGGGGGACTATCTGTTCCATGTACAAAATCTGTTATTCAGTGCATTTGTATGGCTAATAGCAGTAACGCCAAATCAAAATGGTAATACAATCTTTTTTGTTTTAAATCAAAGAGCAAAATGATCCTTGGTATGACCTTTAAAACAATTCCATAATGCTTAGTAGAACCCCCTCTCCCCCAGCCTCAACGGGGCTTTTACTTCAGTACACAATGCTATGAACAACTGTATGTACTGTGTGTGTGCTCGATCTCTCTATCTGATGGTCCGGGTATGCCCTCCAGACGGATGCTAAGAGCAGGAAGCTACAGGAGCAGATTGAGCATTTACAGAAAGACATGGGGGCTGTTGCCATGGAGATGACCCCACAAACAGGTGAGGCAGAATGTGTCCATGTGTGTGCCTGTGAGAGAGTGACCCCCATGCATTGTGTGCTTGATCGTGTGTGTATGTGAGTATTAGACCTCGTACTGCGTATTATATACTAGAATTGTGTTCACGAGTCCGGTGTTAGTGAAAGAAATAATGAAATTGTCACTTCCTATCCTTCAGAGGAAGCTGCTGTGTTGGCCACAGTGACCTCCTCTTCAACCGTGGGAACCCGTATGAGGAGGGGGAGGACGGCTACATGGATGACATCGATCACGGCAGTGAGTGGAGAGTTTTATAAGATCATGTCACCTTGCATTCCTAACAAGTCAATCATTAATAAGTCTTACGTAGGAAGCAAAGATTTGTTCCAAAAATATTATTAAACACAAAAATACAGGGAATATAAGTTCCCCTGTTAAGGTTACCCATCTCCCCTTCCAGTGAGTGAGGAGAGCAAGTAGGGCACGGCCTTTGGGAACTTCCTGAAAGAGAGAAGGGAATGGGTGCAGGTACGAAACAGGAAGTCTCAGTGACTACCACAGGACCCTGAACTTTCATACTTCACCTGTAAGAACCCCCCCCCTTAATCAAATGGGAAGGGCTGTATGTCATTAGTCCAATGTGGTTCCCTCTTCTTCATCTGCACTGGTCTACTGTAACCACTCAGGTAAGGTGTGATGTAGTATAGTCCGACCAGCTCACTCCATTCAGCAACAGCGAAGGAGAGGATGTAAGAGGCCACTTTAGATTATGAAGATGCACCTTGGTGTGTTGCCTACTGGGAATTCTATCCCTACCTGCATGCCTACTGGTCCCCTCTTCAGAACTGCTGAAGCTCCTTGGACTATTGCAGTGTTGCAGTGCCACTTAAGTAGGTTTTCTGTTTGATCTTATTGACTGAAACTTAATAAGTTATGTTTTTGCATAAGGGTTGGACAAAGTGAACACCTTGTTTCCTGTTTCTTGTCAGAATCTTGAGCCTCATTTTGTTAAAAAGGTGGGGTAATGACTGATGGAATAATGTGCTTGTATCCTTTTTTTATTTTACAGATGTAGGATCTTCATTTGATGACCCTGTTGCAGGAGAATTTAACTTGTAGTGTGTTTGTTTAAAAAGCTTTCTAAAGTTTGTAATTTCCATTTTGAAATTGCAGACTTGAATTTTCCCTTTTCAAAAAATGTATCAATCCATACAAAAACATACATTTAACTATAATTCACATTTCCTGTTGCCTGCTGTAGGAAACTGCCTCAAATAAATATCCTCATCTGTAAATGGTTTTGTTGTATTTTGTTTAGTGTAAGTTAATTATATTGATGAGTTCTGACTTCTAAACTTGAAATATTGTTAATCACCAGGTATTCTATGGAAATGAGGAGTGCCACAGTCTGGTTTCTACACCATAAGTTAATGGTTATCTGTAGGAGGAATGTATATGGTGGGGTCAATTAAGGTTGGATAAGGGCCACTGGCTTGGACTGTACAGAGTGAAGGAAAGGCGATTACATGGTTGCAGTCACTGATAAAGGTGGAGAGCTGTGGATTTGTGATGAATGGGGGCGGAGGTCAGGTCACATTAAGGGAGAAGGAACAGTTTATTAACCGCCTCACTTAACTTCCTGCCTAGCTATAAAGATGTAATGTTTATAGTGAAGGAGGAGACTTCATCCAAATTGGGGTATATATACTTGTGGTAGTGGAAACAAACATGTCTTTGCCTGTTTCAGCTGTCTAACCCATTGGGGGAATAAACTTGGTTTGAGCTTTACTAATCGTCTTGAGTTTTTGCTCTTTATTTAGAACCTAACACTATGAAGTGTGTTCTTCCACTGAAGAAAAAGCTTCATAGTGTTAGCCATTCTTACCTGCTGAATGCTCATCAGCAGTCATGTAGAGTCCTGAAAGTACACTACCAGTCAAGTTTTAGAACACCTACTCATTCAAGGGTATTTCTTTATTTTTCATCACAACTATGAAATAACACATGGAATCATGTAGTAACCAAAAAAGTGTTTGACAAATCAAAATATATTTGAGATTCTTCAAATAGCCACCCTTTGCCTTGACGACAGCTTTGCACACTCTTGGCATTCTCTCAACCAGCTCCATGAGGTAGTCACCTGGAATTAATTTCAATGAACAGACTTTCTTAAAAGTTAATTTGTGGAATTTATTTCCTCCTTAATGCATTTGAGCCAATCAGTTGTGTTGTGACAAGGTAGTGGGGTATATAGAAGATAGCCCTATTTGGTAAAACACCAAGTCCATATTATGGCAAGAACAGCTGAAATAAGCAAAGAGAAATGACAGTCCATCATTACTTTAAGACAAGGTCAGTCAATACAGAACATTTCAAGAACTTTGAAAGTTTCTTCAGGTGTAGTCACAAAAACCATCAAGTGCTATGATGAAACTGGCTCTCATGAGGACCGCCACATGAATGGAAGACACAGTTACCTCTGCTGCAACGGATAACGTCATTAGTTTCCAGCCTCAGAAATTGCAGCCCAAATAAATTCTTCAGAGTTCAAGTAACAGACAGATCTCAACATCAACTGTTCAGAGGAGACTGCATTTGGTGTGGAGTTCATATTGGAGATTTTTGGTTCCAACTGCCATGTCTTTGTGAGACGCAGTGTGAGTGAATGGATGATCTCCTCGTGTATTTCCCACTGTAAAACATGGAGGAGGTGTTAGGGTGATTTGCTGATGACACTGATTTATTTAGAATTCAATGCACACTTAACCAGCATGGCTACCACAGCATTCTACAGCGATACACCATCCCACCTGGTTTGCGATTAGTGGGACTATCATTTGTTTTTCAACAGGGAAATGACCCAACACAACTTCAGCCTGTGTCAGGGCTATTTTACCAAGAAGGAGAGTGATGGAGAGCTGCATTAGATGACCTGGGGCCTGTTGCACAAAACTAGGATAAGGGATTAAGCCAGGATATCTTGGTGATCCTGGCTCAATTGATCCGTAATCCGGTAGCACTAAAGATGGATAGGGGGCAGGAGGATATGTTATGGTATAAATTACCATGGAGATTTATTCTGTGGAGCTAGCCTGCTCCAGACCAGGCTAAATTCCAGGATCTATTTAATCTCATCCCTAATGTCAGTCAGCAGTCACCACAAATGGAAACCAATAGTTATTTCACTGCTCACTATACATTGTTATCACATATAACTAGACCCACTGTTATTATTTAAACATTTGTGATCATTAATTTCAATGATTTTGGATAAAAAATGATTTTTAGATGATGTTGCTATCATTAGATAATTTACAGTTTCCCATAGACTATAAGGCTATATATAAAATGATAGAATATTAGGGCCACAGAGGGGAAAAAAACACAAGTCATAATATTGTAACCAGTTGTTTTAAAGGAGGACAGTTGTTAAAATGACAAATGACAGCATTTCGTGAAATTGTACTTCAGTATGGTTTCATAAACAAAGACATGCTGATGTGCCAGAATATTAAGTATCACATTGTCATAAGTATCAAAACTGTAAAAACAATATGTAGCTTTTCTGCAGAAAGAACCAGCCTCATAAATTTATGACTTTATCCTTTTTCTTCAGTGTGGCCCTAGTACTCTGTCATATAAACAAATACACATTCCATATGAATATAAAAACACAATGTGTAACATTATGTTCCTTTATTGAATAAGGACAAAACAAAGCAGGTAAACCATCAGCTCCTTTCGAAACTGAAGTCACAGTGACTCTACAAGATGGAAAGCACAGAATCCAAGCATATTATACAAAATGATACATACACATTCAAAGGTCTGTATATAACACACCCTGCATGTCTGCACACTAAAATAAATGCAGGACAAATCCATACACATCAACTGAACAGACAAATGAATGGATGCAGTAGCCTCCCTGCAGCCTTGTATTACACACAGTATACCGCACAAACATCATAAGAGGCCAAATTCGTCAAAAAACGAACCCAAAAAAACCCAAATTCCACTGCCACCGCAGGACATATTTAACCAAAATTGAAAGCACACATACTAACTAAAATAATTCAACACATATTGGTCCCTCAGCAGCCGACCACTGTCGTCATCAGGGAAGATTGCCGGATTGTCCCAGTCCATGGCTGGTGGCACTCTGGGGGCCCTCTCCTTCCTCAGGCAGGCCACATTGTGGAGGACAGCACAAGCCACAGTAATATCACATGCCCTAACAGGGCTGACCCTTAATTTGTGAAGGCAGTGAAAGCGTGCCTTCAGGAGGCCAAAGGTCATTTCAACTCTGGCCCTGGTCCTGGCATGGGCATGGTTGTAGGCCTGCTGTGCTTCCTGGGGGTCTGTGAAAGGTGTCAGGAGAAAAGGCTGGCAGCCATACCCCCTGTCTCCCAGCAACACACCAGAGAATTCACCTGTCAACACAAAATCTCATCATTACTACCTCATAAACACAGTGATATTCTTGACACAGCCATGATGGTTATAAATAGGGGTTGTGTGGCTTACCTTGTGATAGGCACTGATAGATTTCAGAGGCCCGAAAGATTCTGGAGTCATGGACTGAGCCAGGCCATTTTGCCACAACATTGCTGATCACACAGTCAGCATTGCAGACCATCTGAAATCATAAGATGAGGAATATTACACCAATCAATGCACATCACTGGCAATGCAGAGTGTTCGTCAATGGACAATATCAAAACATTTATCATAGCTTTATACAGTGTGATGGAGTTACTTTACACAATTTCACTCATATCTGCAGTGCATTTCAATAAAAAATTTAACCGTTTCATAATTACAGTACAACTGCATTTTTGGAGATGTGAATTAAATATTTGAATTGTAATTGTGATGTTTCAGCGGAGCGGTGAGTGTGTAATTGTGCACTACTTACGCATTCAGGCGGTCTGCAATACTTTGACACGCTTTTTCTCTTTGCTTTATCACTGTGGCGGTGTTGCCTTTCTTCTTAATTATATCTTTTACCTCCTCGTATGCCTCCATGAGGATTTGTGCTTCCGACGGGGAAAAGTACGCGGCTCTAGTTGCCATGGTAAATCAGTTAATCTGTGATCTGTGGCGGGGTCTATTTGAGTGAGCCGTGAGCGCGCACCTATCCAGGATTGGTTTCACCTGGCTTAATGAATCCGTGTCTGCTCATCCTGGCTTGGTCTTTGTGCAACCAATTAAGCCTGGACGCACATGTTTTGGCTTCATTGAGCTCAGCTGAGTCATTTATCCCGGATGTCTTAATTCTACTTTTGTGCAACAGGCCCCTGGCCTCCACAATCCCCCAACCACAAGGAAATGTAGATGTTTTGGGATGAGTCGGGCTGCAGAGTGAAGGAAAAGCAGCTAGCAAGGGCTCAGCAGATGTGGGAACTCCCTCTAGACTTTTGGAAAAGCATTCCAGGTGAAGCTGGTTGAGAGAATGCCATGAGTGTTTTGACCATAAGTGTATATACACCGCAAAAAAAATAAAGGGAACACTTAAACAACACAATGTAACTCCAAGTCAATCACACTTCTGTGAAATCAAACTGTCCACTTAGGAAGCAACACTGATTGACAATACATTTCACATGCTGTTGTGCAAATGGAATAGACAACAGGTGGAAATTATAGGCAATTAGCAAGACACCCCCAATAAAGGAGTGGATCTGCAGGTGGGGACCACAGACCACGTCTCAGTTCCTATGCTTCCTGGCTGATGTTTTGGTCACTTTTGCATGCTGGCGGTGCTTTCACTCTAGTGGTAGCATGAGACGGAGTCTACAACCCACACAAGTGGCTCAGGTAGTGCAGCTCATCCAGGATGGCACATCAATGCGAGCTGTGGCAAGAAGGTTTGCTGTGTCTGTCAGCGTAGTGTCCAGAGCATGGAGGCGCTACCAGGAGACAGGCCAGTACATCAGGAGACGTGGAGGAGGCCGTAGGAGGGCAACAACCTAGCAGCAGGACCGCTACCTCCGCCTTTGTGCAAGGAGGAGCACTGCCAGAGCCCTGCCAAATGACCTCCAGCAGGCCACAAATGTGCATGTGTCTGCGCAAACGGTCAGAAACAGACTCCATGAGGGTGGTATGAGGACCCGATGTCCACAGGTGGGGGTTGTGCTTACAGCCCAACTACGTGCAGTTTGTTTGGCATTTGCCAGAGAACACCAAGATTGGCAAATTCACCACTGGCGCCCTGTGCTCTTCACAGATGAAAGCAGGTTCACACTGAGCACGTGACAGAGTCTGGAGACGCCGTGGAGAATGTTCTGCTGCCTGCAACATCCTCCAGCATGACCGGTTTGGCGGTGGGTCAGTCATGGTGTGTGGTGGCATTTCTTTGGGGGGCCGCACAGCACTCCATGTGCTCGCCAGAGGTAGCCTGACTGCCATTAGGAACCGAGATGAGATCCTCAGACCCCTTGTGAGACCATATGCTGGTGCGGTTGGCCCTGGGTTCCTGCTAATGCAAACAATGCTAGACCTCATGTGGCTGGAGTGTGTCAGCAGTTCCTGCAAGAGGAAGGCATTGATGCTATGGACTGGCCCGCCCGTTCCCCAGACCTGAATCCAATTGAGCACATCTGGGACATCATGTCTCGCTCCATCCACCAACGTCACGTTGCACCACAGACTGTCCAGGAGTTGGCGGATGCTTTAGTCCAGGTCTGAGAGGAGATCCCTCAGGAGACCATCCGCCACCTCATCAGGAGCATGCCCAGGCGTTGTAGGGAGGTCATACAGGCATGTGGAGGCCACACATACTACTGAGCCTCATGTTGACTTGTTTTAAGGACATTACATCAAACTTGGATCAGCCTGTAATGTGGTTTTCCACTTTAATTTTGAGTGACTCCAAATCCAGACCTCCATGGGTTGATAAATTTGATTTCCATTGATCATTTTTGTGTGATTTTGTTGTCAGCACATTCAACTATGTAAAGAAAAAAGTATTTAATAAGAATATTTCATTCATTCAGATCTAGGATGTGTTATTTTAGTGTTCCCTTCATTTTTTTGAGCAGTGTAGTTTTGACGCCTTCTCTCCTGGCTTAAGAATCAAACGGTCTCTCCCACATTCACAAATACAGCATCATGGTATTCTGTGAAGACTGAGAATACAGCCTTTTGCCTTTCTGCAGGCAAATGACATCATTAGCCTACAGAAGAACCGCTTTAGACTTTTAGCACATTTGTTAGTGCCTTAGGTGAGTCGGCTGGGCCTAATCACACCCTGACTCTCCATTCGGCCCTAACTCTTCAATGTTTCCAGACCTGTACCGTAGATGTAGTTTTCATCTGCTCTGACAACTCTGCTTTTTGCACAACAATAATTGATATAGCCTTAAGAGAGATGGGTGGATTATATCACAGATTTGTCTTTACTCTTAATGGTCAAAGTTTCCCTTAGTTTGTTCAAGATTAATGGGTTTTACCACAGATTCACACACACACAATCCCGACTCTCAGAAGAGATGAGATAAAAGTGTTGTGGCAATACAAACAATTGCAGCAGCCAGACGCCTCCTGTGTTGCTGTGTTCTTCCGGCGATGGTGACTCACGTCCGCATTGGCATTTACAGGACCCTTCACACTCAGCCCTCTCCCTGACACCCTCCACTCCCCTCACTGCTCGTGGACTACAAATTCCGCTAGACACAGAACAAAAACAGGATATGGAGAGTGGCAGAGGAATTCACAGCTCAGCAGGAAAATGTCAAAACGCCTACTAGTGATCACGTCTTCAAGGAAAAAGCGAACGCTGTATGAGGAGGATGGTGTAACTACAATCTACAGAAAT
Organism: Oncorhynchus kisutch; assembly: GCF_002021735.2. Taxonomy (NCBI): domain Eukaryota; kingdom Metazoa; phylum Chordata; class Actinopteri; order Salmoniformes; family Salmonidae; genus Oncorhynchus; species Oncorhynchus kisutch. The sequence goes on from NC_034187.2 coordinate 20,955,449, forward strand.
CTAGTTTGCGCGACAAGTTAACACAACTGAACTCTTTTTGGGGACTAGAAAATGCGGTCAAATGTCATATAAGCTTTTGTCTGTGCACAACATAGCAGACTTATCTTCTTCATGCAATAACATTAACTTTGTGCTTCCTATTTCATGCATTAACTTGCCTTCACGTTTCATTTCTCACCTCGTAACAAAGACCTAAGCTTTGTTTTCAGTGAAGAGGATATATCTGTGGTGTCCAATGACGACATGCATTCTGCAAAATGACATCATTATATTGTCCCGCGGGCATATTAGAAATATGAAATAAGGTTTACGTCATAGAATTGATTTCATCTGATTTATCGTTAAGGTAACTTTGGTCCAGCAGTCTCACTTAGCCAGATGACTCATGCCGCCATTACAATATTGAGTCTTACCTTATGACGTAATCCTCTGGGTTTGGAGTGTGAGGAGGTTAAGTGGATTCAGGAAGTGTGTTGACCTGGCCCTCTGGAATACAGCATATCATCCTTTCGTACTGTATCTGATGGAGATGAAAGGAATAATATGCATTGCTGTGGCATACATATTACACATTACTTCTGTTCTGTCCTCTTCTTCTATTTCCTGCCCTAGGCTCTTTCAGATAATAATTTGATTGATTGAAACCCTGAATTCTAATGAGAGAGAGAGAGATGACAGTCTAATGACAGTCTAATTTGGTATGGGTGAGTGGTCAACAACACGGGACTGAAGCAGTGAGTTCATCATCCCACTACACAGAGGCTCGCTGCAGACCGACAAGCCCCCCAAACCAACTCCCCAAACAGCACTTATAGATTTACTGCAGACCTCCCCACCCCTTCACACAAACAAGAGACTGTCCCACCATACCAAGCTAAATGAATATCTTTATCGTAAACCTATGTCACCTTTGTGCCACCCCTTACAAACACGTTATAGCACTGAAAACCTCTGTCCCCCTTCTCCCCTCACAACTCTTATATAGATTTACTGTTAAACCATGTGGGTCTCCACTCCACCCCATGCTAACATGACTGTTGTTGCATCATCTGATGTCTGGTATTTATGAATATTACGTTTAAGTGAAATAATGCTTATCTTTCCTTGTGACATTGTCCTCATTGTTTGCTGTGTCATTATGTGATCTATGTGGATGAGGGGTCAGATACATGCACTGCATCTGCAAAGACAAGAAGAAGCATCTGTGATTGGCCCTGAAATGACATAATTGGAGCGTTACTGGTGATGATTAGGCTTTCCTTGCAACACATCATCATCTACCCTAGCCTCCTCTCCTCTTCCCATCCCCCTCTCCCCCTTCTAGGAATGTTTATGTCATTGTTTTACACTGAATGAATGTGGATGGGTTTGCTCTGTCACTTCTGCAGACAATGGAGATGTGTAATACAAACAATATCATCCATCCATTCTCGCCATCAATCTCTTTTTCTTTCCTGCCTCCAATTCTGTGGCTCTGTTCTTCCGCACATGACCGCTCCCACTCTCTTCCGCCCTTCTCTTTCTTTCTTTCTCTCCGCATCCTTTGAAATGCACTGTATCTCTCTCCTCTGCTCATACCCCACACAGGCGCATTCTCTCATCAGCATCCACTCTCATCCCCTCCTCTCTCTCTGTCTCTCACATTCTCCCCTCTGCACACGACTCTCTTGCTGGCATGAAGCTGCATGACATCATCTGGGCTGGTGCTAGCAGGATAGCAGATGAGGACACTGTGTGTGTCGGCACCCTCCCTTCTTTGCACCCCCAACACTGTGTCTAATTACAATGCACCTTGAGATGATAAAACCACCTCTCTCTACTGCGTGCTGTGTTAATGGGTTTGTTTCATTTGCCTCCAGAATCACTGCACTCTGCAGTCCCTGCCGTCCACCCCTGCCTTACAACACTCATGTATTATGACATCATTCGAATGCAGCCGACTTCTCACCTTGAGGGCACAATCATCAATATTAATGTTGCCTGCTATTGATGCTTGTTAGTCTTCACACACAAATGTAGGTTTTAATGTTTAGATAATTAAATTGGTGGATGGCTCAGGTTACTTTCATCCTATTGTATCAAATTCTCCCTTTTATTTCTCATATCCTGCCTTTATTTGTTTTCTCTCCAGCTAGTCTCTCCTTGTGTGTGCTGTGAACCCTGAGTGATGACATGGTCATGCTGGGAGTCTGTGTTCCTGACGTGACTGGGATGTTCTTAGAGCACTTAGTGTTCTGTTCCTAGGATTGCAATATTCCAAGAACTTTCAATAAATTCCCTGGTTTTCCAGAAATCCTGGTTGGAGGATTCCAGATTGCCTGCTTATTTCCTCTTGATTCTGGGAATCCTCCAATCCCCCAAAAATATTTATTGAAAGTTCCTAGAAATGTGCAACCCTATCTGTTCCACACACCGCTTCCAAGCATGGCATCATGGAACATGTAGTTTTGAATGGGATCTAGCGTCGTGGTGTCTCACACTGTCAGTACAGGGCTGGACAGTCCTGGTCCCACAGTGCTGCAGGGTCTGCAGACTTTTGTTCCAGCCCAGCACTAACTAACACATCTCATTGATAGTGAGGCAGGTGTGTTAGTGCTGGGCTGGAATAAAAACCTGCACACCCTGCATGTTCTCTAGTGTTTTTCATTATATTATGGAACCAATAAAATTACTTCAATGAAAGCAAATTACACTGAGTGTACAAAACAGAACACCTTCCTCATATTGAGTTGCACCCACTTTTGCCCTCAGAACAGCCTCATGGACTCTACAAGATGTCGAAAACATTCCATAGGGATGCTGGCCCATGTTGACTCCAATGGTTTCCACAGTTGTCAAGTAGGCTCGATTTCCTTTGGGTGGTGAACCATTCTTGATACAGATGGGAAAATGTTTAGTATGGAAAAACCCAGCAGCAGTTCTTGAAACACTCAAACTAGTGTGCCTGGCACCTACTATCATACCCCTGTTCAAAGGCAATTCACTTCACACACTGAATGGCACACACACTGAATGGCACACACAGTCCATGTCTCAATTGTCTCAAGGCTTAAAAATCCAGGCTTTAACCTGTCTCCTCCCCTTCATCTACACTGATTGAAGGTGATTTAACAGGTGACATCAGTAAATCAAATCAAATTTATTTATATAGCCCTTCGTACATCAGCTGATATCTCAAAGTGCTGTACAGAAACCCAGCCTTAAACCCCAAACAGCAAGCAATGCAGGTGTAGAAGCACGGTGGCTAGGAAAAACTCCCTAGAAAGGCCAATACCTAGGAAGAAACCTAGAGAGGAACCAGGCTATGTGGGGTGGCCAGTCCTCTTCTGGCTGTGCCGGGTGGAGATTATAACAGAACATGGCCAAGATGTTCAAATGTTCATAAATGACCAGCATGGTCGAATAATAATAAGGCAGAACAGTTGAAACTGGAGCAGCAGCACAGTCAGGTGGAAGTTGAAACTGGAGCAGCAGCATGGCCAGGTGGACTGGGGACAGCAAGGAGTCATCATGTCAGGTAGTCCTGGGGCATGGTCCTAGGGCTCAGGTCAGTTGAAACTGGAACAGCAGCATGGCCAGGTGGACTGGGGACAGCAAGGAGTCATCATGTCAGGTAGTCCTGGGGCATGGTCCTAGGGCTCAGGTCCTCCGAGAGAGAGAAAGAAAGAGAGAAGGAGAGAATTAGAGAACGCACACTTAGATTCACACAGGACACCGAATAGGACAGGAGAAGTACTCCAGATATAACAAACTGACCCCAGCCCCCGACACAAACTACTGCAGCATAAATACTGGAGGCTGAGACAGGAGGGGTCAGGAGACACTGTGGCCCCATCCGAGGACACCCCCGGAGAGGGCCAAACAGGAAGGATATAACCCCACCCACTTTGCCAGAGCACAGCCCCCACACCACTAAGGGATCATAGCTTTCACCTGGATTCACCTGGTCAGTCTGTATCTTGGAAAGAGTAGGTGTTCATAATGTTTGTTACACTCAGTGTATATTGATCACTATTTAAAAAGTCAATTTACATCTCAACTTTATTTAAATACCATTAAAACTGAGACACTTGGAGGAGAACCAGAAGAACAGATGGAATGTTTTAAATAGCATTTGACAGGCCGCAGCTGATCCAGACACCGTGTGTTTGTGCGTGCACACATGAGCGTGTGTGTGTGGTAGCTGATCCAGACAGGACTGTTGGCAAGGTGAGTGTAGCCTAGACATCAATATCTCTGGGACTGAAGATTATGAGACAGATCCATCTGTGCTGACAGTAATAGATCTGACATTTACTGCTAGAACCTGACTGACTCAAACCAGCCACAGCCAGCTCTTCATTCAACATTATTCTGATTTTGCAAATAACTTTTTGTACAGAGTGCATTGTATGCGTTGCATTGCTTGACTTGGGCAGGAGCTCACTGGAGCTGGATACCTTCACCTCAAATGTTCTACTGCTTAATCTCCTGTTGCTCAAAAGTATTGTGGATCTCCTGCACCTAAATATAAACAGTACCGGCACCCAAAATTAGTACTGGCACCTATTTCAGTCCAAGTCAAGTCCTTATGCGCTACAAAGGAAAAAGTACATGCAACGCTCATGCAAAATCACTGATACGTGTCAGTCAGTGCCCTCCATCAGACTCTCTACCAAAGTGCTAAAATAGTAATTACCCTAATTCATGTGTTGTATAAATACCTCTATCTTGTTTCTCTCACTATTTAGGATGTTGCCATCCTTGCAGCTTGCCTCCACTCAGCAAAGGGTTAAAGAACATCCCCTTAACCCCTGCCTATTCCTCCTCCATGTTACCCCTGTTTGCTCCTCTCCACCAGCTCTCCAGCCAATCAGTGGCCTGGATTCCTCTGGGCCAATGGGATGGCTAGGAGGTGATGTCATGCAGCAATAGCTGGTTGTGGTGCTGATGCTGCTGAGAGCACAGCCCAAACAGTAGAGAAAGAGAGAAGGAAAAAAGCAAGATAAAGACATAGGAGAGTACCATCAGCATTGCTCAGCACAGGGTGAGTCCATCTAAACTACCGAAACAACAAAAAAGTATGGCAGGTTGCATTCTGCATCCAGGATAATTGTCCTATTATATTAATTTCAAACAATGCTATATTAATTTCCAAAGCTCTTTTCTTGTATATTTAGCTGATTTAAGTCTGTCTGTTGTTCACTAAATATTGGGCTGTGTCATATTTGAAAAGGCTTTAGCTATCTGAGTGTATGTATGAGATGCCTCTCCGCTGCAGTCAGATGATGGATATTCTGTGCAACACTGACTATGACATCCCCCGAGATACACAGGGAGTTTACATCACCTCTGCTGTAGAGGTGTGTGCTCAGTGTTCGGCTGAACAGAGTAACCATAGTTGGAGATCATACATTGAAATGCAGTGACGCTTACAAGAAACTGTCTGTCCTAGATTCTTTTGTAAAGTGGCTTTAATTCACATAAATGCAGTTTATGCAGCGTGCATGGCTTGTTATGCATTTATTAAAAAGTGCTTAACTTGTTGACAAAGCAGTTTAATGTGAGAAAGCTGACGTTGAGGATCAGTACAAGATGACTGAGATTACTTTATGCATGTTGTTATGCAATGAGGAGATTGTGAGTCTGCAGTGGAGAGTGATCACAGCGTGTGTGTGTGTGTGTGTGTGTGTGTGTGTGTGTGTGTGTGTGTGTGTGTGTGTGTGTGTGTGTGTGTGTGTGTGTGTGTGTGTGTGTGTGTGTGTGTGTGTGTGTGTGCATGTTCACTCCTGTGTGTAAGATAGTGTGGGGTCCTTTGGTTTGGAAGGCAGTGTAAGTCAGAAAAGCATGTTGATTTCAAGGATTTACTTCTCAGTCAATGCTCACAGTAGGCAGGCTCAACAACAGCAATGTTCAATATGGAACAGTAGTCCTACAGCTAGTCGTGACTGACATTTTGGGGGGGGTATTTTATTAGGATCCCCACTAGCTGTTGCGAAATCAGCTGCTACTCTTCCTGGGTATGTAGGGGGGAATGTATTGTGTGACCTAGTGGCCTAGCTACTGTTGTGAGGTAGCTTTGTATCAGCAAGGCAGTGATAAAGAGAGTGGATGGAGAGAAAGAGGAGAAAAAACAAATAGAGAGCGAGAGAAAATATTCAGATTCTCTGTGTGTGAATTCTTTTGTTGTTTTTGTGGTGAAATGAATGGACCACAAGTGAGTCACAGTGATTGCTTGAAGAGCAGGAGCCAACATAAATGGAAATATTTAAGTTATTATCAAGAATTCAATAGGTGTATTTTTCTCTCCTTCCATCACTCTCTTCTTTTTGCTGTAGACAATAAGGCCGGTATGTTATGTGAGCAAGCTAGGTAGGCCCTGCCTTGTTTTATCATAACAATACAGTACCATGCTCTGATAATGAGTGTGATCTGTCCATCTGATTATCACAGGGAGAGACAGAGGGCTTGAGAATGGTTAGGTCACTTCTGCGGTAGAATACAGATGGTACTCTCCCCCATTCTCCCTCCACCCCCCTATCTCTTTCACACCCCTCCCGCTCTCGTTTCGTGACAAGCGCAGGGCCTCAAGTGCTCTTGATGAGTGGGTTTGAATGAAGGCTTCACAGAAGCTCACGATGGGCCAGTTTTATTGTAATGGTAGTGGGATTCTGTAGCAATACAGGGATTTAACATGTGTTTGCAGATTTCAGGATCTGATGATAAAGCAATTTTCTTTGTCTCGCCTTTCAGAAATATCTGATTCACCACAGTCTCTTTAGAAGAAAAACAAGAGGCAGAATGACTCTTGCAGGTACTGTGTGTGTGTGTGCTCGTGTGTGAGTGAGAGAGATAGAGAGAGACTAATGCTGATCTCACTTAATATTCTCTCCCCTGCAGCATACAGAGACAAGATGCGGGAGCTCCCTCTAGCGTCCATCTTCTGTTCCTGCATCCTACATGAACCCAAAGAAAAGCCCACCAAGAAAGAAGGTAAACGGTTTTACACAATTCTAACACAATCATCAACCTACCATCATTCCCACAGCACATCCTGAGCAGGTAATCAGATAAATATAATATTGTTTTTTGAGGCCGCTAAAAATGGCAGCTACACCCCCCCCACCCGCGTCTTCATTGGTCCCCAATTTCCTTTGGGTTCTTCCTTTATACAATCTCACACTTTGCTTCATTTCTGCCTGCCCTCTGCAGGTGTGGTGGACCTGAACCTGTGCATCATCAGGGATATGGAGGTGATTGAGCTGAACAAGAGAAGGTCCGGCCAGGCCTTCGAGGTCATCCTGAAGCCACCCTCATTCGACGGGGGTCCGAACACCCTCGCCATCACACCCCCACGCAGGGAGCCCTCCCTGGAGGAGATCCAGAGGAAGCTGGACGCAGCGGAGGAGAGGAGAAAGGTGAGGGGTCAGAAAGGAAAGAAAGACAGAAAGACAGCATTGACTGTTTCTAGATTGGTATGGTGGAATGCTCACAGAATGTTGGTCAGAATTGTCTGTTCCCAGTTTGTTGGGGTAGAGATGGAAGTTCTTGAAGTGTTATTTGGGACTGCTTTGTTTTATCGAAGGGATAGGGATTGTGGTGGGGCTCTCTGCCCACTCTGGTCTCTGTTTATCCACTCACCCCTCTCTCTTCTACCCCTCTATCCCCTCCTAGTGCCAGGAGGCTGAGCTGCTGAAGCACTTGGCAGAAAAGAGGGAACATGAGCGCGAGGTGGCCCAGAAGGCCCTGGAGGAACACAACAGCTTCATCCGGCTGGCCAAGGAGCGGCTGGAGCTGCGCATGGAGCACAACAAGGAGAAGCGGGAGGCACACCTGGCCGCCATGCTGGAACGCCTGCAGGAGAAGGTAGAGTTACACTCAGCTGATACCCTAGGCAGGGTTGGAGTCCATTTCAATTCACTCAATACAGGAAGTGAATTTAAGTGGAATCGACTCCAACCCTGACTCTAGCTCCCTTTTTAAAAATCTGTCATGGATATTATCTATATTATGGCAGAATAGTTCTAGTTAGTTGAGATATGTTCTTTTTTGTGATATTAATGTTCAGAATGAATACTGTGTAACAAAATTGAAACTATTATTGTCCCTATCTAATGTAGCTGGTTTGAGAAACAATCAAGACATACACATGTAATTGAGATACACTCTACTGACTAAACATCCATAGATCATCATTACTTTTGACCAATATTTTCTTCCCTGATATGAAACGGACAGGAAATCTAAAGGGTGGTTTCTGTGTTTCTCTTTCAGGACAAGCACGCTGTGGAGGTGAGGAAAAACAGAGAGCACAAGGAGGAGAGCGGGTAGAGAGAGAGATGGAGAGAGAGCGTGGGGCCTCTGTTTTGTTGAGTGAGAAAAGGAGAGAAGAGAAAATACAACAACAAAAACGACAGTTTCTTAAAATGGAAATGGGATTTGTTTGACAGATGAGAATTCACAGTGATGGAATAGGAGGTGTGCATACAATCTTTTTGTGCTTATAAGTCAACAAAAGCAAAAAATGGAAGTTAGTTATTTTCAGAGCAGGCAGAGGTGGTTTCCTCAGAGCAATGGTGGAGAGACAGAAAATCAAGTTGTAGTTTTGTAGTGCCCTTGAGTGTAGCGGAGTATAACAGCGTTATGCACAATTTATAAACCACACTGAGTGGATATTGGCACATTTTGTAGGCTTGGCATTTATAATAGACCATGAACCCAGGACTTCCTGGAAAACAGTGGAAATTGTAACTTGGTGGACTATCCTGGCTAAATAAAATTAAAATAAAATACAATTAATACATAATTATTTGCAAGAAATTGAAATATATTCTGGTCAATAAAATCACTGACACACATACTTAAATTTAAAGCATTCTACACATCATACTGGATCTTACTTTTCACCACTTTTTGGCATGTCAGTTTATGTACATAAATAGGTGAGTAGTCTAATGTTGATATGTTGTACAGATGTAGGATCTTAATTTGATCACTCTTTTGTTGCTGAGAATTTACATTAAAATAAGGGTTTTTAAGGAGAATATTCTCTCTCTGCAGTAGTGAAAGATATAGGCATGGTATGGAATAAATATATGAATTAACTCAGCTGACTTGCATAATACAGTACTAGGAGCAGAAAAACAAGTTATTGCCTCTGACATTTTTCTTAGAGGTTGATATTTTAGTTAACTAAAACTCCTAGTAATGTATTACGCAAGCTAAAACATGCTGAAATGCAAACTTGAGATGTATTAGAGTTTTAAAAAGATTCTACATTTTGTAATTTTCACTTTGAAATGTCAGACTTGATTTGTCCTAATGAAAAATGTATCAACCCCCACAAAATCTCTATGCATTATAATCACATGAATTATAATCACATTTCCTGTTGCTGCAGGATTATTTTCCTGTTGTGGCAAACTAAGATCCTACATCTGTACTGCTAGTTTCTTTGTATTTTTTTAGACATAGTAGTTGTGATTAGTCGTAGAATAGACTGTTGCACGTATATGTACTACTTACAGATGTATGTGATATGTCACTCAATATCAATTAAAAAAGTAAAAGTCAGTATAAGAGATCCTTGTTGTTTGTATGCTTACTTACACTAGTCAGGTGTGTGCGCACGCTTGTGTCTTAGCTAACTGCCCTATCTCTGAACTCTGTGTTGTAGGTGTCATGACGGCCTGATCACAACACAAGCTGAACTTATTTTGGAAGCCATTTTGGGAGGCCATTCGCCAGCCTGTAGCCCTCTGGGTTCAGTTGTTTGGAGAAAAGACTCTGAGACTATGAGATTTTAATGATGACACGTGAGAGGTGGTCAAGTCAACGACTGAAGAGGAATGTTTTAGGATCTGACCAGTACAACAAAAAAGATTGAGCTGAAACAGAGTTCGGCTCAGGATTCTCACTAATGTGCCGACAGTGCCATTGGTGTGTGTGTGGAGTTTGTGGTTGGAGGGCCGGGGGAAGTGGGGGCATGTGCGTGAGCGTGAGTGTAAGTATGAGCATGAGCCAGAGTGTTTATACTTCAGTAAAACCACTTTGATATCACACATTGTGCTTTGAGCTCACACCTTCAAGCAAGGTTTTAACTCAAATGTCATTAATGTGTTTGGTTTGTAAACTTGAGTCTGTCTGAGCCAACATCATTGTAACTCTACTGAGATCAACAGAGGTCAGGGTATGATGTGGTTGTTTGTTACTGTACAGAAATTGTGCTCCATTTTAGATGACAAAAAGGAATAAAAAGTTGTTTTGAATTGATTGTGAATTTCTTTATTTAAATCAAATGAAAATATTATCCAATACATGAAATGACCCCAAAATAAACAATACATAATCAATTGTGTGATTTAAAGCTCAATAGAAAATATATCCATATTTGATTATTCAAATCAATCTTTTAATGACAGAGCCAAAGCTACATAAAACCAAAACACAAATACTTTCAATACATTCTACGCATGTAGGGATTGAGCCTTCAACATTGATATTGCCAGCACCATGGCCCAACCAGCTGTGCCACCAGGCTGGACCTCGTCACTCTAATATCATTACTGTTCGATGGTAGGCCTGACACAGGTGCAGCCCACCGAGATGACCTTTGACTCCAGCCGGTAGTGGCATTTCTTCCCACTTCCCATCACCTTCTTCAGGACCAGGATCTGGTAGAAGATGGGTTTGGACTTCAGGTTCCTGTCCTCCTTACCCTTGATGTTCAGACATCCCTTCAGAGAGCACCTGACCTCCGAGATGATGGGGGGAAAGCGTCTATCATCATAGGTAGTGCTGGAGAGAGAGGACGATATTAGAGATGTATTCAACAGAGCACAGTTGATCATTTCTCATACTTTCAAAGCAAGCATCTTAAAGGTATGAATGGTATAAAAACAGTGTGTGTGTGTGTGGGGGGGGGGGGGGGGGGGGGGGGGTAGTAAAACAAGAAAAATGTCCGACCTCCCCATGAGGACAAAGGCTATTTTAAGCTTTTAAGTGTTAGGTTTAGAATTATGGTTAGGGTAAGGGGTTAATGGTTTGGTTTAAGGTTAATGTCAGGGGTAAGGAAAATAGGATTTTGAATGCAAATACATTTGAGGTCCCCACGAGGATAGAAGAACAAAACTTGTGTGTGTGTGTCTTGGTGTTGGAATCGATGTCCCCTTGTATTGTGACATTTGCATTGTGTATGTGTAAGCTACATGTTGGTTCTTACTTGTAAGTCCATGGGGAGATTGAATGGTTGCAAATAGGTCTGATGGAATGGAAAGGAACCAAGTAATTTGGGTCTAGGTGCAGGGGGAGAATTACTGTGTCGGGACCTGAAGACTCTGACTCTGCAGGCTTCTTGTGTGTCTGCAGTGTGGTCCGTGTGTGGCTCTCTGTCTTCTCTGGATGGGCACGGGGGGCTGCCTCTGCCCCCATCATCATCACCAAAACCCCCTTCATACACAGCACCTGAGGAACCGAGGGACTGTTAGTAGCCTGGTACCACCTCTGAAATGGATCTTTACCCCAGGTTTCATTGGGACTCTTACTTTTCAAACAGCACACATTTCAATGTCTTCCCCAGCTGATACAGACACCAGTGGCAAAATCCAGTAATATCTTGAAGAAACTAAAGTCATCACTTACCGTCAAAGACTGGAAGCTTAAAGTAGATACCATGATGCTGCTGTGTTGTACTGTGGTCTGGTTGTTCTGTTGCTGTGTTGTGGTCCTGGTCTGGTTGTCTGAGGTGATGCTGTTAGTTTTATACTCTAGTGGCCTAGTGACCGTGTGAATTCGTCACTTGGTTCACTTCCTGCGATGCTGCAATTGATTTTCATCCTGTGCTTAGTAAGCACTAAGTAACCACACAGCATGAAAAGTAGTGCACATAGTTACTGCTGACTTATATGGAAAAGTTATTGTCTTATTTTGGGAATTTCAAGTCCATTGTGTGGTCCATATTTGGGCCAGATTACTTTGTTCCATGACAAAGTCAGTGGCAAAAGGTTAATATCAGTTGAGGACTTAGTTAATGACAACAATTAATTAACGACAAGTATTATCATTTTTATCACTATCATTGCAAAGGCTCGATGTACACTCACTGGACTCTAGCACTCACACATACTACACACACACACACACACACACACACACACACACACACACACACACACACACACACACACACACACACACACACACACACACACTGCTACACTCTGTTTATTATCTATGGACAGTCACTTTACCCTTACCTACATGTATATTACCAGTCAAAAGATTGGATACCTACTCATTCAATTTTTTTTTTTTTTTTTGACTATTTTCCACATTGTAGAATAATAGTGAAGACATCAAAACTATGAAATTACACAGATGGAATCATGTAGTTACCAAAAAAGTGTTAAAATAAAAATATATTTGAGATTCTTCAAAGTAGCCACCCTTTGCTTTGATGACAACTTTGCACCCTCTTGGCATTCTCTCAACCAGCTTCACCTGGAATGCTTTTCCAACAGTCTAGAAGGAGTTGAGAAACAAATGATAGTGGGACTAATTGTAAACCAGATGGAATGGCGTATCACTGCAGAATGCTGTGGTAGCCATGCTGGTTAAGTGGGCCTTGAATTCTAAATAAATCACTAACAGTGTTACAAGCAAAGCACCCCCACACCATCACACCTCCTCCTCCATGTTTCACGGTGGGAACCACACATGCGGAGATCATCCGTTCACCTACTCCTCGTCTCACAAAGACACGGCGGTTGGAACCAAAAATCTCAAATTTGGACTCATCAAATCAAATTTAATTTGTCACATACACATGGTTAGCAGATGTTAATGCGAGTGAAGCGAAATGCTTGTGCTTCTAGTTCCGACAGTGTCACACCCTGATCTGTTTCACCTGTCCTTGTTATTATCTCCACCCCATGCAGGTGTTGCTTGTTATCCCCAGTGTATTATCCCTGTGTTTCCTGTCTCTCCGTGCTAGTTCGTCTTGTATGTCCAAGCCTACCAGCGTTTTTTCCCATGTTTTCCTGCTTTGCATTTCTCATTTTACTAGTCCTCCCGGTTTTGACCCTTGCCTGTTTTCTGTACTGTACCCGCCTGCCTAACCATTCTGCCTGCCCTGACCTCGAGCCTGCCTGCCACTTTGTACCTCCTGGACTCTGAACTGGTTTTGACCTTTTGCCTGTCCACGACCATTCTCTTGTATATTCCTTTTGGATTTATTGAACTCCAACCATCTGCCTCCTGTGTCTGCATTTGGGTCTCGCCTAGTGTCATGATAGACAGTGCAGTAATATCTAACAACTACCTAATACACACAAATCTAAAAGGGGTCAATGAGAATATGTAAGTATATGGATGAGCGGTGGCCGAGCGGCATAGTCAAGGTGCAATAGATGGTATAAAATACAGTATGTACAATTGAAGTCGGAAGTTTACATACACTTAGGTTGGAGTCATTCAAATTTGTTTTTTAACCAATCCACAAAATTCTTGTTTACAAACTAGAGTTTTGGCAAGTTGGTTAGGACATCTACTTTGTGCATGACAAGTCATTTTTCCAACAATTGTTTACATACAGATTTTTTCACTTAATCACAATTCCAGTGAGTCAGAAGTTTACATACACTAAGTTGACTGTGCCTTTAAACAGAAAAATATGTCATGCCTTCTGATAGGCTAATTGACATCATTTTTGTTAAATGGAGGTGTACCTGTGGATGTATTCAAAGCCTACCTTAATTCTCAGTGCCTCTTTGAATGACATCATGGGAAAACATAGAAGAAATCAGCCCAAAAGATTGTAGACCTCCACAAGTCTGGTTCATCCTTGGGAGCAATTTACAAACGCCTGAAGGTACCACGTTCATCTGTACAAACAGATGCAGCCATCATACCGCTCAGGAAAGAGACGTCTTCGGTCTCCGAGAGATGAAAGTACTTTGGTGCGAAAAATGCTAATCAATCCCAGAACAACAGCAAAGGACCTTGTGAAGATGCTGGAGGAAACAGGTACAAAAGTATTTATATCCACAGTAAAACGAGTCCTATATCGATATAACCTGAAAGACCGCTCAGCAAGGAAGAAACCCCTGTTCCAAAACCGCCATAAAAGCCAGACTACGGTTGCAACTGCACATGTTGAAAAAGATGATACTTTTTGGAGAAATGTCCTCTGGTCTGTTTGGCCATAATGACAAAAATAGAACTGTTTGGCCGTAATGACCATCGTTATGTTTGGAGGAAAAAGGGGGCGGCTTGCAAGCCGAAGAACACCATCACAACCGTGAGGCACAGGGGTGGCAGAATCATGTTGTGGGGGTGCATTGCTGCAGGAGGGACTGGTGCACTTCACAAAATAGATGGTATCAAGAGGTACGAAAATTATGTGGATATATTGAAGCAACATCCCAAGACATCAGTTAAAGTTAAAGCTTGGTCGCAAATGGGTCTTCCAAATGGACAGTGAACCCAAGCATACTTCCAAAGTCGCGGCAAAATGGCTTAAGGACAATGTCAAGATAATGGAGTGGCCATCACAAAGCCCTGACCTCAATCCTATAGAAAATTTGTTGGCAGAACTCAAAAAGCATGTGCGAGCAAAGAGGCCTACAAACCTGACTCAGTTACACCAGCTCTGTCAGGAGGAATGGGCCAAAATTCACCCAACTTATTGTGGGAAGCTTTTGGAAGGCTACCCGAAAGCTTTGACCCAAGTTAACAATTTAAAGGCAATGCTACCAAATACTAATTGAGTGCATGTAAACTTATGACCCACTGGGATTGTGATGAAAGAAATAAAAGTTCAAATAAATTATTCTCTCCACTATTATTCTGACATTTCACATTCTTAAAATAATGTGGTGTTCCTAACTGACCTAAAACAGGGACCTAGGATTAAACTTCAGGAATTGTGACAAACTGTATGTAAACTTCCGACTTCAACTGTACATATGATATGAGTAATGTAAGATAGGTAAACATTATTAAAGTGGCATTATATAAAGTGACAAGTGACCCATTTATTCAATTGGCCAGTGATTTGGTCTCAATGTAGGCAGCAGCCTCAAATGAGTTTTCAATTGCTGTTTAACAGTCTGTTGGCCTTGAAGCTGTTTTTCAGTCTCCTGGTCCTAGCTTTGATGCACCTGTATTGACCTCGCCTTCTGGATCGTAACGGTGTGAACAGGCAGTGGCTTGGGGGGGTTGATGTCCTTGATGATCTTTTTGGGTTTCCTGTGACATCGGGTGCTGTAGGTGTCATAGAGGGCAGGTAGTTTGACTCCCGGTGATGCGTTGTGCAGACCGCACCACCCTCTGGAGAGCCTTGCGTTTGAGGGCGGCGCAGTTGCCATACCAACCTGACAGGATGCTCTCAATTGTGCATCTGTAAAATTTCGTCAGGGTTTTGTGTGACAAGACACAAGACACAAGACACATTTCTTCAGCCTCCTGAAGTTGAAGACGCCTTCTTCACCATACTGTCTGTGTGAGTGGACCATTTCAGTTTGTCTGTGATGTGTTCGCCGAGGAGCTTTAACATTTAAAAAAACCTCACCTCCTCCCTGTAGACTGTCTCTATTCGTTGTTGGTAATCAAGCCCACTACTGTTGTGTCATCTGCAAACTTGATGATTGAGGCGTGCATGGAGTACAGGAGGGGGCTGAGCACGCACCTTGTGAGGCCCCAGTGTTGAGGGTCAGCGAAGTGGAGATGTTATTTCCTATCAGTTTCACCATAGCGCTTGATGGTTTTTGCGACTGCACTTGAAGAAACTTTCAAAATTCTTGAAATCTTCCGGATTGACTGACCATCCTGTCTTAAAGTAATGATGGACTGTCGTTTCTCTTTGCTTATTTGAGCTGTTCTTGACATAATATGGACTTGGTCTTCTACCAAATAGGGCTATCTTATGTAGCCCTATTTGGTATAAGAACGAATTACGAAGAAAATAAATTCAACAAATGTACTTTTAAGAAGGTACACCTGTTAATTGAAATGCATTCCAGGTGACTACCTCATGAAGCTGGTTAAGAGAATGTCAAGAGTGTGCAAAGCTGGCAAGGCAAATGGTTGCTACTTTGAAGAATCTCAAATATATTTTGATTTGTTTAACACAGTTTTGCTTAAAATATTCCATGTGTTTTTTTTATAGTTGTGATGTCTTCAATATTATTCTACTGAAAATAGTACAAATAAATAAAAACCCTTGAATGAGCAGGTGTGTCCAAACTTTTGATTGAGGTATTGTAACATGTACAGTACGAATTACCTCGACTAGCCCGTACCCCTGCACATTGACTCGATACAGTTACCCCTTGTATTAAGCCTCGTTATTTTATTGTGTTACTATTTTTCCTTTATTTATTCAGCAAATTTCCATATTTACTTTTTTAAAATGCTACATTGCTACCTTGCTAGGGCTTGTAAGTAAACATTTCACAGTAACTGTTGTATTTGACACGTGACAAATAAAAATGTAGTTGATTTTATTAGTCACATACACGTGATTAGCAGATGTTATTGCGGGTGTAGCGAAATGCTTGTGCTTCTAGGTCCGACAGTGCAGTAATATCTAACAAGTAATATCTAACAAATTACACAACATATACCCAATACACACAAAGTAGGAATGAATTAAGACTATATACATATGAACGAGCACTATCAGAGCGGAACAGACAGATACAGTAGAATAGTATAGAAAACAGTATATACATATGAGATGAGTAATGCCAGATATGTAACATTATTAAGTGAATGAGATATAGTGGAATAGTACACACATGAGATGAATAATCCCAGATATGTAAACATTACTGTAGAATAGTATAGAGTACAGTTCAGTATATACATATATGATTAATGCAAGATATGGAAACATTATTAAGTGACTAAGATACAGTAGAATAGTATAGAATACAGTATATACATATGACTAATGCCAGATATGTAAACATTATTAAAGTGACTCGTGTTCCATTCCTTAAAGTGCCCAGTGATTTCTAGTCTATGGAGAGAAATCACTTATGTAGGGCTCAACAAAACGTTTGCCAAATAATTTTATACTGACATTAGCCAACCAGCCGGATGTGGCAAGCTGTATGGTTATGGGCCAGAGTTAGTCATGATTAGCTCTGATAGGTATGAAGATATCTATGTCACAGCAACAGTATGCCAGTTTAAACAGCCATTGTCAAGCCATTTGAGTCGGACTTTTTGGAGATCAGATCAACTTTATTATCCCACCAGGGGGAAATTAATTTGGTCGTGAGCTTCAAATGATGATGTATGTCTGTCTGCAATTTGATATCAGAATATTTTTGAGGACTCAATGTTCACTGTCCTGGGAAAATAGCAAAGTTAAAATTGTATCACAGTAATAATACAACTATGCAATCATAGACACCGTATGAATCCTCGCTCTTGATACTCCCACGCGTCAACACTCAGAACATAATAAAACCAGCCCCTGACCTGGATTGTCATGCCGATCACTATGTAACCAAAAGCAGAGATTCAGAAGGACCGCACAGTGAGTTTCCATCCTTCCATTTCACATTGTTTTATCATGGTTTTGCACTCCCGGATCGTGTTCAACATGATATCAAGACAATGTAGTTATATTTTGGTATCAATTGGCTTTTACAAAACGGCAAGGGTAGATTCCCAAATATTCATGCTAGATAATATCTAGATGCGTTTTGGATGATTAATTTCACTGTACAGAGCTGAACCCTAACACAGTGTGTCCCAAATAGTGGGCCCGGACATAACTAGTTCCCCTTTGGTCACAACAAAGGACTGAGTTCAGGCCAGACACATTGGTTTGAATCAGTTCCAAGAAAAAATTTGGTTTGATATTCAGTTTGCGATACATCAAGTAATGGAAAGCGAGAGATCTTGGAGTGACAGTTCAGGTACTCCAGAAAGGCTTGCCTGTGTTTTATGTGGCTCAGACCGTCTAGGACTTTCTACTTGTTATGTCAAAACAGTGCGACAATCTATGACACCACCGTCAGAGGAAATATGGACATCAGGCCCAGGGTTAAGCTACATGGGGGTTTCTAAACATCCAGGAATCTCTGAAGTTGCTTCTTCTTCCTCCACTAAACCTACCAGTGTGGGCTAAGTAATATCTAGGAACCACAGGGGAACACGTCACCTGACCCCAAAAACAATTGTAAAACATATTTTTGAACTATTGCATTTTATATCAATTATATGGATTTAAAACCTGTTTATCTGTGGCTTACATTGGTCAATCAATAGCTGAGAACAAGTCACAAATATCTCTTTCCTTTCCTGACTTCTCTAAGTGGATAGCAGCCATCTTACAGGCTCCTGACCAATTCCGCTATTTTGTGTTTTCTTTAAGCTGATCTTAACGTTTTTTTGTACACAATGTCTCTGCCATCATTTCCTATAACCGAAAACAGCTTCTGGACTTCAGACAGCAATCACTAACCTCAATTTGGATGAGAATTTCTACTTCAACAAGTTGGCAGCTCTGGATGTTCTGCTTACTACAGACCAGGCCCTAATGCCCGGGACTTGAAAGAGGAAGTAGCGGCAAAAAAATAGAGGCAGGTGAAATGGCATCCTGCCGAGACTATGTCATCAAACAAATAGACGCTGTTGACCTCCGTGCTGTTGGCAAATGTGCAGTTACTGGAAAACAACCTGAATGAGCGTTGTTCAAGAATATCATATCAAAGGGACCTGAAAAACTGTAATATCCTATGTTTCTCAGAGACGTGGTTATAAGGGCACAAGGCGAGACCCAGATGCAGACACGGGAGGCAGATGGTTTGAGTCTTTGATATTTATTACATCCAAAAGGTGTAGGCAAGAGAATGGTCGTGGACAGGCAAAAGTTCAGAGTCCAGGAGGTACAGTGTGGCAGGCAGGCTCAAGGTCAGGGCAGGCAGAATGGTTAGGCAGGTGGGTACAGAGTCCAGAAAACAGGCAAGGGTCAAAACCGGGAAAATAGAATAGAAAAAGGCACTGGAAAAACACACTGGTTGACTTGGAACATACACTATGAACTGGCACAGGAATCACAGGGGTATATACACCAGGGATAACAAGCTACACCAGGGATAACAAGCGACACCTGGAGGGGGTGGAGACAATAACAAGGACAGGTGAAACGGATCAGGGTGTGACAGTGGTTGTACGAGGTTTTCAGTTTCTTGGCAATTTCTCGCATGGAATAGCCTTCATTTCTCAGAACAAGAATAGACTGACGAGTTTCAGAAGAAAGTTCTTTGTTTCTGGCCATTTTGAGCCTGTAATCGAACCTACAAATGCTGATGGTCCAGATACTGAACAGGCCCTGGCTCGGGTGGTTGATGCCCTTGATGATATTTTTGGACTTCCTGTGACATCGGGTGCTGTAGATTTCCTGGAGGGCAGGCACCTTGCCCCTGGTGATGCGTTGGGCACTGCAGTTGCCATACCAGGTGGTGATACAGCCCTATAAGATGCTCTCAATTGTACATCTGTAAAGGTTTGTGAGGGTCTTAGGGGCCAAGCCAAATTTCTTCAGCCTCCTGAGGTTGAAGAGGTGCTGTTGCGCCTTCTTCACCATACTGTCTGTGTGGGTGGACCATTTCAGATTGTCAGTGATGTGTACGCCGAGGAACTTGAAGCTTTTCACCTTCTCCACTTTGGTCCCGTCTATTTGAATAGAGTCGTGCTCTATCTGTTGTCTCCTGAAGTCCACGATCAGCTCCTTCGTTTTGTTGTCATTGAGGGAGATGTTGTTTTCCTGGCACCACTCCACCAGGGCCCTAACTTCCTGCCTGTAGGCTGTCTTGTCATTGTTGATAATCTGGCTAATCTGGATTCTTATAAGAAAGGTCGCTATATCCTCCGATGAACCATCAAACAGGCAAAGCGCCAATACAGTACTAAGATCCAATCCTACCACCTCGGCTCTGACGATCAACGGGTGTGTCAGGGCTTTCAAACTATCGTGGATTACAAAAGGGAAACCCAGCCGCGAGCTGCGCAGTGACATTAGCCTACTGTACCAGACAAGCTAAATGCCTTCTATGCTTTCTTCGAGGCAAGCAACACTGAACCATGCATGAGAGAATCAGCTGTTCCGGACTACTGTGTGATTTTGCTCTATATGAGTAAGACCTTTAAACAGGTTAACATTCACAAGGCCGGGGAACAGACGGAATACCAGGATGCATACTCAGATCATTCACTGACCAACTGGCAAGTGTCTTCACAGACATTTTCAACCTATCCCTGGCCCTGTTTGTAATACCTACATGTTTCAAGCAGACCACCATAGTCCCTGTGCCCAAGAAGCCAAGGAAACTTGACTAAATGACTAACGCCCCGTAGCACTCACATCAAATAGCCATTGAAATTCTTTGAAAGGCTGGTCATGGCTCACATCAACACCATCATCCCAGACACCCTAGATCCACTCTAATTCGCATACTACCCCTACAGATCCACAGATGAGGCAATCTCTATTGCACTCCGCACTCCAAATAAAATGTTTAATTTATTTGTTGTGTTTTGTTGTCTCATGGGTAGCAGATAAATAAGCTGCATTTTATTTATCGACATGCACACATCCTCTCTCCAGACAAAATGGGGTCACAGAAGTGCTGATACGCTTCCAAGCTGTACAGGCCCTGAGCAACACGCAAGACTCTAACAAGTCACTGCAGCAGACTCAGAATGACAACTCAACACCTTCTGACAGAGACCTCAACAGGGGACGCAAGGAACCAAATCACACAGGGTGACAAGGTGGCATCACAGGAAGCGGCAGGACTAGAAGGAAAGACACGGGAAGTTGGTGAAGTCCCTAAAGGAAAGTACTGTATTGTACAGTACCTGTAAGAGCTCTCTCTCCATCTCTCGCTCTCGTTCTCTTATGTGGGTGGTGGTAGATGCAGCCTGTTCTAAAATAGGACAGTGGTTGGATGCAGTCAGCCTCTCACTCATCTGTGTGATGTTGTGCAGTGGTTGAGTGGTAGAGAGCACATGGGGAAACCATATCATTGGAGGCATCTATCTAGAACAGAGTTTCGTCTAGATGGAGAGATAGATAGCAAAGCTGTTGTGTAGTTCATAGCCTAGCGTGTACGGGAATGACTAGAAAACAACTGGGTAGGAGGAGGTAGGAGTATCACACAACCGTTGCTTATCTGGTATAATCTTTTCAACCTATGTGGTTGATCATTAAGATAAGAAGATAGATGCATGCAACTGGCTACAGGAATGACCATCCATTGTACTATAACCGCTGTGTGTGCAGGCTTACGTTCCAGCCCAGCAATAGTACCCCAAAAGCATTTTAAGGCTAAGTTCATAGTTAGAAACTTCACAAGAGCATCATTTAATCTCCAAAAACCATTGCTTTTAATGTTTCACTTGAAAACCCTTTAAATTTACTGCCTGCCTCAGACCACTCATAGAACAGTGCATCGTTAGATGCTTTTTTGCCCTCCCGCGTCACTTTATACATAGAAGATCTCCGCTAATCATGGAATCACATGGTTTATCCAGCACTCTGTGACAGCTGATAACTTCAGAACAAAATGTACTATAAATAAAGTTGCCAATGTCTTTGCAATTGATACAAACAAGCATGAATGAAGTAAAAACCGAGATGACTGTGTTAAAATATAAATACAGTAGGCTGTAGGCCTATATCAGTCCTATCGAAATACATTTCATGTTCAATCAATTGAGTTCTATTTTCCTACTTGTAGGCTACTGTCTGTAATTTGTCTCAATATAGTTAATGATGTGTAATGTGTAGCCTAATGGCGACTTAGTGCATTTTATGAGGTAAGCATTAGAATAAGCGCCCTCAATATTTGCAGCTGTAGGTGGTAATAGGAACTGATCCGTAACCAGTATTGTGAAATAATGCTAATGTTAAGGTAACATTTAAATTGAGATCAGCCCTGACTTTCTTTCGATCCTATCAGTTTCGAGACATGCTCCAACGATGCACTTAGCAACTGTCATCTCTGTGTGGTGCTTTGGGAAACGCATGTTACATCTTCGGCCATTGTAGGAAAGATGCATCGTTAAAACACTCCTAAACCTAAATTCCATCGCTATCGTGAAACTGGGCCCTGAGCTGTAACTAAAGCATACACAAACTGTAGGTCCCCAGGACCAGCAATTAAGAACATTGCACTAGGAGAAGCAAACAGAGCCACACAAGAGATAATATAATCTAGTCATACCTTCTAAGAATCACTGCTCCTCTAATTTACGTGATCCATACAAAGCCCTCCCTCCCTCCCCCACCCTCCCTTCGGCAAACCCGACCACGACGCCATCTTGATCCTACCGTCTTATAGGCAGAAACTGAAACAGGATGTACCAGTGACAAGAACCATTAAACGCTGGTCTGAGCAACAGGAATCCACGCATCAAGATTGTTTTGATCATGCGGACTGGGATATGTTTCGAACAGTCTCAGAGAACAACATCGATCTATACGCTGACTCGGTGAGTGAGTTTATAAGGAAGTGCATTGGAGGTGTTGTACCCACTGCGGATATTAAAACCTACCCTAACCAGAAACCGTGGATGGATGGCGGCATTCACGCAAAATTGAAAGCGCGAACCACTGCATTGAACCATGGAAAGAGGTCTGGGAATGTGGCTGAATATAAACAGTGTAGTTATTATTCCCTTCGCTAGATTATAAACCAAGCAAAATGCCGGTACAGGGACAAAGTGGAGTTGCAATTCAACGGCTCAGACACGAGACGTACTGTATGTGACAGGGTCTACAGGAAATTACTGACAACAAAAATAAAACCAGCCACGTCACAGACACCGACGTCACGCTTCCAGACAAACTAAACACCTTCTGATAATACTGCTTTGAGGATAGTACAGCGGCCCGCTAACGTGGACTGGCTACAGTGCCACCGTTGCGTGCCCCCCCCCCCCTCTTTCTCCGTGGCCGACGTGAGTAAAATATTTAAACGTGTTAACCCCCGCAAGGCTGCTGGCCCAGAAGATATCCCTAGCCGTGTCCTCAGAGCATGTGCAGACCAGCTGGCTGGTGTGTTTACGGACATATTCAATCACTCCCTATCCCAGTCTGCTGTCTCTACATGCTTCAAGATAGTCACCATTGTTCCTGTACTCAAGAAGGCAAAGATAACTGAACTAAATGACTACCGCCCCGTAGCACTCACCACTGTCATCATTAAGTGCTTTGAGAGACTAGTCAAGGATCATATCACCTCCACCTTACCGGCCACCCTAGACCCACTTCAGTTTGCATACCGCCCCAACAGGTCAACAGACGATGCAATCGCCATCACACTGCACACTGCCTACTGCCCTATCCCATCTGGACAAAAGGAAGACCTATGTAAGAATGCTGTTCATCGACTACAGCTCAACATTCAACACCATAGTACCCTCCAAGCTCATCATCAAGCTGGAGGCCCTGGGTCTCAACCCCGCCCTGTGCAAATGTGCCCTGGACTTCCTGACGGGCCGACCCCCAGGTGGTGAAGGTAGGAAACAACATCTCCACTTTGCTGACCCTCAACACTGGGGCCCAACAAGGCTGCATGCTCAGCCCCCTCCTGTACTCCCTGTTCACTCACGACTCTGTGGCCATGCACGCCTCCAACTCAATCATCAAGTTTGCAGACGGCAGAACAGTAGTGGGCTTGATTACCAACAACGATGAGAGCCTACAGGGAGGTGGTGAGGGCACTCGGAGTGTGGTGTCCGGAAAACAGCCTCTCACTCAACGTCAACAAAACAAAACAAAGGGGATGATCGTGGACTTCAGGAAACAGCAGAGGGAGCACCCCCCTATCTACATCGGAGGGACAGCAGTGGAGAAGGTGGAAAGTTTTAGGTTCCTTGGCGTACACATCACAGACAAACTGAAATGGTCCACCCAACAGAGCCAGAAATTTTGCTTGTCACCCAAAACCCTGACAAACTTTTACAGATGCACAATTGAGAGCATCATGTCGGGCTATATCACAACCTTGTATGGCAACTGCACCGCCGTCAACCGCAAGGCTCTCCAGAGGGTGGTGCAGTCTGCACAACGCATTACCGGGCGCAAACTACCTGCCCTCCATGACACCTACAGCACCCGATGTCACAGGAATGCCAAAAAGATCATCAAGGGCAACAACCACCCGAGCCACTGCCTGTTCACACCGCTACCATCCAGAATTTGAGGTCAGTACAGGTGCATCAAAGCTGGGACCGAGAGACTTAAAAGCAGCTTCTATCTCAAGGCCATCAGACTGCTAAACAGAAATCACTAACTCAGAGAGGCTGCTGCCTACATTGAGACCCAATCACTGGCCACTTTAATAAATGGAACACTTGTCACTTTAAACAATGACACTTTAAATAATGCCACTTTAATAATGTTTACATGTCTTACATTACTCATATCACATGTATATACTGTTTTTTTACCATCTATTGAACCTTGCCTATGCCGCTCGGCCATCGCTCATTCTTATAATTAAACTTTTTAATTTACTTTAAATATTTAAATATTACTGCACTGTTGGAACTAGAAGCACAAGCATTTCACTAAACCTGCGTTAACATCTGCTAACTATGTGCATGTGACCAATACAATTGTATTTGATTTGATTTACAGGATGCATAATATCCGTGAGGGAAATTAGTAATCCAGTTTTAAAAGGCAACTCAACCACTTTTCAACCTCATTTTAATTTTCTACACCACATTTTCAAACACTATGAGATCTGCGGTGATGTGGGGAGCAAGAAAATACCCTCCCCCTGGCTAGAAACTCATTACAAGTTTTGAAAATCACAGTTTTTCTTACTTTTAATCCTACCCTGTGATTTTACAGAGAGTGGCGATTTTAGCATATAAATCTTGGTGGCACAAGCGGTTAAGAGGCTATCCGTAATTTCGATTAAGACATTAATGAGCGAGCTAGGACGGATATAGTCAATATAACTATTTGTTTAGCACTTTTGAAATGTACAGCGACAGAATTGAGAACATGGGCCGTTCTTACAATGTTCTCCCTGTACACCAAGTCAGAACCGTAGGATAAATAGAAGGGGAATAAGCAGACAATGAAAGCTCTTACAATATTCAATGATTACATTTCTCTAAAACAGGTTATAGGCTACATGTTCACCACCAAGTCAGAACAGTAGGCAAAATTAAGAGGGGTAAATAGACCAAATTATTAGAGGCACGTGGGCTACTAACATCTTACTACACAACATACACTTAGTATTACTTTCTTAGCTACTGTATACATACCTTCCTGGCATATTACATAATTTATGAAGTAGCTTACAATACATTTTTGGACTCACCTTCCGGTGCTGTTCTCACTTGAACAGGAAGGTGGCGCGACGGTCCTTCATGGGAACATTTTGTCATCAAAGTCAGGCTTTATCTGTATTTATGTGCTTTCAAAACAACAGGGAACTTGGAAAACAATAAACATTGAACCTTGACGGGGTCATTGGTTGTAGCTCTAGAAAAAGGCCGGAATTTCAAGTCCGAGTTGGATGACCGTTCAAAATGTACTTTCCCAGTCAGAGCTTGTTTATTTTCCAACTTCCCAGTTGTCTTGAACTCACTGAAGTCAAGTTTTCGCAGTTCCGAGTTAAGTTGTTTTGGTGTGGCACAAATCATGCCTCATTGACAGTATGGCCAATGTCAATGTAGTTGTTTATAATTTAAACTTGGAAAAGAGCCCATTAATCCCAGATTTGGGACCACACAGCCACTATCACCGATTCCTTCCAAACCACTCATTGTTGAACTTGCGATTTCCACCTTGCTGTGTAATGTTTACGTCCAATGGATGATGAGCACCAACACATTTTATCTATAATTTCTCTTCATTATTTGATTTGATGTAATTTTAACTGTGGCCAATGACCTTGAGCCTTCTTGGATGGGCACTTCTAATCTAACTCTATGGCAGCACCCAAGGGCTACAATTTTCGATGTCTACGCTTACACGGAACCCAAACCGACTGTGCGCGTGCACCATCGTGCGCCATCGTGCATACATTTAATTTGTCCCCCTACACCAAACGCGATCACGACATGCAGGTTAAAATATCAAAACAAACTCTGAACCAATTACATTAATTTGGGAACAGGTCACAAAGAATGAAACATTTATGGCAATTTAGCTAGTTAGCTTGCACTTTGCTTAGCTAATTTGTCCTGGGATATAAACATTGAGTTAATATTTTACCTGAAATACACAAGGTCCTCTACTCAGACAATTAATCCACACATAAAACAGTCAACCAAATCGTTTCTAGTCATCTTTCCTCCTTCCAGGCTTTTTCATCTTTGGACTTACATGGTGATTGGCATCTAAACGTTCATAGTATTACTACACCTACCGGCAACACAGTTCGTCTTTCAATCACCCACGTGGGTATAACCAATTTGAGATGGCATGTGGGTATCTGTTTCTTTAAATCAATGAGATGGGAGAGGCAGGACTTGCAGCACGATCTGCGTCAGAAGCATGTAGAGTTCTATTTTAGCCCTTGGCAAACGCAGACGCTCGTTGACGTGCGCAAGCAGTGTGGGTGCAATAATTGAATAACATAGATTTCTAAATTTACTTTGCAATGCTTGCGCATGTGGCGCGAGCGGTGTGGTCAGCCTATTAGTCTTGGCAGTGATGTGGTGTCACCATGAGTGAGAGAACACGTAGCTAATCACGGCGCAATGCTTCATATTTTCTGCTGTCTTGCCCCCCACCACAGAATGCTCTGAGCTAGGCTGAAACACCTGTATTTTGGAGATGCCTTACTCAAGAAAACAAAAAAAGAGACCATTCTTGTATGCGGCTTTATTAACTCAATTAAATATATATATATATGGCAAAAAAAAAAAATATATATATATATATATATATACAGTGGGGAGGACAAGTATTTGATACACTGACGATTTTGCAGATTTTCCTACTTACAAAGCATATAGAGGTCTGTAATTTGTATCATAGGTACACTTCAACTGTGAGAGACGGAATCTATAACAAAAATCCAGAAAATCACTTTGTATGATTTTCAAGTAATTAATTAGCATTTTATTGCATGACATAAGTATTTGATCACCTACCAACCAGTAAGAATTCCGGCTCTCACAGACCTGTTAGTCTCACAGTTTAAGTGTACCTATGATACAAATTACAGACCTCTACATGCTTTGTAAGTAGGAAAACCTGCCAAATCAGCAGTGTATCAAATACGTCAAAGACGTTGGTAGTAGATTAGGTGATAAGGCCAACTAACTTAGATCTGCAGAATCTCCCGTTGTTTACAATGGTCTGCCACCGATATGCAGGTCAAAGATAATATCACATTTGTATCACTTTTCTAATCAATAGTACTTGCAGTTCTTCCACTCAAGACAATAATATAAATTCACCACTCAGACAGAAGGATGTGGAAGACGTCAGAGATGGAGCTCAAAAACAACGCGTCGAAATACCTGGTGAGTAAAACAGACAGCATGTGTGAGAAAGCAACTAATAAGGTTTTTTGTTATACTGAAAATCATATGTAACAGTTGATTAATTTGCCATACTTCTGTTGCCATATACAGTGGGGAGAACAAGTATTTGATACACTGCTGATTTTGCAGGTTTTCCTACTTACAAAGCATGTAGAGGTCTGTAATTTGTATCATAGGTACACTTCAACTGTGAGAGACGGAATCTAAAACAAAAATCCAGAAAATCACATTGTATGATTTTCAAGTAATTACTTAGCATTTTATTGCATGACATAAGTATTTTTGATACATCAGAAAAGCAGACCTTAATATTTGGTACAGAATCCTTTGTTTGAAATTACAGAGATCGTACATTTCCTGTAGTTCTTGACCAGGTTTGCACACACTGCAGCAGGGATTTTGGCCCACTCCTCCATACAGACCTTCTCCAGAGCCTTCAGGTTTCGGGGCTGTCGCTGGGCAAGACGGACTTTAAGCTCCCTCCAAAGATGTTCTATTGGGTTCAGGTCTGGAGACTGGCTAGGCCACTCCAGGACCTTGGGATGCCTCTTACGGATCCACTCCTTAGTTGCCCTGGCTGTGTGTTTCGGGTTGTTGTCATGCTGGAAGACCCAGCCATGACCTATCTTCAATGCTCTTACTGAGGGAAGGAGATTGTTGGCCAAGATCTCGCGATACATGGCCCCATCCATCCTCCCCTCACAACGGTGCAGTCGTCCTGTCCCTTTTGCAGAAAAGCATCCCCAAAGAATGATGTTTGCACCTCCTTGCTTCACGGTTGGGATGGTGTTCTTGGGGTTGTACTCATCCTTCTTCTTCCTCCAAACACGGCGAGTGGAGTTTAGACCAAAAAGCTCTATTTTTGTCTCATCAGACCACATGACCTTATCCCATTCCTCCTCTGGATCAACCAGATGGTCATTGGCAACTTTAGACGGGCCTGGACATGTGCTGGCTTGAGCAGGGGGACCTTGTGTGCGCTGCAGGATTTTAATCCATGACGGCGTAGTGTGTTACTAATGGTTTTCTTTGAGACTGTGGTCCCAGCTCTCTTCAGGTCATTGACCAGGTCCTGCCGTGTAGTTCTGGGCTGATCCCTCACCTTCCTCATGATCATTGATGCCCCACGAGGTGAGATCTTGCATGGAGCTCCAGACCGAGGGTGATTGACCGTCATCTTGAACTTCTTCCATTTTCTAATAATTGGTTGCCTTCTCACCAAGCTGCTTGCCTATTGTCCTGTAGCCCATCCCAGCCTTGTGCAGGTCTACAATTTTATCCCTGATGTCCTTACACAGCTCTCTGGTCTTGGCCATTGTGGAGAGGTTGGAGTCTGTTTGATTGAGTGTGTGGACAGGTGTCTTTTATTCAGGTAACGAGTTCAAACAGGTGCAGTTAATACAGGTAATGAGTGGAGAACAGGAGGGCTTCTTAAAGAAAAACTAACAGGTCCGTGAGAGCCGGAATTCTTACTGGTTGGTAGGTGATCAAATACTTATGTCATGCAATAGAATGCAAATTAATTATTTAAAAATCATACAATGTGATTTTCTGGATTTCTGTTTTAGATTCCGTCTCTCACAGTTGAAGTGTACCTATGATAAAAAATTACAGACCTCTACATGCTTTGTAAGTAGGAAAACCTGCAAAATCGGCAGTGTATCAAATACTTGTTCTCCCCACTGTACTTCTGATGTGCTGGTTGATTTATCTTATAATTTTTTTTTTTGCCTCATGTATTCATTAGTACAGTGCAGCATCACATCTGATTTGGACAAATATATTCATTTAATTGATGAAAATGCAAGTAGAATAATTTCTGTCCCATGGTTTTTGATTATCCTGTCTGTTTCTGCTTAAGTTTCAGCACTTTTAATTTGTTACATAACTTGTAATATTTACTTGTATTTCCATCTCTTCCCATCCTCAGGTTGTGTGCTGTGTGTCTATGCTGCTGGGCCTGACAATGGCCAAAGGGGAGGTAGGGGAGAAGGAGAGGTGTGAGGACACACTGACCATTCCTTCAGACTACTACAAGACTCCTTCAGAGGAATCAGAGGGAAACGGGAACATCAACACACGCTCCCTGTCCCCCTGGACCTGGAAGTAAGTTTACAGCAACACATACACTAAAGTATTTGATACTGTACTTAAAGGGATAGTTTTCAGAAATGCTGACCTCGGGAGGAGTTATGCGACTGTCTAAAAATGTTAATTTCAAGCTCTAAGGAAAGCCTGTGAAAACTATCCCTTAAAACTGTATTTAGTAAGTTCTACTGTTTAAATATTTGTTGTTGATTTATTGCCTAAGTGGTTTTCCTCTCTTTCTGTTCCATCTCCAGACCCATTACAGTGAAGAACCGTATTCCTCCGACCATTTGGGAGGCCAAGTGCAGCTCTATGTACTGTGTCTACCCCACCAACAGCAGCCAGGCCGTGGGCTACCAGCAGAACTCTGTACCTATCTACCAGCAGGTCATGGTGCTCCATATCTCAGCCACTAGGAAGTGCTACAACGTCGCCTTCCTGTCTGTGGCCGTGGGGTGCACCTGTGCCTGGGCAAGAACCTCTTGATGTTGTCTGCAGAACAGTATATCTATTGTCTTTCTTGGTTTGGCTATTAATTTAATTCAATCAAAATGTTATTTAATGTATTTTCATTTAAAGCTTCTAAGGAAGTCCAATATTTTTTGATCTCACAAAGCCAGAAGAATTGACTGTGAATAATTGAGTAGAATTCAAGAAAAACATATTTATAAACGTTTTCCACTTGAGCAATAAAAGCATTTTAAAACCCCACTTGTCGTACACTTTTTGAAACATATATATGTTTAGAATATACTATAATAGTATTGTATTGTGGAATCTACATGGAAAATACACTGGATTTTATTCACGTCTCCATCGCAACCAAAAATCTATGTTGCTTTGAGGGTGGAATTTCAACCACATGATTACAGTATGTCATCATTGTAACCAGTGCTGTGTGTAAGTTTACTAAGCAAACAATCTGGAATTTCAAAACACATGAATGTTTCTTATAAAAACCAGAGGTAATGCAATCAGTCTTTCCTCAACTCTTTGCCAAACGAGACTGGCATGCATAGTATTAATTTTAGCCCTCATATTACAATGAAGAGCAAGAAGTGCCGCTCTGTACTGGGACAGCTGCAGCTTTACTAGGTCCTTCTTTATAACATTTGACCATATACCTGGACAATAATCAAGATAAGATAAAACTAGGGCCTGCAGGACTTTCTTTGTGGAGTGTAGTGTCAAAAAAGCTGAGCATTTCTTTATTACGGACAGACCTCTCCCCATCTTTACAACCATTGAATCTATGTGTTTTGATCATGACAGTTTAGAAACTAAGGTAACACCAAGTAATTTATTCTCCTGAACTTGTTCAATAACCACACCAGATTCAGCTGAGGTCTAAAACACAGGAAATGATTTGTACCAAATACAATGTTCTTAGTTTTACAGATGTTCAGGGCCAGTTTATTGCTGGCCACCCATTCCAAAACAGACAACTCTTTATAAAGGGTTTCAGTAACTTCAATTGCTGTGGTTGCTGATATGTTTGAATGAATCATCAGCTTACATGGACACATGCTTTGTTTAATGCCAGTGGTAGGTCAATGGTAAAAATAAAAAAAGAGTAGAGGGCCTAGAGTACACCACTGCCCTGCAGTACACCACACTTTACATGTTTGACATTAAAGAAGCTTCCATTAAAGAAAATCATCTGAGTTCTATCAGATACATAGCTCTGAGTCCATGATATGGCAGAGATTGAAAAGCCATAAACATACGTTTTCTCAAGACCTATCAGGTTTGAAGGTAAGACCCCAGGTGCAGACGGTGTCGAAGTAACAAAAGTTTATTAAATCGAGCACAGGCAGGCATAGGTACAGGAAGGCATGCAGGCTCAGGCTCAGGGCGGGCAGAAAGGTAAAAACTGGGAAAATAGGAACTATAGACAAGACAGGAGCAAGGGAAAAGCAGGAGACAAAGGGCCGTGAGACATGGATTTAACTCTGTACACATGAAAGGTAGGATGTATACCTTCAGGCCTAAGGACAAAGACTTTCCTCTAGGCTCAGATTAAAGATATGACAGATAGGAGTGGCTATAGTCAGCTACCTAATAGCTTTCCATCTAAGTTGGCAATGCCAGGAGGTTTGTCATTATTGATCGATAACAATAATTTCCCCACCTCTCCCACACTACCTTTGCAAAATTCAAACTTGCAATGCTTTTCTTTCATTATTATAATTTTTTATACATTAGTATAATGGCTCACTGTTTGTTGTTGGCATTTCCTGCCTAAGTCTGTCCACTTTAAGTTTGTCTACAGTATTTCTAACACCATCCACATAAGAGTCACATCTAAATCTTTTGTATAATCTCTTACACACCATTTTAGGCCCATCTTTTGGGACTTTCCTGGATATAGCCACTGTGATCACTGCATAAAATGGGTACAGAACCAACTTTAGAACAAAGTTCGACAGTATTAGTAAAAATGTGATCAATATATGTGGATTATCTTGTTCCTGTAGTGTTCGTAAACACCCTGATAGGTTGATTAATAACCCGAACTAGATTTCAGACACTGGTTACAGCAAGAAGCATCCTCTTGAGTGGACAATTTGATGAAAACCAGTCAATATTCAGGTCCCCAAGAAAGTAGACCTCTCTGTTTGAATCACATACTGTACACTATCAAGCATTTCACACATATTATTTAGATACTGACTGTTAGCACTTGGTGGCCTATAGGAACACCCCAAAAGAAAAGGCTTTAGATGTGCCAAGTGAACCTGCAAACACAACACTTCAATAACACTTGACATAAGATCTTCTCTAAGCATTACAGGGATATGGCTCTGAATATATACAGCAACACCTCCCCCATAAGCATAACTGTCTCTTCTATAGATGTTATATCCTTGTATTGCTACTGCTCTATCATCAAATTAATTATCTAAGTGAGTCTCAGAAATGGCTAATATATGAATGCTATCTGATGTTAGCAAGTTATTGATTTGATTAACCTTATTTCTAAGTCTACATATATTAATATGGGCTATTTTCATCCTATGTCTAGCTTATCTTAGATAGACATACAATGGAAAATAGCAAACAAAGCAAGATAAAAAATATATACATTCATCAGTCCATTAATCAGTTGTGTGTAAGTGTGTGTGGGTGTGTAAGTGTGTGTGGGTGTGTGTGCTGAGGGGTTTAAGCTATGAACCCATAGGCTTGGCTCTCTCATCTCTTCAAGGCTTTTGGAAGGGAGGGTGGACAATGAGCCTGTCATAGCGGATGTAAGCAATGTCCCCACGCGCTCTGGCAGCTTTCCTGGCTAGGATAAGTTCTTCCCTCTTCTGGCACACAACTTCAGGATAGTTCTCATTGAGGAAGATATACGTTCCTCTCAAGTTCTTGGCTCTTTCCAGAGCAGCTACCTTGTCCTTGAAGAAAAGTGATAACACATTAAGTGTTGTATAAATACAACATATTGTATATTGTATTCCCATTTGAACTTTGCTGTGACTTTTGAGTGGCAGGTAGTCTAGTGCTTAAGAGCGTTGGGCCAGTGATCGTAAAGTAGCTGGTTCGGATCCCCGAGCCGGTTAGTTGAAAAATCTGTTGATGTGCCCTTGAGCAAGGCACTTATCCCAAATTGCTCCAGGGTCACCGTCAATTATGGATGATCCCTGGCTGTGACCCACTCAAAAATGTACAGTTTTGTCACACAACACAATGCTACAGATGTCTCAATTTTTGAGGGAGCGTGCAATTGGCATGATGACTGCAGGAATGTCCATCAGAGCTGTTGCCAGAGAATTGAATGGAAATGTCTCTTTTTATTTATTTTATTTATTTTACCTTTATTTAACCAGGTAGGCAAGTTGAGAACAAGTTCTCATTTACAATTGCGACCTGGCCAAGATAAAGCAAAGCAGTTCGACAGATAAAACGACACAGAGTTACACATGGAGTAAAAACAAACATACAGTCAATAATGCAGTATAAACAAGTCTATATACAATGTGAGCAAATGAGGTGAGAAGGGAGGTAAAGGCAAAAAAAGGCCATGATGGCAAAGTAAATACAATATAGCAAGTAAAATACTGGAATGGTAGTTTTGCAATGGAAGAATGTGCAAAGTAGAAATAAAAAAATAATGGGGTGCAAAGGAGCAAAATAAATAAATAAATAAAAATTAAATACAGTTGGGAAAGAGGTAGTTGTTTGGGCTAAATTATAGGTGGGCTATGTACAGGTGCAGTAATCTGTGAGCTGCTCTGACAGTTGGTGCTTAAAGCTAGTGAGGGAGATAAGTGTTTCCAGTTTCAGAGATTTTTGTAGTTCGTTCCAGTCATTGGCAGCAGAGAACTGGAAGGAGAGGCGGCCAAAGAAAGAATTGGTCTTGGGGGTGACTAGAGAGATATACCTGCTGGAGCGTGTGCTACAGGTGGGAGATGCTATGGTGACCAGCGAGCTGAGATAAGGGGGGACTTTACCTAGCAGGGTCTTGTAGATGACATGGAGCCAGTGGGTTTGGCGACGAGTATGAAGCGAGGGCCAGCCAACGAGAGCGTACAGGTCGCAATGGTGGGTAGTATATGGGGCTTTGGTGATAAAACGGATTGCACTGTGATAGACTGCATCCAATTTGTTGAGTAGGGTATTGGAGGCTATTTTGTAAATGACATCGCCAAAGTCGAGGATTGGTAGGATGGTCAGTTTTACAAGGGTATGTTTGGCAGCATGAGTGAAGGATGCTTTGTTGCGAAATAGGAAGCCAATTCTAGATTTAACTTTGGATTGGAGATGTTTGATATGGGTCTGGAAGGAGAGTTTACAGTCTAACCAGACACCTAAGTATTTGTAGTTGTCCACGTATTCTAAGTCAGAGCCGTCCAGAGTAGTGATGTTGGACAGGCGGGTAGGTGCAGGTAGCGATCGGTTGAAGAGCATGCATTTAGTTTTACTTGTATTTAAGAGCAATTGGAGGCCACGGAAGGAGAGTTGTATGGCATTGAAGCTTGCCTGGAGGGTTGTTAACACAGTGTCCAAAGAAGGGCCGGAAGTATACAGAATGGTGTCGTCTGCGTAGAGGTGGATCAGGGACTCACCAGCAGCAAGAGCGACCTCATTGATGTATGTAGAGTCTCTACCATAAGCCTCCTCCAACCTCATTTTTGAGAATTTGTCAGCAACCGGCCTCACAACCACAGACCTTGCCACAGACCATGCCAGCCCAGGACCTCCACATCTGGCTTCTTCAACTGCAGATTTTCTGAGACTAGCAATCTGGACAGCTGATGAAACTGAGGACTTTTCCTGTCTGTAATAGACCCGTTATGTGGGGAAAAAATCATTCTGATTTGCTGGGCCAGGCTCCCCAGTGGGTGGACCTGGTTCCCAAGTGGGTGGCCTATGCCCTCCCAGGTCCACTCTTGGCTGCGCCCCTGCCCAGTCATGTGAAATCCATAGATTAGAGTCTAATGAGTTTATTTCAATTGACTGATTTCCTTATACGAACTGTAACTCAGTAAAATCCCTCAAATTGTTGCATGTTGCAGTTATATGTTTATTCAGGACATCTAAAAGTATGTTTACTGCTAAATGTTAGCATATTCTACAATATTCACAAAGTTGACTTTCTTGTCTGTCTTTGTGATGTCACTGTTGAGAAGTAACCTGATTAATCAGTAGCATGTTGATGCTGTTGATGTTGTTTTGAGCCGGTTGCTGTGGTACCCGTGCTTGATAGGAAAAAGGCGCAATGTATGCCAGAGCATAAAAATGTAGAGATCATGTACAACTCTTATTGTGTTAACAATGTTTTTGGCAAAGCAACACCTCAAAAAACGCTACCTAACTCAGTATGTCACAGCGTTTCCCAAACTCGGTCCTCTGGACTCCAAGGCATGTTTTGTTTTTTGCCGTAACACTACACAGCTGATTCAAATGATCAAAGCTTAATGATTAGTTGATTATTTAAATCAGCTGTGTAGTGCTAGGGCAAACAACAAAATGTGCACCCCTTTGGGTCCTGGCTGCCCTGTGCATGCTGCTGCTTTGCCAAACTCTGTTACCTCCGCCTGTACCCGCTCCGCCGCAAGCTATTCCAGGTTATGAAAACCGGTCTGGCATACATGCAAACTTCAGTCCCCTGGCCAGCAGTACCTAGGGAGACGACTCTGCTATGACCCCACACACAATTCAGGTGAGAGAGAGAGAGAGAGAGAGAGAGAGGGAGGGGAATGAGAGCGAGAAAGAGGGGAATGAGGGAGAGCGAGAGACAGAGAAAATTGAGGTTGACGAGAGGATTGGCTATGCAGACGCTCATTGACGTGCGCGAGCAGTGTGGGTGCAATGATTGAATAACATGTATGTGTACATTTATTTTGCAATGAGAGCGGTGTGGTCAGCATTTTAGAAAATGCTGAGATGGTTGAAAGGGTTGTTTAATTTGTAGTGTGCACCTTTGGCCACAGGGAGGCAGTGTCTACTGTCATTACTATCTACTGCAGCGAGCATTGTGAAGCAAATATAAATTATTTTTCAACAAGAACAATGATTCTGTGACTATACTTGGCACTGGCTACCCCTCGGTTTATTCCTATATTCCTGCCTGTCTCGGGAGTTTGTATTAGCCACTGTGCAATGCTTGCTCTTTGTGGTTTTAGGCTGAGTATCTGTAAAGCACTTTGTGACAACTGTTGATGTAAAAAGAGCTTTATAAAATACATTTGATTTATTTACTATGTTTCTCCTCTACAACATTCTAGCTTTGCCTCAAACACACAGCCACTGTATTATCCTCTCACATAATGGTACACTGACACTAGATGGGGCAGCTGCAAAGTCAGAACGGTCTATATTGTAAAAATTCATGAAAGCTTCTTGGTCTTAATTTAAGGTTAGGGTTAGGCATTAGGATTAGCAGTGTGGTTAAGGCTAGGGTTATAATCAGCTTTTATGACTTAGCGGAGCTTCCTCCAGGTCAAGATTCATGACAATAAATGCCAACCTGCACACTATTCACCTCTTACATAATGACACTGGGCTTTTACTGCTTTTAAAGATTTACTTACTTTTCACTGCTGTAAGCACAGTTCAACAATACTTAATGAACTTGTTGCACTGTTTTAAGAGTAAGACTTTCCCAGTAATAAAAACACCAATGTAAGGGTTGAATGTAAAGTGTTTCATAAAATTACAATATCTGTGCAGGTCTTAACATACACAATATACATAAACTTAACGTAATAAAGTTGAGCTGTGATAGTTGTGATTCTGAAAGCTAAAGGCAGACATGTTAACTCTTATCAGGAAGGCGATAAGGGTGAGAGAAAGGGATAAAGCATGCTAGAATATGACAAGTGTGTCACATTGAGTGTGAAAGAGAGAGTTGGGAATGAGGAAGTAAAGTTCAAAAGTGACTTGCTGCTGAGTGACACATGGAATCAGATATCAGTGAGAAGCGAACAGTGAGACAGAGACAGAGAAAGTTACTGTGACAGAGATAGACAAAGAGGGAGAGAAGTGGGGGCTGTAGTGTACCATATACAAATAAAATCAGATTTTATTAGTCACATGCGCCGAATACAACAGTGAAACGTTTATTACAACCCCCTAACCAACAACACCATTTAAAAAATACAAAAAGTAACAAGTAGTTAAAGAGCAGGAGTAAAATAACAATAGTGAGACTGTATTCAGGGGGTACCGTTGCAGTCAATGTGCGGGGGCACCGGTTAGTCAAGGTAATTGAGGTAATATGTAGAGTTATTAAAGTGACTATGCATAGATGATAACAATAGAGAGTAGCAGTGGTGTAAAAGACGGAGGGCAATGCAAATAGTCTGGGAAGCCATTTGATTAGATGTTCGGGAGTCTTATGGCTTGGGGATAGAAGCTGTTTAGAAGCCCCTTGGACCTAGACTTGGGGCTCCGGTACCACTTGCCGTGCAGTAGCAGAGAGAGCAGTCTATGACTAGGGTGGCTGGAGTCTTTGACACTTTTTAGGGCTTTCCTCTGACACCACCTGGTATAGAGGTCCTGGATAGCAGGAAGATTGGCCCCAGTGATGTACTGGGCCGTACGCACTACCCTCTGTAGTGCCTTGCGGTCGGAGGCTGAGCAGTTGCCATACCAGGCAGTGATGCTCTCAATGGTGTAGCTGTAGACCCTTTTGAGGATCTGAGGATCCATGCCAAATCTTTTCAGTCTCCTGAGAGGGAATAGGTTTTGTCGTGCGATCTTCATGACTGTCTTGGTGTGATTGGAGCATATTAGTTTGTTGGTGAAATGGACCCCAAGGACCTTGAAGCTCTCAACCTGCTCCACTTCAGCCCCATCAATGAGAATGGGGGTGTGCTCGGTCCTCCTTTTCCTATAGTCCACAATCATCTCCATGGACTTGATCACGTTGAGGGAGAGGTAGTTTTCCTGCCACCACATTGCCAGTTCTCTGACCTGCGGCCTTGTGAATGTTGACCTGTTTAAAGGTCTTACTCACATCGGCTGCGGAGAGCGTGATCACACAGTCATCCGGAACAGCTGGTGCTTTCATGCATGTTTCAGTGTTATTTGCCTCGAAGCCAGCATAGAAGTAGTTTAGCTCATCTGGTAAGCTCATGTCACTGGGCAGCTCTCGGCTGTGCTTCACTTTGTAGTCTGTAATGGTTTGCAAGCCCTGACACATCCGACGAACGTCGGAGCCAGTGTAGTACGATTCGATCTTAGTCCTGTATTGACACTTTGCCTGTTTGATGGTTCATCACAGGGCATAGTGGGATTTCTTAGAAGATTCCGGGTTAGAGTCCTGCTTCTTGAAAGCAGCAGCTAAACTTTTGCTCAGTGCAGATGTTGCCTGTAATCCATGGCTTATGTTTGGGGTATGTACGTACGGTCACTGTGGGGACGACGTCATTGATGCACTTGTTGATGAAGCCAATGACTGATGTAGCGTAATCCTCAATGCCATAGGAAGAATCCTGGAATATATTCCAGTCTGTGCTAGCAAAACAGTCCTGTAGCTTAGCATCTGCTTTATCTGACCACTTTTTTTTATTGACAGTCACTGGTTCTTCCTCCTTTAATTTTTGCTTGTACGCAGGAATAGGGAGGATAGAATTATGGTCAGATTTGCAAAATGGATGGTGAGGGAGAGCTTTGTATGTGTCTCTGTGTGGACTAAAGGTGGTCTAGAGTTTTTTTCCGCTCTGGTTGCACATTTAGTATGCTGAAATTCGGTAAAACAGATTCAAGTTTCCCTGCATTAAAGTCCCTGGCCACTAGGAGCGCCACCTCTGGATGAGCGTTTTCCTGTTTGTTTAATTCAGAATACAGCTCATTGAGTGTGTTCTTAGTGCCAGCATTGGTCTGTGGTGGTATGTAGACAGCTACGAAAAATACAGATGAAAGCTCTCTAGGTAGATAGTGTGGTCTACAGTTTATCATGAGATACTCTACCTCAGGCGAGCAAAACGTTGAGACTTCCGTTGATATCATGCACCAGCTGTTGTTTACATATATGCATAGTCCGCCACCCCTTGTCTTACC
Source organism: Oncorhynchus kisutch (assembly GCF_002021735.2). Taxonomy (NCBI): domain Eukaryota; kingdom Metazoa; phylum Chordata; class Actinopteri; order Salmoniformes; family Salmonidae; genus Oncorhynchus; species Oncorhynchus kisutch. The sequence continues at coordinate 20,994,566 of NC_034187.2, forward strand.
AGACACCGCTGTTCTATCCTACCGATACAGAGTATAACCAGCCAGCTGTATGTTAATAATGTCGTCGTTCAGCCTCTACTCCGTGAAGCATAAGATATTACAGTTAATTGGTTGGTAGTTTAAGCTTCCTCGTAGGTTGTCGATTTTATTTTCCAATGATTGCACGTTAGCTAGAAGAATGGAATTCGCCTACGAATTCTCAGAAGGCAGCCCGACCTCCGTCCTCTTTTTCTCCATCGTCTCTTCACACATATTAGGGGGATGTGGGCCTGTTCTCGGGAAAGCAGTATGTCGTTCATGTCGGGCTCGTCGTACTCGTTAAAGGAAAATAATCTTCTGCCGTTTGACATTGACATGGCACATTTGGGTGAGGAGGTGTCGCTCTCTGTTGACCATCTGTGACAAGGTTAGAGGTCAAGCTGTCTGACCCTGCAAAATATTTTTAATCTGAGTAATAATTTCTCTTCACCTGTGTGTTAGTTTTTTTTACGTGTGTGTGCTTGTGGACCTTTGTGTGAATACTGTATATACTCCATGAACACTATATTCTTGTTCGCATTTTAAATCTCCTCAAACTGTCGTGTCATACACAATATCAACTGGTATCTCCTTTCTCTCCCTCTTTCATCTCAGTGGCACACACAGCTGGGGTCACAACACACTTCGCACCACCAGTGATCAAGGGTTAAACGTCAGTTGGCGGCTGCTGTGCACTGATAAAATAGTTTTCAGTTTGATATCATTGTACAGTAACCCCTTATCTGTCCCAAATGCATGCACAGCAAGAGATACTTTGTCGGTCTTGTACAAAAACATCAACAACTGCTTGATCACAATTCCCAAAACACGAGACACACAACAAAACAAGAGCCTCTTGAAAGAGATGAATGAAAGAAAGAGAGAAAGATGGTGTGTTTCAGGATTACAGCCTTCAGTCTGTACAGTGAAAGTTAGTCATGTCCCTTTAACACGTACAAATGGCAGTATTGTTCAGTATTTGCCCTCTGTCCTGTGTGGCTGTCAATGAGTAAACTGTCTGGCTTTCGAGGAGGGAGGATTCTGTTTCGATACAGTGGCGCGGTCACATTGTGAGATTGCCATAGGCTACAGTCAAAGCTTTAGGTGTCAGGGAATACCTGTTCATTAACATTGTTCTTTGAAGTGGGTGTTTTCTGGTGTGGTCGAAACAACCTGCTCCTTGTGCAAGCATGCAGGATGTGTGTGTAAGGATTACAGTATTTGCTCATGGGTTACATGGACAAAATGTTACATTTCAATATTATTTAAACATTTATCTGCAATACACTGTATGTTTGGATTTTGTGATTGTTTGGATTGTTCCCATCAGGGGTGTAATCATTAGTCCAAACTGTTGAAAACAGTTGTGTTTTACAACAAAACTTTCTATTTTACAAATGTATGTTGGTCCTTCCCCATTTTGTTCCCTTTGTTCTGTTTGGTTCTGTTTTGTTCCTAGAGAATACACCCCAGATACAGAGCGAGGAGTAAAACAAGCGCCCTAATTTTTATGAGCACTGGCTTATATCATCCTATAAAAATGTGTTTCAATGAACAGCATCCCATTTTGATTGGCTCAAATCAATGGGTCATTGATTGGCAGTGGCAGTGAGACTCCTCCCACCAGGTGAAAGTGTTTCAGAGAACACAGAATGGAACTGACATTAGGTCACACTTGGAATGGTAGTATAGAATATAAACCATCTTAATGATATCAGTTGTCAGATGTTTATTTGATCTGAATGTTAATAACTGAATATTTTTCTTTCTGCTATTGGACACAGGATGTTGATAGATGGCCTTGGGTTATGCGTTTGATTGGATTGTAACAGTCGAGGTTATCCCTGTGAATCACGAGGTAAGTTATTTTGTATGAAATACTGTAGCTTTGTTACAAGCGATCTGTAGAAGCCATGTATATAATGAACATGTGTTTATCACCATTTTCATTTGTTTTACTTTGATTAGAATGATTTGCACACTGCATTTTACCTACAGGCATTGTTTTTGCTGCTATCATAATCACTGATTGAGCAAGTGCAGTAAGTGATTGGAAAAGGCAGCTACTCTTACATAATCATCAGTAAGTGGTGTATTTGATGTGGTCCGGGAGTTAATGTGTGACAGGACTGTATTGTTGTCTCTGCTCTCATAATTACAGGCTTATTTGTTGGATTGTATTCCAGCAATCTTCAGTGCCCTCTTGTTTGTGCAGATAATCTGTCTATCCTGTCCTTATTTTTGTTCATGTGCACGTTTATTCTTTTAGGCCCATCTTTAATTTGTATTTAATTTTTTAAATATTGGTGCTGAATTACTGCCAGCAATAGAAATCCCTCACTATTTTGTTTAAAATAGTGGCCATTTTTTTGGTGTCTTACCATCTACTGTAAGGGGCTAAGCAGGCCTCTCAACCTCAAGTGCATAAGCAAGCAGCCAACACCTCCTTAAGTAGATATGGGTGCAGACAGAGGGTTTTGCATGACAATAGGGTGATTCCTTACTAAACTAGGGCAAAAAAGTCTTACATTTTCCTTTGGAAAAATAATTGACATTTCTATCAGGAATGTTGAAATGCCTGTAGACTATATTATGTTCACCAATTCATAAAAAATAAGCCAACTTTTTAAAAATATACTATGTTTATATTTTTCAATATTCATGACATACTACTCCTGTTAGAGCAAGAGGTAAACCTTCACATAACACCAATTGTTGCTTTGTAGCAGCTACAGGTGAACCATTATTGAGTTTTAGAGGAAGCCTGGGTAAGGCCAGATGTCAGAAATATGTCAACTTTTATTATTTCTTAATTATGCTTTTAGATCTGTCAACAATCCTTCATCCAAAGGACCATTCTTGGATTACATTTTGTGAAAATCCTCAAAACATGGTATTTTTGTCCTATAGCTTCGTAAGGAATCACCCAATGAGAATTTAGTCAACATTGTGAATATACAAAACTCAAAGGAATGTTTAAATAATATTATGTGCAAACTGTACATGGGTAGGGTGTAGCTAAATCCTCTGTGTACAAATAAGAACTCTGTTTCGACAACTTTTCTTTGATCATGTAACCATAAATGTGTCCATAAGTACATATTGACATCATCAATCCAACTATACACAAACTAAACACTTATTTCTGTAGATGAAACGCTTGTATGTCAACCAAGCACACGAAAGCATGTATTCACCTACACACTTTCTCTCTACCTCGCTCACTAACGTGTCCCCCTAAAACAGCAGTTGCCATGGTGCAGGTGAGAGAGGTCATGGGGCCATGGGCAGCTCCAGGGTTGGGGTCATTCTCTTCAGATTTCGTCATGTTCTCTCTGCTCTTCCTCCTCCTCTCCATCATCCTCGCCCTCTGCACTAACTGTAGAAGGTCAGTGATCAACTATTTTGCATTTCTAAAGGAACATATTTAGTTGCATAAGAGAGCATTTGATGCCTGAGTATATGACCATACATGGTAGGCGAGAGAATACACATACCTTCAAACACTGCATTCCATGCATGATTTGATAGTATCAGTGCAACAGTTCACACTCCACCATCCCACCACTCCACCTTCCCTCACGAAACTATACCAACAAAAAAATACCATGATTTTTGGGGATTTTCCCTAAATTGTATCCATAGAAGGGTCCTTTGGTGGCAGGATTGTTGACATGTATTTGACATTTGTATCTGGAAGCATAATTGAGAAATAATTCATCAAAGTCTGCATATTTATGACATTTTGGCCTAATCCAGGCTTCCTTGAACTCTTATGTTTAATCTGTAGGTGCTACAAAGAAAAAGTTAGTCACATGACGCTTTACCGCTTGCTCTGTAATATGAGTAGTATTTTCATTTCAATAACACATTTCTTACATGCATTTATCAATATAAATAATATAATCATGAATATTGAAAATATAAATGCATTTGAATAATTTTTCAATATATTGTTGAGCATAATATACTTTACATATCCAGTTCCAGATGGTGATCTCTGCTACTTTTAGTTATCACCGTGACTACCTATAGCTCCATGACCCCGGCCACAGCAAAGTTCGATACTAGCCTATGATAGATTTCATGGCTAGAGAGAGACTGTCAAAGAATACAGCAAAGAGCTGCTGTTTTGAGTGAGTTCATGTCTAAGTTTTATTCAGCACTGTCAACACTGTTTTTATTCAACACTACTACAAAACATGAAACAAGCTTCTCTCTACTTCTGCTTGCGCTGCAGCTGCAATGAATGAGTAGCTGATAGCCCTGCGGCTGTATTATTATTATTATTATTAGCAGCTAGTCCTGTCTATTTTTATATAGAGAGAGAACTTTCAATCTGGTCATAGGAACAACATGAATTTGTTCCTGAGGCAGATGTGGTGTGACTAGAGATTCACCAGCAGGTGGAAGACTGTCCCCTCTTTCTGGTCAGCCTTGCTGGAGGAAAGGAAGGAGAGAGTGGGACCGTGAGAGGCAGATCCTCTGCTTCCCTCTCTGCTGAGACTAATGCTGTGTTCAAAACAACTGGGAACTCAGAAATCTCAGACTTCCAACTTCAGTGAGTTCAGGATCACTGGGAACTCGGAGAGAAGAAAAAAAATGAAATACAACTGAGAAACATTGTTTTGAACTGTCATCCAACTCGGAAACTCTGGCATCTTTCTTGAGCTCTTTCCAACCTGAAGTTCACTGACATCATTTTTTTCAAAATTCCCAGTTGTCTTGAAAGCACCATGATCATCAGCGATAGGTACTTACACTATATGTACAGAAGTATGTGGACACCCCTTAAAATTAATGAATTCGGCTATTTTAGCCACACCCGTTGCTGGAAGGTGTATAACGTTGAGCACACAGCCATGCAATCTCCACAGGGAAGCATTGGTAGTAGATCGGACTTGCTGAAGAGCTCAATGACTTTCAACGTGGCACTGTCTTAGGATCCCACCTTTCCAACAAGTCATTTTGTCAAATTGCTACCCTGCCCGAGATGCCCCGGTCAACTGTAAGTGCTGTTATTGTGAAGTGGAAATGTCTAGGAGCAACGGCTGTGAAGTGGGTCTCAAGCTCATAGAATGGGACTGTCGAGTGCTGAAGCGTGTAGCCTGTAAAAATCGTCTGTCCTCGCTTGCAACACTCACTACTAAGTTCCAAACTGCCTCTGGAAGCATCGTCAGCTCAAGAACTGTTCGTCAGGAGCTTCATGAAATGGGTTTCTATGGCCGAGCAGCCGCACACAAGCCTAAGATCACTATGCGCAATGCCAAGTGTCGGATGGGTGGTGTAAAGCTCGCCGCCATTGGACTCTTGAGCAGTGGAAACATGGTTTGGACTAGGCCCCTTAATTCCAGTGAAGGGAAATCTTAATTCTACAGTGTACAATGACATTCTAGACGATTCTGTGTTTCCAACTTTGTGGCAACAGTTTGGGGAAGGCACTTTCCTGTTTCAGCATGAGAATGCCCCCGTGCACAAAGTGAAGTCCATACAGAAATGGTTTGTCGAGTTTAGTGTGGAGGAACTAGACTGGCCTGACCTCAACCCCATCGAACACCTTTGGGATGAATTGGAATGCCGACTGCGAGCCAGGCCTAATCGCCAAACATCCGTTCCCAACCTCACTAATGCTCTTGTGGATGAATGCTGCGGGGACTTGTTTCCAAAGTTCCAACATTTTAGATGAAAGCCTTCCCAGAAGACTGGAGGCTGTTATAGCAGCAAAGGGGAGACCAACTTCTTATGAATGCCCATGATTTTGGAATGAGATGTTCGACAGGCAGGTGACCACATACTTTTGGTCATGTAGTGTACCATCAGTCCCGTAACATACATTTTAATAATTCGCTTTATGCTCAGCTGTGTCTCGCAAGTGCTACACCAACTGATCTATTTTGTTCTCAAAGTTAGACTTTCTTTTTGTCTGCAAAAGCAATCTTGACTCAGTTTGACCACTGCTGTAGAGTATTTTATGTTCAATACACTGAGTGGACAAATTAGGAACACCTTCCTAATATTGAGTTTCACCCCCTTTTGAACCACCTCAATTCGTTGGGGCATGGACTCTACAAGGTGTCAAGCGTTCCACAGCGATGCTGGCCCATGTTGACTCCAATGCCTCCCACAGTTGGAGCATTATGGAGTCTTAAAGGCCCAGTGCAGTCTTCAAGGTAATTTTCCTGTGTTTTTACATTTCAACCCTGAGGATGGAATAGTACTGTGAAATTTATGATAATTCCCATTTAGTGTAAGAGCTGTTTTAATGAGACCACCTGAATTTCAGCCTGTTTTAGTGTGCCTAGTGACATCACCAGGTGGTAAATGAGTTGGTAGACCAATAAGAAAGTGATCGAAACCTCTGCCGATACAGCTGGTTTTCAGTTTTCCCCTCCCCACTCGCACCACTCCCAGACATTCCTGACTAACTTCTTGCTTGAGAAATTACTCTTTGCTAAGAAGGTATTTTTGTTTTTCATTTCCATTTTTAATTTAAAACAATCACTGTAAGGTACTTAATTGTTATCCAGAAATGATTTGATATTAAGAACAACTGCATTGAACCTTTAAAAAAAAAACGTGTTACTTGTGCCAGACGTTGTCAGGTTGAAACATAACCAACCTTCATCTATGTTGTGAAGTCTCACACAACTCTGCTTTGCACTAGACCAGTGGTTCTTAACCTTGTTGGAGGTACTGAATCCCACCAGTTTCATATGCGCATTCACCGAACCCTTAATTGGAAAAATTAAATATAATTTTTTTCAAATTCAAAACATAGGTATATGTTTTACTGGTGCACAAAATGAACCATGCATCAACATCACTGTGTTCAAAGAACAAAATCATCAAAACATGATTTTCACAAACAAAAACATAATGAATATTTACTGCAATTCAGTGTGACTTCTGCTGTTGCCTTTCAGAGACCAGTTCAGAAACGCGCGGCTTCACCTTGGCAAGTGCCACTCATGTCATTTTCGCAACAAAGTCTTCCTTTTCTTCGTTTTTATGTCCAGCATCCTCAAAGGAATGCTCGCAAAGATATGTTGTAACAAACGGTATGAAAATCTCCAGAGCTTTCTTAGCAATAACAGGGTACGTTACCATTTGTTGACACCAACACGTTGAAAGCGTTGTTGTTCTGAAGAGTTGCTGTTGAACCTGGCTCTGCTGAATTTCAATGATTTCATCGAGGTATTCATCATTGACATCTGTTGTCTCAACACTAAACGTGAACGGCTGTCTCACCCATGCTGGATATGACTTTCTTGTAGAGAAGTATCCGTCGAGACTTTGCAAGCTCATCTAAGTGCGTGGCAATTGCTTGCTTCAGTTCCGCGGGTACAGAAATGTCTCCGATTCCAGATACATCTTCGAGCTTACTTACACAGTCGTCCAGCAGGGGAAAGTTTGCGACGTTATCGTTCTCTGTTCGTCGTTTCCATAACGGTAGCTTTTTTTGAAAAGCCTTCAGGTTTTCCTCCGCTTCGATGATGTTGACTCCCCCGCCCTGCATCTTTTGATTGAGAGCTGCGATGATATCAGCCTTGTACGCTAAAATGAGAATGAACTCAGAATTTTTGAAGCAATGTTGGTGCTCTTGCAAAAACAGGGCTAATTCCACACGCACGGCAAAAACAAGATTCAGCGCCTGTCCCCGGGATAACCACCGAATGGTACAGAAGTACCTCGACTTCAGAGCCCATTTTTTTACACAGCTCACTGAAGATGCAGTGCCTCAGAGCACTAGTTCGCGCACAGTTCACGCATTCCACTACAATTTTTAATACTTCTGCCAGTTTTGGAGGCAAGGTTTTTGTTGCCAACGCATGACTGTGCAGAATACTACGCGTAACAATGATGGGTGGTGCATCGGCTTTCACTAGCGCACCAAAACCAGACTTTCTTCCCAGCATGACTGGAGCTCCCTCCGAACAAACTGCAGAAATCATATCCCACGAAAGATTGTTGTCTTTGAAGAAGTCATCCAAGTTTCTTCACATCGGCTGCCTTAGATGTTGTTGTAACAGGCTTACAACATAAAAAATCTTTATCACGTCGTCTTTCACATAGCGCACAAATACGGCAAACTGGCTTAGATTGGAAACGTCTGTGGTCTCGTCGAGTTGAAGGCTGAATTTTGACGGGCTTGAAATCAGATCCGCAACTACTTGAGCCAAGATGTCTTTGCTCATGTCCTCTATTCTGTCGCTGATGGTGTCATTTGAAATAGGAATTTGGGACTTCAGCCTCTTTTCCCAGCATGATATTCGCCATCTTCAACACAGCTGGTTTTATGAGTGTTTCACCAATGGTGTGTGGTTTGCCCTGCTTTGCGATCAGGTAAGCAACTTCGTACGATGCTGTGAGGATCGGTTTGTTGATGGGTACAAAGCCGAGAACAGGCAGAGTAGCCTTTTCATCGAATCTGGCTCTCTTCACCTTGAATTCAGCGAGCATTGTGTTGTATTTTCCATCTCCATGCAGCTTAAGGAAGTGTTCTCTTAGTTTTGCCGGTGCTAGACTAGAATTGCTCAACTTGGCATTGCAAATCATGCAGTTAGGACGCTGACTCCCATCACGTTCTGTTATACATGTGAATCCATATTGTACATATTCGTCCGACCCCTTTTCTTTTTTTGCTCGACATAGTAAGCATGAAGGGATTAAAATATTAAGAAAGAAATCACAAGACGTACCATCACGACAGTCAAAAGTCGACTACTGAGCACACAATTCCCTGCAGCACAGATAGTGTTAGAAATTGGATATGTAGACGGGCGAGTCGGTCAAGGATCGATTCAGACAAGGTGGTAAATTGTATGACAAGCAACAGTTTATTCAGAGTGAAGATATCTAGAACAGCGTAATTACGGCTCTCCCGCTGGTTCGTACGGAACTGCAGACAAAGAGACCGATACAATCAGTACACCACTTATATATAGAACAGAAAGTAGGTTGATTCTGGAAGATCGGATCTTTGGATTGGTTCAGCTGGGGTGTAGTCTGTAGTCTTCCGCCATTGGCTCAGTTGTCTGTCCGTCATCGTAGAATCCTCTTCGGGCACACAATGTTCAGCTACAAAGGAGATTGTGTGTGCGCTGGTTTTGGCCATTAGTGTAATGCGGGAGCTATCCTGTAGGGGACCCCACAGGCTCTACTTTGAGTTGTAGCCCTTTATTAACAATAGTTCGGTCACCTGCATAAGAAATAGCATTTCTCTACAAAACCCTCTCGTCACGTCTCACCAGAGACGTGACACAACCTAACTGGATCCAGACACAAAGAGAAACTTCTCCCAAGGGGACTATGAAATAAGGCACGGTATTAAACAGAAATAGATATATATGTATTACATCATGTTCTCCATTCAATCCCACTATGTACTAAGTTGGCTACCAGCCACCTAGGAACTTACAACCCTCATTTAACAGAGCGGAGAACAACAGCTCAAAATAAAAGTAAAATGCTTGTCTACATAAGCCAACTTTTTTCCCGCAGGAAAAAGTTGATTCCCTCTCTTCACATCTCCAAAGAGATGTGACTTAAACTAGGCAAGTCAGGCGGAATGATCCACTTGCATAACACATACATACATCCCCATAAGGCAACAGCAGATATAATGTAAACCTAATAGTCACTCTCCTCCTCATCCTCGAATTCAAGTAGGTCTTTATCCAGCAGAGGAAACATCTGGGAGGGGGAGGAAGGGTCAATAGCTCTAGAGAACCCTAGTGGTAAGGGAACGGATGCATGGAATGCAACAGCATCCACAGAGAACTAAAATGGCAGTGAACACCGAAATGGATACCAAAATGGAGGACACCAGGGTTTTATATTTACCAAACGCACTCATCCAGGAGTCCCACATCGAGGTATCCATCCCAGAATGAGATTTCATTTTACCATTAAGCGTCCGCAGACCTTCCAGAGCTATGGTCAAGCTACCATCGGAGGCTGTGTTATTAGGGATGAAAGTACAACACTGTTCACCAAACATAGTACAAGCTCCACCTTTCTCCGCCAGTAGCATATCCACTGCAATGCGATTCTGGAATGTCATAAGAGAAGTTGCAGCCAGGCTCTCATGCTCCATACCGTTATCACGCACCTGGCTCCTGTTATCTAACAAAAGACTGCTTGTTCTCGCAACCCCACGCTCTGAATGTGCCCTCCCTTCAGTGTGTGTATGTGTGTATATATATATATATATATATATATATATATTTTTTTTTTTTTCAGCATGAGAAAGTCCCCCGGCCCTGACACTTTTAACAATGTTTCAAGTCAGCTATGTTGCATAACACTTGCATACATCAACACAAGCCAACAGCAGATAATATTCAATCATATATATATGGTAATGGCTATAATGTAAAACACAGGATCCAATAATCCCTCTTTTTCACACCCCCAAGGGTGTGAACAAAAATTCAGCAATGAATCATATAACAGTCAGAGTTTAAAATACCTTCATGTCAAAAGAGAACAGCTCATTCAAAAACAGAACAAAAGAAAATGGTGTGAAATTTAAGTCCCCCTTTTGACACCCACAAGGGTGTCACTTAGCAAAAACAGGATAACACTTTATTGTTTATTGTCATGTAAGATACAGGATAAAACTTTGGTCATGGAAAACAGTAAAACATAGCAAAGCATTATTATAAACCATCTGGTCCTCTCAGCTACTCCTATCCTGCACCAGTTGGGCTTCATGCCACCCAGGGACTCGAAACCTTCACAACAGGGAGAACAAACATACTGGAAAGAAAACTCATCATAAAGATGTATAACAAGGAACTGTGGTGGTGTAAGATTTATTCTACTACCTCACCCACAGCATACCATGGGTCATCCTCATTCAGTCTCATCCTCCCCTGAAAGCATGCTTCAGTATCAGCATCTCCAACTGGAGCATCAAGCAAAGGCATCATCATGCCTGAAGCCTTCACCACATCTGTAACAGACTTCTTGAAACACGGTATGATGCAAGCAGCACACCACATCAAATAACAAAAATACAAAAATTAGGGTCAGAAATCCAGTAACCACCATTCTAGTGTACTTACCAAAACCAGGCTCCCACCCAAGAGAACAGGCCAGACTCCTCCACCCCCGCCATGGTCCTCATCTCAGCAGATAGTGCATCAAGCCCACTAAGGGCCTTAGATATACTACCATCTGGACTGGTGTTATTAGGAATATACGTGCAACATTGTTCACCGAACATCTTGCATACGCCCCCCTGACTGGCAAGAAGCATATCCAAAGCAAGTCTATTCTGTCTGGCAACCCTAGATGTGGCCTCAAACTGTTCAGACATACCAGTGAGTGCATCACGGGGGTAATTAACAAAACGCTGTTGATCATAGTAGATGTAATGAATCCATGCAGTCTGTCTTGCTGGCCAAGTGGAATTAATGGTTATGTTACTACTGCAATCAGCTTCAGGCAATCTCCCATAATCAATGCCATTACCTGTACCCGTGATGCAACTGTAATTGCCCCCATATGCTCTAACACCCCAAGGGGCCCGATGAGGAGGTACTGTAGGAAACACAAGGCTCAAAGAGGAACAGAGAGTTGAATTGGCCTCAACCAGGTAAAAACCTCTCAGAATACACAACCACCCCTCTTTTTCTCCTATAGCAAATGGGTGTGTAGCCAGAACAGGTCTATCATGACCAATGTTTCATGTAACTCATGCAGTCCTTTCTTTTCAGGGTCTTAACTGTATACCTCATATAAGAAAGCCACAAATTGTCCCTACCAATAACACCAGTCTCAGTGCCTAATTGATCAATAGCTGAATAGTCTCTAACATTAATTACCTGAATGGGATTTTTAACACAGTGGTGGCAGGTTCGGTCCAGGGGTGGTAGAGGAGTGTGTCTGGCCCTGGTTCATCTGGGACCTCTGGTTTTGGCAGCACCTTAATAGAAAACACACCCATCGTGTCTGTCCCGGTCCTTTGTAGTCCGAGGGTGTAAGTGCCTGCATCAGAGAGCTTAATAGTTTTGATGGTTAGTAGGATTTCATCACCTTTACAAAGTTCAACAGTGCTCCCAGGTTTTCCCATATCATGGAAAACCTATCCACCTTTGTGGGATCCCCTATGCTATAAGGATACCCTCTCTTCCAATCCCAGAACTGTCCCAAGTCGGTTATCCTGTAATCCCCATACGGACACCCTCCCAATTTAATATAATTTCATTTATAATTTTCGTCCACTTGTTCTGTAGACATACATTCAGCACTCCACGGGTCAGAACCTGGAATCCGCTGGTACATCACCATCTATTTCCATCGATTTCTCCAGAGTCCTGGAAATAAGGCCTCATACACAGGGAATTAGACAACAGCCCCATAAAACTAAACAGTCACACAGGTGAATGTAGCCCATAATACAGTGATCATAATATTTTCCCCATTTTCTGAACATACTATCAAACCCAATTAATCAGAGAAGTATCCACCCCAGAGTTTTGTCAACCCGTGAGCCAGGGTGGTCAAACCAGCTGAGGCTTCGGGCACTGATTCGTCCAGAGCTGTGTTATTTGGGATGTCACCCACAATAAGACAGCTCAGACAAACAGCTTCCATGTGAAGCCCCACCCTTTCCCCGAGAACACATCACTTAGCAAGAGCCAGACACATCTTCACTTCTATGAACAAAAACAGGGGTGACAGGACAGGGAGGATTTTCTTCATTCGAGAGATGGCCCCCGGAATTCTGTTAATTCCAGTTCTCCTCTCGAACACTGTTTATTGTTCGATAGTGTCAGTGTGTCTTACCCTCCCGCCGTGCGATATGAATCCGGGTAGCTCTTTCAGCTAGCTGTCACCAGGAGACCTTGGTATGGTCCCCCCAACAAGCCTCTGGGACTGGATTGAGTGACTTCACCTGCAGTTCACCTATAATGCATAAAATGCTGGACATACAGGCTTGGTTAACAAACAGTTTCTCATATGTTTTATCTGATTATCTTTACCTTCTATGCCCATTTGTTTAGCAAAATTTTTTTAATTATTAGTTTCTTATCCAATAGGCCCCATCCTATCCTAGACCACAATTTACCTATCCCCCTTTTGATACCTGGCTCTGCCCAGGTAACAACCTTACCTACTCTAAATAATGACTTAGGTAAGATTAGTATATTATCCTTCTGTTCTGACATTATCATGTAGGAGCGCCCCTTTAATTTTCCACATGTCCAATTCTCCCTTTTGTCTCCACTCAGTGACTGTTATCTACACACTCTGTTATCTTTGCTCATCCTGGCTCCCTTCTAAAACTTCTCCTCTCTGCTCTCCAACCGTCAAGGTCTCTGCAGTGTGGGGGAGGGCTCTTCTGTCTGCCTTTTTCCCATGTTTCCACATTTTAACTAAATGTCTCATTGTTTGGCTTTATCTAAACTCATGGATATTTTATTTTTAGAAAAACATGTCTATGGTGGCAATTTCTAAAGTCTTTATATAGGTTAAGTAAACTCCACTATAATTAAGTTACGAAAAAAAAAAAAAATTATTCAAATGGCACCCCCTTGTGGCTGATCAGACCACCCGAGAGAGCCATGAAATCCGGTCACAGGTTACACCATCCCCCCACATTCGTGTTCCATACCATATTAGACATATTAAAGAACCCTTTATCCTTAAAATTAAATTAAAATCACTTGTGTAATTAACTCATAAAATAAAAAACTCATAAAGGTTCCATATGTGAGCGTGCCTCTTTAAAATATCATGTCTCTGGGAACATGGAAATCCCCTTAACCCAAACATTTACTACAAAAACAAAACCTAATAATTATGATAATCCCCTCAAACTCAAATAATTTGTCTCGATGTTTCATGTCTTATTCGTGTTTCTCCAAATTGTCTCCCCAAAATACTTCTTAAATACCCAGCCATTAGACAGACACACATAAATGTGCACTGTCCCTTTAACATAAAAACCTCAGCCTGCAATCCACTCTGCGGGCCTTTCAATGTTCCCCATAATGAAAACAGATTCTAATGTTAGTATACCTTGACCTCCTGTTTAATTTCAATGATGTTATCTGAACAATCAAACCAAAATCAATAACCGGGAAGTACTTGTGTAAATGAATTAAAATAACTAAATAAATCTACCTTATTTCTCAGCACTTGGTTAGAACACCACTCCCGTCTTACATCGACCACACCCGTCGCCCCGTACCTAGTGTACATCTTATCTATTACTCAGTGGCTCAATTAATGTTTAACGTAAGTATGTTCAGATGTTGATTATGTAATTCTACAACATTAGTATAGTTCAAACCACATAATATAAATCCGCAAAAATAATTTTGCGTTAATAGAGTTTAACACTTTTTCCAACAGTCATGCACCCCCCTCAATATTCTATGATATAACTCTCATCAGCAAGCCTGCGACTTTTTCAACATTCTCACCGGTTCCAGCTCCAACTGAAATACCTAATGTACCACACTCGCTTTGTCCCCGACCTCATTCATATCGATATTAGTCCCCGACTGAATATCAAGCGTGTTTCATGCACAGGATTTGATTCTAAAAAAACTTCATTTACGCCAGTAAGCAGACCAGTGGGAGACGCAATGGCCCCGCCTTCTGTTCATTCTCTGTTTGGTCCCTTGGTTCTTAAATACATGGCTTTTATTTCTTTCAACTTCTTTGTCTCTGGCCTCCTGCTACGTCCCTCTCAACTCACATTCCATTGTTTTCAGCTGGGCCCCTGTTGGCGGCCCCCCCCCCCCCCCAGATAACCTGCTTGTGTCCATCTTAACTTCAATCCCTCCCAAACTTTCTTTATAGGCGTCCATCGTTCCTTTCCCCCTGATCTATATTAAATTTTTTGTTCTAGGAACTCATTAAACCTCAGCTTTGGAGTATTGGGGGTCGCCATTGTGAATTTGCTTTAAACGTAATTTAATTCAATCGGAATTTAATCGTAGTTTTAATCTCAATTCTCTCCTATCTGAATATAGTTAGCATATACTTCGCCCGACCTTGATTAATACCCACGATGTATTCGAAGAGACACTGCTGCTCGTACTCTGCCTTATCTCAGAGCTTCTCCTTCGTATATTCAGGTTGAGAAAAAACGCATGGGCTGGTATAGCATTTGTGGAGCGCACAACCAAGGGATCTATTCGACTATTTAGTCTCAATATTTAAATATTATATTCAGATATTATTTCAATTATACATCATTATACAATATAGAAGTTTCGGATTTATCCAATATCCCTTATTATAATTCTCTCTCTCCCTCTATCTAACCACCAACAATCTTAATGGAAACAATTACAACCACATTGCATTTTAACATAACATAAACAGTTACAAATAGACAAAACAAGACAAAACAACACGTTATATCTCTGACCCCTGAAAGCCGATCCTTATCAGTGAATTTATATCAGACTGAGCCATACCGGGTCACGGGTCCCAAAATTAAAATTTGTCAGATTTAATGAATAGTAATTAGCTATCCCCTTACTGATATCTCATCAATGATTTATATCACACCGGCCATCGCCGGTTCGTTACTACATATGTTCACATACACTGTTATTTCGACTCGTCAGCAAATTATAAATTTACACAAGAATTCATACTTACTCGGAAAAACTGATCAAAATTTGGACAGACTATATGACAATATGCAAAATTTGATTTTAACAGGCTTTCGCTTACCTCTTTTTTTTATGGTGCACCTTGAAATCAGTTTTCCGAGTTGAGCAGAATTGTTGTCCTCCCCCGAACGTCTTCACCCGTCTTTTTTTTTGAACCGTCCTTTCACCAACTCGCCCCCCCACACCCAAATCAACTCACTTCGACTGGATCGTTAGTAAACCATCCTCTGCTACCATTTCTGTTAGAAATTGGATATGTAGATGTAGCGTGATCACCTGCAGCCAATGATGAGACTGACTCACCAAAACCCTGGGGTTCCATCGAACCCAGGTTAAGAACCACTGCACTAGACTGACTATGTCCAAAATGATCCTATTTACACTTTGTAGTCAGTGTAAATACTGATACCAAAGGCTGTTTTCTAAATGAGGAAGTTGGTTTTTAGGGGAAGTTGCTCTTCAACCCCCTAAGGTCGATGCCCTTGCGGAAATCTAATTAACATAGTAATAAAAATCTGTCAGTTTAAACAATGTTTTTTTGCATTGGATACATCTGTCCACTGCATGCGCCTGTCGCACTTCCGCAGTGAAAGGTGACAGAGCTAGAGCGGTGTTTGTCAGACCATGAGACATCCCAAAAATCAGTCTTCTCACAATTGTCTGTAGCGTCCGATTTGGCCTACTAATTATGACCCATCTATGGACCAATGAGACTCTAATGAACACAATCTTCTTCTGTGTCTTGGGAATTGTCTGAAGTAGGTACAGCCAATCTCCCAACCTTCTGTAGCATCTGAACAGTTTTGGCTACACAGTAACATGACCCCATCTGTGGTAAGGGATGTCAGTTGCTTTGCTCTAGGATGCCCACAGGCTTCCCAAAACTTGTCTGAAGGTCCCCCGGTACCAGCTGCAAAAATGTATGAAGTACAGTGCATTCGGAAAGTATTCAGACCCCTTGACTTAATCCCTTACAATTCAGTCTTATTCTAAAATTGATTAAATGAATGTTCTTCATCAATTTACATACAGTACCCCGTAATGACAAAGCAAAAACAGGATTTAAGAAATGTTTGAAAATGTATTTAAAAAAAACGTATGTAAATAAGTATTCAGACCCTTTGCTATGAGATGTGAAATTGAGCTCTGTTGCATCCTGTTTCCATTGATCATCCTTGATGTTTCTACAACTTCATTGGAGTCCACCTGTGGTAAATTTAAACTGATTGGACATGATTTGGTAAGGCTCACACCTGTCTATTCAAGGTTGCACAGTTGACAGTGCATGTCAGAGCAAAAACCAAGCCATAAGGTTGAAGGTATTGTCCGTAGAGCTCTGAGACAGGATTGTGTCGGGGCACAGATCTGGGGAAGGGTATCAAAAAATGTCCGGAGCATTGAAGGTCCCCAACAACACAGTGGCCTCCATCATTCTTAAATGGAAGAAGTTTGGAACCACCAAGACTCTTCCTAGAGCTGGCTCCCCGGCCAAACCGAGCAATCGGGGGAGAAGAGCCTTGGTCAGGAAGGTGACCAAGAACTCAATGATCACTCTGACAGAGCTCTAGAGTTCCTCTGTGGAGATGGGAGAACCTTCCAGAAGGTCAACCATCTCTGCAGCACTCCACCAGTCATGCCTTTTTGGTAGAGTAGCCAGACTGAAGCCAGTCCTCAGTAAAAGGCACACAGACCATTTTGGAGTTTGCCAAAATTACATTAAGACTCTCAGACCATGAGAAACCAGATGATCTAGTCTGATGAAAACAAGATTGAACACTGGTCTGAAGGCCAAGTGTCACGTCTGGAGGAAACCTGGCACATCCTTACAGTGAAGAATGTTGGGCAGCATCATGCTGTGGGGAAGTTGTTCAGCGGTAGGGACGGGAGACTAGTTAGGATCGAGGGGGAAAATGAACGGAGTAAAATATAGAGAAATCTGGGATGAAAACCTGATCAAGACCTCAGACTAGGGCAAAGGTTCGCCTTCCAACAGACGGAAGCCACCCTAAGCACACAGCCAAGACAAAGCACACAGCCAAGACAAAGCACACAGCCAAGACAATGCAGGAGTGGTTTCAGGACAAGTCTTTGAGTGGCCCAGCCAGATCCTGGACTTGAACCCGTTCGAACATCTCTGGAGAGGCCTGAAAATGGCTGTGCATCGACGCTTCCCGTCCATCCTTACAGAGATTGAGAGGATCTGCGGAGAAGAATGGGAGAAACTCTCCAAATACAGGTGTGCCAAGCTTATAGCATCATACCTAAGAAGACTTGAGGCTGTAATCGCTGCCAAAGGTGCTTCAACAAAGTTCAGAGTAAAGGGTCTGAATACTTATGTAAATTTGATATTTTTAATACATTGGCAAACAATTCTTAACCTTTTTTTGCTTTGTCATTATGGCATGTGTGTGCTGAGGATTTTTATATATATTTTTAATCCATTTTAGAATAAGACTGTAACGTAATAAAATGTCAAGGGGTCTAAATACTTTCCAGATGCTGTGTGTGTAGCTTAGTGGAAGCAGAATGCTCACCACACATCAGTTAATATGGTGGAGAGGTGAGGAGTGATATATGCCAATTAGTAATGAGTAGGATTATTAGGTGGCTATTATGGAAATGCAACCAGGTTGGGAATTTTGCCAGAACACCGAGGTTAACAACCCTACTCGTGCGACACATGCCATGAGAATTTTAATGACCACAGAGTTAGGGGACACGTTTAACATCCCATCCCAAAGATGAATGTGCAATGTCCCCTTTACTACCCTGGGGCATTGGGATCTTCTTAGATTAGAGGGGATAGTGCCTCCTACTGGTCCTCCAACACCACTTCCAGCAGCATCTGGTCCTCCATCCAGGGACTGACCCTGCCTACCTTCAGAGGCAGGCCAGCACTGGGATGAAGGGTGGTAAATGCTGCTGGCTAAGCATACTGAAAGCATTGGTAGATAGCTCTTGTGCAAGTTCTGATTCTCTAGTTTGTGTTGTTCCACAGGCATTCCTTTACGCTCCGGGATGGTGGTGAGGAGATGGACAGAACCCAGTCACAGCTGGTCAGAGTGGTGAGAGATGGGCCAGGCAACAACAATGATGACAGCTATGTCCTGTCCAGGGTTACACTTGGGGTGGGGGTAGGCGCTCAGAAGTCGGTTAGATTGGAGGTAGGGAGATGCGGAGGAAGCAAGGAATGTGTAGAAGGGACAAAAGGGGGCAACGGGAGGGATGCAATGGATGGAATCCTTTTGAGTACTTTGTCTAGAGACCAGTGATGAGAGAGGGGTTATTCTGAACCCAGTATAGCTGTGATGTCATTTGCTGATGATGATGATATTTGATTGACAGGTGAAGCTAGAGGATGCCCTGGCCGCCAGGGAGAACCCAATGATCAATGACATCAGAAAAGATGAGAGTGGTGGGAAACCCAACTGTTCTACTTTTTTTTTCAGTTATCTAATTACAACGAGCAGAGAGGAGAACTGGTTGTTTTACGGTGTGTGTGTTCGGTTTTCATCTCCTCCTTGGTTAGATTTCAGTCCCAGACCTGAGGACAGTGTCATTGGTGTCCCAGAGCAGCCTCCTGCTGATCAGGATGTCACCTGGTTGAAACCCTGGAGGAGCTACAGGGAGCCACCTGATCAAGGTGCTACCTTCACCAATCGCTTTCTCACTCTAAGTTCCTCTCCCTCTGTATTTCTTACATGTGTCTGGTTGCATCCCAATCTCTCCTACCTCCCAATATGTTCACTTCCCTTCACTGACTTGAAAGGAAATTACTGGCATAAGGAACATTGATATAAACTCCCTTGCCTCCACCAATCCAATGCTATTAGATTTGTGGGAAGTAGAACAAGTGATTTATTTTTATTTTTAGAAAGTCATATTATTGGGACACAGCACAAGTGTTGTGGGTGAGTTTAACAGGTGTGTTTTGATGCCCTGCAGGTGATTCTCCAAGTGCCTTGCAGATTGCCAACAGAACCCCCCTGGCCATGACGGTTATATCTCCTTCGCTTCCCACAACCGTCGACATTGGTAGGCTATCACAAATCACCCATGTGCATTTCCTCAAACTATTGGGGCTCAATCTCTTTGGCCAAGCTTCAGGTTAAGTGAAACTTCTCAATTATTTACTACTTCTCTCACTTTGTAGGTGACCTGAGTGATGTCCTGAACTTTACACCTGAGCTCCACTTTATCCCAGCCCCCGTTGCCATGTTGGAAGTTGACACCCCCCTTGAATCTTTGTCCCCACCTGTCTATTCAGAGGACACCCTAGATGCCACCATCGTGAGCAGCTTTGAACCTGTTGCTGTCCCCATCCTTGAACTTGTGGAAGCCCCCATCGTGGATCTCCCCATCGTGGATCTCCCCATCATGGATGTCACCATTGTGAACAGCCTTGAACCTCTGCAAGCCCCAATCGTGGATGCACCCATCGTGAGCAGCCTTGAACCTGTTGAACATGCGGATGCCACTGTCATTAATGACCTTGATATCCTGAATGCTCCAGTTGGCTTAGAGAACCTGGATGCCCCAGTCATCAACAATCTTGACACACTGGTGCTGGATGCCCTCATTGTAAACAGCCTTGAACCTGTGGACATCCCTGTCATCAATGACCTTGGCACTCCAGATCCCCCAATCGTAAATATTCTTTACACCCTGGAGCTGGATGCTCCCATCATAGATGTCCCCATCATGGACAGCCTTGCACCTGTGGAATTCCCCACCATGAATGACATTGACCTCCTGGAGGCCCCTGCGGAGTTCAGCTCCAGCTTTAACCCTCAGCTTGAAGTAGAGGTTCATGTGGAGGGTGAGGGCCAGAACCAGGGGCTTTCTCTCTATGTCCGACCCCAGCATACCTATGAGGTCATTGGGGAGCCCAATCCTAATGAACACTCTGTGGAAGTGGACCTGGCAACAGCAAGCTCTCAAACCATAGCTGAACTGGTCAATAAATCCACCACACATTCTGACAATGACACAACCACAGTCACTGAGCCAGCGGACCTGGCAAGCCCCGGCTATGAGACTATAGCTGAACTGGTCCAGGATTCGAGTGCAACCACACTGCCTGATGATGACCCTATCACAACCACAGTCACAGAGCCAGGGGATCTGATAACCCCTGACTATGAAACCATAGCTGAACTGGTCCATAAATTGAGCGCAACCACACTGCCTGATGATGAGCCAATAACAACCACAGTCACAGAGCCAGAAGGGCTTGACCTTACAAGCCCTCTCTCATTGGTAGAGGAGGGTTTCTGTGACAGGGGGTGGAATCCAATGTACGCTAGAGTGAGAAGGACGCTTAGTAAAAGTACCACCCCACCCCCTGTGCTTCCATCGGAGGATGAGGAACTGGATGGATTTTCACCTCCATTACCAGAGAGAAGTGGAGAGATGGAGGGATGATCATCGTGAATATCTCATAAGACTTCAAATGTGTGTTACGTCATCAATTATATTTATATAGACTCAGCTGTGTCATTTCTAGATGTAACATGTCTCAGATGATGAAGATAAGGGTTGTACCCAGTCCACATCTTAAACGATCTCATATGAGACAGGTATCTCACTGTCCTATCCTTCATACTATTTCCAGTCCTTTCATTAGCTTAGCATTAAACACTGTACAATGCTATGCTACATATTCCATAAGGAAGGACCCTAAGCCCAGAGTAGAACTGGGTCACCTAACATGTTCCAGAGTAGGCATTATGTTAGTAAATACAAACACATTACAGGGTGAAGTGGCAATTACGCAGTAATAAACCATTGAGTTACTAGTTTATTTTAGATTCATTCAAAAGGGTCCACTTAAGACTCTTTCCCTCTCTAGAATTACAAACCTTATACTTTAATGACAATAGTGGTGCATTCTTAATAAATAATTAATGTATGTCAACAAAGTAAATGGACAACATTATGGGCGTGTCCCAATACCCATACTTAAATAGAAGGCTTTTTGGGTATGCAAAAATGTGTTGTGTGTCATTTCGAAAATGTAGTATGATTTAAGTGCAAGGATGTCATACTAATTTTGGCTTTAAATCCATTAGAATTTGCGTGTAGAGAATGACGAAGGACTCCAGTGGCCAAAAACGTGTTTTATCATGGACATTGAGGACTTTCACCATTTTGAAGTAGTTAACTGGGTGGGATATATATATCATATAATTCCATCCAGGTCCAAGGATGGATCAGCCAATGAATTATACTTGTGCGCAAACATTCCATAACTGTTGTGGCAGTAAATCGCCAACCTTGGCTTTATACCTGTTTAGACAACACACTCCGGATGGCAGTATGCAACCGTGGTTTGTTTACCAACTGTACTAAAATGTACTACTTTAAAATGGAGATGCCTCAATGGTGCCATAATGGGACAGATACAATGTTGTGTCCTATAACTATCTCTATGAATTTGCTGCACACAATTGAGGAAGATAATTGTCTTTTCACACAAGTATTTGACAACAGCTGATAATCAGAATAGGGGACATGCTCTACAAAAATGTACAAATAGCAGGGAACAAGTGCATTTGAGCATTCGATGACACCTTTTCAGTATGGCTGAGTGGTATGTTGATATTTGTTGCTTACTGCATACATTTCTACTAAACAGTACATTGTAAATAGTATGTTGTAATATTAGTACACAGTATGTAGTTTTAGTAAATAGTGGGCAAGTAGGCATTTCCATTTATTTATTCAAAGCTTTACAGGCGAGGGGTAAAACCAATCATTTAGAATTCATGTACAATATAAAACAAATATAAATTCAGTGTTGTAAAATGTATATTGTCATTATTAGAGCATATAGGCTGAGCAGAATGAAATACAAGAGGACAGATGAAATACACCATTACAATACCACATTGAAATCTGTACCTCAATCATTACGACAATTTAAACACATCAGAATTCCAATTCAAAATATTGTGGAAGTGCTTCTGTGTGCAGATGCAATTAATTTTTCTCACCACAGTGGGGAAGTACAACTCACTATCTCTTACTGGATTTCTCTCTGTCAGTGGAAAGTGAGATGCCAAAGAATGTGCCACATTCAGCCCCTCTAAAACCCTGCTGAATACTGTGCATTCCTTCTGAGGAAGGGTGGGGACACCGCTAGAACTGTGGTCAGGAAATGAAACTTAAATACACATCCCTAGCACATACCTTTTAAAAGTAGGTATTGAGAGAAAAATATTCTTTTTGCTCAAGTATTATAGCATGCCCATAAGCCTTGTTGAAATAAGTGAAGTCTTTGAGCTGTTTTACTCTAGACAACTGGGAAATCAAGAATAAATTCGCCCCGACTGGGAAAATACATTTTGAACGGTCATCCAAGTCAGAATTGTAAATCCGGCCTCTTTCTGGAGCTACGACTTGAAGATCAATGACGTTATCATGATTCGGCCTTGTTTTTTTTCCGAGTTCCCAGTTGTTTTGAAAGCAACATAAATCCAGAGAATGCCAGACTTTTAAATTCGCAACATTAAGACTACAAAACTACAGGGATTTTGCTCAATGCCAAATGTTTTGTAAGACCGAATTGTTTCTGCAGCAATTTTGTGCGCTGACACAATGTTGAATCCCACATTGGAATAGACCACTGGATGATTCTGTCTATTACACATTGACAGACATATCCATGGAGATAATTCATAGTTTATTAGATTGGTTGGTGTCTGTAGCCCTGCATGGTGCTGCAAATGCAGTATTTAATTTATTTATATATATATACAGTACCAGTCAAAAGTTTGCACACATCTACACATTCAGGGGTTTTTATTTTTGGTATTTTCTAAATTGTAGAATAATATTGAAAACATCAACACTTTGATATAACACATGGAATCTTGTAGTAACCAAAAAAGTGTTCAAACAAATCAAAAATAAATGTTATATTTGAGATTCTTCAAAGTAGCCACCCTTTGCCTTGATGACAGCTTTGCACACTCTTGGCATTCTCTCAACCAGCTTCATGAGGTAGTAACCTGGAATGCATTTCAATTAACAGGTGTGCCTTGTTAAAAGGTCATTTGTGAAATTTCTTTCCTTCTTAATGCGTTTGAGCCAATCAGCTCTGTTAGCCCTATTTGATAAAAGACCAAGTATATATTATGGCAAGAACAGCTCAAATAAGCAAAGAGAAATGACAGTCCATCATTACTTTAAGACCTGAAGGTCAGTCAATCTGGAAAATGTCAACAACTTTCTTCAAGTGCAGTTGCAAAAACCAGCAAGCACTTTGATTAAACTGGCTTTCATGAGGACCGCCACAGGAAAGGAAGACCCAGTTACCTCTTCTGCAGAGAATAAGTTCATTAGAGTGCACCTCAGATTGCAGCCCAAATAAATACTTCACAGAGTTCAAGTAAGAGACACATCTCAACATCAACTGTTCAGAGACTGCGTGAATCCAGCCTTCATGGTCGAATTGCTGCAAAGAAACCACTACTTAAGGACACCAATAAGAAGAAGATACTTGCTTGGGCCAAGAAACATGAGCAATGCACATTAGAATGGTGGAAATCTGTCATTTGTTCTGATGTGTCCAAATGTAATTTTTTTGGGTTTCCAACCGCTGTGTCTTTGTGAGATGTGGAGTAGGTAAACGGATGATCTCAGCATGTGGTTCCCATCGTGAAGCATGGAGGTGGAGGTGCTTTGCTGGTGATATTGTCTGTGATTTATTTAGAATTCAAGGCACACAACCATCATGGCTACCGCAGCATTCTGCAGCGATAAGCCATCCCATCTGGTTTGCGCTTAGTGGGACTATCATTTGTTTATCAACAGGACAACGACACAAAACACACCTCCAGGCTGTGTAAGGGCTATTTGACCAAGAAGGAGAGTGATGGAGTGCTGCACATTTTTACCACATGATTCCATATGTGTTATTACATAGTTTGATGTCTTCACTATTATTCTACAATGTAGAAAATAGTACAATTAAAGAAAAACCTTTGAATGATTAGGTGTGTCCAAACTTTTTACTGGTACAGTATATATATATATATATATATATATATAGAGAGAGCTAGATATGTGTCAATATGGCACTAATCAAGATCTTAAAGTTCCTCTGTGCCCACATCACTAAAGAATTAATTAACATGGTTCACACACACCAACAGTCGCGAAGAAGGCACGACAATGCCTCTTCGATCTCAGGAGACTGAAAATATTTGGCATGGGCCCTCAGACCCTCTAAAAATTCCACAGCTACACCATTGAGAGCATCTTGATTGGCTGCATCACCACTTGGTATGGCAACTGTTTGGCATCTGACCGCAAGGTGCTACAGAGAGCAATGCGTATGGCCCAGTACATCACTGAGGCCGAGCTCCCTGCCATTCAGGACCTCTATACCTACCAGGCGGTGTCAAAGGAAGGCCCTAAAGATTGTCAAAGACCCCCCCATGTCATAGGCTGTTCTCTCTGCTACCGCACGGCAAGCGGTACCGATGTACCCTGCTGAACAGCTTCTACCTCCAAGCCATAATTAGTTAACCAAATAGCTACCCAGACTATCTGCATTCACCCTTTTTGCTCATCACATACACTGCTGCTACTGTTCATTATTTATCCTTTTGCCTATAGTCACTTTACCCCTACCCAGTGTTGTAGTTTATTTTATTTTTTATTTTCAATGACATCCTAGGAACAGTGGGTTAATTGCCTTGTTCAGGGGCAGAACGACAGATTTGTACCTTGTCAGCTCGGGGATTTGAACTTGCAACCTTCCAGTTACTAGCCCAACGCTCTAACCACTAGGCTACCCTGCCGCCCCAGTACTCAAGACCAAGTCTCTTCATCTAGTCTCTGTGTCCGATACTTATTTATTCGGTCTTGACTTGGTCTCGGACAATGAGGACTTGTAATTTCTTCCTGAGACCTGCTGAGACCAGCCGAGTAAAACCTTCAGATGTTCGGCTCCCATTCAGTCAGCGCCAGGCCAAATATCCACACCCCTTTTATGACAATATCTTATCACCTATCGAAACCAGGGTTTCCTACTTACTGTCCTTAACTTTTGTTGAAAAATATCCTCAAACTTTGTCGCGCTTGTCAGAACTTCCTTAATTCGCTGTTAGGGAAGAGTGGGGGGAATGATTTAAAGTTGCGTCCTCACTATGAGTAAGGAAATTGTATTTTTATCTATTATAGATCTGTTTTGGGTTAGTGATCATTTGTAGAGTGGCTCCCTATTTGCACTCAGCAGGCATTTTTTCACCATTCTGAATGTCTAAAGCAGCCTTTGTTAAAGTATGGGTTGCAGATGTGTTTTTTTTATTAGCAACTTAGTCAGGGTCTCAAATTACTGTTGAGAGTTAGAAAATATGCCATTTAGCAGAAGCTTTTATCCAAAGTGACTCACAGTCATGGGTGCATACATTTTATCTATGGGTGGTCCCAGGAATTGAACCACCTACCCTTACAAGCCCCATGCTCTACCAACTGAGCTATAAAGGACCACATATTTCATGTAGAATACACAAATTTGGTTGTGCACCAGCAGTTTTTCTCTTTTTATGTTTGTCACTCAACTAGATTGGTAAGTTTGTTTAGCCAGCTATCTAAACTTGTAGTTATCATGGACGAATACCGACCGGACAAGCAGGGCATGTGCCCATGGGCCCTGACCTACTGGGGGCCCACATTGATTTTGTTAGTCACTCTCACTCAGATATCATATTAACAAGGCATAAGTCATGGCCCAATGTGTAGTATTGCAGGAAATGAGCTTTAAAAATGCAATTTTCTTATCTCTGCCCCATGGAAAAATGAGTAGAATTGCATGAAATGTTTTAGAAAAATGATAAATGCTCTCTCCCTCTCATGGCAAAATGTTCAGACTTGCAGAACACGTGCTTTAACACTGCAGCATTTTCTCTCCCAATTGCCGAATGTGTAGAATTGCTGGAAATTAACTTTATATGCAGTAAAGAGAAAGGCCATCATCATCACTCATTGTGTATTTATTCCTTGTGTTATATATATATATATATTTATATTTTTTTCTCTCTGCATTGTTGTTTTTACGAAACATGTGAAAAATACAATTTGATTTGATCAATAGCGGACATGCATAAAGAGTTTGCTATATTGTATAATGCTCTCTATTACTCTTTTTGTATCTGCTTTAGCACAGTAAACTTGATCCCGATTTTAGCTCCAAGATGGCGGCAATTGGAAAAAACTGAAAAGTAGATTGTGCTGATTTATTGGCACATTGAACCATGTATCTTAGTTTAAAGTAACTATCCTGTGAAAATCTCACTTTTAAAAGTTAATATTCTCTTAACTGAAATGTTGTTGACTCATTCTATACTCTTATTTTTGGCCAAAGCATAAATTGGAGAAAAAAAACAGACCGTTTACATTTGTTTTTGCTATTTCCTCGTACAGGAAGATGTCAGCTGGGAAATCAGCAGTCTACTCGCCTTAACATTTTTAATGAATGGTATATGCCCACACCATTCTGTTGTTGGAGTACGCCCAGACCATTCTGTTGTTGGAGTACGCCCAGACCATTCTGTTGTTGGAGTACGCCCACACCATTCTGTTGTTGGAGTACGCCCACACCATTCTGTTGTTGGAGTACGCCCACACCATTCTGTTGTTGGTGTACGCCCACACCATTCTGTTGTGGGAGTACGCCCACACCATTCTGTTGTTGGAGTACGCCCACACCATTCTGTTGTTGGAGTACGCCCACACCATTCTGTTGTTGGAGTACGCCCACACCATTCTGTTGTTAGAGTACGCCCACACCATTCCAACACAGAAAAACTGCTTTTTAACATACTTAATTGCCATTTTTTAAAGGAAAATTATTAAATTCATATTGTAGTTAATTATAGGTCCTATTTCGTATAAATCTGGAAACACTGGCCAGTTACTTAAAAAAAATTAGTGCTAAAACAATAGCATCATATCTGAATTCCTCCATCATTATGCACCTTCACCATTCATTCAAAAAACTAATATTTGGTTGAAAAGTTATCCTGCTATTTTAGTCTCTCCTGTGAGGTCAACTAAACTCTCTCTCTATGGTCTCCATCAGGTCCACTTCTGATCCATCATACAGAATGACAGGCATGGAGAGAGAGGGACCATTGCCATCGTCCAGGACTCTGGGGAGGAACCGATAGATATGTCAATAATTGTAAGAACAATAAAATAACTGTCAGAGGGGGTTTCAGACATAGCCTGAAGAAATAGGTTGAAAGAAACTGTGGACCAAATTCTGATGCGCAAATGGGCTCAGTCAGTGAGCCATAGAGGCAATATATATATAGCCACGGTCTATTTCCAAATTATTCCAAATTACAATTAGATATGTTATTACAGACTTTATTTTCAGCATATTTCCGTGTTTTAAATAATATAAATAAATTAGCCACAATAAAACACCTGTTTGTTTCCAAGTTGTTTGCAGACGTGGAACTAATCTGATCAGCCCAAAGCACAATGGCTTGGTATTTTGATATGCTCAAGGTGAATTTGATCTTGCCCGATCTTCAGTTACTACAGAAATCGTGTGTGTGCGACACTGAGCTAAAAATGAATAATTTATGAAAGAGCAGGATAGGCTACTTACGAGTCTGTTTCTGCTCGAGGCACTGACTCCACACAAGCTGACCCCGTTGTCAACATGTCCTGTTAAGAGTTTTGACAACAGAGTTGGCAGAAAACAATCTATAGTTTGCAGATAACTTAAAACATACAAATATTTTAATATGTTACCCATACCATTGGTTAAGTAATTTTAAAACAGGAAATCGTAGATCAACATTCTGTCAATTTGATTATCCTTGTCCATCACCACTGACCAGAACTAGAACAAATAATATTCTTACATTTTCCTGAGTTCCGCTTGAGAACTGAATCTGTGTATTTTTGCAAAACTGGTTGAAGACCGGGATGCCTTTCTTGTCCTTGACTCCAACAGAACCGTTATCTGGACAACATGCCCCAGGCCCCTCCGACAATTCAGAACTCTGCCAGTGAGGGGTTGAATTGAAAACGCTTTCATTGTGGACTCGACTGGAATAACATAACCCATATGTATTAGACCTTATGAAAGGTTTCGTTTGATACGTTTTCCTCTTGGAACGCAATTCCCGATTGTCATATTCCTGTAGAGCTCGATTCAGTTCCACATCAATGTCATCATCCTCTACGGAAAATTCAGAATCGTGTCCTTCACTGTGGCAGTCTTGTTGCGCTCTATTTCGTGACTGACTTAAATTCGTAGATTTAGTTATTTTCAATGCTTTGAACAAGTGTCTTTCCTCTTTCAAAACGTGGACTGTGTTGTCATCTCTTCTGAATGAGTTCATCTCGTTGACACTGGCAGGAGCAACCTTCTTTCCTCGACTACTACCGCTACCCATGTTGTTGTTGTTGTCCCTTGGCACCAGGCTGTAAAAATTCACAAGGCACAGCAAAGGCACGCTCCCATTTCCAGTTCGCGTTGGCCCCCCACCAAGAAATCTAAGAACTCAGAAGTGAAACATTAACTTGTCTCCACGCAGTAGCTCGTACAATAATTAGGCTCATTTATGCACGGGCTGAAAGCAGTCATTCTCTCTGTGGCACAATGGAATCATTAAAAAAAACGAAATCTAAAAATGTGTGGCAGAATTGCCGCCTAGATTAGAGTCCTCTGAGTACCGAGAGGGCATTTGGTGAAACTTTCCAAATGTTATTGTGTTCCTCTGAGGTCCATGACGTCTCCATCCATTTAAGGACACGGTCTAAAAGCGCACTGTTTACAATCCTACAATTGCATCGCCGAGAGTCGTCACCATCAGAAGTTTTGTAGATAGCCTTCTAGCCCACTGTAAAGCTTTTACGGTGCCTGCCTGAGTCTCATGGGTGTCCGGATGAGAACAGCTGGACTGGACCGAGACGCTCAATAACAACCGCTCACAATCCTGTGGCGAGAAAACTCCTCCCTCTCCATCACGTTTTATAGAGGACAAATAAGATACCGCACAGTTAGAAAATTCCAGTTGGATAAAACCCCTCCTTTTAAATATTTTTTTTCTTCAACTTTTCTAAGTAGCCAACACAGACCTACAGCGAAGTTGATAACCTCACCTCTAAATTGGCTTATAAACATGAATAGCCAACAATTCTGAAGCAATTGATTGTTTTATTCCAAAACTTCAAAAGAAAAATGTATATCTTGATCAAATGAGTTGCAGTGGAAAACGTGACATGAGAAAAGTCCATGTAACTGAACGGCATTAGCTAAGAGGAAGCTATAGCCAAACAGATGCTACCCACCAGTGGTCCTGACACTTTTCCTAACTCGGAGCACAATACAATGGGGATGATTAGTGACAAAAAGAATGGAGCAATTAGTTTGATATATATATTGGCCATGTCTTGACAGCAGCATTACCTGTCTGTGTTAGACTAATATGTTTTATTGAGGCAAGGGAGGACAGTACACAAAGGATGTGAGGCTCCGGCACAGATCAGTAGTGTGTATAAGAGACTCAGAGACCCTATAGTGAGTGATTATAGGTCCAGTGCTGAGCCACACAAGAGCGGGGCATTCCATTCCAACATAACGGGCTTCCCGGAGATTCCTCAATAAGTCATTGTTTGGAGTTGTTCTCTCTCTCTCTGTCCTCTCTCCTCCACAAGTCATTGTTTGGAGTTGTTTTCTCTCTCTTCTCTCCTCCATAAGTCATTGTTTGGAGTGCTCTCTCTCTCTCTCTCTCTCTCTCTCTCTCTCTTTCTCTCTCTCTCTCTCTCTCTCTCTCTCTCTCTCTCTCTCTCTCTCTCTCTCTCTTCTTCTCACTCCTCCACAAGTCATTGTATGGATTGTTTTTTCTCTCTCCCTTTCCCTCTCTTTTTCTCTCTCCAGACTATGCCACCTGCTCATGCTGGAGAGCTACCAAGTCAAAGACACCTGGTTCTCATCTGTTTGGAATCAAATAAAGAAAGTGTTGGGCGTTTTCTTCACATGAGAAAGTTAAAGAACATAGATGAATTATCATAGGTGTGACATAAAACAGTATCCTTTCCAGACCTTGCACCCGTCCTGGAATGTCACAGAGAGGATTCATATGGTTGCCTATCTAACATTCCTCCTACTGTATATCATTGAATGTTCTTTTCTAGCTGTGTTTGTGTTCCTGAGCAGACCCCTCTCTGTTATTCACTGTTATATTCGCATGTCCCAGAAGGGTTGAGAACATCTGGATCTCAGCTCAACAGCTTCCAGACAAGAGAGAGAGGGGAGTCACTTCTGCAGCTGTGGCATCCAGAGAACAGACCAGCTACATAACTGTGGTTTTCCTCTACTCTACTCTGGGCAGAAATAACCCCTACATGGAGACACTAGTAGAGTTTTTATTTGTATTTTTTTTATTTCACCTTTATTTAACCAACAATTGCGACCTGGCCAATATAAAGCAAAGCAGTGCAACAAAAACAACAACACAGAGTTACACATGGGATAAACAAACGTACAGTCAATAATACAATACAAAAATCTGTATACGGTGTGTGCAAATGAAGTAAGGAGGTAAGGCAATAAATAGACCAATAGTGGCAAAGTAATTACAATTTATGTGCAGATGAAGATATGCAAGTAGAAATACTGGTGTGCAAAAGAGCAGATAAACACATATGGGGATGAGGTAGGTAGTTGGCTGGATGGCCTATTTACAGATGGGCTGTGTACAGCTGCTGCAATCGGTAAACTGCTCTGACAGCTGACACTTAAAGTTAGTGAGGGAGATATAAGTCTACAACTTCAGTGATTTTTGCAATTCGTTCCAGTCATTGACAGCAGAGAACTGGAAGGAAAGGCAGCCAAAGGAGGTGTTGGCTTTGGGGATGACCAGTGTGGTGGCATATTTCTGCTTTACCAAATGAGGAGAGTTACAAACTTCACACACCAGTCAGAGTTATACTTAAACTACATTTTTAATAATAATAAGAGCTTTGCAATAGCATTTTGACTTTCAATGATGCACCATCTCTAATAAACCATTGAAAGTGACATCAGAAAAGTACAAATATCTTTTATAGCCAAGATATACCCCTCTCAACCTACATGACGAACCACAGATCTTAGGAACAGTTCACAAAGAAATACTTTTACTTGAGAGAGAGGAGTATCCCTTAGCCAGATAACATTCGCTATAAATTATCGTTCAGTTTGGTCCCTCAAACGAGGTGCTAATCTCATTCCTGGTACTTTATAGCACAAAAACATTACCTCATGTTATCTGGAATGCTCTTTAGGTTTTATCACCCAAAGAAATCGTAAATCTCTCCTGTCAGTGCTATCTCATAGAGGCCCATCCTCAGTGGAACACACACACAATACTCTATTCTGTCGAATAAAACAACCATTATAATGCAATACAAGCATTATATTATAATGCAATTTTCCACGACACAAGTGAAATATAACTGCTGGAGCGCATGCTATCGGTGGGTGTTGCTATGGTGACCAGTGAGCTGTGATAAGGCAGAGCTTTACCTAACAAAGACTTATAGATGACCTGGAGCCAGTGGGTTTGGCGACTAATATGTAGCGAGGACCAGCCAACATTTCGCAGTGGTGGGTAGTATATGGATGACAAAATCTATTTGGTGACAAAACGGATGGCACAGTGATAGACTGCATCCAATTTGCTGAGTAGAGTGTTGCAGGCTATTTTGCAAATGACAAGGATCGGTAGGATAGTCAGTTTTACGAGGATATGTTTGGCAGCATGAGTGAAGCAGGATTTGTTGCGAAATAGGAAGCCGATTCTAGATTTAACTTTGGATTGGAGATGCTTAATATGAGTCTGGAAGGATAGTTTACAGTCTAACCAGACACCTAGATATTTGTAGTTGACCACATATTCTAAATCAGAACTGTCCAGAGTAGTGATCCTAGTTGGGCGGGCCATAAACACCTCAGGTACACAGACAAACCCCACAGTGAAACACATTACATACACTATATATACAAAGCATGTGGCCACCCCTTCAAATTAGTGAATTCGGCTATTTCAGCCACACCCGTTGCTGACAGGTGTATAAAATCGAGCACATAGCCATGCAAACTCCATAGACAAACATTAGCAGTAGAATGGCATTACTGAAGAGCTCAGTGACTTTAAACGTGACACCGTCACAGGATGCCACCTTTCCAACATGTCAGTTTGTCAAATTTCTGCCCTGATAGAGCTGCCCGCATCAACTGTAAGTGCTGTTATTGTGAATTAAATCAAATTGTCACGTAAACATATTTAGCAGATGTTAATGCGGGTGTAGCAAAATGCTTATACTTGTGGAAACGTCTATAAGCAACAACAGCTCAGCTGCGAAGTGGTAGGCCACACAAGCACACGGCATGGGGCCGCCAGGTGCTGAAGCACGTAAAAATGGTTTGTCCTCGGTTGCAACACTCACTACCGACTTCCAAACTGCCTCTGGAAGCAACCTCAGCACAATAACTGTCCGTCAGGAGCTTCATGAAATGGGTTTCCATGGCAGAGCAGCCGCACACAAGCCTAAGATCATCATGCGCAATGCCAATGGTCGGCTGGAGGGGTGTAAAGCTTGCTGCCATTGGACTCTGGAGAAGTGGAAACGTGTTCTCTGGAGTGATGAATCATGCTTCACCATCTGGCAGTCCGACGGACGAATCTGGGTTTGGCGGAGGCCAGGAGAATGCTATCTGCCCCAATGAATAGTGCCAACTGTAAAGTTTGGTGGAGGAGGAATAATGGTCTGGGGCTAGGCCCCTTAGTTCCAGTGAAGGGAAATCTTAACTCTCATTACAGCATACAATGACATTCTAGACGATTCTGTGCTTCCAACTTTGTGGCAAAAGTTTGGAGAAAGCCCTTTCCTGTTTCAGCATTAAAATTCCCTCGTGCACAAAGCGAGGTCCATACAGAGATGGGTTGTCGAGATCGGTGTGGAAGAAATAGACTGGCCTGCACAGAGCCCTTACCTCAACCCTATCGAACACCTTTGGGATGAATTGGAATGCAGACTGTGAGTCTGGCGTAATCGCCCAACATCCGTGCCCGCCCTCCCTATTGCTCTTGTGGCTGAATGGAAGCAAGACCCGCCCAGCAATGTTCCAAAATGTAGTGGAAATTCTTTCCAGAAGACTAGAGGCTTTTATAGCAGCAAAGGGAGGACCAACTCCATATTAATGCCGATGACTTTGGAATGAGATATTTGATGAGCAGGTCCCCACATACTTTTGGTCATGTAGTGTATCTTTCTCTATCCCATCTTGTCTGAACTGTGGTTTCCATATGTGGCTCTCTCTTGGTATGTTTATGTGTGAATGCTATCCTTTCACAGTTCATTACACAGGAAGGATAAACAAGAAACTTCAACAGCCTGCAGAATTGCCATGCTGTTGTTACTGGGCAACGGCCTGTTTGTGATCTGTTTAATGTGATCCGATCTACTAGCTATGTGATCTGTTTTTCAATGATGATCAATCACAGTATTCTGATTTGTAATTTTTCTGTTTTACATGCTCTGTTGATGTAAACTAGAGAACAAAACATGTCTGTTATCCCCACACAAAATCAGGACACTTCACTGTCTCACCATTATATCAAATCAAATCAAATTCTATTGGTCATATACACATGGTTAGCAGATGTTATTGCGATTGTAGCGAAATGCTTATGCTTTTAGATCTGACAGTGCAGCACTATCTAACAGGTAATATCTAACAATTCCACAACAAATCCTAATATCTAACAAATTCCACAACAAAACCTAATACACACAATCTAGTAAAAGAATGGGATAAGAATATATAAGTATGAAATATATGGATGAGCAGTGACAGAGCGGCTAAGATGCAATGGATAGTACAGTTTTTTATAGTTTTTTTTTCACCTTTATTTAACCAGGTAGGCTAGTTGAGAACAAGTTCTCATTTACAACTGCGACCTGGCCAAGCTAAAGCATAGCAGTGTGAACAGACAACAACACAGAGTTACACATGGAGTAAACAATAAACAAGTCAATAACACAGTAGAAAAAAAAGAGAGAAAAAAAAGAGTCTATATACATTGTGTGCAAAAGGCATGAGGAGGTAGGCGAATAATTACAATTTAGCAGACTAACACTGGAGTGATAAATGATCAGATGGTAATGTGCAGGTAGAGATACTGGTGTGCAAAAGAGCAGAAAAGTAAATAAATAAAAACAGTATGGGGATGAGGTAGGTAAATTGGGTGGGCTATTTACCGATGGACTATGTACAGCTGCAGCGATCGGTTAGCTGCTCAGATAGCAGATGTTTAAAGTTGGTGAGGGAGATAAAAGTCTGAAGGATACAGTATAGACTATATACAGTTGAAGTCGGAAGTTTACATAGACCTTAGCCAAATACATTTAAACTCAGGTTTTCACAATTCCTGACATTTAATCCATAGGAGTTGCAATTTGGATGAAGGACAAATGGGTTTCCAATAGGTTTCCATAATAAGAGCCTGGGATCTGAAAACCCCCCAATTCTGGTCAGTAATTCTTCGGACTGTCGCCTGACATATCAATTCTGTTCTAGTCTCCGACATTATTTCAACAGTTTTAGAGTGTTTTCTATCCAATGCTACCAATTATATGCATATCCTGGCATCATGGCATCTGGGATAGGCAGTTTACTTTGGGCACGTCAGTCAGGCAGAAATTCAGGAAACTGCCCACTAGCCCTAAGAGGTTTTAAGAATGTGAAATGTCAGAATAATAGTAGAGAATGATTTATTTCAGATTTGATTTCTTTCATCACATTCCCAGTGGGTCAGAAGTTTACATACACTCAATTAGTATTTGGCAGCATTGCATATAAATTGTTTAACTTGGGTCAAACGTTTCAGGTAGCCTTCCACAAGCTTCCCACAATAAGTTGGGGGAATTTTGGACCAATCCTCCTGACAGAGATGGTGTAACTGAGTCAGGTTTGTAGGCCTCCTTGCTCACACATGCTTTTTCAGTTCTGCCCACACATTTTCTATAGGATTGAGGTCAGGGCTTTGTGATGGTCACTCCAATACCTTGACTTTATTGTTCTTAAGCCATTTTGCCACAACTTTGGAAGTATCCTTGGGGTCACTGTCCATTTGGAAGACCTATTTGCGACCAAGCTTTAACTTCCTGACTGATGTCTTGAGATGTTGCTTCAATATATCCACATAATTGTCCTGCCTCATGGTGCCATCTATTTTGTGAAGTGCACCAGTCCCTCCTGCAGCAAAGCACCCCCACAACATGATGCTGCCACCCCCGTGCTTCATGGTTGGGATAGTGTTCTTCGGCTTGCAACCCTCCCCCTTTTTCCTCCAAACATAACGATGGTCATTATGGCCAAACAGTTCTATTTTTGTTTCATTAGACGAGAGGACATTTCTCCAAAAAGTACAATCCTTGTCCCCATGTGCAGTTGCAAACCATAGTCTGGCTTTGATATGGAGGTTTTGGAGCAGTTGCTTTCTCCTTGCTGAGCGGCCTTTCAGGTTATGTCGATATAGGACTCGTTTTACTGTGGATATAGATCATTTGGTACCTGTTTCCTCCAGCATCTTCTCAAGGTCCATTGATGTTGTTCTGGGATTGATTTGCACTTTTCGCACCAAAGTACGTTCATCTCTAGGAGACCGAGGGCGTCTCCTTCCTGAGCGGTATGACGGCTGCATGGTCCCATGGTGTTTATACTTGCGTACAATTTTTTGTACAGAAGAACGTGGTACCTTCAGGCATTTGGAAATTGCTCCCAAGGATGAACCAGACTTGTGGAGATGTGCAATTCTTTTCTGAGGTCTTGGCTGATTTCTTTTGATTTTCCCATGATGTCAAGCAACGAGGTACTGAGTTTTAAGGTAGACCTTGAAATACATCCACAGGTACACCTCCAATTGACTCAAATGATGTCAATTAGCCTATCAGAAGCTTCTAAAGCCACGACATCGTTTTCTGTCATTTTCCAAGCTGTTTTAAGGCACAGTCAACTTAGTGTATGTAAACCTCTGACCCACTGGAATTGTGATACAGTGAATTATAAGTAAAATAATCTGTCTGTTAACAATTGTTGGAAAAATTACTTGTGTCATGTACAAAGTAGATGTCCTAACCGACTTGCCAAAACTATAGTTAGTTAACAATACATTTGTGGAGTGGTTGAAAAATGTGTTTTAATGACTCCAACCTAAGTGTATGTAAACTTCCGACTTCAATTGTACATATGAGATGACTAATGTGAGATGTAAACATTCCTAAAGTGACATTATTGAAGTGAACAGTGTTCCATTTATTAAAGTGGCCAATGATATTAAGTCTGTAGGTAGGCAGCCGCCTCTCTGTGCTAGTGGTGTCTGTTTAACAATCTGATGGCCTTGATATAGAATCTGTTTTTTAATCTTTCTGTCCCAGCTTTGAAGGAACTCTACTGACCTCGCCTTCTGGATGGAAACGGGGTGAACAGGTAGTGGCTCGGGTGGTTACTTTTTTGCCTTCCTGTGACATCGGGTGTTGTAGGTGTCCTGGAGGGTCGTAGTTTGCCCCCGGTGATGCGTTGGGCGGATTGCACCACCCTCTGGAGAGCCCTGCGGTTGTGAGCAGTGCAATTTCCGTACCAGGAAAATTGGAGTGGGTCTAGGGTGACTGGTAGGGTGGAGATGATATGATCCTTGACTAGTCTCTCAAAGCACTTCATGATGACAGAAGTGAGTGTAACTGGGCGATAGTCATTTAGTTCAGTTACCTTAGCTTTCTTGGGAACAGGTGGCCATCTTGAAGCATGTGGGGACAGCAGACTGGGATAGGGATTGATTGAATATGTCCGTAGACACACCAGCCAACTGGTCTGCGCATGCTCTGAGGACGCAGCTAGGGATACTGTCTGGGCCGGTTGTCCTCAAAGCGCGCAAAGACGTTGTTTGGGAGCAAGACGTCGATGTCATCGATGGGGCTGGTTTTCTTTTTGTAATCCGTCAACGCCAAACTGTGTGACATTCTGTTGACTTTACTTTACTTTACAGATGGTCCTGGCTTGGACAGTGTGTAGGTTAGTTTGTTACCATGTAATCGGCTGAAGAAATTAGCAGAACAAGGCTGTGAAACATATTGTATCCCCTTGACATAGTGATATAAGGTTGCCAGGGTAACCCCCCTTTCAATGTTGAAAAGAGTGCAGCTTTGGTGAAAGAGAGAAACTGGCAGCCCATTCATCACTGAGCTTTCCCCCCAGCTACATTACTGCTGTGTGATTTAAGAGGGGATTGATGTAATTGTAACATTGGTATTTACCACAGGAGGCTGCTGAGGGGAGTACTGCTCATAATAATGTCTGGAATGGAGCAAATGAAATGGTATCAAACACGTGGAAACCATGTGTTTGTTGAGTTCGATACCAATCCATGAATTCCGTCTGAGCCATTACTATGAGTCCATCCTCCCCAATTAATTAAGATGCCGCCAACCTCCTGTGGTATGTACGTCATTGGGAAGTAAGGGGATCTACATGTCTTCCAAGAGGAAGTTAGGCTTGCATTCCTTGTGAGGGAAACTGCACACAAAACGTATATTTGATGTAGGGATAATGTTTAGTTCAGACATACAGACCTTTTTAAGATGTTACTTTTTGTGAAATGGATGTGTTGCTGAAACCCCTCACCATTCAAATAGGGTCATATGGAGGCAAAAACAAATAAATGATTTATTTTACACAACTCACTCAGTCATATATGCCTTTAATTTTCACCACCACCAGATGGGGCTAGCATGCAGACAGACTATAGCCTCTCAAAGAACAAGGAGAGAGTAGTTCGTAATTGTTGTCCATGTTATATCGCTTGATCTTGACCGCATTGTACGGACTTAACTTTATTTTCAGCTGAGAACTATGGGAGGTGTTGCTGCAGTGACCCATTGAGTTCTTTCTGCCAAATGTCAAGCAATAGGCAACAATATAATATCTCTCAATGCCAAGTTTCTTATATGTAGATTTTGGGGGATCTCTGAGAAACAGAAGGTAATCAATCTCATTACTATGCTGTTTGCCTGTTTTTCAATGCTCAATGCACAATGTTTTAACTCTTCTTGGCTGCCAACTGAGGTATTGTATTTAGTTCACTTCAAAGAACATTTCTCAGACTGGCTCTCAGGCGAATGCTTACCTGTTTTTAAACTCAAACAGGCATTGTTATATCTATAAGCCTCTTCTTTATTCTTAGTGCTGTGTTTGTGTTCCCAGCTATTTGGGATTCCACCCATGGCAGACTGTGTCACGTTGATTAAAAAAAGTTCCAGCAAAACGTTGCCTCAGTCAAGTGTAGAACGAATACTAACATTTTAAAGCTGGCACCAGAAGACAACCCCCCCAGGTTTATTTGGTCTTGTCTGCTTTTATGTCTCAATTAATAATGCAGGATCACAAATATTTCACAAAAACAAACTTTTGAGGTTGGAAAGACCAATTGTGGATCGTTAAATTAAGTGGGTTTAGAAACGTCTTACTCTTTCACTTTTTGGGAGGAATTTTGTCTGATAGTATACCAGGAACTCTAACAGCATTTATTTTATTTTCAATCAGTTGGTAGAGGGCAGAGCGGTCATGGAAACATTTTACTAGGATAACGCTGTGAGTACAGTACTGCACAGTCCTTGGGTTTACAGAAGGCTTTGTGAGCTCCAAAGCCGTTCTGTCACCCTTTTACTGCTTTGATGATTGCATAATCAGCACCACTGGCAGTCTGGACCATGGACAGCGCCGTACCTGATATTGACAAGATAGTCGAGTGACTGTACATGGTGCTGAAAGGCTTTGGGCCAGTCTTGAGGTGCTGAATGAACATCTCTACTGTATCACCTTGTCTGTACCTTTACACAAGCTGGAGCTTCCTGGAATCCCACAGTGTAGCATTGAGAGATTTAAACCATTCAATTTAATCATATTAATTTGTGTAATTAGCTTTAATAAAACCGTAGTATACACTGCAGGTTACCAATGAACCTGTGGAGAACCCCAATTAATCCTAATTAGAAGTAATCCTAATTGCTCAATAAACAAAACTGTCTCTGTGAAGTTTCTGGGAGTGTGGGGAGAGAGAGGAGAACACTGTTGGATACTGTACTTCACATCATTAACATCATCATTATTATTCAATCACAAGCTGTTTCTCTGCTCTGAGAAACGAGAAAAAGTGTCTGTGGGTGCGGGTGTGTGTACGTCGGTGCTTGTGTGCATGCAATACAAGTTTGTCCAAAAGCAGATTTGTTCAAACAGGAGTTTCTTTACCTCACGCAGAGAGACTATTGATTACCTGTGTAACATGCTTTACCATGAAATCATAAAGTGAAAATTAAATGAAACTGCCATTAAAATAAATGAAATTATGAAACTATGAAAACTATTAACATAATGGGCTACTGTATTGAAGTGACTATTGAGCAGGTGTCGCTGACGCATGCCAGATCTTACATTGCCTGGATAGGTATTTTAAGTAACAGCTAACCACATCATATGATACCCAGAATAGCCCAGAATCTGTCATTCGATGACACAGTCAATGACATGGCACGCAACCATTGGTTGATGCATGCAACGTCTAAGCAGAGGAACGCAACCTTAGGCTGCAGGTATGGCTGTGTTTGGAGGTATGTCAACCCACATGTGCCATCTTATATAGGCCCATTGTTTGCGGTGCCTACAATCACTTTTTGCTACAAAGAGGGATTTCAGGCCCCTTTAAATATATATATATCACACTGCTTTTAGTTCAGAGGCATGTGTTTCCATTGGACCTTTTGGATTTCTGTGGAATATTGACGCTGAGAGTTTCTATTGGATTACATCTATTTACTTGGATTTGGATTTCGTTTCAAAGAAAAAGACTCAAACAAGGTTCAAATCAAATCAAATCAAACTTTAAGTGTAGACTTTACTGTGAAATTGTTACTTACAAGCCCTTAACAGTGCAGTTCAAGAAGAAGAAAATATTTACCACGTACGCTAAAATAAAAAGTTAAAATAAAAAGTTTAAATAAAAAGTAACACAATAAGAATAACAATGACAAGGTTATATACAGGGGGCACCTGTACCAAGTCAGTGTTCAGGGGTACATGCTAGTTGAGGTAATCTGTACTTGTAGGTCGGGGTGAAGTGACTATGCATATGTAACAAACAAACAGCTAGTAGCAGCAGTGTACAAGGGGGGGGGGCTCTGATCACTGTTGTCGTCAGCAAACTTAATGATGGTGTTGTAGTCGTGTTTGGGCACGCAGTCGTGGGTGAACAGGGAATACAGGAGAGGACTATGTACAGACCCCTGAGGGGCCCCAGTGTTAACGATCAGCGTGGCAGACATGTTGTTGCCTACTCTTACCACCTGGGGGCATCCCTTCAGGAAGCCCAAAATCCAGTTGCAGAGGGAGGTGTTTAGTCATAGACTCCTTAGCTTAGCGATGAGCTTTGTGGGCACTATGGTGTTGAAAGCTGAGCTGTTGTCAATGAACAGCATTCTCACATAGCTGTTCCTTTTGTCCAGGTGAGAAAGGGCGATGTGGAGTGCGATTGAGATTGCGTCATCTGTGGATCTGTTGAGGCGGTATGCGAATTGGAGTGGGTCTAGCGTGTCTGGGAGGATGCTGTTGATGTGAGCCATGACCAGCCTTTCAAAGTACTTCATGGCTACCGACATGAGTGCCACGGGGCAGTAATAATTTAGGCAGGTTACC
Organism: Oncorhynchus kisutch; assembly: GCF_002021735.2. Taxonomy (NCBI): domain Eukaryota; kingdom Metazoa; phylum Chordata; class Actinopteri; order Salmoniformes; family Salmonidae; genus Oncorhynchus; species Oncorhynchus kisutch. Next base: position 21,035,990 of record NC_034187.2, read on the forward strand.
TTTGTTTCCTTGGGCACAGGGACTATGGTGGTCTGCTTGAAACATGTAGGTATTACAGACTTGGTCAAGGAGAGGTTGAAAATATCAGCGAAGACACTTGACAGTTGGTCCACGCAGGCTTTGAGTACACGTCCTGGTAATCCATCTGGCCCGGCGACTTTGTGAATGTTGACCTGTTTAAAGGTTTTGTTCACATCGGCTACCGAGAGCGTTATCACACAGTCATCCAGAACAGCTGGTGCTCTCGTGCATATTTCAGCGTTGCTTGCCTCGCAGCAAGCATAAAAGGCATTTAACTCGTCTGGTAGGCTCGCGTCATTGGGCAGCTCGCGTCTGGGTTTCCCTTTGTAGTCCGTAATAGTTTTCAAGCCCTGCCACATCCGACGAGCATCAGAGCCGGTGTAGTAGGATTCAATCTTAATCCTGTATTGACGCTTTGCTTGTTTGATGGTTCGTCTGAGGGCATACCGGGATTTCTTATAAGCGTCTGGATTAGTCTCCTGCTCCTTGAGCCTTTAGCTCAATGCGGATGTTGCCTGTAATCCATGGCTTCTGGTAGGATTTAGGTTCTTTTACATTGTGCATTTGTTCTTTGGACTGTTGGCCCTGACAGGACTATTCATTTGTTGAACACTGAATCATTATTTTGTTGCTTATGTTGAACCCCAATTATTTTCCGATCAATATACTATTAGTGATCTGGCCAAGTTCCCCAGTGTTTTATGTCTGGCAAGTTTGTGGTTTATGCAAGTTTGTTACACTGGATTCTCATCTGCTCTTGCTACACGGTATGCAAAGCAATATGTTAAACTTGCTTAACCCACATTCTTCAATATCATCGAATTACTCTTATAGGTTATTGCATCGTGCAGCCTCTCTCTGTGTTGAGGTAATTACTTAACCATCAACATGCTGTTCTGTTCTATAGTGTAGTTATATGGCTGATGCTCCAGGGACTAAATCAACTCCACTGTAATTACAGCAGTGATATTGACTAAATGTTTTCCTTTATTAACATGCAGTTAAATTCTACTCCTAGACCTCAGTTTAATTTGTCGCTTCCATAAGGCTTTCCCTGGTCAACATTTCTGTCACAGTTCCAGCATGCTAACAAGGGCTCGGCAGCGGCGCCCAGCTGTGTGAGTGTGTGTGCATGTGTGTGTGCATGTGTGTGTGTGTGTGCGTGTGCACATTTCCCTGTTGCAGAGAAACCCCTCAATGATAATGTAGTTTACGAATTTAAAATCAGAAAGGCTTGTCTGAATGCTCATTTACCTTCATCAAGTAAGCATAACATAATTCAGTCCGTTTCCTATTATACAGGCATAGTGGAAATGTGTACAAAGGTATCATCATCAGCATAGCGACTTGCTTAGTCCCTTTCCTATTAGCCATGTGCGGAATGTTATTCACCTATTTACTGTATAGACTATAAGCATGGCACAATAATTCACATTCCTCATGCTTGGTGTTTAACCTATGCGCTCACTGCTGCAATTATCACCTTCCTCTCTCTCAACCAATGGGCGTAAATCTTGAGATGTATTTATACGTCAATTTAACCATGTTCTCTCACTTGCTGTTTTTCAGCAACCGTTGTTGAATGACGGTCTCTGCTTTCCGTGTTGTTTAAGTCATGTCAAATGCCGAAATCTCACCTGGGGAGATGCTACGTCCCTCATTCAAGCAATTGATCTACACCCAATCCCAGGCGATTCCTCATGACTAGGATTTCCCAGAGAAGTTAGAGAATCGCCATTAGGCAAGTGGGCCAATATTCCAATGATCAACTTCTGGGAATTCCATCCGATAAATGGATCACAGTCATTCCAGATATTTCCAGCCATGAGCTCCTCTCAACCGATGATGAATGGAGGCTACTCGGCTCATCTCCGCAACTCCCAGACGTCATCCCTTTCTTGGGATAAGATGTTGTTTCTCCCAGAGGGATGAAAAAAATAAAGAAAATCGGCTTTTTAAATGATTTTAAAACATTTATTTTTAATTTTTATTTCACCTTTATTTATTTAGGCAAGTTGAGAACAAGTTCTCATTTACAATTGCGACCTGGCCAAGATAATTCAAAGCAGTTCGACACATACAACAACACAGAGTTACACATGGAGTAAAACAAACATACAGTCAATAATACAGTAGAAAAATAAGTCTATATACGACGTGAGCAAATGAGGTGAGATAAGGGAAGTAAAGGCAAAAAAAGGCCATTGTGGCGAAGTAAATACAACATAGCTGTCACGCCCTGATCTGAGTATTCTTTGTTTTCTTTATTGTTTTGGTTAGGTCAGGGTGTGACATGGGTGATGTATGTGTTTTTGTACTGTATAGGGTTTTTTGTAGGTTTATGGGGTTGTTTATCATCTCGGTGTTTATATATGTCTATGGTTGCCTAGATTGGTTCTCAATTAGAGGCAGGTGTTTATCGTTGTCTCTGATTGGGAACCATATTTAGGCAGCCATTTCTTTGGGTATTTCGTGGGTTATTGTCTATGTCTATGTCTAGTTGCCTGTGTCTGCACTAGTATTATTATAGCGTCACGTTCGGTTTGTTGTTTTGTATAGTTTGTTAAGTGTTCTTCGTCTTCATTAAAAGTATGTATTCATCTTACGCTGCACCTTGGTCTCCTCCATTCAACGAACGTGACAATAGCAAGTAAAACACTGGAATGGTAGATTTACAGTGGAAGAATATGCAAAGTAGAAATACAAATAATGGGGTGCAAAGGAGCAAAAATTTATTAATACAGTAGGGGAAGAGGTAGTTGTTTCGGCTAAATTATAGATGGGCTATGTACAGGTGCAGTAATCTGTGAGCTGCTCTGACAGCTGGTGCTTAAAGCTAGTGAGGGAGATAAGTGTTTCCAGTTTCAGAGATTTTTGTAGTTCGTTCCAGTCATTGGCAGCAGAGAACTGGAAGGAGAGGAGGCCAAAGGAAGAATTGGTTTTGGGGGTGACCAGAGAGATATACCTGCTGGAGTGCATGCTACAGGTGGGTGCTGCTATGGTGAGCAGCAAGTTGAGATAAGGGGGGACTTTACCTAGCAGGATCTTGTAGATGACCTGGAGCCAGTGGGTTTGGCGACGAATATGGATGCTTTGTTGCGAAATAGGAAGCCAATTCTAGATTTAATTTTGGATTGGAGATGTTTGATGTGAGTCTGGAAGGAGAGTTTACAGTCTAACCAGACACCTAGGTATTTGTAGTTGTCCACAAATTCTAAGTCAAAACTGTCTAGAGTAGTGATGCTGGACGGGCAGGCAGGTTCAGGCAGCAATCGGTGGAAGAGCATGCATTTAGTTTTACTTGTATTTAAGAGCAGTTGGAGGCCACGGAAGAAGAGTTGTATGGCATTGAAGCTCGCCTGGAGGGTTGTTAACACAGTGTCCAAAGAAGGGCCAGAAGGATACAGAATGGTGTCGTCTGCGTAGAGGTGGATCAGAGACTCACCAGCAGCAAGAGCGACATCATTGATGTATACAGAGAAAAGACTCGGCCCAAGAATTGAACCCTGTGGCATCCCCATAGAGACTGCCAGAGGCCCGGACAACATGCCCTCCGATTTAACACACTGAACTCTATCAGAGAAGTAGTTGGTGAACCAGGCGAGGCAATCATTTGAGAAACCAAGGCTATCGAGTCTGCCGATGAGGATGTGGTGATTGACAGAGTCTAAAGCCTTGCCAGGTCAATGAACACGGCTGCACAGTATTGTTTCTTATCGATGGCGGTTAAGATATCATTTAGGATCTTGAGCGTGGCTGAGGTGCACCAATGACCATTTCTGACACCAGATAGCATAGCAGAGAAGGTGCGGTGGGATTCAAAATGGTCGGTAATTGTCCGTAGAATTTCTAAGCAAACAGCTGGAGGCAGGGCTTTCTCCTATAGGGCTCCGTCTTTATGGAATGGTCTGCCTACCCATGTGAGAGACGTAAACTCGGTCTCAACCTCTTGGGGCTAGGGGGTGTAATTTTCACTTTTGGATAAATAGCGTGTCCAATTTCAACTTCCTGCTACTCATGCCAAAAATAGAAGATATGCATATTATTCATAGATTTGGATAGAAAACACTCTGAAGTTTCTAAAACTGTTTGAATCATGTCTGTGAGTATAACAGAACTTATGTAGCAGGCAAAGCCCCGAGGACAAACTGTTCAGATTTTTCTTTCTTCCTCTCTCTGTTCCCTGTCTTGTCATTGCCAAGGGATATTTCTTAGGAACCTGTTTTCAGTTCCTACTGCTTCCATTGGATGTCACCAGTCTTTGGAATTTGGTTGAGGTTATTCCTTTGTGCAATGAAGAAGTAGGCCAACTAGGAACTGGGTACACTTTTGTGAGTTGCGCAACACGTGAAAAGTGCCGCTGGTTTGTTTTCAGTCCTGTATTGAACACAAATTGCCCCCCTTCTACAATTTGATTGATTATTAACGTTTAAAAATACCTAAAGTTGTATTACAAAAGTGGTTTGAAATATTTTGGCAAAGTTTATAGGCAACTTTTGAAATATTTTGCGTTTTTTGGAAGCTGTTTTTTTCTGTATCAAACGCGCTTTATAAATGGATATTTTGGATATATATGGACGGAATTAATCTAACAAAGGACCTATTGTGATGTTTATGGAACATATTGGAGGGCCAACAAAAGAAGCTCGTCAAAGGTAATGCATGTTTTATATTTTATTTCAACGTTTTGTGTAGCGCCTGCAGGGTTGAAATATGCTAACCCCTTTGTTTACTGCTGGTGCAGATGGTGCAGGCTAATAGCTTCTTATGCCTGCGCATTTAAAAAATCTGACATGTTGGCTGGATTCACAACGAGTGTAGCTTTAATTGAGTATCTTACATGTGTGATTTAATGAGTTTCAATTTTATAGTATTTTATTTGAATCTGGCGCTCTGCATTTGCCCTGGCAATTGGCCAATTGAGACATTTACGTCCCGCCTATCCCTAACTAGTTTTAAGTCTTTACTGAAGACTCATCTCTTCAGTGGGTCATATGATTGAGTGTAGTCTGGCCCAGGAGTGTGAAGGTGAACGGAAAGGCTCTGGAGCCACGCACCGCCCTTGCTGTCTCTGCCTGGCCGGTTCCCCTCTTTCCACTGGGATTCTCTGCCTCTAACCCTATTACAGAGGCTGAGACACTGGCTTACTGGTGCTCTTTCATGCCGTCCCTAGGAGGGGTGAGTCACTTGAGTGGGTTGAGTCACTGATGTGATCTTCCTGTCTGGGTTGGCGCCCCCCCTTGGGTTGTGCCGTGGCGGAGATCTTTGTGGGATATACTCTGCCTTGTCTCAGGATGGTAAGTTGGTGGTTGAAGATATCCCTCTAGTGGTGTGGGGGCTGTGCTTTGGCAAAGTGGGTGGGGTTATATCCTTCCTGTTTGGCCCTGTCCGGGGGTATCATTGGATGGGGCCACAGTGTCTCCTGACCCCTCCTGTCTCAGCCTCCAGTATTTATGCTGCAGTAGTTTATGTGTCGGGGTCAGTTTGGGTCAGTTTGTTATATCTGGAATACTTCTCCTGTCTTATCCGGTGTCCTGTGTGAATTTAAGTATGCTCTCTCTAATTCTCTCTTTCTCTCTTTCTTTCTCTCTCTCTGAGGATCTGAGCCGTAGGACCATGCCTCAGGACTACCTAGCATGATGACTCCTTGCTGTCACCAGTCAAACCTGGCCGTGCTGCTGCTCCAGTTTCAACTGTTCTGCCTGAGCTATGGAATCCTGACCTGTCCCGGACCTATTATTTGACCATGCTGGTCATTTATGAACATTTGAACATCTTGGCCATGTTCTGTTATAATCTCCACCCGGCACAGCCAGAAGGCCACCCCACATAGCCTGGTTCCTCTCTAGGTTTCTTCTTAGGTTTTGGCCTTTCTAGGGAGTTTTTCCTAGCCACCGTGCTTCTACACCTGCATTGCTTGCTGTTTGGGGTTTTAGGCTGGGTTTCTGTACAGCACTTTGAGATATCAGCGGATGTACGAAGGGCTATATAAATACATTTGATTTGATTTGATTTGATTTGATAGAGCTAAAGGCTAGGAGCGGGACACTAATTCGGACTTGTATAAGAAATCCCGCTATGCCCTCAGACGAACCATCAAACAAGCAAAGCGTCAATACAGGATGAAGATTGAATCCTACTACACCGGCTCTGACGCTCGTCGGATGTGGCAGGGCTTGAAAACTATTACGGACTACAAAGGGAAACCCAGCCGTGAGCCTACCAGATGAGCTAAATGCCTTTTATGCGCGCTTCGAGGCAAGCAACACTGAAGCACACTTGAGAGCACCAGCTGTTCTGGACGACTGTGTAATAACGCTCTCGGGAGCCGATGTGAGCAAGATCTTTAAACAGGTCAACATTCACAACTCCTCGGGGCCAGATGGATTACCAGGACGTATACTCAACGCATGCACGTACCAACTGTCAAGTGTATCACTGACATTTTCAACCACTCCCTGACCGAGTCTGTAATATTTAAATGTTTCCAGCAGACCACCATAGTCCCTGTGCCCAAGGAAACAAAGGTAACCTGCCTAAATCATGGGTCCCCAGATCCCCAAAACGTTCTACAGCTGCACCTTCGAGAGCATCCTGACCAGTTGCATCACCGCCTGTTATGGCAACTGCTCGGCATCTGACCGTAAGGCGCTACAGAGGGTAATGCGTTCGGCCCAGTACATCACTGGGGCCAAGCTTCCTGCTATCCAGGACCTATTTAATAGGCAGTGTCAGAGGAAAGCCCATGAAATTGTCAGAGACTCCAGACACCCAAGTCATAGGCTGTTATCTCTTCTACTGCACGGCAAGCTGTACCTAAGCGCCAAGTCTAGTACCAAAAGGCTCCTTAACAGATTCTACCCCCAAGCCATAAGACTGCTGGACAATTAATAATTTGTCCACAGGACTATTTACATTGACACCCCCCCTCCCTCCATATGTTTTGTACACTGCTGCTACTTGCTGTTTATTATCTATGTGTAGTCACTTCACCACTACCTACATGTACAAATTACCTGGACTAACCTGTACCCCCTCCCATTGACTCTGTTCCGATACCCCCTGTATATAGTCTCGTTATTGTTATTTTGTGTTACTTTGTATAATTTTTTACTTTAGTTTGGTAAATATTTTCTTAACTCTTCTTGAACTACACTGTTGGTTAAGGGCTTGTAAGTAAGCATTTCAAGGTAAGGTCTACACTTGTTGTATTCGGCACATGTGACAAATAATGTTTGATTTTAACTAACTTCCTGTTTTTCAATGATAACGTAAATGGCATTACCAACAGTGTGCCCTCTGCTGTCAAGGTGGTCAATATCAGTAATATTACAATTAATATTTTACTATGGCTGTTTGCTAAACAGCATGTTGTCTTGTGTCATAAAATGCATTTCGAAGGTAGTGTACGGAGTTATTTCTAAATGTAGCTATCCTCTGCAGCAAAAAGGGCTCATATATCCTGCTGGTCGTGGCTCACAAGTATAATTCATGATTAGACTATATGTATCTGACGATGTTCATCATTACTCATTGTCACTGTATTCTTTAGTTCTGCACGAAATGCATAGTCATTATAATATAGCCTTCATCGTAGGCAGTGCTTGACTTGGGCAGGAGCTCACTGTAGCTGAGTACTGGCACCTCAAGTGTTCTCCTGCTTGAGCTCCAGTTCCTCTTATAGAATATTAGCTCAAACTTATTGTGGAGCTCCTGCACCTAAATATAAACAGGTGCAGGAGCTCCACAATTGTTCTTTTTTTTTCTCTCTTTTTTTTCTACTGTGTTATTGACTTGTTAATTGTTTACTCCATGTGTAACTCTGTGTTGTCTGTTCACACTGCTATGCTTTATCTTGGCCAGGTCGCAGTTGCAGATGAGAACTTGTTCTCAACTAGCCTACCTGGTTAAATAAAGGTGAAATTATTATTATTATTTTTTTTTAAACAGTACCGTCATCCAAAATGAGTACCAGCACCTATTTCAGTCCAAGTCAACCACTGATTGTAGCAGATATGGTGACTGCACAAATCAATACAATTACATGTTATTGTCATATGCACATGTACAGGATATACAGTTGATGTCGGAAGTTTACATACCTTAGCCAAATACATTTAAACTCAGTTTTTCACAATTCCTGACATTTAATCCTAGTACAAATTCCCTATCTTAGGTCAGTTAGGATCACCACTTTATTTTAAGAATGTGAAATGTCAGAATAATAGTAGAGAGAATAATTTATTTCAGGTTTTATTTCTTTCATCACATTCCCAGTGGGTCAGAAGTTTACATACACTCAATCAGTATTTGGTAGCATTTCTTTTAAATTGTTTAACCTGGGTCAAACCTTTCAAGTAGCCTTCCACACGCTTCCCACAATAAGTCTGTCCTCTTGACAGAGCTGGTGTAACTGAGTCGGGTTTGTAGGCCTCCTTGCTCACACATGCTTTTTCAGTTCTGCCCACCAATTTTCTATAGTATTGGAGGTTAGGGCTTTGTGATGGCAACTACAATTCCTTGACTTTGTTGTCCTTAAGTCATTTTGCCACAACTTTGGAAGTATGCTTGGGGTCATTGTCCATTTGGAAGACCCATTTGTGACCAAGCTTTAACTTTAACTGATGTCTTGATGTTGCTTCAATATATCCACATAATTGTCCTGCCTCATGATGCCATCTATTTTGTGAAGTGCACCAGTCCCTCCTGCAGCAACGCACCCCCACGACATGATGCTGCCACCCCCATGCTTCACGGTTGGGATGGTATTCTTTGGCTTGCAAGCCTCCCCATTTTTCCTCCAAACATAACGATGGTCATTACAGCCAAACAGTTCTATTTTTGTTTCATCAGATGAGAGAACATTTCTCCAAAAAGTACGATCTTTGTGCCCATGTGCAGTTTCAAGCCATAGTCTGTTTTTTTTAAGATGGTTTTGAAGCAGTGGCTTCTTCCTTGCTGAGCGGCCTTTCAGGTTATGTCAATATAGGACTCGTTTTACTGTGGATATAGATAATTTTGTACCTGTTTCCTCCACCATCTTCACAAGCTCCTTTGCTGTTGTTCTGGGATTGATTTGCACTTTTCGCACCAAAGTACATTAATCTCTAGGAGACAGAACGCATCTCCTTCCTGAACGGTATGACGGCTGCGTGGTCACATGGTGTTTATACTTGCGTACTATTCTTTGTACAGATGAACGTGTTATCTTCAGGCGTTTGGAAATTGCTCCCAATGATGAACCAGACTGGAGGTCCACAATTTTTTTCCAAGGTCTTGGCTTATTTCTTTTGATTTTCCATGATGTCAAGCAAAGAGGCACTGAGTTTGAAGGTCGGCCTTGAATACATCCACAGGTACACCTCCAATTGGCTCAGATTATGTCAATTAGCCTATCAGAGGCTTATAAAGCTATGACACAATTTTCTGGAATTTTCCAAGCTTTTTAAAGGCACAGTGAACTTAGAGTACGGAAACTTCTGACCCACTGGAATTGCAATACAGTAAATTATAAGTGAAATAATCTGTCTTTAAACAATTGTTGGAAAAATGACTTGTGTCATGTGTATCGGATGTGAAATGGCTAGCTAGTTAGCGGTGGTGCGCACTAATAGCATTTCAATCGGTGACGTCACTTGCTCTGAGACCTTGAAGTAGTGGTTCCCCTTGCTCTGCAAGGGCTGCGGCTTTTGTGGAGCGATGGGTAACGATGCTTCGAGGGTGACTGTTGATGTGTGCAGAGGGTCCCTGGTTCGCGCCCAGGTATGGGCAAGGGGACGGATTAAAGTTATACTGTTACATTGATGCTGTTGACCCGGATCACTGGTTGCTGTGGAAAAGGAGTAGGTCAAAAGAGGGGGGAGTGTAATGGATGTGAAACGGTTAGCGGTGGTGTGCGCTAATAGCATTTCAATCGGTGACGTCACTTGCTCTGAGACCTTGAAGTAGTGGTTCCCCTTGCTCTGCAAGGGCCGTGGCTTTTGTGGAGCGATGGGTAACGATGCTTCGTGGGTGACTGTTTTCTGTGTGCAGAGGGTCCCTGGTTCAAGCCCGGGTATGGGTGAGGGGACGGACGAAAGTTATACTGTTACACATGCACAGAGTAGAACTCCTAACCGACTTGCCAAAACTAAAGTTTGTTAACAAGAAATTTGTAGAGTGGTTAAAAAACGTGTTTTAATGACTCCGACCTAAGTGTATGTAAACTTCCGACCTCAACTGTATGTGGTGCAGGCTTCACAGTTCAATGAAATGCTTACTGGCCGCAATCTTATTCACTAATTGGGCTATGTTTTTTATCATGTCATGTTGATCTAGCATGGCTTTAGCGCAAGTTTGTGGTCTAGAGTTCATGTTTGGTTTCAGGTGTGTAGCCCACAGGCCCACAGGCCTACTCTTAACTCTTAAAGTGTTGTGCTTTTTCCTCTCCCCTCGCTTTCACTCTTGCCTCTCTGTCAGTTCTATTGGAATGTTGGAACGCCATACAGGACTTACATGGTCATGCTCCTCCGGCCGCGAACGCTCCTGTCCACTGGTCTACACAGGCCAATTGCTGTCGTGCTGTTCACAGCTGTATGGTTGCAAGGAGGTGGACTCGAATTAAGATGAACCCAAGAAAAGGAGTCGAACGGCCTTGCCGACACTCCATCGCCAGTACTACTGGATTGGTATCGTCTAATAATCAGAGACAAAATGTTTCCTAAAGTCTGTAAGTATAGTCATTCATATTTGATATTGAGTTGGCTTACATGCATAATCATAGCCCATTTTACATGTGGTGCTTTGGAATATTAGTCGTTTCTTTAACTCTCATCCCTCTAGGTGTTTTGATTTGTATTTCATCTAGTCATGAACAAAATGTCTTCTACAATAACTTGCTATGTTGAGTCAATCCTTGCAATTTTTTACCATTTTGAATAATGGCTATATTCTCCAGCCTCCCAGCAGCAAACCAAGTGGCAGGGTGGCCATCGAAAGTAATATATCAAATAAGAACTGTTGCTTTCAGCTTCAGTCATGTTACCTGTAATGCTAATTGACTGTTTTTTGTCATCATTTTAATACATCTGTTCATTGTTACAGGTAGCATTTCAGTTTAAGAACCCTTTTACACCCTGCCTGAACTGATTCTGGGAAATGCTTCTCTATGCAAACTTCAAACATCTGTCAAAGAGTCACCACCTTCTGTTTGCAAATTAAGGCTACCCAGCAAAGGGTTTCACCAGATTGGTTCCCTTACTACTAGAGTGCAAGGTTCATCTGGAAGCTACGCATCCTTGAATAGCATTCAATTTTTCCGAACACTTTTACTCAAGTTCCTTTTCATGAGTGGTCCTACAGTTTCATGGTAATATTGCAACAGTGCCTGATCTCAAGATCTCATTATGCGTTAGACAGTTGGCCCTCTGAGGACAGGTTTTTACTACGAATGCTTCCCATCTGTTAATTTGGGGGGATTTTCAGGCTCAGTAGTCTGCTGTTCATTGGCCTTACATTACAGATAATTGGTAACTTGCTATAGTTAAATACTGGCACACCTGTATTTGCTACGAATCATATTATTTCAATGCCTCATTTTGTCTCATGCCATCATTGCCATTCATATTCAATTAACACGACTCTTCTTCATTGCAACCCATTAGTTTTAATCTCTACTAAACTACCTGAGACTTCCTGTTCTAAAGCATATGCTCGCAGCCCTCCGACTGTGAGCATTGATGTATTCGTGAGGCTGTCTTCTTACTGCTTTTCCGTGTTTTACTTCTAATGGCGAGTTCACAACTCGTATCACTTATATTTCTTCACGTGATTTTACATTTTTTTAAATCTGGTCTTTCACCCTAATTATGATAGCCCCACTCTTAAGCATTCTAAATATGGTTCCTGGGGTGCTGTCGTAATAGTTCGCACTTACAATCAATCCTTTCTCATGCTTTATTCTAATGTACACTAGTATTCAAAAGTTTGGGGTCACTAAAAATGTCCTTGTTTTTTGCACATTTGTTATCCATTAAAATAACATCAAATTGATCAGAAATACATTGTAGACATTGTTAATGTTGTGAATGACTATTGTAGCTGCAGGAATATCTACATAGACGTACAGAGGCCCATTATCAGCAAACATCCATCCTGTGTTCCAATGGCACGCTGTGTTAGCTAATCCAAGTTTATCATTTTAAAAGGCTCATTGTTCATTAGAAAACCCTTTCGCAATAATGTTAACACAGCTGAAAACTGCTGTTCTGATTAAAGAAGCAATACAACTGGCCTTCTTTAGACTAGTTGAGTTTCTGGAGCATCAGCATTTGTGAGTTCGATTACAGGGTCAAAATGGCCAGAAACAAATAACTTTCTTCTGGAACTCATCAGTCTATTGTTGTTCTCTGAAATCACGTACAACGCTGGGTACTACTCCCTTCACAGAACAGAGCAAATAGGCTATAACCAGAAAAGAAAGAGGAGTGGGAGGCCCCGGTGCACAACTGAGCAAGAGGACAAGTACATTAGAGTGTCTAGTTTGAGAAACAGAAGCCTAACAAGTCCTAAGCTGGCAGCTTCATCCAATAGTACCTGCAAAATACCAGTCTCTCTCATGTTCAGAGACTTGTGCTGAAGCCACTCCTGTGTTGTTTTGGCTGTGTGCTTAGGGTCGTTTTCCTGTTGGAAGGTAAACCTACACCCCCAGTATGAGGTCCTGAACGCCCTGGAGCAGGTTTTCATCAAGGATCTCTCTGTACTTTGTTCAGCTATGTTCAATTGTATTCTTCATAGTATGAAATAATTAAACATTATACAATGGGTGGTTCCTCTGAAATAGGCTGCATTTCTTCATATCATGTTTCTTTAGACGTGTCTAAAATAAATAATTAATGTATTGTGATGGTGTAGTCTATATTAAATGGATTTATTAGACTTTTTAAATTGTAGGCTGGATGTTCCAACGGTAGGCTATGCGTGGAAGCCAGGAGATGCTAAACATATTTATGTTAATTAACGGTCAATTACTGTGAGATTGGCAGTTATTTGCATGACAATCGCCAGTTGACAAAATTTCATGACCACCACAACCGTAATCAAGTGTGCACTCGCATTGATTAGAGAGCAATAGAGCACAGCTTGTGCTGTTTGTGATAATGAGGTGCTGACTGCCAGTTAAAATACAACCCCCTACAATTAGCAGCACATAAAGCTAATCCTGAGGCCATCAATCAACCAAGATGAGCCCAAAAGCCCCTAAGCAGTTCACTGTAATTATACGACTCACTTGGATACTTTACAGCAAGGGCCTAATTTTGTGACTAACCATTAATACCCCAGTGATTGGTTGAGCTGTGTGTAAGATGTTATATGTGTGTATTACTCTACATAATGGCACGTAAACTTTAGCTTTTTCCTTAGAGGAAGGATTTAGAAAAATACCTTTGTGTAACTGAGACTTTTCTGACAAATTACACAAGATAAGCAACTTTGAAATAAATGACCACAGTGTTTTTGAGATTTATGTGCACGTCTGCATCTATACTTCATTTGCCTGGATCTGGCAAACAAGGCCGGAAAGTCATTGACAAGAAAAACAGATTTCGTCAACATATTTAGCGAGAACGTGTGCACTTCTCCTGTTGTTCAGATGCGATCTTAAAAGTTAATAACCTGTGCATGATAAAAATGTAGCAAACATATCCATAACAAATGGCGTTATGGGATTTTAACATAGACGGTTATTTCAGCATTGTCTTTTACATGACTTTATGACATCCTTGTTCAGGTGGTATGAAGGGATCACATTTTGCAAAAAGCAAGCTGCATGCATGCATTTTCAGGAGGTTTTGTGTATAACTGTATCTAATTGCTCATATTTTTTTTTTTCTATATTACTTCTGAAAAACATGGAGGATGTAGACCTGGGTTCTCCAACCCTGTTCCTGGAGAGCTACCATCCTGTAGGTTTTCATTCCAACCCTAATCTAGCACATCTGATTAGTTACAACTGGGGTTAGAGGGAAAATCTACAGGAGGGTAACTCTCCAGGAACAGGGTTTGAGACCCCTGATGTAGACCACGTCCCTCTAACCAGTATAGCTCCTCATATCCAATCATCTGCAATCCTTATGGGGCTACAGTACACACTCAAAGACTAAACAAGGAATGCATGTATCTGCAATTCCGAATTCATTTAAATCCCTCATTGTTCAAATTATTAATTTTCAAAATCAGATTTCTTTGACGTTTCCACAATCCTTTAAATTGCATGCTTATCCTTATCATGATTGAACATACAGGAATAGGTACCTGCCTCATACTGATGTTGAGGTATGAGAAGTAATGTATGACAAAACTGCGAATGCTGAGCCAGCAATTTTAAACCCAACATAAACAGTCCTCTGTCACCATTTACACACTGATTTCGCTCTTCTTTCGTCTTACACCAGGTTCCGCACTCCTGTTGTTCTACTTGCCAACCGGAGCGCAGTGGAGCCTTTTGAATTATTCAGGCTCCCAGCAGTGCCTCTCCTCTACACGGGCCCAGTTCACAGTGACAGATGCAGGGGGTACTACTACTGCTTCACATCAGCCTTGTTCAGACGCCTGGCTCTGATAGCAGAGGTTAACACTTCTTTGACAGACTTTAAAGAACAGTAAGATGATGCATATTTCCCATATCCCAATTTTCAACTACAGGTTTGTCCCTCTACTTATAGTAGTCTAGCATTCTAATGTTTATTGTTATTACGGTGCTGTAATAAACTGTCCCTTTTATTCAGATTATAACCTCTTACTTTCAGTTATTTGAAAATGAAATAATCTCAAAAATATTGCTATTTTTAATATAAACCATAGAAAGCTGGCTGCAGTTTAATCCACCAGAAAAGATAGAACAAATGTTACAAAAAATACTATGGTTAAACTAAAATATAGTTATTGATAAAAACTATTCAGGGGAAAAAACATATATATATATATATATCATCTTTGTCAATTATATCATAAATAGCACTGGTGGAGTTATTTCACACATGCAGTTTACAAAAATATATGGAAATGTCTGCTCCATCCAAAATTACAACCAACATATTGTAGCATTACCACAAAAATGGAGGAGGCAAGAGGAAGGGGGAGGAGTTAAGGAACTTGCCTGTCGGCCCTGCAAAATTAGACTTCTTAGGGACCGGCATCCGGGCAACGGGACAGTTGTAAATCTTGTAGCGCCATGTGTCACGATCACAGATTTTAGAGAAACAACAAATGTTGGTACATATAAGTGTCTTATATTGGCTGAAAGCTTAAATTATTGTTAATATAACTGCACTGTCCAATTTACAGTAGCTATTACTGTGAAAAAATGCCATGCTATACTTACATTCTGAAATCTTGCTCTGATTTATCATCCCAAGGGTCCCAGAGATGACATGAAGTGTCATTTTGTTAGATAAAATCCTTTTTCATATCCTAAAAAGGTCCATATAGCATGCACGATCGATTTTGTATTTTGTCAAATAAGCACTAATCGGGGTTGGTGCTACCTGTCCCAGACCTATTATTTGACCATGCTGGTCATTTATGAACATTTGAACATCTTGGCCATGTTCTGTTATAATCTCCACCCGGCACAGCCAGAAGAGGACTGGCCATCCTTCATAGCCTGGTTCCTCTCTAGGTTTCTTCCTACGTTTTGGCCTTTCTAGGGAGTTTTTCCTAGCCAACGTGCTTCAACACCTGCATTGCTTGCTGTTTGTGGTTTTAGGCTGGGTTTCTGTACAGCACTTTGAGATATCAGCTGATGTAAGAAGGGCTATATAAATATATTTGATTTGATTTGATTTACTTCCTGCTTTAGTTTTTGCTTTTAAGCAGGAATCAGGAGCATATAATTATGGTCAGATTTTCCAGATAGAGAGCTTTGTAAGTGTCTCTGTGTGTGGTGTAAAGGTGGTCTAGAGTTGTTTTTCTTCTGGTTGCATATGTGACATCCTGGTAGAAATCTAGAGACTGGACATTTGCCAAGAGAACGAATGGGAGAGCCATTTGATATTCTCTTAGTCTCAATCTCATCCGGATGCTGGGACATCTCCCACGTCTACGCCTACAGCGTTTTGGTAGCCCATGAAAAAAGGAACGGAGTCCGATATGAACAAGGGAACAGTTGAAGCTGGATTTGAAGTTAAAATCAAGGTTAGTAACTGTTGATATGATGTCCAGAAGTGCTTGGCGGTCATATGCGATTATAGTATGAACATTCTGTACAATAAAATGAAGATCGTAAGATGTCGCCCTTCTCTGTCGGACGTCAATGGACATTAAAAAGTGGTTGAAATTTAGTCAGTCCAAATCTGAACCAATCATAGACATCTGTTTTACAAGTTTGGACAGCACGGTACAGTAAAGCAGAGCACAGTACAGTACAGCACAGTAGAGCACAGTATAGAACAGTACAGTACAGCACAGTAGAGCACAGTATAGAACAGTACAGTACAGCACAGTAGAGCACAGTATAGAACAGTACAGTACAGCACAGTAGAGCACAGTATAGAATAGTACAGTAGAGCACAGTATAGAACAGTACAGTACAGTAGAGCACAGTATAGAACAGTACAGTACAGTACAGCACAGTACAGCACAGTATAGAACAGTACAGTACAGTACAGTACAGCATAGTAGAGCACAGTATAGAACAGTACAGTACAGTACAGTACAGCACAGTAGAGCACAGTATAGAACAGTACAGTACAGCACAGTAGAGCACAGTATAGAACAGTACAGTACAGCACAGTAGAGCACAGTATAGAACAGTACAGTACAGCACAGTAGAGCACAGTATAGAATAGTACAGTAGAGCACAGTATAGAACAGTACAGTACAGTAGAGCACAGTATAGAACAGTACAGTACAGTACAGTACAGCACAGTACAGCACAGTATAGAACAGTACAGTACAGTACAGTACAGCATAGTAGAGCACAGTATAGAACAGTACAGTACAGTACAGTACAGCATAGTAGAGCACAGTATAGAACAGTACAGTACAGCACAGTAAGATCACAGTATAGAATAGTACAGTACAGTAGAGCACAGTATAGAACAGTACAGTACAGTAGAGCACAGTATAGAACAGTACAGTACAGTAGAGCACAGTATAGAACAGTACAGTACAGTACAGTACAGCACAGTACAGCACAGTATAGAACAGTACAGTACAGTACAGTACAGCATAGTAGAGCACAGTATAGAACAGTACAGTACAGTACAGTACAGCACAGTAGAGCACAGTATAGAACAGTACAGTACAGCACAGTAGAGCACAGTATAGAACAGTACAGTACAGCACAGTAGAGCACAGTATAGAACAGTACAGTACAGCACAGTAGAGCACAGTATAGAACAGTACAGTACAGCACAGTAGAGCACAGTATAGAACAGTACAGTACAGTACAGCACAGTAGAGCACAGTATAGAACAGTACAGTACAGCACAGTAGAGCACAGTATAGAACAGTACAGTACAGTACAGCACAGTAGAGCACAGTATAGAACAGTACAGTACAGCACAGTAGAGCACAGTATAGAACAGTACAGTACAGCACAGTAGAGCACAGTATAGAACAGTACAGTACAGTACAGCACAGTAGAGCACAGTATAGAACAGTACAGTACAGCACAGTAGAGCACAGTACAGCACAGTATAGAACAGTACAGTACAGTACAGTACAGCATAGTAGAGCACAGTATAGAACAGTACAGTACAGTACAGTACAGCACAGTAGAGCACAGTATAGAACAGTACAGTACAGCACAGTAGAGCACAGTATAGAACAGTACAGTACAGCACAGTAGAGCACAGTATAGAACAGTACAGTACAGCACAGTAGAGCACAGTATAGAACAGTACAGTACAGCACAGTAGAGCACAGTATAGAACAGTACAGTACAGCACAGTAGAGCACAGTATAGAACAGTACAGTACAGCACAGTAGAGCACAGTATAGAACAGTACAGTACAGTACAGCACAGTAGAGCACAGTATAGAACAGTACAGTACAGCACAGTAGAGCACAGTATAGAACAGTACAGTACAGCACAGTAGAGCACAGTATAGAACAGTACAGTACAGTACAGCACAGTAGAGCACAGTATAGAACAGTACAGTACAGCACAGTAGAGCACAGTATAGAACAGTACAGTACAGCACAGTAGAGCACAGTATAGAACAGTACAGTACAGCACAGTAGAGCACAGTATAGAACAGTACAGTACAGCACAGTAGAGCACAGTATAGAACAGTACAGTACAGCACAGTAGAGCACAGTATAGAACAGTACAGTACAGTACAGCACAGTAGAGCACAGTATAGAACAGTACAGTACAGCACAGTAGAGCACAGTATAGAACAGTACAGTACAGCACAGTAGAGCACAGTATAGAACAGTACAGTACAGCACAGTAGAGCACAGTATAGAACAGTACAGTACAGCACAGTAGAGCACAGTATAGAACAGTACAGTACAGTACAGCACAGTAGAGCACAGTATAGAACAGTACAGTACAGCACAGTAGAGCACAGTATAGAACAGTACAGTACAGCACAGTAGAGCACAGTATAGAACAGTACAGACCAGCACAGTAGAGCACAGTATAGAACAGTACAGTACAGCCACAGTAGAGCACAGTATAGAACAGTACAGTACAGTACAGCACAGTAGAGCACAGTATAGAACAGTACAGTACAGTACAGCACAGTAGAGCACAGTATAGAACAGTACAGTACAGCACAGTAGAGCACAGTATAGAACAGTACGTACAGCACAGTAGAGCACAGTATAGAACAGTACAGTACAGCACAGTAGAGCACAGTATAGAACAGTACAGTACAGCACAGTAGAGCACAGTATAGAACAGTACAGTACAGCACAGTAGAGCACAGTATAGAAACAGTACAGTACAGCACAGTAGAGCACAGTATAGAACAGTACAGTACAGCACAGTAGAGCACAGTATAGAACAGTACAGTACAGCACAGTAGAGCACAGTATAGAACAGTACAGTACAGCACAGTAGAGCACAGTATAGAACAGTACAGTACAGCACAGTAGAGCACAGTATAGAACAGTACAGTACAGTACAGCACAGTAGAGCACAGTATAGAACAGTACAGTACAGTACAGTACAGCACAGTAGAGCACAGTATAGAACAGTACAGTACAGCACAGTAGAGCACAGTATAGAACAGTACAGTACAGCACAGTAGAGCACAGTATAGAACAGTACAGTACAGCACAGTAGAGCACAGTATAGAACAGTACAGTACAGTACAGCACAGTAGAGCACAGTATAGAACAGTACAGTACAGCACAGTAGAGCACAGTATAGAACAGTACAGTACAGCACAGTAGAGCACAGTATAGAACCGTACAGTACAGCACAGTAGAGCACAGTATAGAACAGTACAGTACAGCACAGTAGAGCACAGTATAGAACAGTACAGTACAGTACAGCACAGTAGAGCACAGTATAGAACAGTACAGTACAGTACAGTACAGCACAGTAGAGCACAGTATAGAACAGTACAGTACAGCACAGTAGAGCACAGTATAGAACAGTACAGTACAGCACAGTAGAGCACAGTATAGAACAGTACAGTACAGCACAGTAGAGCACAGTATAGAACAGTACAGTACAGCACAGTAGAGCACAGTATAGAACAGTACAGTACAGCACAGTAGAGCACAGTATAGAACAGTACAGTACAGCACAGTAGAGCACAGTATAGAACAGTACAGTACAGTACAGCACAGTAGAGAACAGTATAGAACAGTACAGTACAGCACAGTAGAGCACAGTATAGAACAGTACAGTACAGCACAGTAGAGCACAGTATAGAACAGTACAGTACAGCACAGTAGAGCACAGTATAGAACAGTACAGTACAGTACAGCACAGTAGAGCACAGTATAGAACAGTACAGTACAGCACAGTAGAGCACAGTATAGAACAGTACAGTACAGCACAGTAGAGCACAGTATAGAACCGTACAGTACAGCACAGTAGAGCACAGTATAGAACAGTACAGTACAGCACAGTAGAGCACAGTATAGAACAGTACAGTACAGTACAGCACAGTAGAGCACAGTATAGAACAGTACAGTACAGTACAGTACAGCACAGTAGAGCACAGTATAGAACAGTACAGTACAGCACAGTAGAGCACAGTATAGAACAGTACAGTACAGCACAGTAGAGCACAGTATAGAACAGTACAGTACAGCACAGTAGAGCACAGTATAGAACAGTACAGTACAGCACAGTAGAGCACAGTATAGAACAGTACAAGCACAGTAGAGCACAGTATAGAACAGTACAGTACAGCACAGTAGAGCACAGTATAGAACAGTACAGTACAGTACAGCACAGTAGAGAACAGTATAGAACAGTACAGTACAGCACAGTAGAGCACAGTATAGAACAGTACAGTACAGCACAGTAGAGCACAGTATAGAACAGTACAGCACAGTAGAGCACAGTATAGAACAGTACAGCACAGTAGAGCACAGTATAGAACAGTACAGCACAGTAGAGCACAGTATAGAACAGTACAGCACAGTAGAGCACAGTATAGAACAGTACAGCACAGTAGAGCACAGTATAGAACAGTACAGCACAGTAGAGAACAGTATAGAACAGTACAGTACAGTACAGTACAGCACAGTAGAGAACAGTATAGAACAGTACAGTACAGCACAGTAGAGCACAGTATAGAACAGTACAGTACAGCACAGTAGAGCACAGTATAGAACAGTACAGTACAGTACAGTACAGCACAGTAGAGAACAGTATAGAACAGTACAGTACAGTACAGCACAGTATAGAACAGTACAGTACAGTACAGCACAGTAGAGAACAGTATAGAACAGTACAGTACAGTACAGTACAGCACAGTAGAGAACAGTATAGAACAGTACAGTACAGTACAGCACAGTAGAGCACAGTATAGAACAGTACAGTACAGCACAGTAGAGCACAGTATAGAACAGTACAGTACAGCACAGTAGAGCACAGTATAGAACAGTACAGTACAGCCACAGTAGAGCACAGTATAGAACAGTACAGTACAGCACAGTAGAGCACAGTATAGAACAGTACAGTACAGTACAGCACAGTAGAGCACAGTATAGAACAGTACAGTACAGTACAGCACAGTAGAGCACAGTATAGAACAGTACAGTACAGCACAGTAGAGCACAGTATAGAACAGTACAGTACAGCACAGTAGAGCACAGTATAGAACAGTACAGTACAGCACAGTAGAGCACAGTATAGAACAGTACAGTACAGCCACAGTAGAGCACAGTATAGACAGTACAGTACAGTACAGCACAGTAGAGCACAGTATAGAACAGTACAGTACAGCACAGTAGAGCACAGTATAGAACAGTACAGTACAGCACAGTAGAGCACAGTATAGAACAGTACAGTACAGCACAGTAGAGCACAGTATAGAACAGTACAGTACAGCACAGTAGAGCACAGTATAGAACAGTACAGTACAGTACAGTACAGCACAGTAGAGCACAGTATAGAACAGTACAGTACAGCACAGTAGAGCACAGTATAGAACAGTACAGCACAGTAGAGCACAGTATAGAACAGTACAGCACAGTAGAGCACAGTATAGAACAGTACAGCACAGTAGAGCACAGTATAGAACAGTACAGCACAGTAGAGAACAGTATAGAACAGTACAGTACAGTACAGTACAGCACAGTAGAGAACAGTATAGAACAGTACAGTACAGCACAGTAGAGCACAGTATAGAACAGTACAGTACAGCACAGTAGAGCACAGTATAGAACAGTACAGTACAGTACAGTACAGCACAGTAGAGAACAGTATAGAACAGTACAGTACAGTACAGCACAGTATAGAACAGTACAGTACAGTACAGTACAGCACAGTAGAGAACAGTATAGAACAGTACAGTACAGTACAGTACAGCACAGTAGAGAACAGTATAGAACAGTACAGTACAGTACAGCACAGTAGAGCACAGTATAGAACAGTACAGTACAGCACAGTAGAGCACAGTATAGAACAGTACAGTACAGCACAGTAGAGCACAGTATAGAACAGTACAGTACAGCACAGTAGAGCACAGTATAGAACAGTACAGTACAGCACAGTAGAGCACAGTATAGAACAGTACAGTACAGTACAGCACAGTAGAGCACAGTATAGAACAGTACAGTACAGTACAGCACAGTAGAGCACAGTATAGAACAGTACAGTACAGCAACAGTAGAGCACAGTATAGAACAGTACAGTACAGCACAGTAGAGCACAGTATAGAACAGTACAGTACAGCACAGTAGAGCACAGTATAGAACAGTACAGTACAGCACAGTAGAGCACAGTATAGAACAGTACAGTACAGTACAGCACAGTAGAGCACAGTATAGAACAGTACAGTACAGCACAGTAGAGCACAGTATAGAACAGTACAGTACAGTACAGCACAGTAGAGCACAGTATAGAACAGTACAGTACAGCACAGTAGAGCACAGTATAGAACAGTACAGTACAGCACAGTAGAGCACAGTATAGAACAGTACAGTACAGTACAGCACAGTAGAGCACAGTATAGAACAGTACAGTACAGCACAGTAGAGCACAGTACAGCACAGTATAGAACAGTACAGTACAGTACAGTACAGCATAGTAGAGCACAGTATAGAACAGTACAGTACAGTACAGTACAGCACAGTAGAGCACAGTATAGAACAGTACAGTACAGCACAGTAGAGCACAGTATAGAACAGTACAGTACAGCACAGTAGAGCACAGTATAGAACAGTACAGTACAGCACAGTAGAGCACAGTATAGAACAGTACAGTACAGCACAGTAGAGCACAGTATAGAACAGTACAGTACAGCACAGTAGAGCACAGTATAGAACAGTACAGTACAGCACAGTAGAGCACAGTATAGAACAGTACAGTACAGTACAGCACAGTAGAGCACAGTATAGAACAGTACAGTACAGCACAGTAGAGCACAGTATAGAACAGTACAGTACAGCACAGTAGAGCACAGTATAGAACAGTACAGTACAGTACAGCACAGTAGAGCACAGTATAGAACAGTACAGTACAGCACAGTAGAGCACAGTATAGAACAGTACAGTACAGCACAGTAGAGCACAGTATAGAACAGTACAGTACAGCACAGTAGAGCACAGTATAGAACAGTACAGTACAGCACAGTAGAGCACAGTATAGAACAGTACAGTACAGCACAGTAGAGCACAGTATAGAACAGTACAGTACAGTACAGCACAGTAGAGCACAGTATAGAACAGTACAGTACAGCACAGTAGAGCACAGTATAGAACAGTACAGTACAGCACAGTAGAGCACAGTATAGAACAGTACAGTACAGCACAGTAGAGCACAGTATAGAACAGTACAGTACAGCACAGTAGAGCACAGTATAGAACAGTACAGTACAGTACGCACAGTAGAGCACAGTATAGAACAGTACAGTACAGCACAGTAGAGCACAGTATAGAACAGTACAGTACAGCACAGTAGAGCACAGTATAGAACAGTACAGACCAGCACAGTAGAGCACAGTATAGAACAGTACAGTACAGCACAGTAGAGCACAGTATAGAACAGTACAGTACAGTACAGCACAGTAGAGCACAGTATAGAACAGTCCAGTACAGTACAGCACAGTAGAGCACAGTATAGAACAGTACAGTACAGCACAGTAGAGCACAGTATAGAACAGTACAGTACAGCACAGTAGAGCACAGTATAGAACAGTACAGTACAGCACAGTAGAGCACAGTATAGAACAGTACAGTACAGCACAGTAGAGCACAGTATAGAACAGTACAGTACAGTACAGCACAGTAGAGCACAGTATAGAACAGTACAGTACAGCACAGTAGAGCACAGTATAGAACAGTACAGTACAGCACAGTAGAGCACAGTATAGAACAGTACAGTACAGCACAGTAGAGCACAGTATAGAACAGTACAGTACAGCACAGTAGAGCACAGTATAGAACAGTACAGTACAGTACAGCACAGTAGAGCACAGTATAGAACAGTACAGTACAGTACAGTACAGCACAGTAGAGCACAGTATAGAACAGTACAGTACAGCACAGTAGAGCACAGTATAGAACAGTACAGTACAGCACAGTAGAGCACAGTATAGAACAGTACAGTACCAGCACAGTAGAGCACAGTATAGAACAGTACAGTACAGTACAGCACAGTAGAGCACAGTATAGAACAGTACAGTACAGCACAGTAGAGCACAGTATAGAACAGTACAGTACAGCACAGTAGAGCACAGTATAGAACCGTACAGTACAGCACAGTAGAGCACAGTATAGAACAGTACAGTACAGCACAGTAGAGCACAGTATAGAACAGTACAGTACAGTACAGCACAGTAGAGCACAGTATAGAACAGTACAGTACAGTACAGTACAGCACAGTAGAGCACAGTATAGAACAGTACAGTACAGCACAGTAGAGCACAGTATAGAACAGTACAGTACAGCACAGTAGAGCACAGTATAGAACAGTACAGTACAGCACAGTAGAGCACAGTATAGAACAGTACAGTACAGCACAGTAGAGCACAGTATAGAACAGTACAGTACAGCACAGTAGAGCACAGTATAGAACAGTACAGTACAGCACAGTAGAGCACAGTATAGAACAGTACAGTACAGTACAGCACAGTAGAGAACAGTATAGAACAGTACAGTACAGCACAGTAGAGCACAGTATAGAAACAGTACAGAACAGCACAGTACAGCACAGTATAGAACAGTACAGTACAGCACAGTAGAGCACAGTATAGAACAGTACAGTACAGTACAGCACAGTAGAGCACAGTATAGAACAGTACAGTACAGCACAGTAGAGCACAGTATAGAACAGTACAGTACAGCACAGTAGAGCACAGTATAGAACCGTACAGTACAGCACAGTAGAGCACAGTATAGAACAGTACAGTACAGCACAGTAGAGCACAGTATAGAACAGTACAGTACAGTACAGCACAGTAGAGCACAGTATAGAACAGTACAGTACAGTACAGTACAGCACAGTAGAGCACAGTATAGAACAGTACAGTACAGCACAGTAGAGCACAGTATAGAACAGTACAGTACAGCACAGTAGAGCACAGTATAGAACAGTACAGTACAGCACAGTAGAGCACAGTATAGAACAGTACAGTACAGCACAGTAGAGCACAGTATAGAACAGTACAGTACAGCACAGTAGAGCACAGTATAGAACAGTACAGTACAGCACAGTAGAGCACAGTATAGAACAGTACAGTACAGTACAGCACAGTAGAGAACAGTATAGAACAGTACAGTACAGCACAGTAGAGCACAGTATAGAACAGTACAGTACAGCACAGTAGAGCACAGTATAGAACAGTACAGCACAGTAGAGCACAGTATAGAACAGTACAGCACAGTAGAGCACAGTATAGAACAGTACAGCACAGTAGAGCACAGTATAGAACAGTACAGCACAGTAGAGCACAGTATAGAACAGTACAGCACAGTAGAGCACAGTATAGAACAGTACAGCACAGTAGAGAACAGTATAGAACAGTACAGTACAGTACAGTACAGCACAGTAGAGAACAGTATAGAACAGTACAGTACAGCACAGTAGAGCACAGTATAGAACAGTACAGTACAGCACAGTAGAGCACAGTATAGAACAGTACAGTACAGTACAGTACAGCACAGTAGAGAACAGTATAGAACAGTACAGTACAGTACAGCACAGTATAGAACAGTACAGTACAGTACAGCACAGTAGAGAACAGTATAGAACAGTACAGTACAGTACAGTACAGCACAGTAGAGAACAGTATAGAACAGTACAGTACAGTACAGCACAGTAGAGCACAGTATAGAACAGTACAGTACAGCACAGTAGAGCACAGTATCGAACAGTACAGTACAGCACAGTAGAGCACAGTATAGAACAGTACAGTACAGCACAGTAGAGCACAGTATAGAACAGTACAGTACAGCACAGTAGAGCACAGTATAGAACAGTACAGTACAGTACAGCACAGTAGAGCACAGTATAGAACAGTACAGTACAGTACAGCACAGTAGAGCACAGTATAGAACAGTACAGTACAGCACAGTAGAGCACAGTATAGAACAGTACAGTACAGCACAGTAGAGCACAGTATAGAACAGTACAGTACAGCACAGTAGAGCACAGTATAGAACAGTACAGTACAGCACAGTAGAGCACAGTATAGAACAGTACAGTACAGCACAGTAGAGCACAGTATAGAACAGTACAGTACAGCACAGTAGAGCACAGTATAGAACAGTACAGTACAGTACAGCACAGTAGAGCACAGTATAGAACAGTACAGTACAGTACAGTACAGCACAGTAGAGCACAGTATAGAACAGTACAGTACAGCACAGTAGAGCACAGTATAGAACAGTACAGCACAGTAGAGCACAGTATAGAACAGTACAGCACAGTAGAGAACAGTATAGAACAGTACAGTACAGTACAGTACAGCACAGTAGAGAACAGTATAGAACAGTACAGTACAGCACAGTAGAGCACAGTATAGAACAGTACAGTACAGCACAGTAGAGCACAGTATAGAACAGTACAGTACAGTACAGTACAGCACAGTAGAGAACAGTATAGAACAGTACAGTACAGTACAGCACAGTATAGAACAGTACAGTACAGTACAGTACAGCACAGTAGAGAACAGTATAGAACAGTACAGTACAGTACAGTACAGTACAGCACAGTAGAGAACAGTATAGAACAGTACAGTACAGTACAGCACAGTAGAGCACAGTATAGAACAGTACAGTACAGCACAGTAGAGCACAGTATAGAACAGTACAGTACAGCACAGTAGAGCACAGTATAGAACAGTACAGTACAGCACAGTAGAGCACAGTATAGAACAGTACAGTACAGCACAGTAGAGCACAGTATAGAACAGTACAGTACAGTACAGCACAGTAGAGCACAGTATAGAACAGTACAGTACAGTACAGCACAGTAGAGCACAGTATAGAACAGTACAGTACAGCACAGTAGAGCACAGTATAGAACAATACAGTACAGCACAGTAGAGCACAGTATAGAACAGTACAGTACAGCACAGTAGAGCACAGTATAGAACAGTACAGTACAGCACAGTAGAGCACAGTATAGAACAGTACAGTACAGTACAGCACAGTAGAGCACAGTATAGAACAGTACAGTACAGCACAGTAGAGCACAGTATAGAACAGTACAGTACAGCACAGTAGAGCACAGTATAGAACAGTACAGTACAGCACAGTAGAGCACAGTATAGAACAGTACAGTACAGTACAGCACAGTAGAGCACAGTATAGAACAGTACAGTACAGTACAGTACAGCACAGTAGAGCACAGTATAGAACAGTACAGTACAGCACAGTAGAGCACAGTATAGAACAGTACAGTACAGCACAGTAGAGCACAGTATAGAACAGTACAGTACAGCACAGTAGAGCACAGTATAGAATAGTACAGTAGAGCACAGTATAGAACAGTACAGTACAGTAGAGCACAGTATAGAACAGTACAGTACAGTACAGTACAGCACAGTACAGCACAGTATAGAACAGTACAGTACAGTACAGTACAGCATAGTAGAGCACAGTATAGAACAGTACAGTACAGTACAGTACAGCACAGTAGAGCACAGTATAGAACAGTACAGTACAGCACAGTAGAGCACAGTATAGAACAGTACAGTACAGCACAGTAGAGCACAGTATAGAACAGTACAGTACAGCACAGTAGAGCACAGTATAGAATAGTACAGTAGAGCACAGTATAGAACAGTACAGTACAGTAGAGCACAGTATAGAACAGTACAGTACAGTACAGTACAGCACAGTACAGCACAGTATAGAACAGTACAGTACAGTACAGTACAGCATAGTAGAGCACAGTATAGAACAGTACAGTACAGTACAGTACAGCATAGTAGAGCACAGTATAGAACAGTACAGTACAGCACAGTAAGATCACAGTATAGAATAGTACAGTACAGTAGAGCACAGTATAGAACAGTACAGTACAGTAGAGCACAGTATAGAACAGTACAGTACAGTAGAGCACAGTATAGAACAGTACAGTACAGTACAGTACAGCACAGTACAGCACAGTATAGAACAGTACAGTACAGTACAGTACAGCATAGTAGAGCACAGTATAGAACAGTACAGTACAGTACAGTACAGCACAGTAGAGCACAGTATAGAACAGTACAGTACAGCACAGTAGAGCACAGTATAGAACAGTACAGTACAGCACAGTAGAGCACAGTATAGAACAGTACAGTACAGCACAGTAGAGCACAGTATAGAACAGTACAGTACAGCACAGTAGAGCACAGTATAGAACAGTACAGTACAGTACAGCACAGTAGAGCACAGTATAGAACAGTACAGTACAGCACAGTAGAGCACAGTATAGAACAGTACAGTACAGTACAGCACAGTAGAGCACAGTATAGAACAGTACAGTACAGCACAGTAGAGCACAGTATAGAACAGTACAGTACAGCACAGTAGAGCACAGTATAGAACAGTACAGTACAGTACAGCACAGTAGAGCACAGTATAGAACAGTACAGTACAGCACAGTAGAGCACAGTACAGCACAGTATAGAACAGTACAGTACAGTACAGTACAGCATAGTAGAGCACAGTATAGAACAGTACAGTACAGTACAGTACAGCACAGTAGAGCACAGTATAGAACAGTACAGTACAGCACAGTAGAGCACAGTATAGAACAGTACAGTACAGCACAGTAGAGCACAGTATAGAACAGTACAGTACAGCACAGTAGAGCACAGTATAGAACAGTACAGTACAGCACAGTAGAGCACAGTATAGAACAGTACAGTACAGTACAGCACAGTAGAGCACAGTATAGAACAGTACAGTACAGCACAGTAGAGCACAGTATAGAACAGTACAGTACAGTACAGCACAGTAGAGCACAGTATAGAACAGTACAGTAACAGCACAGTAGAGCACAGTATAGAACAGTACAGTACAGCACAGTAGAGCACAGTATAGAACAGTACAGTACAGTACAGCACAGTAGAGCACAGTA
This sequence comes from Oncorhynchus kisutch, assembly GCF_002021735.2. Classification (NCBI taxonomy): domain Eukaryota; kingdom Metazoa; phylum Chordata; class Actinopteri; order Salmoniformes; family Salmonidae; genus Oncorhynchus; species Oncorhynchus kisutch. Next base: position 21,065,202 of record NC_034187.2, read on the forward strand.
TAGAACAGTACAGTACAGCACAGTAGAGCACAGTATAGAACAGTACAGTACAGCACAGTAGAGCACAGTATAGAACAGTACAGTACAGCACAGTAGAGCACAGTATAGAACAGTACAGTACAGTACAGCACAGTAGAGCACAGTATAGAACAGTACAGTACAGCACAGTAGAGCACAGTATAGAACAGTACAGTACAGTACAGCACAGTAGAGCACAGTATAGAACAGTACAGTACAGCACAGTAGAGCACAGTATAGAACAGTACAGTACAGCACAGTAGAGCACAGTATAGAACAGTACAGTACAGCACAGTAGAGCACAGTATAGAACAGTACAGTACAGCACAGTAGAGCACAGTATAGAACAGTACAGTACAGTACAGCACAGTAGAGCACAGTATAGAACAGTACAGTACAGCACAGTAGAGCACAGTATAGAACAGTACAGTACAGCCACAGTAGAGCACAGTATAGAACAGTACAGACCAGCACAGTAGAGCACAGTATAGAACAGTACAGTACAGCACAGTAGAGCACAGTATAGAACAGTTACAGTACAGTACAGCACAGTAGAGCACAGTATAGAACAGTACAGTACAGTACAGCACAGTAGAGCACAGTATAGAACAGTACAGTACAGCACAGTAGAGCACAGTATAGAACAGTACAGTACAGCACAGTAGAGCACAGTATAGAACAGTACAGTACAGCACAGTAGAGCACAGTATAGAACAGTACAGTACAGTACAGCACAGTAGAGCACAGTATAGAACAGTACAGTACAGCACAGTAGAGCACAGTATAGAACAGTACAGTACAGTACAGTACAGCACAGTAGAGAACAGTATAGAACAGTACAGTACAGTACAGCACAGTATAGAACAGTACAGTACAGTACAGTACAGCACAGTAGAGAACAGTATAGAACAGTACAGTACAGTACAGTACAGTACAGCACAGTAGAGAACAGTATAGAACAGTACAGTACAGTACAGCACAGTAGAGCACAGTATAGAACAGTACAGTACAGCACAGTAGAGCACAGTATAGAACAGTACAGTACAGCACAGTAGAGCACAGTATAGAACAGTACAGTACAGCACAGTAGAGCACAGTATAGAACAGTACAGTACAGCACAGTAGAGCACAGTATAGAACAGTACAGTACAGTACAGCACAGTAGAGCACAGTATAGAACAGTACAGTACAGTACAGCACAGTAGAGCACAGTATAGAACAGTACAGTACAGCACAGTAGAGCACAGTATAGAACAATACAGTACAGCACAGTAGAGCACAGTATAGAACAGTACAGTACAGCACAGTAGAGCACAGTATAGAACAGTACAGTACAGCACAGTAGAGCACAGTATAGAACAGTACAGTACAGTACAGCACAGTAGAGCACAGTATAGAACAGTACAGTACAGCACAGTAGAGCACAGTATAGAACAGTACAGTACAGCACAGTAGAGCACAGTATAGAACAGTACAGTACAGCACAGTAGAGCACAGTATAGAACAGTACAGTACAGTACAGCACAGTAGAGCACAGTATAGAACAGTACAGTACAGTACAGTACAGCACAGTAGAGCACAGTATAGAACAGTACAGTACAGCACAGTAGAGCACAGTATAGAACAGTACAGTACAGCACAGTAGAGCACAGTATAGAACAGTACAGTACAGCACAGTAGAGCACAGTATAGAATAGTACAGTAGAGCACAGTATAGAACAGTACAGTACAGTAGAGCACAGTATAGAACAGTACAGTACAGTACAGTACAGCACAGTACAGCACAGTATAGAACAGTACAGTACAGTACAGCATAGTAGAGCACAGTATAGAACAGTACAGTACAGTACAGTACAGCACAGTAGAGCACAGTATAGAACAGTACAGTACAGCACAGTAGAGCACAGTATAGAACAGTACAGTACAGCACAGTAGAGCACAGTATAGAACAGTACAGTACAGCACAGTAGAGCACAGTATAGAATAGTACAGTAGAGCACAGTATAGAACAGTACAGTACAGTAGAGCACAGTATAGAACAGTACAGTACAGTACAGTACAGCACAGTACAGCACAGTATAGAACAGTACAGTACAGTACAGTACAGCATAGTAGAGCACAGTATAGAACAGTACAGTACAGTACAGTACAGCATAGTAGAGCACAGTATAGAACAGTACAGTACAGCACAGTAAGATCACAGTATAGAATAGTACAGTACAGTAGAGCACAGTATAGAACAGTACAAGTACAGTAGAGCCACAGTATAGAACAGTACAGTACAGTAGAGCACAGTATAGAACAGTACAGTACAGTACAGTACAGCACAGTACAGACACAGTATAGAACAGTACAGTACAGTACAGTACAGCATAGTAGAGCACAGTATAGAACAGTACAGTACAGTACAGTACAGCACAGTAGAGCACAGTATAGAACAGTACAGTAACAGCACAGTAGAGCACAGTATAGAACAGTACAGTACAGCACAGTAGAGCACAGTATAGAACAGTACAGTACAGCACAGTAGAGCACAGTATAGAACAGTACAGTACAGCACAGTAGAGCACAGTATAGAACAGTACAGTACAGTACAGCACAGTAGAGCACAGTATAGAACAGTACAGTACAGCACAGTAGAGCACAGTATAGAACAGTACAGTACAGTACAGCACAGTAGAGCACAGTATAGAACAGTACAGTACAGCACAGTAGAGCACAGTATAGAACAGTACAGTACAGCACAGTAGAGCACAGTATAGAACAGTACAGTACAGTACAGCCACAGTAGAGCACCAGTATAGAACAGTACAGTACAGCACAGTAGAGCACAGTACAGCACAGTATAGAACAGTACAGTACAGTACAGTACAGCATAGTAGAGCACAGTATAGAACAGTACAGTACAGTACAGTACAGCACAGTAGAGCACAGTATAGAACAGTACAGTACAGCACAGTAGAGCACAGTATAGAACAGTACAGTACAGCACAGTAGAGCACAGTATAGAACAGTACAGTACAGCACAGTAGAGCACAGTATAGAACAGTACGTACAGCACAGTAGAGCACAGTATAGAACAGTACAGTACAGTACAGCACAGTAGAGCACAGTATAGAACAGTACAGTACAGCACAGTAGAGCACAGTATCGAAACAGTACAGTACAGCACAGTAGAGCACAGTATAGAAACAGTACAGTACAGCACAGTAGAGCACAGTATAGAACAGTACAGTACAGCACAGTAGAGCACAGTATAGAACAGTACAGTACAGTACAGCACAGTAGAGCACAGTATAGAACAGTACAGTACAGCACAAGTAGAGCACAGTATAGAACAGTACAGTACAGCCACAGTAGAGCACAGTATAGAACAGTACAGTACAGCCACAGTAGAGCACAGTATAGAACAGTACAGTACAGTACAGCACAGTAGAGCACAGTATAGAACAGTACAGTACAGCCACAGTAGAGCACAGTATAGAAACAGTACAGTAGTACAGCACAGTAGAGCACAGTATAGAACAGTACAGTACAGCACAGAGGCACAGTAAGCACAGTATAGAACAGTACAGTACAGACAGTAGAGCACAGTATAGAACAGTACAGTACAGTACAGCACAGTAGAGCACAGTATAGAACAGTACAGTACAGTACAGCACAGTAGAGCACAGTATAGAACAGTACAGTACAGCACAGTAGAGCACAGTATAGAACAGTACAGTACAGACAGTAGAGCACAGTATAGAACAGTACAGACAGCACAAGTAGAGCACAGTATAGAAACAGTACAGTACAGTACAGCCAGTAGAGCACAGTATAGAACAGTACAGTACAGTACAGCCAGTAGAGCACAAGTATAGAACAGTACAGTACAGTACAGCAGTAGAGCACAGTATAGAACAGTACAGTACAGCACAGTAGAGCACAGTATAGAACAGTACAGTAAAGCACAGTAGAGCACAGTACAGTAGAACCGTACAGTACAGTACAGCACAGTAGAGCACAGTATAGAACAGTACAGTACAGTACAGCACAGTAAGAGCACAGTATAGAACAGTACGGTACCAGCACAGTAGAGCACAGTATAGAACAGTACAGTACAGCACAGTAGAGCACAGTATAGAACAGTACAGTACAGCACAGTAGAGCACAGTATAGAACAGTACAGTACAGCACAGTAGAGCACAGTATAGAACAGTACAGTACAGCACAGTAGAGCACAGTATAGAACAGTACAGTACAGTACAGCACAGTAGAGCACAGTATAGAACAGTACAGTACAGTACAGTACAGCACAGTAGAGCACAGTATAGAACAGTACAGTACAGCACAGTAGAGCACAGTATAGAACAGTACAGTACAGCACAGTAGAGCACAGTATAGAACAGTACAGTACAGCACAGTAGAGCACAGTATAGAACAGTACAGTACAGTACAGCACAGTAGAGCACAGTATAGAACAGTACAGTACAGCACAGTAGAGCACAGTATAGAACAGTACAGTACAGCACAGTAGAGCACAGTATAGAACAGTACAGTACAGCACAGTAGAGCACAGTATAGAACAGTACAGTACAGCACGTACAGTACAGTACAGCACAGTAGAGCACAGTATAGAACAGTACAGTACAGTAAGCACAGTAGAGCACAGTATAGAACAAGTACAGTACAGCACAGTAGAGCACAGTATAGAACAGTACAGTACAGCACAGTAGAGCACAGTATAGAACAGTACAGTACAGCACAGTAGAGCACAGTATAGAACAGTACAGTACAGCACAGTAGAGCACAGTATAGAACAGTACAGTACAGCACAGTAGAGCACAGTATAGAACAGTACAGTACAGTACAGCACAGTAGAGCACAGTATAGAACAGTACAGTACAGCACAGTAGAGCACAGTATAGAACAGTACAGTACAGCACAGTAGAGCACAGTATAGAAACAGTACAGTACAGCACAGTAGCGCACAGCTAACAGTACATACAGCACAGTAGAGCACAGTATAGAACAGTACAGTAACAGCACAGTAGAGCACAGTATAGAAACAGTACAGTAAGTACAGCACAGTAGAGCACAGTATAGAAACAGTACAGTACCAGCACAGTAGAGCCCACGTATAGAACCGTTACAGTAACAGGCCACAGTAGAGTGCACAGTATAGAACAGTACAGTACAGCACAGTATGTAGAGCACAGTAGTCGAACAGTACAGTACAGTACAGCCACAGTTAGAGGCACAGTATAGAACAGTAGTACAGTACAGAATACAGTACAGCCACAGTAGAAGCACCAGTATAGAACCAGTACAAGTACAGCACAGTAGAGCACAGTATAGAAACAAGTACAGTTACAGCAACAGTAGAGCACCGTATAGACACAGTACAGTACAGCACAGTAGAGCACAGTATAGAACAGTACAGTACAGCACAAGTAGAGCACCGTATAGAACAGTACAGATACAGCACAGTAGAGCATAGAGCCACAGTATAGAACAGTACAGTACACGGCACAGTTAGAGCACAGTATAGAACAGGTACAGTACAGTACACGCAACAGTTAGAGAACAGGTATAGAACAGTACAAGTTACAGCACAGTAGAGTCACAGTATAGAACAGTACAGTACAGCACAGTATAGCACAGTATAGAACAGTACAGTACAGTACAGCACAGTAGAGCACAGTATAGAACAGTAACAGTACAGTACAGCACAGTAGAAGCACAGTATAGAACAGTTACAGTACAGCAACAGTAGAGCACAGTATAGAACAGTACAGTACAGCACAGTAGAGCACAGTATAGAACAGTACAGTACAGCACAGTAGAGCACAGTATAGAACAGTACAGTACAGCACAGTAGAGCACAGTATAGAACAGTACAGTACAGCACAGTAGAGCACAGTATAGAACAGTACAGTACAGCACAGTAGAGCACAGTATAGAACAGTACAGTACAGCACAGTAGAGCACAGTATAGAACAGTACAGTACAGCACAGTAGAGCACAGTATAGAACAGTACAGTACAGCACAGTAGAGCACAGTATAGAACAGTACAGTACAGCACAGTAGAGCAACAGTAATAGAACAGTACAGTACAGCACAGTAGAGCACAGTATAGAACAGTACAGTACAGCACAAGTAGAGCACAGTATAGAACAGTACAGTACAGTACAGCACAGTAGAGAACAGTATAGAACAGTACAGTACAGCACAGTAGAGGCACAGTATAGAACAGTACAGTACAGCACAGTAGAGCACAGTATAGAACAGTACAGTAAGCACAGTAGAGCACAGTATAGAACAGTACAGTACAGTACAGCACAGTAGAGCACAGTATAGAACAGTACAGTACAGCACAGTAGAGCACAGTATAGAACAGTACAGTACAGTACAGCAACAGTAGAGCACAGTATAGAACCGTACAGTACAGCACAGTAGAGCACAGTATAGAACAGTACAGTACAGTACAGCACAGTAGAGCACAGTATAGAACAGTACAGTAACAGTACAGCACAGTAGAGCACAGTATAGAACAGTACAGTACAGTAACAGTACAGCACAGTAGAGCACAGTATAGAACAGTACAGTACAGGCACAGTAGAGCACAGTATAGAACAGTACAGTACAGCAACAGTAGAGCAAGTATAGAACAGTACAGTACAGCACAGTAGAGCACAGTATAGAACAGTACAGTACAGCACAGTAGAGCACAGTATAGAACAGTACAGTACAGCACAGTAGAGCACAGTATAGAACAGTACAGTACAGCACAGTAGAGCACAGTAAGAACAGTACAGTACAGTACAGCACAGTAGAGAACAGTATAGAACAGTACAGTACAGCACAGTAGAGCACAGTAATAGAACAGTACAGTACAGCACAGTAGAGCACAGTATAGAACATACGAAGTAGAGCACAGTATAGAAGTAAGCACAGTAGTTGCACAGTATAGAAAAGTACAGCACAGTAGAGCACAGTATAGAACAGTACAGCACAGTAGAGCACAGTATAGAACAGTACGCACAGAGAGCACCGTATAGAACAGTACAGCACAGTAGAGAACAGTATAGACAGTACAGTACAGTACAGTACAGCACAGTAAGAACAGTATAGAACAGTACAGTACAGCACAGTAGAGCACAGTATAGAACAGTACAGTACAGCACAGTAGAGCACAGTATAGAACAGTACAGTACAGTACAGTACAGCCACAGTAGAGAACAGTATAGAACAGTACAGTACAGTACAGCAAGTATAGAACAGTACAGTACAGTACAGTACAGCACAGTAGAGAACAGTATAGAACATACAGTACAGTACAGTACAGTACAGCACAGTAGAGAAACAGTATAGAACAGTACAGTACAGTACAGCACAGTAAGAGCACAGTATAGAACAGTACAGTACAGCACAGTAGAGCACAGTATAGAACAGTACAGTACAGCACAGTAGAGCACAGTATAGAACAGTACAGTACAGCACAGTAGAGCACAGTATAGAACAGTACAGTACAGCACAGTAGAGCACAGTATAGAACAGTACAGTACAGTACAGCACAGTAGAGCACAGTATAGAACAGTACAGTACAGTACAGCACAGTAGAGCACAGTATAGAACAGTACAGTACAGCACAGTAGAGCACAGTATAGAACAGTACAGTACAGCACAGTAGAGCACAGTATAGAACAGTACAGTACAGCACAGTAGAGCACAGTATAGAACAGTACAGTACAGCACAGTAGAGCACAGTATAGAACAGTACAGTACAGTACAGCACAGTAGAGCACAGTATAGAACAGTACAGTACAGCACAGTAGAGCACAGTATAGAACAGTACAGTACAGCACAGTAGAGCACAGTATAGAACAGTACAGTACAGCACAGTAGAGCACCATATAGAACAGTACAGTACAGCACAGTAGAGCACAGTATAGAACAGTACAGTACAGTACAGCACAGTAGAGCACAGTATAGAACAGTACAGTACAGTACAGTACAGCACAGTAGAGCACAGTATAGAACAGTACAGTACAGCACAGTAGAGCACAGTATAGAACAGTACAGTACAGCACAGTAGAGCACAGTATAGAACAGTACAGTACAGCACAGTAGAGCACAGTATAGAACAGTACAGTACAGTACAGCACAGTAGAGCACAGTATAGAACAGTACAGTACAGCACAGTAGAGCACAGTATAGAACAGTACAGTACAGCACAGTAGAGCACAGTATAGAACAGTACAGTACAGCACAGTAGAGCACAGTATAGAACAGTACAGTACAGTACAGCACAGTAGAGAACAGTATAGAACAGTACAGTACAGCACAGTAGAGCACAGTATAGAACAGTACAGTACAGCACAGTAGAGCACAGTATAGAACAGTACAGCACAGTAGAGCACAGTATAGAACAGTACAGCACAGTAGTGCACAGTATAGAACAGTACAGCACAGTAGAGCACAGTATAGAACAGTACAGCACAGTAGAGCACAGTATAGAACAGTACAGCACAGTAGAGCACAGTATAGAACAGTACAGTACAGCACAGTAGAGCACAGTATAGAACAGTACAGTACAGCACAGTAGAGCACAGTATAGAACAGTACAGTACAGTACAGTACAGCACAGTAGAGAACAGTATAGAACAGTTACAGTACAGCACAGTAGAGCACAGTATAGAACAGTACAGTACAGCACAGTAGAGCACAGTATAGAACAGTACAGCACAGTAGAGCACAGTATAGAACAGTACAGCACAGTAGAGCACAGTATAGAACAGTACAGCACAGTAGAGCACAGTATAGAACAGTACAGCACAGTAGAGCACAGTATAGAACAGTACAGCACAGTAGAGCACAGTATAGAACAGTACAGCACAGTAGAGAACAGTATAGAACAGTACAGTACAGTACAGTACAGCACAGTAGAGAACAGTATAGAACAGTACAGTACAGCACAGTAGAGCACAGTATAGAACAGTACAGTACAGCACAGTAGAGCACAGTATAGAACAGTACAGTACAGTACAGCACAGTAGAGAACAGTATAGAACAGTACAGTACAGTACAGCACAGTATAGAACAGTACAGTACAGTACAGTACAGCACAGTAGAGAACAGTATAGAACAGTACAGTACAGTACAGTACAGCACAGTAGAGAACAGTATAGAACAGTACAGTACAGTACAGCACAGTAGAGCACAGTATAGAACAGTACAGTACAGCACAGTAGAGCACAGTATAGAACAGTACAGTACAGCACAGTAGAGCACAGTATAGAACAGTACAGTACAGCACAGTAGAGCACAGTATAGAACAGTACAGTACAGTACAGCACAGTAGAGCACAGTATAGAACAGTACAGTACAGTACAGCACAGTAGAGCACAGTATAGAACAGTACAGTACAGCACAGTAGAGCACAGTATAGAACAGTACAGTACAGCACAGTAGAGCACAGTATAGAACAGTACAGTACAGCACAGTAGAGCACAGTATAGAACAGTACAGTACAGCACAGTAGAGCACAGTATAGAACAGTACAGTACAGTACAGCACAGTAGAGCACAGTATAGAACAGTACAGTACAGCACAGTAGAGCACAGTATAGAACAGTACAGTACAGCCACAGTAGAGCACAGTATAGAACAGTACAGTACAGCACAGTAGAGCACAGTATAGAACAGTACAGTACAGCACAGTAGAGCACAGTATAGAACAGTACAGTACAGTACAGCACAGTAGAGCACAGTATAGAACAGTACAGTACAGCACAGTAGAGCACAGTATAGAACAGTACAGTACAGCACAGTAGAGCACAGTATAGAACAGTACAGTACAGCACAGTAGAGCACAGTATAGAACAGTACAGTACAGTACAGCACAGTAGAGCACAGTATAGAACAGTACAGTACAGCACAGTAGAGCACAGTATAGAACAGTACAGTACAGCACAGTAGAGCACAGTATAGAACAGTACAGTACAGCACAGTAGAGCACAGTATAGAACAGTACAGTACAGTACAGCACAGTAGAGCACAGTATAGAACAGTACAGTACAGTACAGTACAGCACAGTAGAGCACAGTATAGAACAGTACAGTACAGCACAGTAGAGCACAGTATAGAACAGTACAGTACAGCACAGTAGAGCACAGTATAGAACAGTACAGTACAGTACAGCACAGTAGAGCACAGTATAGAACAGTACAGTACAGTACAGCACAGTAGAGCACAGTATAGAACAGTACAGTACAGCACAGTAGAGCACAGTATAGAACAGTACAGTGCAGCACAGTAGAGCACAGTATAGAACAGTACAGTACAGTACATTACAGCACAGTAGAGAACAGTATAGAACAGTACAGTACAGCACAGTAGAGCACAGTATAGAACAGTACAGTACAGCACAGTAGAGCACAGTATAGAACAGTACAGCACAGTAGAGCACAGTATAGAACAGTACAGCACAGTAGAGCACAGTATAGAACAGTACAGCACAGTAGAGCACAGTATAGAACAGTACAGCACAGTAGAGCACAGTATAGAACAGTAGAGCACAGTATAGAACAGTACAGCACAGTAGAGAACAGTATAGAACAGTACAGTACAGCACAGTAGAGCACAGTATAGAACAGTACAGTACAGCACAGTAGAGCACAGTATAGAACAGTACAGTACAGCACAGTAGAGAACAGTATAGAACAGTACAGTACAGTACAGCACAGTATAGAACAGTACAGTACAGCACAGTAGAGAACAGTATAGAACAGTACAGTACAGCACAGTAGAGCACAGTATAGAACAGTACAGTACAGCACAGTAGAGCACAGTATAGAACAGTACAGTACAGCACAGTAGAGAACAGTATAGAACAGTACAGTACAGTACAGCACAGTATAGAACAGTACAGTACAGCACAGTAGAGCACAGTATAGAACAGTACAGTACAGCACAGTAGAGAACAGTATAGAACAGTACAGTACAGCACAGTAGAGCACAGTATAGAACAGTACAGTACAGCACAGTAGAGAACAGTATAGAACAGTACAGTACAGCACAGTAGAGCACAGTATAGAACAGTACAGTACAGTACAGTAGAGCACAGTATAGAACAGTACAGTACAGTACAGCACAGTAGAGAACAGTATAGAACAGTACAGTACAGCACAGTAGAGCACAGTATAGAACAGTACAGTACAGTACAGCACAGTAGAGCACAGTATAGAACAGTACAGTACAGCACAGTAGAGCACAGTATAGAACAGTACAGTACAGCACAGTAGAGCACAGTATAGAACAGTACAGTACAGCACAGTAGAGCACAGTATAGAACAGTACAGTACAGCACAGTAGAGCACAGTATAGAACAGTACAGTACAGTACAGCACAGTAGAGCACAGTATAGAACAGTACAGTACAGCACAGTAGAGCACAGTATAGAACAGTACAGTACAGCACAGTAGAGCACAGTATAGAACAGTACAGACCAGCACAGTAGTGCACAGTATAGAACAGTACAGTACAGCACAGTAGAGCACAGTATAGAACAGTACAGTACAGTACAGCACAGTAGAGCACAGTATAGAACAGTACAGTACAGTACAGCACAGTAGAGCACAGTATAGAACAGTACAGTACAGCACAGTAGAGCACAGTATAGAACAGTACAGTACAGCACAGTAGAGCACAGTATAGAACAGTACAGTACAGCACAGTTAGAGCACAGTATAGAACAGTACAGTACAGTACAGCACAGTAGAGCACAGTATAGAACAGTACAGTACAGCACAGTAGAGCACAGTATAGAACAGTACAGTACAGCACAGTAGAGCACAGTATAGAACAGTACAGTACAGCACAGTAGAGCACAGTATAGAACAGTACAGTACAGCACAGTAGAGCACAGTATAGAACAGTACAGTACAGTACAGCACAGTAGAGCACAGTATAGAACAGTACAGTACAGTACGTACAGCACAGTAGAGCACAGTATAGAAACAGTACAGTACAGCAGCAGTAGAGCACAGTATAGAACAGTACAGTACAGCACAGTAGAGCACAGTAATAGAACAGTACAGTACAGCACAGTAGAGCACAGTATAGAACAGTACAGTACAGCACAGTAGAGCACAGTATAGAACAGTACAGTACAGCACAGTAGAGCACAGTATAGAACAGTACAGTACAGCACAGTAGAGCACAGTATAGAAACAGTACAGTACAGCACAGTAGAGCCACAGTATAGAACAGTACAGTACAGCACAGTAGAGCACAGTATAGAACAGTACAGTACAGCACAGTAGAGCACAGTATAGAACCGTACAGTACAGCACAGTAGAGCACAGTATAGAACAGTACAGTACAGCACAGTAGAGCACAGTATAGAACAGTACAGTACAGTACAGCACAGTAGAGCACAGTATAGAACAGTACAGTACAGCACAGTAGAGCACAGTATAGAACAGTACAGTACAGCACAGTAGAGCACAGTATAGAACAGTACAGTACAGCACAGTAGAGCACAGTATAGAACAGTACAGTACAGCACAGTAGAGCACAGTATAGAACAGTACAGTACAAGTACAGCTAGAGCACAGTATAGAACAGTACAGTACAGCACAGTAGAGCACAGTATAGAACAGTACAGTTACAGCCACAGTAGAGCACAGTATAGAACAGTACAGTACAGTACAGCACAGTAGAGAACAGTATAGAACAGTACAGTACAGCACAGTAGAGCACAGTATAGAACAGTACAGTACAGCACAGTAGAGCACAGTATAGAACAGTACAGTACAGCACAGTAGAGCACAGTATAGAACAGTACAGTACAGTACAGCACAGTAGAGCACAGTATAGAACAGTACAGTACAGCACAGTAGAGCACAGTATAGAACAGTACAGTACAGCACAGTAGAGCACAGTATAGAACAGTACAGTACAGCACAGTAGAGCACAGTATAGAACAGTACAGTACAGCACAGTAGAGCACAGTATAGAACAGTACAGTACAGTACAGCACAGTAGAGCACAGTATAGAACAGTACAGTACAGTACAGCACAGTACAGCACAGTAGAGCACAGTATAGAACAGTACAGTACATGCACAGTAGAGCACAGTATAGAACAGTACAGTACAGCACAGTAGAGCACAGTATAGAACAGTACAGTACAGCACAGTAGAGCACAGTATAGAACAGTACAGTACAGCACAGTAGAGCACAGTATAGAACAGTACAGTACAGCACAGTAGAGCACAGTATAGAACAGTACAGTACAGCACAGTAGAGCACAGTATAGAACAGTACAGTACAGTACAGCACAGTACAGAACAGTATAGAACAGTACAGTACAGCACAGTAGAGCACAGTATAGAACAGTACAGTACAGCACAGTAGAGCACAGTATAGAACAGTACAGCACAGTAGAGCACAGTATAGAACAGTACAGCACAGTAGTGCACAGTATAGAACAGTACAGCACAGTAGAGCACAGTATAGAACAGTACAGCACAGTAGAGCACAGTATAGAACAGTACAGCACAGTAGAGCACAGTATAGAACAGTACAGCACAGTAGAGAACAGTATAGAACAGTACAGTACAGTACAGTACAGCACAGTAGAGAACAGTATAGAACAGTACAGTACAGCACAGTATAGCACAGTATAGAACAGTACAGCACAGTAGAGCACAGTATAGAACAGTACAGTACAGTACAGTACAGCACAGTATAGAACAGTACAGTACAGTACAGTACAGTACAGCACAGTAGAGAACAGTATAGAACAGTACAGTACAGTACATCACAGTAGAGCACAGTATAGAACAGTACAGTACAGCCACAGTAGAGCACAGTATAGAACAGTACAGTACAGCACAGAGAGCACAGTATAGAACAGTACAGTACAGCACAGTAGAGCACAGTATAGAACAGTACAGTACAGCACAGTAGAGCACAGTATAGAACAGTACAGTACAGTACAGCACAGTAGAGCACAGTATAGAAAGTACATACAGTACAGCACAGTAGAGCACAGTATAGAACAGTACAGTACAGCACAGTAGAGCACAGTATAGAACAGTACAGTACAGCCACAGTAGAGCCACAGTATAGAACAGTACAGTACAGCACAGTAGAGCACAGTATAGAACAGTACAGTACAGCACAGTAGAGCACAGTATAGAACAGTACAGTACAGTACAGCACAGTAGAGCACAGTATAGAACAGTACAGTACAGCACAGTAGAGCACAGTATAGAACAGTACAGTACAGCACAGTAGAGCACAGTATAGAACAGTACAGTACAGCACAGTAGAGCACAGTATAGAACAGTACAGTACAGCACAGTAGAGCACAGTATAGAACAGTACAGTACGTACAGCACAGTAGAGCACAGTATAGAACAGTACAGTACAGTACAGTACAGCACAGTAGAGCACAGTATAGAACAGTACAGTACAGCACAGTAGAGCACAGTATAGAACAGTACAGTACAGCCACAGTAGAGCACAGTAATAGAACAGTACAGTACAGCACAGTAGAGCACAGTATAGAACAGTACAGTACAGTAAGCAAGCACAGTAGAGCACAGTATAGAACAGTACAGTACAGCACAGTAGAGCACAGTATAGAACAGTACAGTACAGCACAGTAGAGCACAGTATAGAACAGTACAGTACAGCACAGTAGAGCACAGTATAGAACAGTACAGTACAGCACAGTAGAGCACAGTATAGAACAGTACAGTACAGTACAGCACAGTAGACAACAGTATAGAACAGTACAGTACAGTACAGCACAGTAGAGCACAGTATAGAACAGTACAGTACAGCACAGTAGAGCACAGTATAGAACAGTACAGTACAGCACAGTAGAGCACAGTATAGAACAGTACAGTACAGCACAGTAGAGCACAGTATAGAACAGTACAGTACAGTACAGCACAGTAGAGCACAGTATAGAACAGTACAGTACAGCACAGTAGAGCACAGTATAGAACAGTACAGTACAGCACAGTAGAGCACAGTATAGAACAGTACAGTACAGTACAGTACAGCACAGTAGAGAACAGTATAGAACAGTACAGTACAGCACAGTAGAGCACAGTATAGAACAGTACAGTACAGCACAGTAGAGCACAGTATAGAACAGTACAGCACAGTAGAGCACAGTATAGAACAGTACAGCACAGTAGAGCACAGTATAGAACAGTACAGCACAGTAGAGCACAGTATAGAACAGTACAGCACAGTAGAGCACAGTATAGAACAGTACAGCACAGTAGAGCACAGTATAGAACAGTACAGCACAGTAGAGAACAGTATAGAACAGTACAGTACAGTACAGTACAGCACAGTAGAGAACAGTATAGAACAGTACAGTACAGCACAGTAGAGCACAGTATAGAACAGTACAGTACAGCACAGTAGAGCACAGTATAGAACAGTACAGTACAGTACAGCACAGTAGAGAACAGTATAGAACAGTACAGTACAGTACAGCACAGTATAGAACAGTACAGTACATTACAGTACAGCACAGTAGAGAACAGTATAGAACAGTACAGTACAGTACAGTACAGCACAGTAGAGAACAGTATAGAACAGTACAGTACAGTACAGCACAGTAGAGCACAGTATAGAACAGTACAGTACAGCACAGTAGAGCACAGTATAGAACAGTACAGTACAGCACAGTAGAGCACAGTATAGAACAGTACAGTACAGTACAGCACAGTAGAGCACAGTATAGAACAGTACAGTACAGTACAGCACAGTAGAGCACAGTATAGAACAGTACAGTACAGCACAGTAGAGCACAGTATAGAACAGTACAGTACAGCACAGTAGAGCACAGTATAGAACAGTACAGTACAGCACAGTAGAGCACAGTATAGAACAGTACAGTACAGCACAGTAGAGCACAGTATAGAACAGTACAGTACAGTACAGCACAGTAGAGCACAGTATAGAACAGTACAGTACAGCACAGTAGAGCACAGTATAGAACAGTACAGTACAGCACAGTAGAGCACAGTATAGAACAGTACAGTACAGCACAGTAGAGCACAGTATAGAACAGTACAGTACAGCACAGTAGAGCACAGTATAGAACAGTACAGTACAGTACAGCACAGTAGAGCACAGTATAGAACAGTACAGTACAGCACAGTAGAGCACAGTATAGAACAGTACAGTACAGCACAGTAGAGCACAGTATAGAACAGTACAGTACAGCACAGTAGAGCACAGTATAGAACAGTACAGTACAGTACAGCACAGTAGAGCACAGTATAGAACAGTACAGTACAGCACAGTAGAGCACAGTATAGAACAGTACAGTACAGCCACAGTAGAGCACAGTATAGAACAGTACAGTACAGCACAGTAGAGCACAGTATAGAACAGTACAGTACAGTACAGCACAGTAGAGCACAGTATAGAACAGTACAGTACAGTACAGTACAGCACAGTAGAGCACAGTATAGAACAGTACAGTACAGCACAGTAGAGCACAGTATAGAACAGTACAGTACAGCACAGTAGAGCACAGTATAGAACAGTACAGTACAGTACAGCACAGTAGAGCACAGTATAGAACAGTACAGTACAGTACAGCACAGTAGAGCACAGTATAGAACAGTACAGTACAGCACAGTAGAGCACAGTATAGAACAGTACAGTACAGCACAGTAGAGCACAGTATAGAACAGTACAGTACAGTACAGTACAGCACAGTAGAGAACAGTATAGAACAGTACAGTACAGCACAGTAGAGCACAGTATAGAACAGTACAGTACAGCACAGTAGAGCACAGTATAGAACAGTACAGCACAGTAGAGCACAGTATAGAACAGTACAGCACAGTAGAGCACAGTATAGAACAGTACAGCCACAGTAGAGCACAGTATAGAACAGTACAGCACAGTAGAGCACAGTATAGAACAGTAGAGCACAGTATAGAACAGTACAGCACAGTAGAGAACAGTATAGAACAGTACAGTACAGCACAGTAGAGCACAGTATAGAACAGTACAGTACAGCACAGTAGAGCACAGTATAGAACAGTACAGTACAGCACAGTAGAGAACAGTATAGAACAGTACAGTACAGTACAGCACAGTATAGAACAGTACAGTACAGCACAGTAGAGAACAGTATAGAACAGTACAGTACAGCACAGTAGAGCACAGTATAGAACAGTACAGTACAGCACAGTAGAGCACAGTATAGAACAGTACAGTACAGCACAGTAGAGAACAGTATAGAACAGTACAGTACAGTACAGCACAGTATAGAACAGTACAGTACAGCACAGTAGAGCACAGTATAGAACAGTACAGTACAGCACAGTAGAGAACAGTATAGAACAGTACAGTACAGCACAGTAGAGCACAGTATAGAACAGTACAGTACAGCACAGTAGAGAACAGTATAGAACAGTACAGTACAGCACAGTAGAGCACAGTATAGAACAGTACAGTACAGTACAGTAGAGCACAGTATAGAACAGTACAGTACAGTACAGCACAGTAGAGAACAGTATAGAACAGTACAGTACAGCACAGTAGAGCACAGTATAGAACAGTACAGTACAGCACAGTAGAGCACAGTATAGAACAGTACAGTACAGCACAGTAGAGAAACAGTATAGAACAGTACAGTACAGCACAGTAGAGCACAGTATAGAACAGTACAGTACAGCACAGTAGAGAACAGTATAGAACAGTACAGTACAGCACAGTAGAGCACAGTATAGAACAGTACAGTACAGCACAGTAGAGCACAGTATAGAACAGTACAGTACAGCACAGTAGAGAACAGTATAGAACAGTACAGTACAGCACAGTAGAGCACAGTATAGAACAGTACAGTACAGCACAGTAGAGCACAGTATAGAACAGTACAGTACAGCACAGTAGAGAACAGTATAGAACAGTACAGTACAGCACAGTACAGCACAGTATAGAACAGTACAGTACAGCACAGTACAGCACAGTATAGAACAGTACAGTACAGTACAGCACAGTAGAGAACAGTATAGAACAGTACAGTACAGCACAGTACAGCACAGTATAGAACAGTACAGTACAGTACAGCACAGTAGAGAACAGTATAGAACAGTACGGTACAGTACAGCACAGTAGAGCACAGTATAGAACAGTACAGTACAGCACAGCACAGTAGAGCACAGTATAGGACAGTACAGTACAGTACAGCACAGTAGAGAACAGTATAGAACAGTACAGTACAGTACAGCACAGTATAGAACAGTACAGTACAGTACAGCATAGTAGAGCACAGTATAGAACAGTACAGTACAGTACAGCACAGTAGAGAACAGTATAGAACAGTACAGTACAGCACAGTAGAGCAC
Organism: Oncorhynchus kisutch; assembly: GCF_002021735.2. Taxonomy (NCBI): domain Eukaryota; kingdom Metazoa; phylum Chordata; class Actinopteri; order Salmoniformes; family Salmonidae; genus Oncorhynchus; species Oncorhynchus kisutch. Next base: position 21,083,605 of record NC_034187.2, read on the forward strand.
AGTATAGAACAGTACAGTACAGCACAGTAGAGCACAGTATAGAACAGTACAGTACAGTACAGCACAGTAGAGAACAGTATAGAACAGTACAGTACAGCACAGTAGAGCACAGTATAGAACAGTACAGTACAGTACAGCACAGTTGAGAACAGTATAGAACAGTACAGTACAGTACAGTAGAGTATAGATCATTACAATACAGTACAGTATTATACAGTAGAGTTTGGTACAGTACAGTAGCGCACACTGGAGTAGAGTGCAGAATAATTTACTGTACTGTACTGTACTCTGCTGTGCTGTATTATACTGTGCTCTACTCTGCTCTACTGTGTTGTCCAAATTTCTGAAACATAAAAGACTATGATTGGTAAAGATTTTGTCTGACCCAAAGAAACTTGGTCTTGTTTGGGCTATAGCTCATTAGAATAATAGCATCTACCCAGACATGCAAAGGAGGATATACAATTTTTCTACCTTCCTGTACATATTGAGGATACATCACCATGAAGAGAATGAGATTCATTATGTATTTCTGTACAGGACAGATCAGGGGCGCATGATGTCATCATGTGTGTTAATCCACTTCACTTACTCTAGTTCTATAACCCAAATAGCTGATACCGCAATCTTTTTTCAGACATCTTTGAATCTTAATTCGGAGTAGATGTTTAAAGGCCAAGTGCAGTCAAAAATGTGATTTTATATATCTTGAAATTGTGAAAATTATGATAATATAAGGGCACAGGGCGAGACCCAGATGCAGACACGGGAGGCAGATGGTTTGAGTCTCTGATATTTATTATAATCCAAGTGGCAGGTAAGAGAATGGTTGTGGACAGTCAAAAGATCATAACAAGGTCAGAGTCCAGGAGGTACAGAGTGGCAGGCAGGCTCGAGGTCAGAGCAGGCAGTATGGTCAGGCAGGCGGGATCAGAGTCAAGTCAGCCAAGGGTAAAAACCGGGAGGACTAGTAAGAACAGAGAAAAGGAACAAGCAGGAGCACGGAGTAACACACTGGTTGACTAGACAAAACAGACAGAAAACACAGGTATAAATACCCAGGGGATAATGGGGAAGATGGGTGACACCTGGAGGGGCTGGAGACAAGCACAAGGACAGGTGAAACAAATCAGGGTGTGACAGATAAAGGCCTTTTAATGTTGCTTGAGAAATTTCCCTTTGCTAAGAATCTATTTTTGTTTATTTTTTACCATTTTAATTGAAAACAATCACAGTAGGTACTTAATTGTTACCCAGAAATTATTTGATATTGAGATTTTAAAAAAGTGCTGCATTGGACCTTTAACAGAGTTTTTGGAAAACTTGGTCACGTCAAAAACAGGGAGATTTTACCGCCATTCTGTTACCAAACTTTACATCTGCACTGTTCTGTACAATTATCAGTGAATGATGACATAGAATGATTTGATTTGATTTGATAGAATGATATGATTACTGTGAAACCAAAGGGTAATGTCTCCCTAGTTGACTCACTCACTCACAGAACACCATCAGTGCTTTGACCCTGCATGCTACACTGTAGGAATTGCCATTAAAGATAGTGGAAATCCTCCTTCCCAAAAGCTGTCAGACTGGAAAAGTCAAGGCCAGAGAATAGAGCTCTCCTCTTGCCTCATTACTCTCATCTTTCATGTTTTGTGTAAGTCTAACTCTTATGCCCTATTGACCTATTCATGACCCCCAACTAGCAGGTAACAACATCTGACATTAACATATTTTAAGTTTTGGGTCAAAATTCAAATCACGTCTCATGTGTGCAAATTACACCTTGGCAAGTTTCTCTACAAATTGATTTAAGTGAAAAGGAGACATAGCACAACAAAGATATTTGGTGAACTTTTTTCTCAACACCTGCAAATGCTTAATTAAGAGAACAGATGAAAAGGAGAAATGTTACATTGGGTGTTTAAACTGTTTGAATGTGCCTTTGGCCAAACCTCAAAAGTATAAATTTGCTTTGATGTCTTGAGGACGGTTCCTACTTACCTTTACCCCGCCTTTCTACAGTGGCGTGTATTCATGGTTGCCAAAGGAAGCCAGGCTTCCCCAAAAAGTTGACCAAGAAAGATTTACATGTATTTTGTCTCTGTGTTTCATAATTTTCCTTCAATTCACAATAGGCCAAATGTACCTCACCAGAGAAAGCATTAGAGCGAAACAGCACCCCTCTATCTCTGTTTGTGTAGGCCATCTATGTGATGCTGTCTGGTCCAAAAGAGTATGGCATTGTTGCCGCCCATAGCATAGAATGCAAGAGAAGCCAGTGAGCATTTGACCTCCCTTGATAACAAGAAAATATAAAGTAATAGCCAATCAGTGTTGAGCTAAACTGACTGATCCAACCATAAATTCAAATATTGTGCCCCTGGCCTGAGAGGATGGATTTCAATATGTAACAAGATGTAGAAGGCCAATGTTAACTAGCTAACGTTGCCCATGGAAGGAAGCTTTTTTGCCAGGTTCCCTAGGACAACAAAAAATGAAAGTGTGTACTGTGTGATAGACAGTGAGTGATGGACAGTTTCGTCAACATAAAAGAAAGGAGGATAGATTGGTGTTTCTCTACAAGTAGGGTGAGTCAGCATGTTTTTCTACTTGCACGAACGTGCACGAACACACACACACAGAAATCAGAACCATTGACAGCCACATCATATTTAGCTTATGTTGATTGGACTTAATTGTTTTTAGTATCTTTTAGTTGTCACTATTAGACTAAGCATAGGTGATTTGATGATGTTGATGTTGATGTTGATGTTGATGTTGATGTTGATGTTGAAATGGTTCTTGAATAGTGGAGGCAGCTCCTGTTTCTTTGCGACTTGCTGTAACTCTCCGTGGTTCTAAATCAATAGTTGCTTAGTGGTCCGAAGATGTGGGAAACATGACCTTGCTTTACCATGCTGTAGGTCATGTAACTGTTTGTTACATGCAATATGCTTTGTGGACTTCACCTAACAGAGGTTGCTCTCTGGTTTTGTGATGAAACAAAGGTGTGGTTGAATTTATTCTGTCATTGTGTCTTCTTATTGTCTCGGCCTTAGGCCTATATATCACGGTCGCAAGGCATATGCACTAACAGGTTATAGAGCAAACAATGCAATTATCATAACACAGAGGGTAGCAAGTTTTAAGTTCCTCGGCATACACATCACAGACAAACTGAATTGGTCCACTCACACAGACAGCATCGTGAAGAAGGCGCAGCAGCGCCTCTTCAACCTCAGGAGGCTGAAGAAATTTGGCTTGTCACCAAAAGCACTCACAAACTTCTACAGATGCACAATCGAGAGCATCCTGGCGGGCTGTATCACCGCCTGGTACGGCAACTGCTCCGCCCACAACCGTAAGGCTCTCCAGAGGGTAGTGAGGTCTGCACAACGCATCACCGGGGGCAAACTACCTACACCACCCGATGTCACAGGAAGGCCATAAAGATCATCAAGGACATCAACCACCCGAGCCACTGCCTGTTCACCCCGCTATCATCCAGAAGGCGAGGTCAGTACAGGTGCATCAAAGCTGGGACCGAGAGACTGAAAAACAGCTTCTATCTCAAGGCCATCAGACTGTTAAACAGCTACCACTAACATTGAGTGGCTGCTGCCAACACACTGCCACTGACACTGACTCAACTCCAGCCACTTTAATAATGGGAATTGATGGGAAATGATGTAAATATATCACTAGCCACTTTAAACAATGCTACCTTATATAATGTTACTTACCCTACATTATCCATCTCATATGCATATGTATATACTGTACTCTATATCATCGACTGCATCCTTATGTAATACGTGTATCACTAGCCACTTTAACTATGCCACTTTGTTTACATACTCATCTCATATGTATATACTATACTCGATACCATCTACTGTATCTTGCAGTAATCTTTATTACTGCATTGTCGGAACTAGAAGCACAAGCATTTCGCCACACTCGCATTAACATCTGCTAACCATGAGTATGTGACAAATAAATTCGATTTGATTTGATTTTGATTTGATTTGATCTGATTTGATTTGACATGGGTTGTAATATGGCTTTTTTTTCTGGCTTAGCTTCCCCAATGATTTTACCCATGCACTGCTACTGCCTGTCTATGTGTTTTTATTGCTTCCCACTGGGCAAAAACGTTTACCTAATTCCAATGTCATGGTGACATTTTTTGTTGATTTCACATTGAATTAGCATTAGTTCACAACTCAACCAAATGTAAATCAGAAAAAGACGTTGAACTGTCTTCTGTGCCCATTGGTTTGTTTCTCAGAGCGAGTTTGTTAATATCTGGTGGATTCTGTTAGGTTGCATAACCCACTCTGAGGTCATGGAACAGTGTAAACACATGTATTCACGTGTATTCTGAACTGAAGACACGTGTAACCACGTTAAGTCTTAGCCTATTGGTGATAGTCACTTACTTTGCGTAGTCTGTAATGTATCATGTATTTCATCTACACTGTAATTGTTGGAGTGTTCATTATTTTGTGACATTCTAATCATTGAATTGAGTAAATGCATTCCTCATTTTGCAGAGTAATTCTTTGATTGATTATATGCTTATAATTTAGTAGATTTATTGGTAGTTGAAACAGTGTATATACACTACAGTATACACATAGTATATGCTTGTGTACCACCTTGCCATCTCTGATCTGCTTGCCTCAATAAATTAATGCTAGAACATTGGTCGCCAGGATAAGCTATTTGCATCTAGTCTCTTAATAATTGCATAACGGTGCAAGTAAGACACATGTTCATTATAGTCATACTGAGAGGTGATGTAAGGCTCGCTACCTTGACTAGATCCCCCAGAGACATACAGGGCCTGTTGCATTGATTCACATAATATTGGAGTCAGATTGATGAATGGAGTATATTATTATATTCAACATATTTTCTATACAATGGTTGGATCATTTCCATCAAAGTACAGACAATGATATCCTCCCCCCTCTGATAGTGTCTATCTAATCAAGGGTTGACTGCAACTTGTAGCACTCTATAAAGTCATAATAACAATAAGGTGTCTTGGTAAATTACCTGTCCCTGGCCTACACAGCTAATGTAGTAGGGCTGGCCTTCGTTTGATTCCAGCTTTCCTCATAGTCAGGGTCAGGCAAGAGATTGACCAAGCCCTCGTCACCAAAGGCCAACCCTACAAAGCCTGCGATCTATACCAGTTGAGCTGATATCAATGGCATTATTACCATATCAATGAGATGAGGTCTACGGTAATTGCTGGTGCAAATTAAAGCCAAATAGTCATGGATCAGAGAAAGATGACCCTAAGGAAGGAAACGTTTGCTGTCTTGAATTTACTTGGATGCGATTACTTTGTGCCCTTGTGTTAATCAGGTTTTAGATCCCAGAGGATTGTTACATTTCCTGACATTTAATCCTAGGAAACATTTCCTGTCTTAGGTCAGTTAGGATCGCCACTTTATTTTAAGAATGTGAAAGGTCAGAATAATAGTAGAGAGAATGATTTATTTAAGGTTTTATTTCTTTCATCACATTCCCAGTGGGTCAGAAGTTTACATACACTCAATTAGTATTTGGTAGCATTGCCTTTAAATTGTTTAACTTGGGTCAAACATTTTGAGTAGCCTTCCACAAGCTTCCCACAATAAGTTGGGTGAATTTTGGCACATTCCTAATGACAGAGCTGGTTTAACTGAGTCAGGATTGTAGGCCTCCTTTCACTCTCCTTGTCCCACAGTATGGCAGAGGGGATATATGGACACAGATGGTTTGGAATATGGAATATGGAATGTGGTGTAGCCCAGCTGAGGAAGTCCATAAGTCTAAGAACATCTACCTTCTTTCGCCCATGCCAGAAACATCAAGAGTTGCTTATAAATTGCGTATAGCCCAGTAATGAAATAATGTTCATCTTAGTTACCATCAATCAATCAAATTTTTTATAAAGCCATTTTTATATCAGCAGATGTCACAAAGTGCTTATACAGAAACCCAGCCTAAAACCTAAACAGCAAGCAATGCATATGTAGAATCAAGGTGGCTAGGAAAAACTCCCTAGAAAGGCGGGAACCTAGGAAGAAACCTAGAGAGGAGCCAGGCTCTGAGGGGTGGCCAGTCCTCTTCTGGCTGTGCCAGGTGGAGATTATAAGAGTACATGGCCATTAAGGCCAGATCATTCTTCAAGATGTTAAAGCGTTCATAGATGACCAGCAGTGGTTGTAGAGGGTGCCACAGATCAGCACCTCAGGAGTAAATGTCAGTAGGCTTTTCATAGCAGAGCATTCAGAGTTCGAGACATCAGGTGCGTAAGAGCGGGAGGGAGAGAGGGAGGGAGATAGAGGGTAAAAAACAGCAGGTCCGGGACAAGGTACAGTAGCACATCCGGTGAACAGGTCAGGGTTCCATAGCCGCAGTCAGAACAGTTGAAACTTGATCAGCAGCATGACCAGGTGGACTGGGGATGGGGACAGCCAGGAGTCATCAGGCCAGGTAGTCCTGAGGCATGGTCAGAGAGAGAGAAAGTGAGAGAGAAAGAGAGAGGGAAAGTGAGAGAGAGTATACTTAAGCTTACACAGGACACCAGATAAGAAAGACTGACCCTAGCACCCTGGCACATAAACTACTGCAGCATAGATACTACAGGCTGTATTCTTATCTAGTAGTGACAAAAGCATGGATTATCTTTTCTTCATCATTTTTGGACAAAAAGTTTCTGATTTTTGCAACATTAGGAAGATGGAAAAACCTGCCCTTGAAGAATTATTGATATGTTTGTCAGAAGGGAGCTCAGGGTCCAGAGTAACACTGAGGTCCTGAAACAGTTTATTTGAGATGACTGTACAATATCTAGATTATTTGTCAGATCAAAAAGCAGATGTCTTTGTTTTTTGGGGGACCTAGAACTAGCATCTATGTTTTGTCCGATGTTAAAAGTAAAACATTTGCCACCATCCATTTCCTTATGTCTGAAACACAGGCTTCCAGGGTAGGCAATTTTGAGGCTACCAACAGCATCATTCCTGATAAATAAAAGATCTGGGCCTTTTGCAGCTGTGTCTGCCTGTGTGTGTTCCTGGAGCCAGAGAACAGTATTAAATATTAAAGCACCGCCGCTCGCTGCCATGGGGTATGGTTCGGTTCGCTATGCAACAACAGCTTGTTTACATACAGCATGCTCATTCTGTAGTCTTAGACGAAAGTTATATTTCTTTGTCATTATTTTTGCACCTGGAGGTCTGGAATAAGTAAACCACTGATGATTCCGGTTGCTAATTGAAATTGTTCACAAAACAGTGAACTGGCATTTGTTTCATCATTCATAGTCTGACATGAGACCAGTTACATTCATTAATTGAACATTGAAACAAAGACATAAGGAAAGGAAAAGTGATTGAAGTTAATTATGACCAAACTGTGTCAGCATACGGTAGATACACAGCAGGCATTGGGTCAGTGGTTGCCTGAGTCCTTTAGGCCACTAGGGGGAGTCGTGCGGTGCTTTGATTCCTCACTTACCCACATCGGCTTTAATTAGACATAGAGGAATGACTTTGATGTATTAACCTCTAAAAGTCTAAGCCGTTTTCTTGAATTTGCCATTACTTCTAAAGCCCATAGAACCACATTGAATAACACATATATATATGGCAAAAAAAAGCAGACAAAAAATACATCAAAAGGAATAAGGTTTTGAAGTGTCTGTCCCATATCTAAGAAATATACACTATATTTATAAAAGTAGGTGGACACAAATTAGTGGATTCAGCAATTTCAGCCACACCCGTTGCTGACGGGTATATAAAAGTGAGCACACAGCCATGCAATCTCCATAGACAAACACTGGCAGTAGAATGACCTTACTGAAGAGCTCAGTGACTTTCAAAGTGGCACCGTCATAGGATGCCACCTTTCCAACTATTCACTTCGTCAAATTTATGCCCTGCTAGAGCTGCCCCGGTCAACTGTAAGTGCTGTTACCTGCCCGAATACATAGTGCCAACTGTAAAGTTTGGTGGAACAGGAATAATAGTCTGGGGCTGTTTTCATTGTTCGGGCTAGGCCCTTTAGTTCCAGTGAAGGGACATCTTAACTCTACAGCACACAATGATATTCTAGGCGATTCTGTGCTTCCAACTTTGTGGCAACAGTTTGGGGAAGGCCCTTTCCTAGGACAATGCCCCCATGCACAAAGCGAGGTCCATACAGAAATGGTTTGTCGAGATCGGTGTGGAAGAACATGACTGGCCTGCGCAGAGACCTGACCTCAACTCCATCAAACACCTATGGGATGAATTGGAAAGCTGACTACGAGCCAGGCCTAATCGCCCAACATCAGTGCCCAACCTCAGTAATGCTCTTGTGGTTGAATGGAAGCAAGTCCCCTCGCAGCAATGTTCCAACTGTTATAGCAGCAAAGGGGGGAACAATTCCATATCAATGCCCATGATTTTGGAAAAATATGTTAGACAAGCAGTGTCCACATACTTTTGGTCATGTAGTGTAAGAAAACTCAGGGATTGTATAAAAAAAAATTGGGGGGGGGACACATATTTAACCCTATTCTTGTTGGCACAAAACTACATCCATACTTCCATTCATTTGTATGGGTTACCTTCAGATGAGTCCCGTGACACTTGTGGGGTGTCAAAGAACACCGTCATGTTCGTGAGAGTCTCCCCTTTCCACAGTGGTGTCATATTAGTAGTTTCTAGCCCAAACGGTTTGGACACTAAAGACAGAAGTTCGCACATTAAGGTTACTAACTTCAGACGAGTCCCGTGTTGCTTGTGAGGGTCGTAGAGCAAGACGGAGAACACCACTGAACACCATTGTGTTCGTAAGAGCCTCATTTAACAAAACCATTCACACGCTACAGACATTTTCGTGAGAAGACCGATTTTCGAGAAGTCTCATGGTCGGACAAAAACTGCTGTAGCTTGGCCACCTTCCACTGCAGATGTTAAAGGCCGATATAGTCAATATAGTCAATATAGTCAAAATAGTCGTATGATGTGGATTGCGATGCAGTTAAAGTAGCCAATTTTTAGGGGGATTTAAAAAAATGATTGTAATGAAACAGCAGGGAGCAGGTCTCGAACCCTTGACCTTCTAGCCCGAGGTCCGGCGCGCTAGCGACTGTGCCGCAAAAGATTGACGGACAGGATTAAATATATCGTGAGTACCATTGTGATAGAAGGCCCTGATACTCAATAGTCTGGCACTAGACCACAATACCATGCCTCTCAGTCTGTTAGAGAAAGTGCTCATATTCGCCTAAAACACATTACACTGAATTTAGGACTAGAATGGAATAGGAAAATGGTGATCTTGATTCCAGTGTAGATCATTACTGAATCTGGTACCATCCTGGCATATCAAGAGGTAACAAGTGGCTTGATAACTTAAGCGGGTGTGCTATTAAATGCTGACTCCATAATAAGACGCCTGTCTCTTTTCTCCCTAAACATCAAAGCTGTTTCCCTTTCACATGTTAGCCACAGGGATATGTTTCTAGCAAGTTCCACACAGCCTTTTAGAAAGCAATTTTCAATAAAGTCAGCATTGTTCTGGAGCAGGGCACACCATCTGCCCACGCGTCAAAATGAATGAAAAAGGATATTTAACTACACCCTGCTGAGGATTTAATGACATTGGGAAAAATGGTGAACAAGACAAAAATAGGCCCAACTGGTAATTTGCAGGAGCAGGATGTATATGAGGACCCTCACACTCGTGACAACAACTTTCATTTTTATTTTGGAGGGGAAAAATAAAGGCTAATTAAAGTGATTTACTACCTTGCTTGTCTTTTTTTACATTTAGGAAAAAACAGCTGACATGTTGGCTGTAATACTTGCCAACAAGCAAATCATCTTCATCTTCTATTTCTGTCTTTCAGCATATTGGATGAAAGGTAGGGGAGAGGACTGAAAACCACAGATTCAATGAAACTGAATGTAAAGAAGATGACATTTGGAATCATAGCCCTTCAATAGAATCTACTCTTTGGCAGCGAGTTTAAATGGGGAAGTGAGGAGTTACAAAAATACACACACACAAAAAATAAGAAATAAGAAAAGCATGAGAAAGTAAGAAGCAATTTACAGGGTTAGTTCCAATACCATATTTATAATGTGCAGGGATACTGGAGTGATAGAGGTAGACATGTATAGAGGTAAGGCGACTAGGCATCAGGATATATGATAAAAATAGTAGCAGCAGCGTAATTGATGATTGTGTGTACATGTGTGTAGAGTGTGTTTAAAGGTGTGTCCATGTTATGTGTGTGTTGGAGTTGTTCAGGAGACTGTTGGTGTCAGACTTGATGCACCGGTACTGCTTGCCATAAGGAAGCAGAGACAACAGTCCATGGCTTGGGTGGAGTCTTTAACAATTTGCTGGGCCTTTCACACCACCTGATATAGATGGCAGGGAGCTCGGCCCCAGTGATGTACTGGGCTGTCTGCACCACCCCCTGTAGCACCATTTTCATTCTTTAAATTAAAATTGTTCATCGAGATACAACAAAATTGTATGTTCTGAGTCCATGTCAATGCTTAAATCACATCAAAAGATACATTTTGTTTTAGGTCTGGACGAAAACACATTTTTATTTTCTAGTGTAATTCCCCTTTAATTGCACATCTGGACATTTAATTGCGCATCTAGCGTGAGGAATGTGCCATCCAATGTGCCAGTCTAGCAATGGTTCTGTACTGCTGCTGCTCGTTTCATGGCAAATCTTATACTTACTCATGATAGACTTCTGCCAGGTAAGCCTACTTTGCAGTTAACATTTAATTAAGAAGTTTTTGGGGAAAGTATTTGTCAACCCACAAGATGGTTTTCACATCAACTTGCTACACGGAGTGATGGACAAATGCAGGAGTGGTAGACAAACGTACACACCACACGATCAGACACAGGAAATATTGTTGGTAATTAATTTGCAGATAGGGGATTACTGTAGGTTTGGCTTTTTAAGCCAATAGTGGCTAACCAGGGGCGGGATAATGTTAATGTTGTGTTGAGTAGATAGTAGCTGGGGGCTTGGGGTGTCTGATACTTGTGAGATTTGTTAATGACAGTTTGCGGTGGAATACTTGAACATTTCATATACTTTCATAATTGTTTGGCGAGCTACTCTTAAGTGGGCTGCGAGCTGCTTGTAGCTTGCGATCGACCTGTTGGAGACCCCTGCTCTATATACTTCTGCATTCTTGTTTCCATTCCTGTTTAGCTTTTTTGCATTTTATTTTGGCATTAATACATGTCACATGTCAGTTTGTAAACAACGTATTATTTTTTTTACTGTATATCATTGAGTTAATAAAGCCGCATAAAGCAGCTCCAAAATGCAGGTGTTTCAGTCTAGCTCAGTGCTTTCTGTGGTGGTGGGGCAGCAGGCTGAAAATACGGAGTGTAGGGGTTGGTAATGTTCTCTAGTTGCGCCGTGATTGGTTCAGTGTTCTGTCACTCATGGGAACACTACGTCGCCACAAAATCTACGGGGAGAACTCGAAAATTGAAGCCCCTTGGGTGCTGCCATAGAGTTACATTAGAAATGCCCATCCAAGAAGGCTCAAGTTCAATGGCCACAGATAAAATTACATCAAATCACATTATATCTACAGTAGGTTTGATGGGACTGATCATGGCAACATCATCATGAATCAAGTCGACAATCTACTGGCATATCCTTTTCAACCCTTGTCATATGAAAATAAATTATGAAGAGAAATTATAGATAAAACATATCGGTGCTCATTGGCCATTGGACATAAACATTCAACAATGAGTGGTTTGGAAGGAATCAGTGGCTAACTGAAAGCATTGCAGAGCAATCGCTAGCCTGCTATTCAGTGGAGTGGATGTGTGGTCCAGGTCTGGGTTTAAGGGTTTCTTTTCAAAGTTTAAAAGGATAAACATTCACCATTGGCCATGCTGTCAATCCAGCATGACTTCTGCCGTTTTCAAGATAACTGGGAAATTAGAAAAAAACTACCTCAGGCTGGGAAAATACGTATGCAACGGTCATCCAACTCCCGAGGCCCGAGTTCCAAGTCGGGAACTCGGGCCTCTTTCTAGAGCTCAGACCTGAAGATCACTAACGTCATGATTCAAACGTGTTTTTTCCGAGCTCCCAGTTATCTTGAAAGCACCATAAATCCAGAGAATATTAGACTTTGATGACAAAGTTTGCCCACGAAGGACAGCCGTGCCACCTTCCTGTTCAAGTGAGCACAGCACAGCAAGTTGAGTCCAAAAAATGTATTGTATGCTGCTGCATAAATTATGTAATATGCCAGGGAGATATATATACTGTAGTTAAGAAATTAATACTAAGTGTATTGCGTTGTTAGTTGCCAATGTGCTTCGCCAAAATAATTTGGTCCCTTTTCCCCTCACAATTTAGCCTACTGTTCTAACTTGGTGGTGCACATGTAGCCTATAGCCTGTTTTAGAGAAATGTCATCATCGAATATTGTAAGAGCTTTCATCGTCTGCTTATATTCCCCCTTTATTTATCCTACGGTTCTGACTTGGTGTACAGGGAGAATACTGTAAGAACAGTCCATGTTCTGAATTCTATCGCTGTACATTTCAAAAGTGCTGAACAAATAGTTATATTGACAATGTCCGCTCGCTCATTAATGTCTTCATCAAAGTTACGGATTGCTTCTTATGCGCTTGTAGTCCCCTTGTGACATATTTTGAACATCTCAGTAGAAACCACATTTATTTAAGCAAGTCAGCCATATCAGCTATGTTTTTTTTAAAGGCAGAACATGAGGCTGAATGAACTGTTTCGCTGCCAGACAAGGCTCCGCTGATAGCCAGGTGTAACAGTGGTAAGGTGTTTGGACTGCTGTTGGGACTCTGCTGTTGGGACAGCTTTATGCAGTCCCTAACAGTTTGTGGGCACCGTTTGTCACCGTCATAGTCCAATTAATGTATTATTTTGTGTTATTTTGTGTAGTGGCTTTGCTGGCAGGCATCTAAAACATATATATTTTTTAGTTTGTCCCACAATATTTACATGCTAAAATCACCACTGGTATCCAGTACTGGACAGTATGTCTTATCTGAGGACAATGGTGTCTGTCTGCAGTTGGTATGAGTGTGTGTTGAATTCTTGTTTCCAAACACTGTCTCACACCATGTACGCACTGTCCAGAGCAGAGGAAAAAAGTGCTGTGGTGCCCAAACACTGTGATGCCCTTCGGTCAGCGATCCTGTTCCCCAAAAACTGCAGTCAGGGGCTCTCCAGCCAAGATTAATGATCATTGATCATCAGGAAAGCACACCTCTGTTCTGTTGTGTTGTGTTCTGTACCCTCTATTTTTCTCATGGTCGTCAAGACCTGTAAAAAAAAAGCTCATTAGACACATCCACAACCTTTGCAATCCCCCTTCCTCTCCTCCCCTCCTTCTTCCCTCTCCATCCATATACTCTGGCCAAGGTCAGTTGTATGTTAGCTGGTTTTGTTTGTCTGTGTGCATGCATGGAGGACAGCATAGAGCCCTACATGAGCATGAAATTGAAGCCCTACCCATACCTGGGCCCAATTTATTTCTTCCAAATTTAAGGCCCTGCCCAAACCTGAAATCAGAAATAACTTTCTCCGTTGGCTGCTCATCTCTGTCTGTCCCTGCTCTGAATCTGCTCCATTGGCCCTCTGTGTGTATGAGTATCCATCTCAATGGCTTCGCTTGGCTGCTCACAAAATGAGAGAGAGAGACTTCGAGAGCTGTTAGCTAACTACTTTTTGTCACTCAACTCACAGAATCTTAGTATTTTCTGTGAAATAATCTCTCCTTTTGACTCGGACAATGTTCTGGTCTTATACAGTACCAGTAAAAAGTTAGGACACACCTACTCATTCCAGGGTTATTCTTTATTTTTACTATTTTCTAAATTGTAGAATAATAGTGAAGACATCAAAACTATGAAATAACACATACGGAATCATGTAGTAACCAAAAAAGTGTTAAACAAATCAAAATATATTTTATATTTGAGATTCTACAAGTAGCCACCCTTTGCCTTGATGACAGCTTTGCACACTCTTGGCATTCTCTCAACCAGCTTCATAAGGTGGTCACCTGGAATGCATTTCAATTAACAGGTGTGCCTTGTTAAAAGTTAATTTGTGGAATTTCTTTCCTTCTTAATGCGTTTGAGCCAATCAGTTGTGTAGTGACAAGGTAGGGGTGGTATACAGAATATAGCGCTATTTGGTAAAATACCAAGTCCATATTATGGCAAGACCAGCTCAAATAAGCAAAGGGAAACAACATTCCATCATTACCTTAACATATGAAGGTCAGTCAATCTGGGAAAATGTCAAGAACTTTGAAAGTTTCTTCAAGTGCAGTCACAAAAACCATCAAGCACTATGATGAAACTGGCTCTCATGAGGACCGCCACAGGAAAGGAAGACCCAGAGTTTTGAGTTTGGATGTCTTCACTATTATTCTACAATGCTAAAAATAGTACAAATAAACAAAAACCCTTGAATGAGTAGGTTTGTCCAAACTTTTGACTGATACTGTACTTTACGAGGTTGAAGCACTTCTGACACCATGTTATGATCGTAAGATATGACTGAGCTGCAGAGCAGGAGGGAACAAATGGCTCAGCTTCAAAATGTTAATGAACTATTGAATCATTGTTAAAAATTATGCCCTGGTTATTGATGAAAAAAACAGGCCCTACCCTGCCCTAATCCCATGTATAATGTCGGGGGCCCACCGTACTTGGGTCGGGAAGCAGAGCTCAACGACAGTGTAACAGCATAAATGCACACTTGCAACACAAATACTGAATTACCACCGGATCATTGACAATTGTTTAATAGCTACAGAATAAATAACTAATGTACTGTAATTTACAAGTTTCAAATATGATAAAAGGACATGCAGTTATTAATGATCATTGACTAAAAACATATATTGATATGTATGCTTATTCAACCAGCCAGTCTCACCTTGTGCACCAGTCCTATATAAATATGTAGTAACTATACCACCTTATTAAGATAACAAACAGAGAGACAGCATAATCATCTGAGTGTTAGAAAAACGTTCTACGGTCTTCTGTGGTTACCTTATGACCTCCTCTGATCAGAAGAGAATTTAAAGGCAGAATATTTTATTCCCCCGGAATTGAAGGAAGGTTTATGTAAGACATTTTCCCACATAAATCCAATGATGTGGCTTTATATTGTGGTTTGATAGAAGACAATGAACTGCTTACATAGCAAATCAACGGTTTGACAAATAAACTAATTGGGTAATTTGGGTCGATGGAGATGAATATATTATGTCCTTACAAGCCACATATAATTACGTCATCTCAGTGATATAATGGGATCAATACCACCAAAGGATTTTGATGTAACCTAGACTGTAGTAGTTAAATGATAATGATGGAAGTTTGTTAGTGTCTTTTTTGCTAGTGTCTTTGGTCTGTTTACCCAGAGCAGAAAGTGATCTCAAATGACCTTTTCTCAGTAATACCTCAAAATAGGCAAAGGGTTATAGGTTTCAAATCAAAGTTTATTTGTCATGTCTTGTCATATTATGTCTTGTTCCTGTTCTTTCTCTTCACTCTGTCTCCCTCTGCTGGTCGTATTAGGCTACCTTCTCTTTCTCTCCTCCTCCAGCTGTTCCTCATCTCCTCTAACTACCTCGTTCACCCTTTTCCCACCTGTTCCCTTTTTCCCTCTGATTAGGTCTCTATTTCTCTCTCTGTTCCTGCTTCTTTCTTTGTCAGATTCTCGTTTGAGTTTCTCATGCCAGAACCAGACTATCGTCTTGTTTGCTTCACCCTTGTCCCATCCTGTCGGAATCTGCCTGTTCTTCTGATGCTACGTGTGATCAGGTACCTCTGTCCGCTACGACCCGCGCCTACCCAGAGAGACCAGCAGTCTGTCGCCGCAACCCAGCTATTCTCCTCTGCTGCTAAGAAGGGGACTCTTTTGTAAATATCAGAAGGACTTTCTGTTTCATTAGTCGCCCTCTCTGAGGGTTGTCTATTTTGCCATTTTCTACATCTGAAGAGGATCTATGTCTTCCCTGTGTTTTTACATTAAAGGACTCTGTTTTTGTTAAATCGCTTTTGGGTCCTCACTCAAGTGCACAACATTATTGGTCACGTACACAGGTTTACAGATGTTATCGCTGGTGCAACAAAATGCTTATGTTTCTAGCTCCAACAACGCAGTAAAATCTAGCAATACAATAACAATAGCCAAACATAATCCAAAAACGAAAATTAATTAAGAAATATATGAACGAGCAATATCAGAACGAGCAATGTCAGAGTTCGGAATATATATATATTACTGAACAAAAATATAAACGCAACAATTTCAAAGATTTTACTGAGTTACAGTTCATATTAGGAAATCAGTCAATTGAAATGAATGAATTAGGCCTTAATCTATGAATTTCACATGACTAGTCACAGATACTGTACCTTAAAAAAAGTTAGGGGCGTGGATCAGAAACCATTCAGTATCTGGTGTGACCACCATTTGCCTCATGCAGCACGACACATCTCCTTCACATAGAGTTGATCAGGCTGTTGATTGTGGCCGTTGGAACATTGTTTCACTCCTCTTCAATGGCTGTGTGAATTTGGTTGATATTTTGGAGGGAACAGGAACGCGTTGTCGTACATGTTGATCAAGAGCATCCCAAAAATGCCTAATGGGTGACATGTCTGGTGAGTATGCAGGCCATAGAAGAACTGGGACACATTTAGCTTCCAGAGATTGTGTACAGATCTTTGCGACATGGGGCCGTGCATTAACATGCTGAAACATGAGGTGATCACAGCTCATGAATGGCACGACAATGGGCCTCAGGATCTCGTCACGGTATCTCTGTGCATTCAAATTGCCATTGATAAAATGCAATTGTGTTCATTGTCCGTAACTTATGAGTGCCCATTACATAACCCCACCGCCACCATGGGGCACTCTGTTCATAACGTTAACATCACGAACTGCAGACACAACGCCATACACAACGGCCATATACAACGTTCTGCGGTTGTGAGGCTGGTTGGACTTACTGCCAAATTCCCTCAAACGACATTGGAGGTGGCTTATGGTAGAGAAATTAACATAAAATTATCTGGCAACAACTCTGGTGGACATTCCTGCAGTCAGCATGCCAATTGCACTCTCCTACAAAACTTAAAACATCTGTGACATTGTGTTGTGTGACAAAACGAAACATTTTACAGTGGACTTTTATTGTCCACAGCACAAGGTTCACATGTGTAATGATTATGCTGTCTAATCAGCTTCTTAAAATGCCACACCTGTCAAGTGGATGGATTAGAAATGGTCACTAACAGGGATGTAAACAAATTTTTGCCTGTGGAACATTTCTAGGATCTTTTATTTCAGCTCATGAAACATAGGACCAACACTTTACCACACACACAGTTGAAGTCGGAAGTTTACATACACGTAGGTTGGAGTCATTAAAACTAGTTTTTCGGTTACTTTGTACATGACACAAGTAATTTTTCCAACAATTGTTTACAGACAGATTATTTCACTTACAATTCACTGTATCACAATTCCAGTGTGTCAGAAGTTTACATACACTAAGTTGACTGTGCCTTTAAAAAGCTAGGAAAATTCCAGAAAATTATGTCATGGCTTTAGAAGCTTCTGTTAGGCTAATTGACATCATTTGAGTCAATTGGAGGTGTACCTGTGGATGTAGGCCTAGCTTCAAACTCAGTGCCTCTTTGCTTGATATCCTGGGAAAATCTAAATAAATCAGCCAAGACCTCAGAAAAATAATCGTAGACCTCCACAAGTCTGGTTCATCAGCAACTTCAACTTCAACTTCAACAGCAACTTCCAAACGCCTGAAGATACCACGTTAATCTGTAAAAACATAGTACGCAAGTATAAACACCATGGGACCACACAGCCGCCATACCGCTCAGGAAGGAGAAGAGTTCTTCTAGAGATGAACATACTTGCGAAAAGTGTAAATCAATCCCAGAACAACAGAAAAGGACATTGAGAAGATGCTGGAGGAAACCGGTAGAAAAGTATATATATCCACAGTAAAACAAGTCCTATATCGACATAACCGGAATGGCTGCTCAGCAAGGAAGAAGCCACTGCTCCAAAAACCACCATAAAAAAGCCAAACTACAGTTTGCAACTGCACATGGGGACAAAGATCGTACTTTTTGGAGAAATGTCCTCTGGTCTGATGAAACAAAAATAGAACTGTTTGGCCATAATGACCATCATTATGTTTGGAGGACAAAGGGGGAGACTTGCAAGCTAAAGAACACCATCCCAACCGTGAAGCACGGAGGTGGCAGCCTCGTGTTGTGGGGGTGCTTTGCTGCATGGGGGACTGGTGCACTTCACAAAATAGATACCATCACGAGGGAGGAAAATTATGTGGCTATAATGAAGCAACATCTCAAGACATCAGTCTGGAAGTTAAAGCTTTGTTGCAAATGGGTCTTCCAAATGGACAATGATTGCAAGCATACTTCCAACGTTATGGCAAAATGGCTTAAGGACAACAAAGTCAAGGTATTGGAGTGGCCATCACAAAGCCCTGACTCAATCCTATAGAACATTTGTGAGCAGAACTGAAAAAGTGTGTGCGAGCAAGGAGGCCTACAAACCTGACTCAGTTACACCAGCTCTGTCAGGAGCAATGGGCCAAAATTCACTCAACTTATTGTGGGAAGCTTGTGGAAGGCTACCCAAAATGTTTGACCAAAATTAAACTATTTAAAGGCAATGCTACCAAATACTAATTGAGTGTATGTAAACTTCTGACCCACTGGGAATGTGATGAAAGAAATAAAAGCTGAAATAAATAATTATTTCTACTTTTCTTCTGACATTTCACATTCTTAAAATAAAGTGGTGATCCTAACTGACCTAAAACAGGGATTTTTTTACTAGGATTAAATGTCAGAAATGGTGAAAAACTGAGTTTAAATGTGTTTGGCTAAGGTGTATGTAAACTTCCGACTTCATCTTTAAATCAGGGACTGATTATTTTAGAACTGGGTTGTAAAATGGCAGCAGTTCAATTATACTGAGAAAATTCCCACTGTTGGCCTGCCACAGGTTTTCACGGTGCCCTCTGAACGCCAAATGACATGATGCAAATCAAATCAAATCAAACTTTTATTTACTACTGATTGTTCGGAAATAAAATGTGCTGTTGACATTCTCTTAAAAGGCAATGGCAAATGTGCACTCTACCATTCTGTCAGATCAGTGGCCAGATTGAGGAAATACTGTATGTTATACAGTATAGCGATAAATAGTGGAAATATAGTACTGTATTAAGAGACACTGCATCAAATAAAATGTTATTTGTCACGTGCGCCGAATACAACAAGTGTAGACTTTACCGAGAAATGCTTACTTACAAGCCCTTAACCAACAGTGCAGTTCAAGAAGAGTTACGAACATATTTACCAAGTAGACTGACACTAAAGGTAATAATATACAGTAACACAATAAGAATAACAATAATGAGGCTATATACTGGGGGCACCGGTACCGAGTAAGTGTGCGGGGGTACAGGTTAGTTAAGGTAATTTGTACATGTAGGTGGGGGGTGAAGTGACTTTGCATAGATAAAAACAGCGAGTGGCAGCAGTGTACAAAAGGGAGGGGGTCAGTGTAAATTGTCGGGTGCCAATACTGCTTGGGGGTAGAGGCTGTTGAGGAGCGTGAGTGTGAGAGTTACTCACTTCCACTTGTTTCCTCAGCCGTCATGATTCTATCCTCGCCCTGCTCCTCTTCCTTCCCGCCTGGCTCGGGATAGCTTGTCTGGCCTGGCTAATGCTCAGGGTCATATTCGCCGATTCCTGACAACATGTATCCTCCTCTGTCAAAGTTGCTTTTTCTGGCATCATGGAACAGCTTGGCCTTGGCTCATTCAACCCACTAAAAGCTGCTGCTGGCGATGATAAACCTACATCCTCTTCTGGTCCCGCTACATTGCTTGTGCTAGCAATGGCTGCACTTGAACTGCATTTGAAAAATAAATCTAATTTAACTCATTTTGATACCTCCTTTGCGTTCTCATTTTTGTCCTTCTTCTTTTGGGCTCCACTTTTGTGTTGATTTTCTATTCTCGACATTCTCTCTTTTTTTCCGACTGTTGTCTCTTGATAGCTAGCTCAACTGTTGCTTAAGACCAGTGGCGTGCCGTGGGCCTGGGGCCTGGGCATTCAGTGAGGTCCTACACAGTCCCACCCGAATTAATCCACCTCTTATTACCATCATTATGATGCCATGGCTCTAAACACTATACATTTAGACAGAAACGCAGTATAACCAGGCATTGCGTCACCTTGAAATTGACATTTTTAATTCAGAGAATTGCAGGGGAAGAGTACAATACAGTACAGCTCAACTAATAGGCAAGAACATAGTCGAGTGCAACAGAGTTATATTAATATTCTTCTTCTATCCATTTCTGGTCCACAAACTTTGAGCTTTAAGTCCAAAAAAAAGAGTCAGCACTTTCATCGTGTCCCCTAAATGAAAGTTCCTGTTTACCCCAAAACATGACACAATCAATGAGTCTTTTCAATATTTCCCGATTTTTCTTCACCTTTTCATTGTGCAGCTCCATTGCCCTGCGCGCTTGTTCGTTGAGCTGTAGATCCACTCGGGTGTCCCCAAATGTTTTCAAAAGCACCATTGCTTGTAAGTGCCCAGCCGTACTTTGGTGTCTCGTTGCTGCCTTGGTTAGACAACTCAGGTTTGCAAAGCCAGTGTGGCTCCAAACACCAAATCAATCACTTGCAAATAATAGGCATTCCCAGCAATACAGTTTGCAGTGCTTCTCGGAGCCTGTGAGCCATTGATAGTGCTCGTAGTTGGAACTTTGAAAGTGGCGAACGAACCCCTTTCCCGCCTGTGACAGGCTTTGTAGTGTCGGCGTCGGGCGACCTCTCCTTACAATGTCTAACTTTTCTTGAAAAGTTTGTCTTGAGAATGGCGTTATAATTATATCCTCGACGAAATCGATATCTTCTCCTCCTTCCGCCATTGTGGGTTGAAAAAACAGCTTAGTAGTACGCAAATGAATTTGTTTATCAAATTCAGTTTCCTAGTTCTGAGGTTCTGCATAGACCTGCCCATAGGACCTTAAGCTACAAGCGCCCGCACTGTTGATTCTGAAGGCCTGAGGGCAGATTTTAGACCCCTGGCAACACATGATGGCTGAATATGATTGGATAAAAGATCTAACATAAAGACCAGCCCTCCAAATCTCAACCTGGGGCTGGAAGCAGTGCAACCAAGAGGAAAGCTATGAAATGAAGAGTATAACTCTTACTCTGGGGAATAATTTAATACATATTTGTGGGAAAATATATTTAAAAAAATATATATATTCTGATGATGTTTAGGCCAGCAGAGAAGGCCTTGCTGGCCCTGACGGCCCACCACTGCTTAAAACGCTGACAGAAACAACAACGCTTTGGAGTGTATTTGCACAATGAATCCCAGAATGCATTTCATTATCTTAACATAGTATTGAAACAATTTAATAATATAATTTATTTAGCAAATGTATTTGATTTATTGTCATCAATACAATAAAATAACTTGCTGATTTATGTAGTGGCAAAAAAACATTTTGTTGGTGATGCAGTGGGATCATTTATCATATAACCTACGTTAAAGAAAGATCTTCTCGTTAAATTGCAAATGTGATGGACCTGTGTGACAATTAATATTTGGGCATGGTGGGGCGGTTTTCAAATTACATAGGGTGCTCACGGCTCTGCAGATCCAGGCCCGTCACCGAGCCCATGTACGTCGCGGGCCCTGGTGTGACTGCACCAGTTGAAGCTACGTCACTGAATGTAACGATAGGCTGTGACACCAGTATGCCCCTGATAGATTTATCAGTCACATTATTACCTACTGCAGTTATTGACTTTGACCAACCTGGTGTCATTAATGTACTGATTTCTGTAGATTCTCAGCTCAGCTCTTTACGTAGTTGTTTTGTCTTTTGTTTTAGTATGGTCAGGGCGTGAGTTGGGTGGGTTGTCTATATTAGTATGTCTATGATTTTCGATTTCTGTGTTTGGCCTGGTATGGTTCTCAATCAGAGGCAGCTGTCAATCGTTGTCCCTGATTGAGAACTATATTTAGGCAGCCTGTTTTCCATTGTGTTTTGTGGGTGATTATTTTCTGTTTAGTGTTGTGTTGCACCTTACAGGACTGTTCGTTGGTTGTTAACTGTTGTTTTCAGTGTTCATTAAAATATTTAATATATAAACACTTACCACGCTGGTCCTCCTCTCTTTCGCCCGACGAAGAGCGTTACAACCATGTACAGTAGGCTGGCATTTGTTTATAAAACTAGTCATAGATGTAATAGGAGAGTCATAGAAAGAAACTCTAAACAGAAGAAAAATACAGCCTTTGAGAGGCAGCGATCGGATGGTGCCTGGGTGTCTGTGTGTGTGTGATACGTCCTTCCCTCCCGCCATTCCATGTTGACGAGCCTGTGTCATCCCCGTGACTTTTTCAGAGCCCTCACATTTCATCAGGACAGTAATTCATCATAGCCATAACAATGTGGTGGCCTGGAACAGTTAGGCTGCCACACAGTAGCACTGAGAGACAGAATCCTGCCAGGGACTTCCTTACTTTTTTAGGTATTTTCTTAAAACTGCATTGTTGGATAAGGGCTTGTAAGTATGTTGTATTCTACGCATGTGACAAATAACATTTGATTTGATTTGATGCAGTGTCTCTTAATAGAGTACTATATTTCCACTATTTATCACTATACTGTATAACATACAGTATTTCCTCAATCTGGCCACTGATCTGACAGAATGGTAAAATGCCCATTTGCCATTGCCTTTTAAGAGAATGTCAACATCACATTTTAATTCCAAACAATCAGTAGTAAATGTCATTGCTACAGTATATTGACTCTGACTGAAGAGGGATGTATGGGGTTAAACCCCAGAATACACTGGACTCCTTTAGGTTACACCCCCCTCGATTAAGTTACATAATTCCATTCACAGCTATGTATGTTAAACCATCCACTCAGGTGGACTAGAGTACTGAAACACACAGTAGAGGTGTGATGAAATGGTACAACCTTCAGCTCCAGGCTGCTCTTAATAACTAGGTTACATAAAACACAGATGTGTCAAGGAGTTTCAAGGTATGATAAGTGTACAGAGGATTAGACAACATACAGCCTCTCCAGCTGTAAAGGTTGATTGAAAAATCTAAAGAACAAACTGATCCATAAGATGTTTTGAGAGAGAAAAATACCAGGAATTAAAATGGAACTGACAGCGTTTTAAGTACTTTGAAGATATGAAACAAACAGACCATCATAATGTCAGTCAAAAACATCAAATTCCCAGTTGATGCTACAAAATTAACTTCATAAGAGGTTTTAAAAATAGGTTATATTTAACTCAACATTCCATGACATTAAGGCATTGTTTGCAGAACAGATGGATGCAGCTCAATGCATGATTAACATAATTCACCAATATATTTCTTGGTAGTCCAAACAAATATTGCTATCAGGTTGTAAATCACACCTGGCCTGGCACATTGTTTGCTGCCTCCATTCAGGATGCACTGCTTCAGTTTCAATGACTCAATATTCTGGACAAAAACGGACAAATGTAACTAAGGCTGGGAATGTCAATACAATCAAACTAGCAATGATCACAAGTCAGTCATAATGTGGCTAATATGGTAGTGTATCTATTTATACAGAAAAAACACAAAGCCTAACATTAGCTAGATAGCTAGCAAGCTGCGAGGAGGACAGCATGTCATTGGAGGAGTGGGTGAGTGACTGCCTTTTTCCCCCCCTATAGTTTTTCGGTGGTGACACGGCTAGAGATGCACGTGTCATTTGCTTAGCTAGCAAGACATGTGAATGGCTTTCCTATCTAGCTAGCTGTGCTGAATGACTGTTATCCAGTTAGCATATCTCTTGCATTCGCAAATTCACTCTGGTTAACTATATTCAAGAACACTCATGTCTGAGTGTACCAGAGTGCAGAAGTGCACTAGGCAGAAGTGCACTATGCTACCCTGGGGCGGCAGGGTAGCCTAGTGGTTAGAGCTTTGGGCTAGTAACCGGAAGGTTGCAAGTTCAAAGCCCTGAGCTGACAAGGTACAAATCTGTCGTTCTGCCCCTGAATAGGCAGTTAACCCACTGTTCCTAGGCCATCATTGAAAATAAGAATTTGTTCTTAACTGACTTGCCTAGTTAAATAAAGGTAAAAAAAAAAAAAATTAAAACTGATGAATTCACAAAAGTGCAAGACCCGCTGAACATGACCGATGTCTGTAAACGTAGGCAAAAAAAGTACGAGTTAGTCACAAATGCTCTAGATAGCATGTAAATAGGGCAAATAAAATGGTCAGTGAGGTGTTCTCTCATTTTTGTCTGGAAGTAGCTTGCTAGCAAGCTTGCCAACTTTAGCCACCAAGCTTGGGTGCTTGGTTGGGACAACGCATGGGTTGTCAGGCAAGCTGCAGAAGGATGAGCAGGCTATTCCCCATAATTTGTAAGTGAAAATTTGACGGCCAAAAAGTTGAAAAAGTTTGAGAGTGTTTATCCAATGTTCCTTCATTAGATTCTAACTCATCTTGCTGTGGCTAGCATTAGTTGTTGATCTTGTTGTTGATGATGTGCATATTGGATAAGACAGCCTACCTTTTTATGGTTGTTTGATCAATAGGACTGTAAAGTTCCCAAATCAAATAGAATTTTGTTAGTCACATGAGCCAAATACAATAGGTGTAGACCTTACAGTGAAATGCTTACTTACGAGCCCCTAACCAACAATGCAGTTTCAAAAAATACGGATAGGATTAAGAAATAAAAGTAACGAGTAAATAAAGAGCAACAGTAAAACAACAAGACTATATACAGCAGGGTATCGGTAGAGAGTCAATGTGCGAGGGCACCGGTTAATTGAGGTAATATGTACATGTAGGTAGAGTTATTAAAGTGACTATGCATAGATGACAACAATAGAGAGTAGCAGCGGTGTAAAAGGGGGGGGGCAATGCAAATAGTCTGGGTAGCCATATGATTAGATGCTCAGGAGCCTTATGGCTTGGGGGTAGAAGCTGTTTAGAAGCCTCTTGGACCTTGGCGCTCCGGTACCGCCTGCCGTGCAGTAGAATAGAGAACAGTCTATGACTTGGGTGGCTGGAGTCTTTGACAATTTTTAGGGCCTTCCTCTGACACCGCCTGGTATAGAAGTCATGGATGGCAGGAAGCTTGGCCCCAGTGACGTACTGGGGCCAAAGAGAGCCCGGAGAGAGATTAAAGTAGATGTCACGTGTCAAATTTTTGATTGATGACCCTATGTGAACCTATGTGAACTCTATGTGAACCCTATGTAGTGATGACGTGTGCATGTCTTCTGGTCAGGCAAGCCTGGTTAGGTGGGGGCTATGGGGTGAGTAAGGGTCCATTTGACAGGCCGTTAATGATTGATGACCCAAGCCTGATAGGCAAGCCTGGTTAGGTGGGGGCTATGGGGTGAGTAAGGGTCCATTTGACAGGCCGTTAATGATTGATGACCCAAGCCTGATTTATGACCCTATGTAATGATTTATGACCCTATGTCATGTAGAAGGGTGCATGCCCAGGGTTGAGTAAGTGACCATGTGTCAGGTCAACCTGTTACTGTTTCTCACGGTTTGGGTTGGTTAATGCCCCTTATAAAGCGCCTGAACAATTCCTGTTTAAGAGTGCACATGATAACCCCCCTGAATATTAAACAAAAATGACACCTATGCCAATTTTAGGGATGTTATGCTCGGCTTGTCATGAACCCAGTGACCAAAGCCTTGAAGAAGTTCTGTGTGAAGCTCCAGAATGTTTTAAAGGATTTTTGGGTACGAGTGAGGGCCACATGTCTTACATATTCCACCCGGAGGATTCTACGGTAAAGATATTCACAGACCGTGGACCCAAACCCCTTTATCCTGCAAAACCTGGGAGTTTTCCCCCGGCTCTGGGGATGAGAGAATGGCTAAACATCAGGCTGGCTCTTTGTAAAATTGAACAGGTCCTGAGTGTTACAAATGTGCCAGGATATGCGTTGGAAGAACAGGTCTGCGGCCGCAGTGATCTCAAGGCTCTAAGAATTGCTTCAATGGACTATAGCCCTGACAACAAAGTGACAATTTTAGCCTGTGACCTTTATGATAAGTCTAATGCTACAAAGTCTGTCAATTCTCCTGTAGCTTCCAGAGCACGCAAACATGTAAACTTTTTTATTCCTGTGTTTAGTTTTAAATGGGTGGATTATCCAATTTTCATAACACTTATGAATAAGCTGGACATTCTCTTCCAAAATGGGGAACAGTTAAAGCGCTGGGCGAGGCTTTCCTTGAGACAGAGTCAAGACCAAAAGGCCCGACGGAGGATCTACCCCTGGAGTGAAAACTTACCAAGTGTTGATGGACCTAGCAAGAGAGCCTTGCCTTTTGAGGGCGAACTCGACACGGACAATGGCGGTTGGTTGCATAAGCTCCCAGGATCTGTAAGAAAGGCATCGTAAAATACCTTAAGAATGTAAGGATATAAAATGTATGTACTAAATATTTTGAATGAAATAAATGGTTTTAAAATCAGAATCTCACCACGTTATGAACTCTCGCGTTTGTTCACTCTTAGCGCAGTCTGTCCCTGAGAAAAAACTTGCGGAAAAAGCCATGTGCGTGCGTATGTGCGTGACGGAGTTTTCTGTAGTGGCTGTGTGTGTGTGTGTGTGTGTGTGTGTGTGTGTGTGTTTCAAAAACAGAAAAAGGGGGGGCGGGTTGTTTGTTAAAAAAATACCCTTGCATGCCTGGTGGGTCGTTTGAAACCAAGGTTTACACTAGCCTGCAAAACAGATGCCTACCCCCCAACAATAATATTGTGTCTTACGACTCCTAATCTTAAAGGCCTTTCATAAAACTATTTTTTTAGGTGGGCTAAAAAGTCATTCATCCCAGCGATGTCGAGACCAACCCACCCCCATGCATCTAGGTGCTAGCACCCCGGAGATTTTAGAAGCTCCAAAAGGATCCTAATGTTTAGACACACCCAATACCATGTGTTTGAAATGTGTTAAATATACCATGGGCGGGGGTATAGCCCGAAAAAAACGACAAACCCCAAATGCTATGTAAAAAATATCTGGAGGGGGGCGGTCTTGAGATCAGTGTACAGAACGAGAGCGCTAGGTTTAATTCGGCACCCCAGACACCTATAAATCAGCCTTTAACACCAATGTCCGAAGAGTCTGAAACCCAATACGATGTTTTTGAACAGTTGGACAATTGCCTAGCAAATCTGGAGGGGGGAGGTCTTGATCGAAGTGTACATGTTTTGCGTCGAAATAAATTCAACAATATTGAGGTTCGCCAGTTTTTCAATTTCGCATGGGGGGGTCAGATTCGGGAATATGCTGTGTTTTACGTAATGCTTATGGACACTTTGAATGAACTGTTAGCGAGGATTAGAGATTATAGCGAACCTAGGGATCTCTTACAGTTGGAAATTTGTGGAGACAGTCTACAGAGCAAGGTATCGCTTATTTTACAGAATGGTGAAGCAGAGCTTGAACAATTTGTTAAACTGCTAGAACGCCTTGTTCAGTCAAATTTAAACGTGCTAGCAGATAGGACCCTCGAACTTGTAGTACAATTAGTACGACAACCACAAGGGGGCGGGGGTCAGAGACGAAAGCTCGAGAGTTTAATGCAGTCCGAAATCATAAGCAATAAAAGGGCCTATCTCATAAACGTTCACAATCCAGGTAATAAGCTATGTTTTGCCATAGGTTTGGCCCACTTACTCAGCCCAGGATGTACTGATCAAGCCGCGTTACAAAAAGCTCGAGAGCTACAAACTGCGGTGGGTCTCGGTATACAGGATGCTGTGGCTTTCTCAGACATAGTCAAATTTGAAAACTTTCTGAACATCAAGATTGTGGTTTTGTACCACAGTAGGGCTAATGACGCTCTCCTCAAGTTCCAAAATATACCCGAACCACATCCTAAGACTATGTACTTTTATGTGCAAAATGAGCATTACTATGCCGTAACTAACATCACAGCCTTTTTAGGCGCGCCATATGTCTGTCCAGCCTGTCATACCGGCTACACACGCATGGGGGGGCACTCGTGCCGTTACAACTGTTCAGTATGTCTGGATAAACATTGCCCTATGCAGCCGCTAAACTTGACCCCCTGTGCGGATTGTCACCGCACATGTCGTTCGGCCTACTGTTACGAAAAACACAAAACTGAAACATGGCATCCCAAGGCATGTAAATCTGTAAGCAGTTGTGACATTAACGAGAAATGTCCAAAATGTCATTGCAATTACAACCTTAAAATAGATAGCCCTAAACCTCATGTTTGTGGAATTATACACTGCCCAATCTGTAAAGGTCCTTTGAAAAGCAGAGACGCGGAAGCGGTTCAAGAAGTAACACATGAGTGTTACATTCAGCCCTTGGCTGAAGATGAACATACAGAGAAATATGTGTTTTATGATTTTGAGACAAATCAGCAATCAGGGGTTCATTTGCCTATTTTTGTGTCAACCATGACTTTCAAGGGTGAAAAATGGTCGGCCGAGGGACCCAATTGTGCCCGGCTCTTTCTAAAACATTTTAGAAAAGCCCAGTACAGAAACTTCACGTTTATAGCTCACAATGCTAGGGCCTATGACGCCTATCTGCTTCTGAACCCTTTGATACAGCAAGGCGTGGCCCCCAGTGTCATAGCTCAAGGGAGTAAAATATTATGCTTTGTTGACCCCGCCTTCAAACAGAGATACATTGACAGCTTAAGCTTCTTACCCATGAGATTGGCTCAAATGCCAGAGGCCTTGGGTTTTGAAAACTCTGTCAAAGGCTATTTCCCTCATTTCTTCACATCTGAGGAGAATCTACATTATATAGGATCTTATCCAGCCCCCGAAATGTACGGGTGTGATCAAATGTCTCCCAAAGAGCGTGAGAGATTCATGACATGGTACGAGACCGTAAGACATGGCACTTTTGATTTCCATAAAGAGATGGAATCATACTGTGACAATGACGTTGTTATACTTCGTGAAGGATGCCTCAGATTCAGAGAAGAGGTAATCAAAGATGCGGGCATTGACCCCTGGAGCTGTACAACTATTGCATCAGCGTGCATGAAAACCTATCGTACACACTATCTAACTCCTGAATCTATAGCTATCCCATCGCCAGACAACTACCGACGCCAATTCAAGGCCTACTCTAGTGGTTCCATTCAATGGTTGGAGTACTTGGCCCAGGATAAAGATATTTTTATCCAACATGCTTTGAATCGGGGGGAGAAGGCTTTTGGGCCTTACCATGTAGATGGATACACACAGATTGACGGGGTTGAGACAGTGTATGAGTACAACGGTTGTTTCTTCCACGGTTGTAAATTATGCTTTGTCCCCCAGACCATGTGTGTCCTAACCCAAAAGACTTTTGGGGAAATGTACCAAGAGTTTCAAGACAAACTGAATTCTTTAAAGGCTACTTACGGGTTAAAAGTTGTGGTTTTGTGGGAGCACGAATGGACAGCCCTCAAAAAGGCAGATCCTAGTGTTAAGGCCTTCCTTACCCATTATGACCCTCCAGAGCCCCTGGAACCGCGACAGGCCTTGTTTGGAGGCCGGACCAATGCTTTGACATTGCGTTATGTAGCTCAACCCGACGAGACAATAGGCTATGTAGATTTTACATCCCTATATCCTCATGTAATGAGTTCCTCATTCTATCCTATAGGGCATCCTGAAATTATTCACAGCGACTTTGACGAACCCCAAAATTATTTTGGTTTAATCAAAGCGACTGTCTACCCTCCTAGGGGGCTGTTTATACCTGTGTTGCCTTACAAGGGTCCTAAAGGAAAACTTTTCTTTCCCCTGTCGCACATGCTGTGAAAACCACAACCAGGAAAACCCCTGTGATCACACAGATCAAGAAAGAGCCCTGACCGGTGTATGGGTCACTGTAGAATTCTCTAAGGCTTTAGAGAAGGGGTATCATGTGGCCAAAATCTTTGAAGTGTGGAACTTTTCCAGGAAATCAGACACACTTTTTAAAGAGTACATCAAAACCTTCTTGAGATGCAAGCAGATGGCTTCAGGCTATCCTGCATCGGTCACAGATCAAGAAAGTAAAGACCAGTACATTCAAGACTACCATGACAGAGAAGGCATACTTCTTGACCCTGACAGAATAGAGGTCAACAAAACCAAAAGAAATGTGTCGAAATTGTACTTGAACTCCCTTTGGGGGAAATTAGCGCAGAGATGCAATATGCTAACAACTTCGATCATTAAAGACCCCGAAGAATTTTTGGAATTTGTTTTTTCGGACCAATACGAAATTTCACATTTTTCCTTCTTGAGTCAAGACATTGCCTTGGTGCAATGGAGGCGCCACCAAAAGTGGGTTCTACCCCCGGGTAATGTAAATGTGTTTCTTGCAGCATTTACCACAGCCTATGGCCGCCTTGAACTGTACACCCTCATGGAACAGCTTCAGAGGCGGGTTCTTTACCACGACACAGACTCTGTGGTCTATGTAAGCAAACCGGGGGATTGGACCCCCCCACTTAGCAACTATCTTGGGGGTTTAACGAGTGAACTCGAAGAGGGTGACCATATTACAGAATGGTCCTCATGTGGTCCAAAAAGCTATGCTTTTAGGACTAAAGCCAATCACGTGGTGTTGAAAGCCAAAGGCGTGACTCAAAACTATGAAAATGCACCGCGTGTAAACTTGGAATCAATCACGCGCTTGGTCGAGGGGTTCGTAAAGGACAAGAATAGTGACTTGGAGATTTTGAGCTCCTACAACAAAATAGTGAGGGATAAAAAGGGGTTCCATCTAAGAAACGCACCACTCACTAAAAGATTCAGGGTAGTCTATGACAAGAGACAGCTATTGCCTGACGGTACCACATTGCCCTTTGGCTACTGACTTATGCTACAAGCCCCAGTGTGTCTTAAAGCTTAAGATATTATGACTGCTGTCGAGGGTTTTGACCCCCGGCTACAATTGCCTTTTTCAGCATTAATTGCAGGCCCTTCAAACAGTGGTAAAACTTTTTTGTAAAAAGTATTTTAGAGAATTCTGAACATGTGTTATCTCAAAAGCCTGACAATATTGTATGGTGTTATTCATGTTACCAACCTCTGTATGATGAATTATTGAAGACAATAAAAAATCAAGTTTGTTGAAGGAATACCCGATTCTCTGTCTGATGATGAACTTCTCCCCCCACATGTAAATAATCTGCTGGTTTTGGACGATATGCTATTTGCTGGTAGCGAACACCCTGAAATTGCACGAGCTTTTACCCAATATACTCATCATAGAAACCTGTCCGTGCTTTACTTGGTCCAGAATGTGTTTCACCAAGGTAAAAATAGTCGGACCATTAGCTTGAATGCCAACTACATGGTATTGTTTAAAAATCCTAGAGACAAACTGCAAATTAGCACTCTAGCTCAGCAGATGTACCCTGGACGGAAATCATACTTTATGGAGAGCTATGAGGACGCTACCAAAGAGCCATTTTCTTATTTAATCGTGGATTTAAAAGCAAATACTCCAGAACACCTTAGGCTACGTACAGGGCTGTTTCCGGGGGAGAGGCCTGCTGCATACCTTCCTAAAAAGTAAACGCTATGTCTCTGCGTTTAAAAAGAAACCTCCCCCTCTTGAGAAGGCTAGTAGGTTCTACAGCTAAAGAACGGAAGGCCATCTTGGGTCGCTGTTCTTCAGATCTCATATTAGCCCTATGTGAGATTGCTTTGAATCTTCTCAAAGGACGCATTCCACTCACCCTGAACCAATTGAAAAAATTAAGGAGACAAAAGACAGCGATCAAACTCTTTGCCAATAAAAGGGCCAGTCTTCAAAAGAAAAGACATAGTATACAACAGTCTGGGGGTTTTCTTCTACCTTTACTCAGTATAGCCGTGCCCTTCATCACCAGCCTTATTGCGGCCAGACGTGGGGGTTGAACACGTGGTGTGATGGCCACTAAAATGTACTTGGTGCCTCAACAAGAGTTGGATAGACTTAAAAAACAAATGCAGGGTCCTGAAGATATCAGACAAACAGCGGAAAATGATTTGGATACGGCCATGAAGGATGTTTTGAACCGAAAAGGATTGAACCCCTATGATAAGATTCAAAAATACACAAACCTAATGCAAAGGTATTTGACTCGGGTAAAGCAAGGGGAGAGAGAGACTAACCATTTAACCCTTTCCCTACCGGACCCTTTAACAGATGTCGAACCTAACGATAGCCATGCCCCTGTAAGGCCTGTACCGTCGATCTTACCTAGTGGAGATAATATGTCAGGTGAAGCTCAAATGCCATTTGAAGATAAAGTTATGCATGACCTACTGACACATGTGCCTTTACGTAACAGGAAGAATGTTAAATACATTATGAACAAGATAAAAGACTCAAAGAGGATAGCTGCTTGGAACGACTCTGGAGAGTTTATCCTTCAGGGCTCTGTGGTTAGGGGGTCCCATATGCAGGACTTGCTTAAAAGTACCACGGCTGCCCACAAGGTTGCTGATGACCGAAGGCCTCCCGGCTGGCGTCAGTTTCTTAAGGCCCTGGCAATCCTCAACATCCCCCTCTCCGGTGTACCCAACCATAAGCTTCGTCAACAGATTCAAGCTTTAAAACAAAAGCCTTCAACGAGATACAGCACCCCTAAAGATGCCCCAACGACACCGTCCCCCTATGAAAGCGATGATGCTAACTCATTTACTCCCATGAACGTCTCAGGACCTTTTCCTAAACCCGATCTCTCGGCGTGGTTAGACTTTTGAAAATGACTTTTGAATGACTATGATTAAATTCAATAAATTTTTTATTTGAAAAATAAGCAAGTTAACATTTGTGGCATTCTTGAAACATATGACGTGAGCATACGCCTTGATTACGCGTTCTTAAAGGACACACATTTGAACACTTTTGATATTTTCTAACAAAACAAGATACAAGGTTATCATTACTTCTTAAATCATCCTTATAAAGAGACATAACATCTTCAAAAGAAACTCCCCGGGCTCTTTGGCACAGGTAAAATACACAGTGGTGACCGCATGTAGTGGAAAGGTTATCTTGCACTTGTTTGATGTTGTAGTAGATCTTTGTACCGTTTAGGGTCAAAAAATCTTTAATAGATTTAGGGAAATGTGAAAAACCGGGGGGAAAGCCCTAGGAATCAAAAAAAGTTTAGATTTTTCGTCCACCTTCCTGTTCTAATGTCATAGCTAGCCAATGTTCACCAGGCATGTGTTTAGGATGGGTATTGACAATAAACATTGCAGGCCTCTCAGACCATATCTCAATAGGTAATTCATCACAAGCCAACACTCCACAAAATTGTTTTCCAATCAAGCGGCTCATGAGCCCGTCCAACTCTTGGGTATTCATGTCTTTGTTCAAAGGTCCTTAATAATAATCCACTAAGACCTGTCTTCGGGCATTCACTTCCAAGATTGAATCAGAGCATGCGTAAACAATCATGCTAACTGTACAGGCTAAAGGTGTACGGAAACGCATTTCCAGCCTGAGGTTACCTTGGGACACCACAGACAGATTTCCTGAGGTGTCATCATCAGGTGATAAATTGAAAGCATACAATGTGTAACCCTCTGCAAAATCATTTCTGTCAATAGGTAAAGAGAGATCTTTTAGATGTCGCCCTGTAGCCAGGAATAGATTGTAAAATTCTCGCACAGATATGTTGTTATTAAATTGTGGTTGGAAAGCCTTCGCCGGAACCTGACGTCCGTCCTGACAGAGCGCTACATACTCTGCATTGAAGTGCTGAAAATTAAAGTTTTTTTTATCTAAACTGCCCGTATTAGAGGCGTGATCAACCAGACCTATAACCACATATCTAGGTAAAGGGCCTAGAAATAGGTTTTCTTGACTGCAGATTCTACTGCCCACAGGTATGCTAAAGGTTTTCATGGTAATTCTTTGGAGAGGGTAAAGGGCATTTCCTTTCATCAAAGCATGTGAGTGACCCAGGCGCACGGCCGGAGATACAGATACTTTTTTAATAAAAAGGGTTGCCCCCAACACTTTCAAACTAAAATCCCCGTCTTGGGGAGACATCAGGCAAAAATCATCCTTGGCCCTGGTTAATTTTAATCTTAAATCAACCGAATTTAAGAGTAACCGTTCTTGAAAGAAAATGTCAGAGTGTATAGGGCCTAGCAAATGAAACTCTCGAGATTCGGCGCAGTAGCGAGCTCGTGCCGCTAGTCCTTTGTTTGCACCGGTGGAAGGGTCTGTCGATTCCATAGAGGCTCCTGCAGTATCCTTGCTAAACAGCCCGGCGCTAAATTGGGTTTTGAGAGTGTCTTCGGAGTAGTTTAGTAAACACTCCATGATGGCTCTATAAGGGTATGTAGCGCTGCTTTGACTGATTAGGCGTTCACCCAAAGTCACATCAACTTGGGAGAAAATGGTGGCCAAGGGGTAATTAATGAGACTCACTTTGGCATCGTCTGCAATATTAGACCCATCTCTTTTGGTCACTTTTAGACGTAAATGCACCAAGGTGTTGTTGAGGTCCAGATAGTTGTCACCATGGCCTGGTATGAAAAATTCGATAGGCCCGTTATCGGTAATAGCAGAGAGAGGGGCTATCTCCACATAACTGGATCTATCTATTGAATGCTGCGTTAACGGTGCCGTGAAAAGATCAAGTTCTGTCTTTATAGCTTCAGAGGACATTCGATGTAAAAGAGCCATGTCACTTATTCTTTTAGAAAATACTTCCTAGTATTCTTTTAGCCTGTTTTGGTACAGACCTCCTCACTTTACCCCGTCTTTGACTTACTGAGGTTCTTTTAACAGTTAACCGCCGCTTTTTAGGTGCCGGCCTACGCCTTAAACCAGGGGGTCTCTTTTTTGGCCTTCGAGACAATATCATAAGCCCCGAGCCTTCTTGATGCTCCACCTCTGGTGACGCCCTTCGGGTCATAGCATTGGCTACAACCTCACTTACTATATTTTTAGCCGCTGATTTTAAATGTGGTTTGGCTATGCTGAAGCCTCTCTTCATAAACGGTAAAACCATCCTGAAGAGGTTACGGAATATACCTCCTATCCCCGAACCATACATTGTCGGCGCTCCATGATATCCTGGTAGTCCATTACCCACTTGATCCACATAGTATGAAACATAACGGTTAGGGTCGAGCTGATGGTGCTCCATAACACTTTTATTTGTATTATGTTTATAAATATAATACAGCTATTATATATGTAGAGAGGTTTTGGTGGGTCTAAAGTGGAGTTTTACAATCGTTTTACCATAAGTAAATTCAATGTTTTCGTTCTGATCCGTTTTAAGCTCAACCAGAATGTTTTCAATATAGTTCTTGCTGACATGTACGTAGTGCGGCTTGTCATAATTGACAGTGACGATGTCCCCATCCTTGCCGTCTATATGAACTGTTCGCAGGAGGGGCACACAGCTGTCTCCGACCCTTTGATAGGTTATGATGTCGGTATAGACAAATATGTTGTAAAAGCCTGCATGTATATCCGCAGGGAATGGGAATAATTTATCGTTCACATACGTCCATTTATTGGGACCCATCCCCAACATGTAGGATAAATTACCGCTGGTCTTTATACCTCCGTTAGCAGGCCCTGAGATTTGTATCCTTTTATGGATTGGATTGTAGAATAGGAATATTTCCATCTTGTTCAGGGTTAGGTGTTCATTCAACTCTGAGACGATCCTGTCGACGGTTCTATAGAAACCTTTTTTAAGCTTAATAAGTTTCGCAGGTTCCGAGAACCTTTTGCAATAAAAATCACGGTCCTTAGCTTTGATATTATACCAACTATGGGGGTATGTAATCTCGCTGAGACCTACTTCCCAAGCCTCTGATAACTCTATAGGCTTTGGAAAATTGGTTGTATACTTCGAACTCTGATTATTACGATATATCTGTGCCGACGCATTACTGGGGAGAGTCAGGTAGAAGCCGCTGTGTTCCATGATGCCCAACTGTGTACACGCGAATGATGCGCTAGTTATCATGACTAGGGGTTTAAATTAAGCCCCGTTGCCTCCACCACATCCTGCTCCAATACCCAACTGTTGAACTTTTGAGGCCAGTTTTTCCAGCGGACCAGCAACCATTTTTTACCCTTTTCTCTCTTCTGATCTAGAATCTCCTCCACGTGAAAGACTTTGTCTTTACCCAACTGGACCTTCTGTAATTCCTTCTCATAAAAAGATCCCTCTATAAGATCCCCGTCATAATCTTTTAATTTGTAGACCGGCGGAATGCGTGGCAGACATTCGGTAACGGTAAACAACTCCGAGCTAAAGCCTTGTTCGTATTTTTTGTCGAAAACACCCCTCAACTTTGATATACGCACCAAGTCACCCACTAGGAATTTAAAAGTCATTTTTTCTTACGGCGAAGTGGGAACAAACCATACATATTTTTAAAGACTTGAAAAGAGTTTTCCGAAGAGACCTCCGAGGGCTTCATACGTATAGTCTTATGGTAGCTGTGGTTGTACCCGTTTACTAAATCCTGAACTATGTCTGTATATCGGTTGGTGTTGTGAGCTGTAAAATAGCGCCACATCCGCTCTTTCAAAGTCCTATTAAAGCGTTCCACAACCGAAGCTTTCAAATCAGAGCCTGTAGCAAAATGTACTATATTATACTTATTCATTAGCTTCTGAAATGTTTTATTAAAAAATTATTTCCGCCATCCGTCTGCACTTTCTTGGGGGCGCCTCCTGCCTTCAAGATCGATTCAAAGGCCCTGGTCACCTCTGCCCCGCTCTTATTTTTTAACACCCTTACATAGGCTAATTTAGAGAAAATATCTATAACCGTTAGCATGTAGCGATTTCCATCATTTTTATCGGCAAGGGACTGCATGTCACATAGATCCGCCTGAAATTGGGATAATGGATGCGTAGAAAAAACTCTATTTCTTGGAAAATGTTTTCTTACAGGTTTATGTAGAGTGTAGGCATCTTGCTCTGATAACCATTCATTCACTTTAGCATCGCTTAACAGACTACCTGTTTCTTCGACTATAGCTCTCTGTAAACGCTCTTACCCCCATAAGACCCGGGGTTAGAGGGATTATAATATATGTTTTTCAACAGCTGCTCAGCCATCCTTCTTGCCTCTCTGAGGTACAATAACTGTAATGAGCCACTTTCATATAACGACTAACATTTCAGTTTGTGAATTTTTATTTTAAGAATGCAACAATTATTACGTATACAGACAATTCAGGATTTGTTGCAAGATACAAGTCCCCGTTTTCTCAACAATCACAGCATGCAACACCCTGTATATATTGTTTAGATTTACAGGTTTGTTTCGCTGAATTTTTAAAACACACACGTCTGATATATAAGTATATAAACAACAATATGATACACATTCACATTAAAGGGTGGTTCAAACAAATAATGTAAAATCTTAGCCAAAGTATTTCTAGTTCTTCAGAATCCTCAACAAGCCTTGATACCATATGTGACCATTGTAAACTCTCGCCCGTATGTCGGACATGTTTCATGATTTGCTCCATTTTTAACACACGCTCTACAATAACCCCTGTATTGTGGGTTGTGTAGAACTTTACATTGTTCACTTTATTTTCAATAATCTGATGCATAACATTTGTAAGGTCTCTCAAAAGAAAAAATGTATTTATTTCGCTCAAACATCGTAGACACATAGTTACCCATAGCTCTAAATAAACAAAATGTCACTCGGTCTCTTGGGATTTATTGAGCCAGAAAGCATCACATCAGCCACCACAGCTTCCCTGTATTTGTTGTCGTCCACCAGGGTGTGTCGGATTTCTTTGAGTTTCTCATGGATGAAGATGGCCTCCTTCAGTTCATGTAGGAAGGCTTCGGTTACCCCGTAAACTCTAGGGATAGACGGCGCAATACCCATAGACTCCAGGGCGATGACCAGCGCTGGTATAAAACGGCAGGACCACAGTCTTTTCACCAGCTCCTCAAAATGATTGAAAAAGTAGTATCTAGAGGGTCGTAGAGGCAAGGATGACGACGCTGGCTGGGATGATTGATCTCACAGCCGATGCATTTTCTCGTATATATCGCCAATCACCACGTTAAAAGTGTAGCTACCAGAGGCCTTGATTGTATTCCACAAAAGTAGTACTGGCCCCCCCATCAAACACATCCTCAGGCTGTGGGTAAATGTCGGGGGTTGTCCGGGTCTTGGCCCGGGGGTGCGTGATAGGAGCTGTAGGGCTTCGTGGCATAGAGTCTTTAGTGTCGGGCCCCCATGACGTAGTGGCTCCTCGTAGATGGTCTGGAGAAGATCCATGTGTATGCTGTGAAATGAAGAGAGAACTGGCTGCTTTTTTCTTTTTATTGTAGAACAAGGCCCTTGGGGCTATCTGTGGGGGCGGGGGGTTAAAGCATCCGCTTACTTAGTTTTCTTCTGACGCTGTATCTTCTTGAGGCTCTTTTGCATCGTAATCTTTACGATTCGTATATATTATGCACTTCTTTAAATGAACAAGGCTCTGACGCTGTTGGCTCTGTACAAAGAGAGCATCCAACGGTTGCAACATTTTCAATTCCAGTACATCCCAACTCTTAAAAGGAATAAGCAGACGCAGTCGGGTATCCCCAGTCAGGCCACCACCCCTAAGGTTGTGGTTTCGGATTGCCTCGGTGCCGATATAGAACTCCACGCTGCCGCACGGTCGGCCATTCTTTCTTTGTATTTTCACCCTGTGAAATATTGTCCTGAGGAGTCCGGGGTACCTTCCCAACGGGTCTCGTGGCCCGTGAACACACTATACCCCTTGGTGATAAGGCTCAGTTCAGGACACACAACCTTGCGAAAAACCGACCAGTCTTCAACACCATATTCCAAGCCTACAGTCTGGTCTGTATATTCTTCTCCTTCATCTACCGTATAGAGGGTCACTCTACAGGCCAGGTAATCAAACCGATACCCCCACTGCTGGCCATTAGACATCAACACTTGATCTGTCAGAGCATTTGCTGGCGGTATTTGGGTTCTATACACATTTAAAAAACGTTTTTTTGGCGCATCATATATTGCTGGTTGATACTTTGCCCTTGCTCTATGGGCAACCCGAGGCCTGTTTCAGTTGTTACCGTCATCACTGTTTGGTACCGATCCCAAATTCCATGGTTATTCTTAAGATCTTGTGCACTCTTAAACAGGTATTGTTCAGCGGCTTTATAAGGGCCTTACCACCCCAACCGTAAATGAGAAACAGTAACAGGTTGACCTGACACATGGTCACTTACTCAACCCAACCACCCTGGGCATGCACCCTTCTACATGACATAGGGTCATAAATCATTACATAGGGTCATAAATCAGGCTTGGGTCATCAATCATTAACGGCCTGTCAAATGGACCCTTACTCCCCCATAGCCCCCACCTAACCAGGCTTGCCTATCAGGCTTGGTCATCAATCATTAACGGCCTGTCAAATGGACCCTTACTCACCCCATAGCCCCCACCTAACCAGGCTTGCCTGACCAGAAGACATGCACACGTCATCACTACATAGGGTCACATAGAGTTCACATAGTTCACATAGGTCATCAATCAAAATTTTGACACGTGACATCTCTACTTTAATCTCTCTGCCCGGGCTGAAACACCGAACCGAACACTGAAAATAGCTGTGCAGCGATTGCTCCCCATCCAACTGACAGAGCTGAGAGGCTTTGCAGAGATAGAATGGATGAAAATCCCCAAATATTACAGCGTGTGCCAAGCTTGTAGCTTCATACCCAATAAGACTCGAGACGTTTAATCAGGCTGATAAAGGTTGCTGTGCTTCAAATAACAAAGTATGAGTAAAGGGTTCTGATCTGAATACTTATGTAAATGTGATATTTCTGCAACAAATTCTAAAACAGAGTTTCTGCTTTGTCTTATGGGTATGTGTGTTGATTTGATGAGGAAAAAATGACTATTTAATCCATTTAGAACAAGGCTGTGTGTAACGTAAGAAAAAGGGGAAAAAAGTAAAGGAGTTGAAATTTCCAAATGCAATGTAAGTCATCGCAAACATTCTAAGAATTGTAATGAATGTGAAAATAATCAAAATGTAAGTGCTCGCTTGTCAGAAGTAAAAAAGGTGTCATTCTTCCTGGGGGTGAAAGTAGATTCTTTTCTCACTGGTTACGGAACAACCCAAGTGCGCACAAACATTTTTTTTTATGCTCCAAAACTCCATAGGGTTAGCCTACTCTGGCTGATATTACAAACAGATCAATTTAAAAAACGATGTTGCATAATCCCCATATATTGGTCCACGAAAAGGGGCAGACACACAAATACCAATAGACATCCATGTAACCTGGAAGAGGAACTTGATTGTCCAAAAACAAACAAAAAAGTGGCACTGTCCCAATGACGAAGACAGTATTAAGATGTACACTCACCGGGATATGTTTCTGCTGGGGCCAATAAGAGTTCGCTCAATTAAGTTAAGAATTTTGATAACTAAGGACAGATTGGAGTATTTTATTGTCATCTCTTTACAGCAATAGCCATTTGCTTTCCCAAAAAAAGTAGATCATTCTGTTTT